>NC_140594.1:290053644-290653644 GCF_964204655.1 Triturus cristatus | reverse complement strand
CCTGTTTTAAGTAGATGTCCCAGTGCTGAATCTAGGAGTCCAGCCCTGGATTACAAAAGTAACTCAAAAGTAACATACCTGCAATTTACAGGAAAAGCCTATGTATTTCAATGTACTGGTCCAAAAAGTTTTCAAGTGTGGACTTTTGAAATCTGAAAATATTCTTTAAAAATCGTACAAACTACGAATACGTAATTACTTACCTGTTTTCAGTAAATGTCCCAGGGCTGAATCTAGGATCCAGTCCTGTGGTTAGAAAAGTAATCTGAAAAGTAATTAACTGCATTTTACTTAAAAAGCCCATTCAATAGAATGTACAATACATGCAATGTGCTTTCTTAAACCTGTAACCAAAACCAGTACAAGTTATACTGCAATTCTGAGCTGTGTTAATATAAGTCAGTTACTACTGCAAAGTATTTATATGCTTACCTGTACCAGGCTTGCTTGGTTCTAGAAATAAAACAACAGTATATATTTTTTATACAAAACAATTGGCCTAGAGTTCAGTTCTTGAGTGTGTTAGACCATTTGTTGCTTGAGTGTGTACACCAAATGCTTTACACTGTCCTCTGATACTGCCTTACTGCTCGACCAAGCTACCACTTTAGAGAGTAAGGTTCTATCTAACTTTAACCTCTGCCAAACCTCTGGAGACTCTTGGACTCTATACACACTGTACCTCACTTTGGTGCAGTATATATAGAGCCAGTTTCTTACACTCCGCCTTTCTACGGCTTCCAGATCAGCCTTCTCGTTTTAAGTCCCCAGTTGTTAATTGCTTCCTCAAAGGCATTACACACACGTTTCCTCCTGTGCCTTTCATAATGCCTCAATGGGACTTAAATCTTGTCTTGACCTATCTGATGTGCACTCCCTTTGAGCCCCTTCATAACTGTCCCTTACGTCTTCTCACTCTCAAGGCGGCTTTCCTCGTAGCTATTACCTCTGCCAGAAGAGTGAGTGAGCTCCAGGTGCTTTCATCTAAACCTCCTTCTTTTTCTGTTCATCCGGATAAGGTGGTTTTGAGGACTCGTCCTTCTTTCTTGCCAAAGGTTGTCACGCCCTTCCACATCGGGCAGACCATCCCTTTGCCTACCTTCTTTCCGCCTCTGCATCCTTCAAAAGAGGAAGAGAGGCTCCACCGTCTGGATCCAAAACATGCACTCTCGTTCTATCTAAAGCGCACACAACAGTTCCGGGTGGATGACCAGCTTTTTGTTGGCTATGTGGGCGCCAAAAAAGGTTGGGCCGTGCACAAACGAACCATCTCTCGGTGGGTTGTTCTGTGCATCAAAGCATGTTACTCATTGGCTCAGATGGAGCCTCCTGTGGGGCTGGGTGCCCATTCTACCAGGGCAATGGCAGCCACTACTGCCTTGGGACACGGCGTTCCCTTGCAGGACATTTGTCAGGCAGTTACGTGGTCCTCGCTGCACACGTTTACCAAGCATTAGTGCCTTGACAGTCAAGTCTGGAGAGACGGCTTCTTTGGCCGTTCTGTCCTCCGTGACTTTCTGGTGTAATCTTGTTCGCAGACCCACCACCGGGGTTGGTATTGCTGGAGTATCTATTGTAAGGTAAGGAATCTTTCACTAACGTGCCTCTTTCAGATGCACAAGTTACTACTTGTGTAACAATATATCTGTAAGAGACATTAGTTAGTGATAGATTCCTTACCGCCCCACCCATCCTCCCAGCTCTGCGAACTGATTTCTAGGGTTAAGGGCATCCCTTTCAGGGCCCTAGTTTCATGGCACCAGTGGTCAGTTTCTTGCATGGCTCTGTGTTCCTGGCGCGGAAAGTCGTGTACAGAACTGACGTCAGCGCGAATGGTGGCGCCTAAGTAGTCTCCATGACGTCATCTCGGCGCTTACGACGCCAGCGACGGACGCGGAGCCGCACGACGCCACCTTCCTATGCGCAGGGGTACTGCTGTCAAACTTTCCAGATCCAGTCTGACACCTGGGGATATTCTAAGGTGAGGAATCTATCACTAACTAATGTCTCTTACAGATATATCGTTACACAAGTGGTAACTTGTGCTTCAAGGTACTTCCTAGTGAGGAAGAAGGGTCGGAAATCAGAATACAGACCTATTCTGGATCTTCAGGTCCTCAGCATATCCATCAAAAAAGAGAAGTTTCGCATGTTGGCTCTCCATCAAATATATCCACATCTAAAGCAGGGAGATTGGATGTGTTTGCTGGACCTGCAAGATGCATACTGTCACGTCCCGGTCAGCCCACATCACAGGAAGTTCATGCGTTTTCTGGCGGGATCGACCCATTATCAATTCAAAGTGCTGCCCTTCGAGTTGAAGTCAGCTCCTTGAGTGTTTACAAAGTGCATGGCAGTAGTGGCAGGCGCCCTACGGCGCAGAGGCATCTTTGTGTACCCTCATCTCGACGACTTTCTTCTGAAAGGTCCCTCCCCCCCCAGAGCGTGAGGAATCCTTTTCAACAGTGTCTAGAACTTTGCCTTTGGTCCGTCAGGTTGCCTCTCTCCTAGGGTTGATTGCGTCCTGCATCTTTCTGGTCCCCAATGCCAGGCTGAGAATGCGTCCTTTACAACAAGACCAATGGGATCAACGAGCGGCTCGGTGGGACGACAGGATTCGGCTGTCCGAAGCAGCCAGATGAATGCGACAGGAGAATCTGCTGGTAGGGATTCCATTCCATCAGACACCTCCCTCTCAATCATTGATCACGTATGCCTCCTTCCAGGGTTGGGGAGCTCATATGGGGTCCCTCCAAACTCAAGGTCGATGGTCAGCAAAAGAACAGTTGTACCACATCAACATGCTGGAACTGAGAGCTGTACATCTAGCTCTCAAGGCTTTCCTCCCTTCCATCCAGACCAACTCCATTCTAGTACAGACAGACAATACAACCACCATGTACTATCTGAACAAGCAGGGAGGAACTCGATCGAGGTCCCTATCTCTGGTAGCCCAAGCTCTCTGGCAGCCCAAGCTCTCTGGCATTGGCTTCTTGCGAGGAATCTATCGATAACCGCAATACACCTACCGGGAGAGCAGAATTCACAAGCAGACTCTCTCAGTCATCACTTCGAGGACCAGCAAGACTGGGTTCTAAACGATGAAGTCGCCGAAGACATTTTCCAAGAATGGGGTCGTCCAAGCATTGACGTGTTCGCGGACGACACAAACAAAAAATGCTGAGACTTTACATCAAGATACTACCGACCAGGGTCAAAAGGGAATGCCCTTTTGATAAACTGGTCTGGGACATTTGTGTACGCCTTTCCTCCCCTTCCTCTAATCCCGAAGGTAGTGACCAAGCTCTCCCACTCAGAGACGAGGATGATTCTGATTGCTCCGGACTGGCCAAGACAGTGGTGGTACCCGGACCTTCTGCACCTGTCAGAATGCCCACACAGGAGGCTGCTATGCAGACCTGACCTGCTGTCCAAGATGAACGGGAGCATTCATCATCCCAACCTTCCCTCACTGAATTTGGCAGCCTGGCTCCTAAGGTCCTCCAGTATGGTCATTTAGGACTCCCTCAGGACTGCATGACCATCTTGAAAGAAGCTAGAAGACCCTCCACAAGACACTCCTATGCTTGTAAATGGAAATGTTTTTATTTATGGTGTGTGCAAAATAATTGTAATCCTACCAAGGGGCAGGAGGAAGTAGTTTTGCGCTTCCTGCTTCACTTAGCTAAGGCAGGGCTAAAATTCTCTTCCATTAAATTACACCTAGCTGCCTTTAGGGCATACAGGCACTGTCCTTCTCAACCTTCCTTTTTAGGTCTCGGCTCGAAGGCTGCGCTTGCGCAGTCTCGGTCCGAGATTTAATGACTTGGAGAAGAGGGGCCTGAACCCGCCCCTCTTCTCCCCTGTTCTCCATTGGCTGGCCTCTTGAATGCTGGCCAGCCATTGGAGAAGAGGTCCGTCACTCCGAACAGGCCCCGTCCTTTTCGGATTCGGGGGCGTGTTTTTTCCAACTTTTCTAATTATCTCCTCCAGCCAATGGCAAGAGGAGAGAAAAGGAAAACACGCCCCCGAATTCGAAACCGCCGCTGCGTTTCTCCGAGGCATTTCTGCTTCGCCTCGGAGAAAGGCGGTGGCGTCCCGGCGTCCGGACGCATTTTTCATCTTTATCTGCTGGTCTTACGGAGTCTGCCTCATTGAAGCCACGGGCTCGATTGGCACACAGGCAATTTCACTTTCTGTAGTGCGCGCATTGTTGGTACTGGATGTAAAACCCACACAATATAAGCTTAGTTTCTTCTTAATGTGGGTCAAAGTAAACACTCATCCCCCACGAGGAACACCTTTTTCCTTTAACAGGAAATCGTTTCGAACTTGGCTGAAGCTCGTCTTTCATTTGCGTGACGTTTCCTAGCACTGACGCGTCAAAGAAGGTTGAAAACAGAGGTAGGACTAGAACGACCAAATATGCGTTTCACTCTACGATGGTATAGCCTTCTTCTATTTCCGTTCTTAGCTTGCCTTTTTCCGTAGGAGCCGGAAAGTTCAACTACTGTCAGCAGTGGACACAAATTACTAATAAACAAAGGAGTGAAGGGAGGCAACGCGAATGCATCGTAGTACTTGAAAGGGTGTATTACATTTAGATGCAATGAGGTTTCTTTTCGAAATGGCTCCGCTGACGGGCAGGCCAATGCGGAGATTCTTAAAAAGCATACCCGCTCACCCCTGCGCGTTGGTAGCGCCAGCGCAGTCTGGCATTTCTATGAGACGCCGGTGATTACCCTTCCCTTTTGCCGTGCCAGCCGTACTAACCGCTGTGGAGAAGCCGCGCTCCCCTGCACCGCCGATTGCGTGAGTAGTGGAGGGCAGAGAGAACAGTGATATCCAGAGATAGGAGCGAAGCCTCGTTTATTTAACCCTCTTCCTAGTCGTTGAACCCGAAAGCTAGAAACCACGCAGTTCGTCTGACACGTGTCTGTTTAGTGCCCCTGCTCCCAAAATGATGTCCCAAGTCTTAACTTTGGCAAAGAAATGCGTACAAGGTTGGACTGGGACACAAAATAGGCCACGGCACCAGAATGAAAGGGTACCCGGGACCCATTAATGAACTAAGTGGCAAAAAAAGCGGCTGTTATTTTTGACATTCAGGTGTTTTGCAAGGTATGAGAGATGGTATTAATTCGTGCTTGCTGCATGCAACGATTGTGGTAGTATCAGCATAATGAAAAGCAGTGCTTGAAATGAGAAAAATAGAAGTGCAGGTACTCCGTATCAGAGTACCTGTTTATTTCTGAGAAGTACCGGTACTCTCTAATTAAAAGTATTACGACTGTCTTGAGAAGTGCCGGTACTCTCCCTCTTAAAAAAAGTGCCAGTACTCCGTACTAGAAAGGTGGGAAGTCAACCTTTGCAAAGGACCTTTGACTGTGAGGCAGCATGTGTCGCTGAGATTTTAGTTAACTTTGAGGAGAAACCGTTCGATTTAGTCGTTTGTTTGCATAATTCTCTCTCAAAGCGTGCTTCCCATCTCTTCCGTGAGCAATATCCTTGATACATCGGAATCACCACCGTATTGTCATTGTACAGGACGAGTGGGGCTTAATCGGAACGTATTGGATCGCAGAACTTCCCTAACATTCTCTGAAACTGCTCTGGAATTCGTCACCAGATCCTCTTGAGCACCATGAAGTTTGGCTCTTTGTATGTCTGGACTTGGAGACAGGTTTTGTTGGGATAGCTGTTGGGCCCTTGTAAATTTTAGATTTTTTTAAAAAGGGGGATAAATGCGAAAATGTTTTTTTAGGTGCTCTAAAAGCACACATTGCTATAGCCCTGGCACAGAAGAGCACTATTTTGTGTGTGGCTTTGCTCCTAGTGAAAGGGCATAATGCTGTAACTCACAGTAAAGGTAACCAGTAGCTGAAGTGGGCCAACCAATTGTCCAAGTTGTACTGGGCCGAACAAAAACATTTTACTTGTGTTTGGTTGTGAGCTGTTAGATAGAAATCACAACCTAGATCGTAGCCTTGTGATGTGTATTGTATCACGTTTATATAGCTCTTGCTACTGCTGAAGAGGCGTTGGAGTGCTTTATGCTGGGTGCCACACTGCTCCGCAACCCAAGTTTAGTGGTTCGTCCAGTGTTATTGGTTTTATTGGTCATTGGGATCAGTCTTGTGTCACTCAGCAGCCCGGCTTCTTATGACTCACCCTGATTGTCGCATTATTCCTTCTTTGCGGTCATATGACTGGGACAAACATGATCACACGGTGTGAGTTATTATTTGGAAAGGGTGACCTGTGTACCCTCCCGGACTGGCCCTGGTCACCTTTTCCCTTTGCTTCACACAGGCCAGTGTGGAACGTCCTTGTTAACAAGATAAGCGGGCAGGATAACTCACCCAGGCAGGGATGAGTGTCAGGGTCACATGATTGCACCCTGGTCACACTCACACAGCTGTATCTCAGCAGGTTCATGCATTGCTGTGCCGTTTCTTTAAATGTTTTAAAAACAAAAACATAAACAAAAAGAATGTCATGAGCAATGCCAATAGCTCTAACTTTACCAATGCCGAGACCATTGCATTGTAAATGCTTGTTTCAACTGCAGGTAGTGTAGAACTTCTTGCAAGGTTTAAAGAAGGTCTACCCTCCTGTTTGGCCTCCTTCACCTCCCTGGGAGCTGAACTTGGTTCTGTCTAAATTGATGGGTCCCCCACTTAAGCCTATCCACAAAGCAACACTACAACACCTCATGTGGAAGGTAGCTTTCCTAGTGGAGATTACCTCAGTCCGCAGGGTGTCAGCGAGATCCAGGCTCTCTGCTCAAAAGAACTATACACAGTGTTCCATCTCAATAGAGTTGTGTTAAGAACTCACCCCTCTTTTCATCCGAAGGTGGTGTCAGACTTCCATGTAAACCAAACCGTTTCGCTACCAACCTTTTTTCCTAATCCCTCTACTCCAGCTGAGAGGTCACTCCACTCCTTAGACCTGAAAAGGGTTTTAAACTTCTATCTGGACAAGTCTAAATCGATTAGAAAATCTGATCAACTATTCATTAACTGCGGTTCGATCAGAACAGGTTTTCCAAGCGTTCCATCTCCAGGTGGATAGTTTCATGTATCAAACTGGCTTATCAACTCGCACAAAAGCCACTTTGGTCTAGGCCAAAGGCTCATTCCACTAGAGGAAAAGCGGCTACAACTGCTTTCCTTAACAATATACCGATTTCCGAGATCTGTAAAGCAGCCACTTGGAGATCTATACATACATTTACAATACACTATTGCCTTGATTCAGATACCAGAGCAGACACCCAAGTAGTCCAGGCCTCCTTGAGGAATCTGTTTCAACACTGATTAATTCTGGTTATTGTGTTGGGTCACTTCTTTCTCATTTACCCGCAGGCAGAGGATGGGCTTGCTAATCTTTTCAGTGCTTATGACTATAGATGAGGACCCCCTGGAAGAGAAGGATACGTTACTTACCTGTAATCCTAGTTCTCTTCCAGGGGTATCCTCATCAAAGTCATAAGCAACCCTCCAGCCTCCCCAGGCAAATGAGACTGTTTTATTGTTAAGCTAGATCTTTGTGCCCTGACCTTCGGGTCTCCGCAAAGAACAACTGACCTAACTGTCACCCCTGAGGCATGATGGGAAGCTAGGGGTCATGGCTTCCTTAAAGGCACGGTGCCAGTTTTTGTGTTACAATTGCTTTCATTTTCTATGCTATTGGTTTCCAATGCAGCCTATAATCTAACAATGCTTGCTTTTTGCAGTTTTCCATGAGTCTATTCATTAAAAAGAGTTAAAGTGGTACTTGCCCTCCTGTGGTCTATGTATATAATTACAAAAGCAGTTATTTATTGTTGCATTGTTTGGCCTCTTATGTAGGGGCTGATATATATATATATGAGAGAGAGAGAGAGAGAGATTGAGAGAGAGATTGAGAGAGAGATTGAGATTGAGATAATTTTTTTTCTCATATATATTTTTTTATTATTTCCGGGGTCCCCGCACATGGGCGAGAATATTCATTGCTTATGACTTTGATGAGCATATCCCTGGAAGAGAACTAGGATTACAGGTAAGTAACTTATCCTTCCTCATCTTTCTACCTCTAGGCACCTTCTACCCCACTCAGAGTTCTATTCGTTCTTTGTAGTCTGTCAGTCGCTATGCCATTCTTCCAACTCCTTTTTCTGCACTGTGGTCCCCCAGGAGTCACCTGTCTCCTCCAGGTCTGCGCTTTTGCTGGGAGAGGAGGACACACAAGCTATGCTGTTTTTGTGAGTGGTACCTGTGAATTATTTCTCTATTTCGTTTGCCTGTGTTGAAACATCGGGGCGATGGGCAAGAGCCATCCTGTCTTGTGTCCCTTCAGGTTCTTTGTGTGCTTGTTTTAGTGCAGGTTTAACTCATTTTTTAGGGAATATGTGTTTATGCTTTTAATTTAAATAGGCGTGTTAATTAGCTTGAGCAAATCACATTTCACTATTATGCTTTTGGTAGATTCAGTAATGTTCTGCTTGTAGATTCAGTATTGCTGCGTCACGTGGTTAGCTTTATATTTGCCATACTCCACTTCCTTAGGTGTATTTCCTTCCAGAGTTTTCCACCTCATCTATTTTGTTTTGTGTCACAAAAGCCTGTCATTCAGTTACAGTGTTGTGCAGCTAAATTAGTGTTAATTCAGTGTGTTCACTGACACATTTATTAGCTCATTTAGTAGCTTCAAGAACATTCTATTTGTTGTTTGTGAACCATTTATATGTTGCAGCTTTGCTACAGCAGCACTTCAAACAAATACAATAACCACATAGAAGATGCAACCCTTCGCTTCCACACCCCTAATCCCTATGTGTATCCATACTATAAGATTCGAAAGAAAGCATACGTCCTGTACATTAATTACTACTAGGATGCATTTGATCTACAGTGTCAAATCTTCAATACCAATATCCACAGCATCAGTTATTCGGTCCCGCTGCTGGTTCACAGCACCCCCAATGTGTATTACATTCCAGCAAGTAGGCCTGCAAGGGGCCACAAATGTTTTTTAGTCTCTGTGTAGTTGGTAATACAGAATAGTAAAATTCCAGTCTTTCAGTACATGACACCTGGACGTTCACACGTTGTACTATCAGGATTTTAATTCTCCACCCCCAAGCGCACGCTACCCTCCGTTCAGCCATCAGCAATGCCACTGAGGCTAATCTACGCACTGGTGCCGATTTCCCCCCAGTGAAGCCCAACAGTGTCATCTTTGAGGATGGCTCTAAGGCTTCTTCGATCATATCAGTGAGTGTAGCAAACACCTCCCCCAGTAGCTGCTGATAGGTGAGCAAAACCAGGCCAGATGCAAGAAATCGGTCTCCAGGGTGCGGCACCTCACACACATTGCATCCTCCCGCATTCCAGCCCTGTACAATTGACATGGAGTGTGATGAACATGGTGTATAAACTTGAATGTTATTAGTCGTAGCCGCTCATTTGGAGGAAGGTAGTCTATTTGCTCACAGTAGTAATTCCATTCCCTGTTAACTATAGCACACCCTAATTAATGCTCCCAACTCTCTCTGGCTTTGGATGCTATCTCAGGGTCCCCCTCCTGAAGTGCTGAGTACAGTCTTGTAATTGTGTTTTTTAGAGCTAGCACAGAGTACCAATGTCAGTACCTTACAGGGGGTGGGTTCCAGGGGAAATGTAGGATATTGGTGTTTACATAAAGCTCAGAGGTGGTGATAGTGGACAATATCAAGTATGGAGGGCTTGGCACCTTCTGAGGGACCTGGAGGATCAAAAGAAATTGGAATCTAGGAAAGGATCTCCTTCCTGGTGAATTCCTCATCTCTGCAGTATGCGTCCAACCGACTTGTCGTCTGTCGGCATACTCAATGGATAATGTGTTGATGCCTGTTCTGGGGCATATAGGATTGGAAGCCCTGCTTGTCTGCGGATCCAATCCCACACCCATTGTGTGCTGGTAGTATTTTTTTAACAACATATTTGATTGATTTTACATGGTAGATGCCGGGCTATATCCCAGAGGATACATGTTGATGGATACATGTAATATTACAGATCACTGATCGTAGTTTCAGCAAAACGGTTGTAAAGAACAAAAACAAAATTGCGCAGATCCACCCAAATCCCCTCAAATTATAGACCCACAATTGGGTATGTAGTCCGAGGGGCTCACGTAGCCCTCCCATTTGTATAAAGTCCAATCTCGATACGGGGTCACAACTTATCAGGGGTCTGAGGTGATGATCGGGGGTAATTCTATGCCACGGTAATCCACCCACCGCAGCCATATTTTCTTATGTTTCTGGGGGCATCCCTGAGCTTGAAACACAGCTATCTCTGTATTCATACATTCATCTATGGCCTTTTTCCATCGGCCGATGAGGAGACTCACTTTTCCTCTGCTGAGGAATATCCAGTTTAGCGATAGTAACCGCTAAGAACAATAAGTGCTGTTTGTATCCGTGCTATGCAATAACAGTAGCTTCGGCTCAAGTAGCAGGTCCCACGAAAGCACCTCACTCATACAAGCTACCACCCTCTGCCAAAATGGTTGCAATGCGGTACATCTGCAGTCTGTATGTATGAAAGTCCCTTCTGCCGCCCCACATCGCAAGCACACAGGGGACTGGATGGCACCCATCTTCCAAAGCCGGAATCGGGTATAGTATACACGGTGTATATATTTGAACTGTATGAGGCGGTATAGTGTGGAAACCGCCGCACCTCTGGGGCTAGCCAAGGCTTCTGCCCAATCATCGCCTGTTATGTCGGGTATGTCCTCTTCCCAGGCCTTTCTGGTCCTATGTAGTGTGGTATGGTTGTTTGTTGTCAGGGTTTGACAGATCTGACTGATCTTATGTGCACCTATGTCACCCATCAATAAGCGCCCTTCTAGGGGGTGGAATTCGGGCAAGGTGTCGGTCAGTCGTAGCATGGGGGTGAGTGCATGCCTGTGTTGAAGATATTTATAGAATTGAGTTTTTTGCAAGTGAAACTCTGTCTGGAGCTGTTGAAACGATTTTAAAGCAGTGCCTCGTACCACATCCCCCAATGTGGATATTTCCACTATGTCCCACCCACAAAATCCCGCAAGTGCCGACACTGAGCGCAACATAGTGCCCTGCAATAGTGAGGTCGCCTGAGTCAGGCGGCCACGCCATCCCATCTGTCGGACCGTAGCCCGCCATAGTTGGATTACAGTGCTCCTGGCAGGGGGCAAGATATCTAGATTATGAGCACTATACAAAAGCTGAAGGAGCAGGACGTTTCCCATTGCCATATGTACCAAGGTAAACGCTGGGTCCGATGGTGAATTGTACCACCATTCATTGACCACTTGCAGATAAGAGGCCGCGTAGTAGGCATAAATGTCTGCTGCTGCAATACCGCCGCAGTAAGTTGACTGCGTGCATGTGTTTAATGCCACTCCCACTGCCCCGTCGTCCCAGAGAAGTTTATTATGAATGGCATTTACCTGTGCAAACCAAGCCCGCGGAATGGCATATGGAAAGTTGTAGAGTATTCTGGGTAATGACACCATTTTAAAAATCGCCGAACGCCCGTATAATGACTGAAAGAGAGGACCAAACTGTTGTCTCGTCCTTGAGGCTTTTGAGAAGGGGATTGATATTATTGGCAAAAAACTCAATTTAAGAAGGGGTCAAGAGGGACATTTAGTTTAAAGACTACTACACCTCCAAAGCCCTCAGATCAATAGGCAAAAAACTAACAAAAGGTGCAAAGTCTATTAAGAGGGGAATAGCAAACTAATAACTGCTGTGTAAGTGAGTACAAATAATCCCTCGAGAAGCCGGGATAACACCCGGCAGGAGTTAAGAGTTCATCAGCCCACCCTTACTGGCGGAGCATCGTCATCTGAAACTCTAGGGAATAGAAGTCTAAGCTCACAATCGCAGGCCAAAAGGTTCTGCTGAGTGCTAAGCCTGATTATTCCCAGAAGAAAATACTCCTGCCAGGGGTTAAACCCAAAACCTAAAAACTGTAGTGCAGTGCTCTATTGTAGATGTGAATTTAAAAATGAATACTCAGGCAAAAAATGTGTTTATTAGGGATTACCTAAGTTTCATGTCTAAAAAAACTATAGTCTTAAACAAAGATAGACTATTTCCTGGCTCAATTATGAAATGGTCGACATGTTTCAGCCGAGATGGTCACTTGACCCGGCTTTCTTCAGGACCAATAATATGATGGATATAGAAAAATTGCTACTACAGGACAAATATATATATTTTTAAGTGCAATTTGTAACACAGAAAACATATAATCAAAATATGAACGTCAGATAAGACAGTGGCAATAGCCACCCTACCATACAAGCAAACTCGTGCTTGGACGAAAAAAGTTGTCTTCTTTCCTAAAAAGAATAAAAGGAGTCAACTGTCAGGAAAGAACATCACACAAAAAACACAGCATTACTAGCCGCTATTCAGCAGTATCTACTCTGTACTGCCGATTTTAGCCAAAACTCAAATTAATATTCGCCAACACTCTATTATATAGACTATATTGTAAACTCACCCAGCTTTGCGTGGGAGAACTGCCTCACCTCACCCGGCTGACTGCTCGGAGATGGAGGCACCGCTCTGTTCAAATGTGGAGGCAAAACAGACAAGTTGCACATTGATACTTGTCTTGTTCGAGCTCTCCTCACATACCTTTGAACAATTTAACAAACCTAAGAAAAACTAAAACATCAATGACCTCCAGAGGACCCATGAATACATTATTACAGGTAGATCGCTATGTGTAATAATATATAATAAAACAAATTGTTTTTCTAAAGAATTTTTATACTAAAAGAATTTATAAACAGCTATGACATGATAACAGGAATAAACTGTAATGTCATACCTTGTAAGGGGTACAAAAAATAGTGTATAGCTGTATTGTCTTTCAGCATAACTGCAACCTAATTTGTTAATGAAGCAAAGTTAGACTTAGAAAGTATGGTCTACTAGTTCTGAGCTGCCAGAGAACTACTTTTACTATTATCAGTAAAAGACCACTACACGACTAGCCCCCTCCTTCCTTACCTCTCCGTCGGTACTTCAGACTGGCCTCCGGGCTGTCTGGGAGGTAGAGGTGGGAAGGAGGAAGGTGCTTATATACCTGCCTCGATGGAATTACGGCGTTAAATTGGAATCAGGTGTAGGTGTATTAGTAACCGCCCAGCAGCTGCCGGACAGATTGAGCATGCGCGGAGCTGGGACATACGTAAGAACTAGCGCGTGATCAAGATACATGCCTCAAGGCATGCGCGCTGTGTCGGGCGCACAGCGCGAGTGTAGGAGATTAGTGTCTCTTGTGAGCGCCGGCGTATTGAAGAGGCGCGCCCGTCTTGCATCAAACACTTTCCCGAGTGAGAAGGGGGGGGATCACGTGACGACGCTATTCCTACGGTATTAGCAGAAACGCATGCATGAAAAATAAACACTCAGAATATTATCTGCGGTATTTAGGGTCTCTGTGGTTTTTAAATCCCTGATTTTGGTATGTAAAATAAAAACTAAATGAAGAATGCTGCTAGGAAATAACTAGCGATAAGCTCACAGCACCAGAAAGCAGCAACCACAGAACACAGAGATGATCCCCAGCAACCAATGGGCAGCACGGTACATGAAAATGATTTGGTGGCTAATAGCGGTGGTAAAGCACACATACACCCAACTTTAAAGTGTAAACGATGTGAACAATGTAAACTAAAGGTTACTGATATAGTGTATCCTTCTACCAGTGGTACTACCACTAACTCTAATTCACCAAATATACAGTACCCTGGCTCTTATTAAGTGATGTATATACTTAAGTATAGGAGCAGATAGGTTAGAGACAGCAAGTCTGTCCACCAAGGAGTTTCACACTCACAGTAGCCGCTTTAAAAAGTAACTGGTGGAATCAAGCCATATAGCCCACAGTAAATCCACGTACAAGATATTGAAAATATATTTCAACAGACAGCGTTCATCATAGTATATCTTGATAGAAAAACATAACATATCTTAATAGAAAAATATGTCTTGATAGAAAAATATGTCTTGATAGAAAAACATGGCCACGAGAGAGCGAATACCTCAACATAGAGATGTCTCTCAGATGTAGTACCGACCTTCATAGGGCAGATATCATTAATGATCAGATGACTAGCTACTCATTACAGATATCTAGAATCATGCAGCCTCTCAAAGATGTTCATATCTCAATCATTTGAGATTAACATTTCAAATTAATATTTCAACCACCGAATTTCAGATAGACACCCACGGTATGCTGTCGTTTAAGCCCTGTATATCTGTCTTTAATTTGAAAATCCACCTTTGTTCTTCTATAAATCACACAATCCGAATTACAATTGGTGTGATTATGGAGTATCCAGGGGCGGTTTGTCCCTATGTCCACTGATGTGGTCTTGATAGTCTGAGGGCAAACAGTGCACGAGCCACAGGGAAAGTGGCCACGAACTGGGGGTAATGACCACAAAGTGTTGAGCCCACAAGTAGGCTGCGATAGTGGTTGTGTGTGGACACAACTGTCGCGTAAACTTGGACCCTTCTTAAATGCGAACAGCGGAGGCAAGATGTTTTCAGATGCTACATTCAATATATGCCAGTGTTTGCGTACCGTTTTCTGTACACGGTTGGACAAAGGACAGAAAGTAGTGACAAAGGTAAGTTTCTCACTGGGGGTCCTAGATGTGCTGACGTCCAATAAAGCATCTCTATTATTATTCGATGCTCGTTTCCATGCTTGTCGCACCAAGCGCTTAGGGTACTGTTGTGAGCAAAGTTGGGTTGCTAGTTCTTTGGCATGTTTATGGAACAACTCCCTGGTGGAACAGTTCCTGCGTATGCGTAGGAACTGACAGACATCTCTATGTTGAGGTATTCGCTCTCTCGTGGCCATGTTTTTCTATCAAGACATGTTTTTCTATCAAGACATATTTTTCTATCAAGATATACTATGATGAACGCTGTCTGTTGAAATATATTTTCAATATCTTGTACGTGGATTTACTGTAGGCTATATGGCTTGATTCCACCAGTTACTTTTTAAAGCGGCTACTGTGAGTGTGAAACTCCTTGGTGGACAGACTTGCTGTCTCTAACCTATCTGCTCCTATACTTAAGTATATACATCACTTAATAAGAGCCAGGGTACTGTATATTTGGTGAATTAGAGTTAGTGGTAGTACCACTGGTAGAAGGATACACTATATCAGTAACCTTTAGTTTACATTGTTCACATCGTTTACACTTTAAAGTTGGGTGTATGTGTGCTTTACCACCGCTATTAGCCACCAAATCATTCTCATGTACCGTGCTGCCCATTGGTTGCTGGGGATCATCTCTGTGTTCTGTGGTTGCTGCTTTCTGGTGCTGTGAGCTTATCGCTAGTTATTTCCTAGCAGCATTCTTCATTTAGTTTTTATTTTACATACCAAAATCAGGGATTTAAAAACCACAGAGACCCTAAATACCGCAGATAATATTCTGAGTGTTTATTTTTCATGCATGCGTTTCTGCTAATACCGTAGGAATAGCGTCGTCACGTGATTCCCCCCCCCCCCCCCTTCTCACTCGGGAAAGTGTTTGATGCAAGACGGGCGCGCCTCTTCAAAACGCCGGCGCTCACAAGAGACACTAATCTCCTACACTCGCGCTGTGCGCCCGACACAGCGCGCATGCCTTGAGGCATGTATCTTGATCACGCGCTAGTTCTTACGTATGTCCCAGCTCCGCGCATGCTCAATCTGTCCGGCAGCTGCTGGGCGGTTACTAATACACCTACACCTGATTCCAATTTAAAGCCGTAATTCCATCGAGGCAGGTATATAAGCACCTTCCTCCTTCCCACCTCTACCTCCCAGACAGCCCGGAGGCCAGTCTGAAGTACCGACTGAGAGGTAAGGAAGGAGGGGGCTAGTCGTGTAGTGGTCTTTTACTGATAATAGTAAGAGTAGTTCTCTGGCAGCTCAGAACTAGTAGACCATACTTTCTAAGTCTAACTTTGCTTCATTAACAAATTAGGTTGCAGTTATGCTGAAAGACAATACAGCTATACACTATTTTTTGTACCCCTTACAAGGTATGACATTACAGTTTTTTCCTGTTATCATGTCATAGCTGTTTATAAATTCTTTTAGTATAAAAATTCTTTAGAAAAACAATTTGTTTTATTATATATTATTACACATAGCGATCTACCTGTAATAATGTATTCATGGGTCCTCTGGAGGTCATTGATGTTTTAGTTTTTCTTAGGTTTGTTAAATTGTTCAAAGGTATGTGAGGAGAGCTCGAACAGGACAAGTATCAATGTGCAACTTGTCTGTTTTGCCTCCACATTTGAACAGAGCGGTGCCTCCATCTCCGAGCAGTCAGCCGGGTGAGGTGAGGCAGTTCTCCCACGCAAAGCTGGGTGAGTTTCCAATATAGTCTATATAATAGAGTGTTGGCGAATATTAATTTGAGTTTTGGCTAAAATCGGCAGTACCGAGTAGATACTGCTGAATAGCGGCTAGTAATGCTGTGTTTTTTGTGTGATGTTCTTTCCTGACAGTTGACTCCTTTTATTCTTTTTAGGAAAGAAGACAACTTTTTTCGTCCAAGCACGAGTTTGCTTGTATGGTAGGGTGGCTATTGCCACTGTCTTATCTGACGTTCATATTTTGATTATATGTTTTCTGTGTTACACATTGCACTTAAAAATATATATATTTGTCCTGTAGTAGCAATTTTTCTATATCCATCATATTATTGGTCCTGAAGAAAGCCGGGTCAAGTGACCATCTCGGCTGAAACATGTCGACCATTTCATAATTGAGCCAGGAAATAGTTTATCTTTGTTTAAGACTATAGTTTTTTTAGACATGAAACTTAGGTAATCCCTAATAAACATATTTTTTGCCTGAGTATTCATTTTTAAATTCACATCTACACTAGAGCACTGCACTACAGTTTTTAGGTTTTGGGTTTAATCCATGGCAGGAGTATTTTCTTCTGGGAATAATCAGGCTTAGCACTCAGCAGAACCTTTTGGCCTGCGATTGTGAGCTTAGACTTCTATTCCCTAGAGTTTCAGATGACGATGCTCCGCCAGTAAGGGTGGGCTGATGAACTCTTAACTCCTGCCGGGTGTTATCCCGGCTTCTCAAGGGATTATTTGTACTCACTTACACAGCAGTTATTAGTTTGCTATTCCCCTCTTAATAGACTTTGCACCTTTTGTTAGTTTTTTGCGGATTGATATTATTAGCCCACGAGGTCTGTGAACATGACGACATAGATACCCAGGTACTTAAATCCTGTGGTTGCACGCGACAATTGTTCAGCCCATTTCTCCCGGCCCTGATGCCCACATACCGGGAATAGTACAGACTTGGTGGGGTTCGAATAAAGCCCCGTGGTTTGGCCAAAAACACGCAGTATCTGCAGGATGCGGGGCCCCGAAAACCACAGGTCTGTCCTGAAGAAAAGGACATCGTCCGCGTACAATGCTATGTGCTCCGATCTAGATGAGACCCAATCAAAACCCCTGAGCACCGGGTCGCCACGCACCCACGCTGCCAGAGGTTCTACGGCCAGGGCGAACAATAATGGCGACGGGGCAGCCCTGTTGTGTACCACGGCATATAGGAAATGGGGTTGAGCGGTGGCCCGCAACCCGGACCGAGGCGAGTTAGGAAGCGTGGACCGAAGTTGATGGCATCTAGAAGTTGAAAGAGGTATGCCCAGCTGAGGGAATCAAATGCCTTGTCGATGTCTGCAAGCCTCGGGGCTCTATCCATAGCGTTATGTAAGCGCCCAACGTTCTGTCGTGTGGAGTGGTGGGGCATAAGCCCAGACTGGTCTGGATGAATCGGGTCGTGTATACAGGATTGAAGACGGTCAGCGTGGACCTTGATCAGAAGCTTAGGCTCAAAATTAATAAGGGTCTGTATGATGTGGGATCTTCTGGCGGGCGTCCCGGTTTTAAGAATTGGACTATCTCCGCGTGTCATCACTCCAGAGGGAGTTGGGATTGGTCCGCAGCCTCCTGTATAGCATCTAGTAGGTGGGGACCCAGTGTAGTCATGTGTGGTCGAAGGAATTCCATAGGAAAACCATTAGGTCCAGGGGCCCGGCCTGGATGTATGGCAGCCAGTGCAGCGTTAAGTTCATCAATCGTTGGAGCATCGAGCAGGTCCCGAGTAGAGTCTGATAGTCTACGGGGGGTAATATCATGCAAGAATTCGTCTATGAAGGCCTCTGATAACTGCTCTTGGCACGTATATAGGAGTGAGAAATAGCGTGCAAACTCTGCAGCCACCATCTCGGAAGATGAGCCCAAGCCCCACTATCGTCCCGAAGCACTGGTACATTGGTAGGTGACTTCTCTGCTTGGCACAATGTTTGGAGCATTTTGCTCGATTTATCTCCCCACTGGTAGATTCTATGTTGAGATGCTAACCAAATTTCTTTGGCCTCACCCATAATATGACGGTGTATAGACTGTTATGCCTGTAGTAAGGCGCGTTTTAGTACGGGGTTTGGGTCGGTGGGACACTGCGCCTCCAGGGTCTTCTGGCGGTCCTCTAGATCCAAGAGTTGGTTTAGTCATAGCGCAAAAACTGATATCTACCCCACGTGTGGTAGGTTTCATGGCTTCCCATAGAGTGCACTCAGAGGGGGTCGATGCTTCATTAAATATATATTATTCCGAGATCGCTTGGGACAAAGTCTCACGATACTCTGGGTCTCGCAAATGCCAGGGAGACACTGAATGGGGGTTTGTAAGAGTGTACCCAGAGTAGGCACTGAACTGGGGAGTGGTCCAAAAGGCCTAGAGGAAGATGTGCCACACGGGAGACCCGATGTACATATCTATGCGGGACGAACATATAGTCCAAGCAAGATAAGGATCTATGGACTGCGGACTAGTATATGTAACTGTGCTCGGAGGGATGGAACTCGCACCATATGTCTGACCAACCCAATGTGGTAGCCAGCAGGTGAAGTTTGGTTCTGTCTGCCAGGGGGGCTTGCCCTGATGTGTGTGTCCTATCTATTACCGTCATGGTGTCATTCCAGTCTCCGCCCAGAAGGGTCAGGTCATCAGATAATTCTCCCCATAAGCAGGTAATCCTTTCGGCAAAGGTGGCGCCTAACGGCGGGGAGGGCATAGATGCAGCCCAGATTTATGTGTTCTCCAAACAGTGTCCCTGATAGCAAGACATAACGAACACCAGGGTCTAGCCAGTGCTTAGTGTGTATGAATGGGATGCAGCGGTGTATGAGAATGGCAGACCCCCGGGATCCCCTAGTAAACCCTGCATGGTATACGGTCTGATATCCAAATCAGGAGAGACAGGAGGCCTTAGTGCCCAGCAGGTGTGTCTCTTGCAGAAAGAGAATGTCGGCCCCATAGCGTTTGGCTTGGCGAAGAATGGCGCCCCTCTTCACTTTGTTGAGTAGGCCCCTGACGTTCCACGAGACTATGGTCATATCCCCGGGTGAGGGAACGTTCTGTTCAGTTGTCATCTAACCCAAAGACTTGTGTGCGCTCGGACTAAAGTGGTGGGAACGGGACTGGACCTCTGCGCGTGTATAAGAACAAGAAACAATATTAACATAATACCTGAATAAAACCCCATCCCCCCACCTCCCCCCACCCGATACTGCCTGAATCACGGAGCATCTGTCGCGGCGGAAGATACCCTCGGACCCCCAACATAGGGAGCCAGGGCGCCTCCACCAAAGGCATCCAAAACACCCATATAATTCTACAAACTATAAAAGTGTCTGGGGTGGGAGGAAGTGTGAGGCCGAACATCCACGCCATTTTTGTGGTCTATACTGAGCAAATTAATTTATGGATTAACTGCCAATCTGGCCCTGGTTCTGTAGAGGATCAAGGCCATCTATCCGTGTACGGGTGCTTCCTCTGGGTCTGAGGAGCACCTGGCGGAGCCCGATCTGTATTGTCTTTTGGATTTGTTTCTTTGGGGCCTGTTCCTGTGCTGGTCCTGAGATGAGTCTGACTCCAGTGGCAGTGGGGTATGCGATTTCTGATGTGATCGTTCATCAGTCTAGGCAAAGACCGCCTCGGGGGTGTCGAAAAAGTAGGATTTGGGATTGTATATGACGCGCATAGGGGCTGGATAAAGGAGCATGTAGCCTGTGTTTTGCCTCCATAAAAGACTGGCGCTGCACCAGTCAGGTATAGTTCGGAAATATCATTATGTGTTTAGAGTCCTGTTTAAGTTTATATTTTTGGAGCCTGGCGAATTGTAGAATGGAATCTCTGTCAGCATAGTTTAGAAACTTTGCGATTACGGGTTCTCGGGTTTTCTCCGGGGGGTGGTTTCTTTGTTAACGCACGGTGTTCCCGCTCCACCACGAAGCAGGTAGACATTTTGTCCGGTGGCAGGAGGTCTGTTAGCCATTGTGTGAGGAAACTGGTCATGGATTGGCCCTCACAGCCCTCCTGTGTCAACACCGTAAGTTTATTAACTTTCTCTTGTAGGGTGGTTACGGTGTCTTCATCTGTGGACACGCGTGTCTCCGCCTCGATAATGCGGTCCACTGCATTTCGGAGATCCTGGCGGAGAAAGAAGACCTCGGATCCCACCGCGCCAATTTTGGCGTCCAGTGCATTCCTTGCCTCGGTGATGGCTGCCAGGAGTATCGCATTGTCCGGCATTGCGCCACTCGTCTCACCCCCGGTGGCACCGCCTGGGGTCGTGGCAAACTAGTCCAGGGTACTATGCGTTTCTAGAGGGAAGCGTGGCAGACCGGGCCTCACGGAAACTGTCTTGTCACGGAGAGAAAGCTGCACTGAGCCTAGCTTGGCAGCTTCCGCAGCCCTTGACCACCGGCCAAGTAGGCCCCACTAAATGGACCAGACTCGCCGGACCCCCAGTCTACCACACAACCTCAGTTTGCCGTAGTATGTCACCATCACCACTCAGCAAGTCACCACCGATATTGCTCACCCCTGGTCGTTGTCGCTGGGCAGCCAGGTCACCAGCATCATATAAGTTCTTAGGGCTCAGAAAAGGATTCCTTCAGGTAAATCAGCAGCACCCCAGGGCTACAGCAGACTGTGACTCATCCAACTGAAGTCGCTCTCTTCATCCTACCGTGCATCGCCACCATTGCCCCATCAGGGGCCGCACGCAGGGGAGGAGGAGGTGGCGAGGGCTGGGGCCCCAAAGACTCCCCGGGCGCCAAATCAGGGCCAGCATGAGGGCTCTGGGCCCATGGGCTCTCAATCTGGCGGCCGTCTTCTATAATCCGGCGGAGCAGGTTCAAACCGGGGGGCCGCCACCAAGGGGTCCGCCCCGGGAGCACCCGGGATCAGTAGGCCGCACCAGGCCACCAGCAAGCGCAGTCTACCGTCCACGCCCGCCCGACGGTGACTTCGCCAGCAGCCGTAGCCCCAGAGGATCAATGGTGTGGCCGTGCGGACTTTCCCGGCACCCAGCGGGACCAGAATGTATCGGGCTACACGGCCGCCCACACAGCAAGGATACAAGTGCTGGAGAGAAAGGGCCCACCCATCCCCCGGGCTTCGATCTTAGCCCGGGGCCGGTCAGGCAGCCACCGGGGCCCAAGGCACCCTCTGCCTACCTCGAGAAAGATGGTCTGCCGGCAGTCCGTAGACGGCACCCGGGGCAGAGGCATGAGGCGGTCTCCGAACTCCCGCCGTTCGGCAGCAGGCCCCAGCACTGTTGCAGCACTACCCACACTCCACCAAATCCAGAAATCGCGGCACAGTGTTCTGTCGGGTCTCAGTGTCATGGCCGTGGGCTGGTGAGTATAGTAAGACAGGATTATGTCGGATATAAAATGTTACTGGAGTAGATGTGCGGAGCTCCGTTAAGGTGCATCCGCAAGGTTGGCTTTCCAAGCCACGCCCGTGTGCTGGTAGTTTTGTTGATCTCTGAGCAGCTATGCTCGGGTCTCTGGCCTATCATTGCACCCAGTGAATTTGGCTGAGCTAGGTCATGCTCTACATCTATATGTGCCATATATAAGGGGGGGGATGATACACTAGCAGTGGGCAAAGTGTTTTGAAGTCCGGCGCAGCCAGCCCTCCTCGCTCATATGGTAGTGTAAGAATATCACCTCTGACTCTGGGTTGAACCCCCCCACCCACTCCCCTCCCCCACTCATGCCAATCTGCTCATGTGTGATTTAAGACTCGTGTGATTTAAGAGTTTTGTAAACTTGCTTGCTTAGTATTATGGGGATGTTGACAAATAGGTACAGGTGTTTAGGCAAGACTATCATTTTCATCAAAGCTATCTTCCCCATAAGGGACAACGGGAAGTATATTAATCTCTTCACCTGCTCCTCTGTGAGCGCCATCGATTTGCCATAGTTCTCAGTAATCCATCTGTTTCTGTCTAAGTTGACCCACACCCTCAGATAATTTACTGAAATTGTGCATCACAGGGGACTTAGTTGCACTTCCCGCACTTTTGTGGCCTAAGAGGGGAAAATCATTGATTTGTTACAGTTGATAACTATATCCGCCAACGTCTTAAATATGGAAAATTCACATATAACAGGGCCTATATTCTGAACTGGGTCTTTCAGGTACAATGTTAAATTGGTCACGTATAGCGAGATTGAGATTTCTGGGAGTAAACTGCAGCCCCCTATATCCATGCAGTTGCCTGACCGTGCACGCAAGGGGTTCTGTTGCAGGTGCGTAAAGTAGTGGGAACAGAAGGTAACCTTTGACGGGGTACCCCTTTCTATAGGGAGAGGATCAGATGGTAGCTCATTTAGACGGATTCTGGTAGTAGATCCCATATAGAGTAGTTGGATCTAGGCCACAAAGCTGTCAGGCATGCCCTTTCTGCTTAAGACTGTGAAAAGAAACTCCCACTCCAGGGAGTCGAAAGCCTCAGGGGCATCTAGGAAGAATACCACTGCCTCCATCTCCGGTTTCAGTTGGTTAAGGAGGGCAAAGATTGTTCGCAGTTTGTTTGCTGTGGATCGTCCTGGCACAAAGTCAGTCTGGTCCGATAGCCCCAGGTTTAGCAGTAGGAGGAGCCGTCAGTTGGCCAGCACCGTAGCTAATATCTTCACGTCTGTGTTTAGGAAGAACGGTTGATGGTATGACTCGCAGTACTCTGGCAGCTTATCTGGCTTAAGTAGGGCAACCTAAGGTATGGAGAGGGCCCTCCTTGAGCCAGCACCTTGTAGACCTGGAGAAGTCTGGATGCCAGTAATTAAGAGTATGCTCCATAGAACTCAACAAGGAACCTATCGCCGCCACCCCCCTCACTCTCTCCGGGTGCCTTATTCCTGGGGAGGCTTCAAATCACTGTGGTGATTTCATGTACCATGATTGGCGCTTCAAGTAGTTGCTTGCGAGGGCCCTCCAGCCAAGGCAAGGTGGTCAAAATATACGGAAAAGTCATCTCTAGAGGTATGTGTGCAAGAAGCATATAGATGTGTATAATACATTACAAATTCGGTCAATATAGATTCAGCATCGTATTTAAGCGTGCCGTCATTTCTGACCAAAGTCACGATGTCCTGTGGTGGCCGCCTAAGTCAGTAGGTAAAGGGTAGTGTTTTACTCTGCCCATCCGACTCTACATTTGTTCTGGCTGTATCATGTTTGTGCAAGTGTTTGACTTCTTGGTCTGCTGTTTCCGTGAACTCAGTGAGTAGTTTCCTCATCCGAGAAAATGGCACTACATTGACGACGACGACTGCATCGCCACTCTAATTAACACAGCTCCTCTCCCACACCCGACGTCAACCTGCACGAAGAATTCTTCTCGACCTGGCTATTAGCGGCCAGTAACTCACATGCCCCACTTAAACGAATCAGTCTCACTCGCCGGCATGAGGCTCAGAGATGGTTCTCCCCCGACTTAAAATCCCAAAAACGCTCCCTCCGCCAAATGGAAAGGAAGTGGAGGCAGGACTACTCTTTAGAAGGTAAAACTACCTACGTCCGGGCCCTGAAGGAATACAAAGGCTATCTTCACAGCCAAGGCAGCTTATTTTTCGTCACGAATCCTCAACTCCAACAACCAAGCCAAAGAATTATTCACAATAGTCGACGAACTGTCAAACCCTGAGAGATTCCTAAGTAAACCCAAGCCGTCACAGGCCCTCTGTGACTCTCTGAATAATTTCTTTATCAATAAAATCACTGTCATCAAAGCAAGCATTCCCCACAGGTCCTCGCAAGATATTACCCCACCCACGTCCAGAAACTCCCACTCTCTGGACTCTTTCCCGCCCATTGACAGAGACCTTGAGTAACTTACTAGCTAAAGTCAGATCTGGCTCTCCTCTGGACCACTGCCCCCCTCACGTCTTGAAAGCGGCCTTTATGGCTTTCCCAGACCCAGCTCCTGCCCTTTTAAACCACTCCCTGTCCCAGGGTTGCGTCCCCAATGCTTTCAAGGAGGCTATAGTAGTCCCCCTCCTAAAGAAACCTAGCGCTGACCCTCAGACGCTAGCAAATTACCACCCCATTTCTTTGCTCCCCTACATGACCAAGCTATTAGAAGCCCACATGGCAAAATGCCTGTCCAACTACTTGGAACAGCTCACTCTACTGAAACAGTGACCTTGGCGATACTCGACTCCTTATAAGAAAACGCAGACAGAGGCATTCACCAGGCCCTGGTGCTGCTTGACATCTCGGCCGCATTTGACTCGGTCGACCGGGTTCCGGATCTCGGGTTCCGCAGCGTCTGGTCACACCACTGTCTGGATGGACGCACCCGGAGGGGCACTGGGTAGTCCTAGGCGCCCGCCCCCTCAGGACCCACCGTCTCCTGCTGCCAGCACTGTCTATTCAGGGGGGGGCGGAAGGCAGACTGTACAGCTGCAGGGAGGCACGAGTCGCACCGGTGCACCACCCCCAGGGCGGACAAACTCACTGTCGCAGGATTCAGGCACAGTTGGTTCACGGGAGGAAGAGAGAGCGCTTCTGTAGCCGTTTCCAGACGATCTACACCTCGCGGACCGGGCCGCAAGCTGCGGTGCAGATTTGCAGCTTGCCCTCACGTCAGCGCGGCCACTGCGGCTTCAGGAATCACTCAAGGACGCGGCCTCGAGTTGCGGGCTGGCCCCAGGCTTCGGCGGGCAGCGCTCCGTCAGTCTGAGCTCGGCTGGACAGAACAGCGGCTTCGGTAGGGTCCCAGGCACTTCAAGCGGCAGTCCCCTTCTTTGGGACACGGATAAATGTGGCGGATCAGTGGGTTTTGGACGGAGGGTCCGGAGCTGTCTTAAAACGCGGCTATCTCGCTGCCGCTCGTAACCTCGCCCCTCCTTCTATGCAATTTTGAGGTGTGCCAGGTAGAGCATGGCGTACTGAATGCACATCTGTTGCATCTTATATTTTTACGACAGATACTCTTGGCGTGCCTTCCGCACTTCAGTGGTGTAGTCCGGGAACAGAGCAAAGGAGTTGCCTTTGTGTGTCAGTGTTTGTTTCTCTCTAGCTAAGCGCAGCGCTTCTGAATTGTAATAGTCTCGCTATTATTGGGTGAGGCGGTGCTTCTGGGGGGGGGAAGGACGGGTATTGGCACCAGCGAGCGATGTGTTAGCTCCACCATCAAAAGCGGCGAGAAGTTGTCCGGTCTTAATAGTATTTTTAGTACGGCTTCAATGTAGTCTGTCACGTTGCCAACAATGGTGGATTCTGGTATTCCCATGATCCTTAGGTTACTCCAGTATTGGAACTTTCATAGCTTAGCTTGTATCATTCCCCGTCGTCGGAATGGGAGTCTCGGTATCCAAAATAACATAGCAGTAGGTACAAAAGAGAAAGGAAAAAAGGCCTAGGCCTCATTCCCTTTTGTAGCATATCTACCTCTTTTTGTAAAAGAGACCAAAATAAAGCAACAACCAATCAGATTAGCCTCACCCCACAGAACCTTCCTGAGAGAACCTCAGAGCCTCAGATTTTCTACCGCACGTTGTGCTTAGGGAGTCTCCTTTGAGCTCTGCTCACTTCAACTTTGTTAACTGCTTTTTCAGAAATATTTTGCTTCCAACTTGTTGCTGCTTTCCTTCTGGGATGTCTGACAAGGAGAAGAAAGCCCTTTTCAAGCCTTGTTCCACCTGTGGCAAAAAACGGCTTTACGTGGAGGACAAGCATAAGGATTGTATTTATTGCCTGTACCCGGTACATAAGGCTGCGGAATTCAAGATCTGCTGCACCTTTTCTACAAAGACCCTCTGGGACCGTGAGGGGCGCCTTCTTACGTGGCTCCAGAAGCTTAAGTCACGGAAGGGTGCTGCATCCAGTGACAGTGAGGACTCTTCATCTGGCACCTCCTCTCGCAGGTCAGTGAAAAGGGGTAGGGGTTCCCCTTCGCTATCCTCTGACCGCCCTGCTAAGGCCTCAAAAAAGACCCCCCGTGAGTCTGAGAGCCGGAGTCCGAGTAAATCTCCTCACCACGGTGTAAAGGAGAGGGAAGGACTTTCTACTGCCCCAGCAGTGGTGGTATCCACTGTGGCGTTCAAGGAACACTATTCGCTGTCTTCAGAGAGGTCAGAAAAGGAATCTAGATCGTCAACGACGCAGTTGAAGACTCCGTCAACGAAGACTTCTAAATCTCAGCTTAAAAAAGTCCAGCCGTCGACGGGCTCGTCGACGGTGCTTTCTATTTCAGTGTCGATGTCAGCGTCGACGGGAGTGTCGACGACGATGCCAGCGTCTACGAGAGTGTCGACGATGGTGGCGACAACGGTGGTGGCGACGACGGTGTCGTCCACGAGGGCTATGACGACGATGACAACGACTACGGCGGGAGTGTCGACGGTCTCGTCGACGGCAGTGTCGACGACGCCCATATCTTCGTCGCCGATCCAGTCGTCGACGGTGCAGCTTTCAACGACGACCTCGTCCACGATGGAATCATTATCGCTGACGGTACCGACGACTACCTCGTCGACGGAGAAAATTACAATTTCCTAGAGGCGATTGACACCAGATATGACATCTCCAAGGAGGGTGACCCCCTTGCCTCCCGCATTGTTATTGGAAGAAGAAGATTCTGATGGGGATGATCAGGATTCTTGTGGTTATGCCCATAGTCCTTCACAACTGCTGGTGAAATGTCAGGATGCTGATTCGGAGGGTGACTACACGCCTGGGTACTCCTATCCACCATCCTATGGGCGTCAGGACAGCGCCGGCCAGGGTATGGTTGCGGTTCTTTCCTCACTCCTGGCGGATCTCAAGGGCATGTTACATGACTATCGGAGGAGATTTTCTCACGCTCCTCCTCCTCCATCTTCGACTTTGTCTGCAGTACATGCTGTACCTACTCCATCGGCTCCTACAGACTTTTCTCTGGGGCAACCGCCTCAGGTGGCTTCTCACCTGCAAGTTTCCAGCCCAGGGTTGCCGCCAGTGATCCAGGTTGTTCCGGATAATTCCTCTGATGAGGGTCCAGATGTTGGCAACACGACTAATCAGTGTGTTGAGTGGGAGGACTATGTCATTCCGGATCCGGCTTCACCGACTCCTGATCCGGTGGATTCTCCCCCGGCAGATATTGGGGGTTTCCACAAGCTGATGGACAGAGCCTCCAGTCTCTTCCAGCTTCCTATGCCGTCGGCCCCAGCGGAATGCTTCCTGTATGATTTTAAGGAGCCCGACAGGAAAGTGGTTTGTTCGATTCCCATTGTTGGCCATCGATGGGACGAGGGTTTGAAGGCTATGAGGAACCCGGCTACGGTGATTCAGGTTTTGCCGCGCCTGGAGAAGAAATGCAAGGCGCCTGAGGACAGTCCAGCGTCCTTGATTGGTCAGCCGAAGCCGGATTCAGTAATATCCCAGGCGGCGCAGTGCAAGTCGCGTAACCCTTCGGCGCCACTCACCACCCCTCCGGATAAAGAAGGCACGCGCCTTGATAATGCGGGGAAACGTTTCTCTTCTATGGCCAGTCTTTTGGTAAGGGCAGCTAATGCATTGGCGATCCTTGGCCGGTACGATCGCCAAATGTGGTGCGACCTTTCGCCTTACTTAGGCCAACTGCCATCGGAGGCCAAGACGGAGGCCAGGAAAATTCTTCAGGAGGGGGAGGCTACGTCGGCGGAAGTGATTGACTGCACCATGGACATCGCCACTACCGCTTTCTGTGCACTGGCAGGTGCTGCGGTTCTTCGTCGACAGGGCTGGCTCCGGGCGACTTGGTTCCGACCAGAGGTTCAGAACAAGATCTTGGACCTCCCGTTTGATGGGGAGGCATTGTTTGGGAAACATGTCGATGATGCCCTCCAGGACATTAAAAAAGATACGGCAACGGCGAGGTCTCTCGGCACTCTCCAATATCGTAAAGTGCCTTTCCGTGGGGCCAGAGGGAAGAGTACCACGTCCTACAGAGGCTCGTTCCAACAACAGAGGTACCCTTCTTATGGTTCGACACCTCAGTCGTATCGCCCGCAGTACCAACAACGACAAGGCCAGTCCTCGTTTTTCTCTCGTTCCACCACTAGAGGGAAACAGGCTCGCCAGGGTCGTGACTCCTCCAAAAGACAATAGCGGCGTTCTGGCTCTGCCTACTGTACCCTCCTCTCCGTTGACACCTGTGGGAGGCAGGGTATCCCATTACCTCCACAACTGGGCCCAGATAATATCGGACCGTTGGGTCCTCAACATCATTCGAGATGGTCATACGATGGAGTTTATTCATATGCCACCTTCCAAGCCCCCTGTCGCAGTGGAACCGGTTCCCCTGTCTCAGAGGTGGGACAGTTTCTACTCCAGGTTCCTCCTGGTCAAGAAGACACCGGAGAAATGGCGACCCATTTTAGATCTCAGGGAGCTCAACACCTATCTCAGCTGTCAATCCTTTCGGATGGTGTGTCTCCAGGATATCTTGCGTCTCCTCAACCCGGGAGATTTTATGGCCACTCTCGATCTCGAGGATGCGTATTTTCACATCCCTATTCATCCGGCTCACAGGAGGTTTCTACGCTTCACAGTAGCCAAGAGCTACTTCCAATTGAGGGTTTTACCCTTTGGAATTCGTTCTGCCCCGAGGATCTTTACCAAGGTGCTGGCGCTGGTAGCAGCTTTCCTCAGGAAGCAGCATTATCAAATCTGCCCCTACCTGGACGACTGGTTGCTGAAGGCTCCGTCCAGGCTCATAGCGGAGGAAACTGTCGGGCGTGTACAGCTTTGTTCACAAATCTGGGTCTGACTCTCAACAGAGAGAAGTCGTCGCTCTGCCCATCCAAGAGGGCAAGGTTCCTAGGCGCTATCTTGGACACGTCTCTCAACAAGGCTTCCCCCACTGTCGAGAGGCAAGACAAGCTGAAATCTTTGGCACATCTGTTGAGAAGAAGAAGGTGTCTTTCAGTACGCCGTTACAAATCCCTGCTAGGCGTGATCTCTTCATGCATCCCTCGGATACCCCATTGCAGATTACGGATGCGATCTCTTCAAGAACAACTAGTCATGCAGTGGCAACAAGTTCACGGCTCTTTCGATGACAAGGTGCAGATTACGGCGGCAATGAGGGACGCCGCCTTGTGGTGGACACAGGAGGAGAATTTGTCCCGCGGTCTATCCTTCGCAAGCAATCCGGCTCCTCATGTTGTCACAACAGATGCCTCCCTGGAAGGATGGGGTGCGGTGCTTCAAGACTTGCAGGTCAGCGGGCATTGGTTACCCAAGCACCGCCTCCTTCATATCAACCTCCTGGAACTCAGAGCGATCCGCCTGGCTCTTCAAGCATTTCTGCCGCGGTTGCAGGGTTCCGCGTTTCTCGTCCGCACTGACAACACCACGGCCATGCATTACATCAACAAAGAAGGGGGCACCAGGTCTCTTCCGTTGTCACAGGAGGCCCAGAGGATTTGGGAATGGGCGATCCTTCACAGCATATCTCTCACAGCGGAACACCTCCCAGGGGTCCTCAACGAAAAGGCGGACAGGCTCAGCAGGCTTTCTTCCATCAGCCACGAGTGGGAACTGAACCAGAAGGTCTTGGAGGTCATTTTTCGCCAGTGGGGAAAACCTTTGATAGACCTTTTCGCCACCCCGGAAAATCGGAAATGCCGGTCTTACGCAAGCAAAGTTCACCATCGCGGATCACTGGGGAATGCGCTTTCGATAGCTTGGTCAAGCGCATTTGTGTACGCTTTTCCCCCCATTCCGTTAATACCGAGGATCCTCACGATGATCAAAGCGGAACCTTGAAGAATGATCTTAATAGCCCGGCATGGCCGAGGCAGTTCTGGTTCACGCAGCTTCACCTTCTGTCTCTGGTTCCTCCTCGTCCTCTGCGAACGATTCCGGATCTTCTCACAATGTCCCAGGGCCAGATCTGGCATCCGGATCCTCGTTCCTTGCACCTCTCAGCATGGCTCCTGAGCAGCGAGAGTTCCTAGATCTTCCTCACTCGCACGAAATAAGGGATGTTCTCTCTCAGGCTAGAGCCCCTTCCACTAACAAGCCTTACCGTCTCAAATGGAAGCGCTTTTGCATCTGGTGCCATCAGCAAGGTGTGGATCCCTTTTTGTCTCAGCCTCATCAGGTTCTTCCTTATTTCCTGTCCTTAGCTAAGGCAGGTTTGGCTCATTCCTCAATCAAGGTGCACTTGGCTGCAGTTTCTCGCTTCAGACGTACTGCCTCTGGCCCGTCTCTTTGGTCCTCTAGAATTGTCAAGCAATTTCTCAAGGGACTGTTTAGAGTTTATCCTCCCGGGAGGCCTCCACCCCCCACATGGCATTTGAACTTGGTTCTCACCCAGCTGATGAAGCCTCCTTTTGAACCGGTTCATCGAGCGGATCTGAAGTTCCTCTCATGGAAACTGGCACTCCTTGCTCTCACGTCGGCGCTGCGTATTGGGGAATTGCAAGCTCTGACAATTCAGTCACCTTTCCTCCAATTCAAAAGGAATACTGTCATTCTACGGACTAATCCAAAGTTCATCCCAAAGGTGCCTTCGGACTTTCATTTAAATGAGCCGGTGATTCTCAAGGCTTTCTTTCCTCAACCATCTACACCGGCGGAAAGGGCACTTCATTCGCTGGATGTGCAACGGTGCTTGAAGTTTTATCTGGATCGTACTAAAACCTTTAGAAAATCTTCGCAACTGTTCGTTGCACTCAGTGCTCCCCGCAAAGGGTTACCCCTGTCCAAACAGGGTATTGCTAGATGGATCTCCAGTGCTATTCAGTTCTGTCATGCTGCAGCGGACAAGCCTCTAGGTTGCAGAATTAGAGCACACTCGACGAGGTCCATGGCTTCTTCTACGGCTCTTTACGGGGGTCCAGATTAAAGACATCTGCAGAGCTGCGACTTGGAGCAGCGCGCACACCTTTACAAGACATTACTGTCTGGACACCTTGGCGCAGGAAGGCTCGGCTGTGGGCCAGGCAGTCCTGAGGAACCTCTTCCATTGAGTGGTGAGCTTTCCTTTCTTCCCTCCTTCCTTTGTATGGTTCTTGCACATTTTGCTATGTACTGTTCTTATGTGATTGCATGGTACTTTTATGTTGCAAAAAAAAAAAAAACACAAGGTAAAGTACGGTGATGTATAGTAATACACAATGAGATGTCTCAGAGAGGCAAAATGTGTTTCTTACTGCTAGCTACTCTGATACAAGCTATGGGAATCTATGAAAGTTCCAATACTGGAGTAAGAAACAAGTTACTTACCTGTAACTTTGGTTCTCCAGTATTGGTAACTTTAATAGATTCCCATGCGCCCACCCGCCTCCCCTGGGAAAGCTCAGCCCTCGCAAGGTTTGGTTGTACTGTTACACAACAGCTACGAAAATCTGAGGCTCTGAGGTTCTCTCAGGAAGGTTCTGTGGGGTGAGGCTAACCTGATTGGTTGTTGCTTTATTTTGGTCACTTTTACAAAAAGAGGTAGATATGCTACAAAAGGGAATGAGGCCTAGGCCTTTTTTCTTTCTCTTTTGTACCTACTTCTATGTTATTTTGGATACCGAGACTCCCATTCCGGGGAATGATACAAGCTATGGGAATCTATGAAAGTTACCAATACTGGAGAACCAAAGTTACAGGTAAGTAACTAGTTTCTTATTATGCCTGGAGTGTGCTTGTAAGTCCTCATTTTTAGCTTTGAGTTCCAAAACTTTTGCCATGTCTAAGTTTTTCACCATGCCCAACTGTGTCATCCTCCACGGTGGAAATGCGAGACTCTACAGCTGTAATCTGTTTCTTGTGTTTGTTAAGGGTGTTAGTCATTTTATTCACCCCGACGGTCTCATTTTCCATCTATGGATGTGAGGCTTTTCTTCTTTTGTAGTAGGATAGACTTTGTCCATTCCCTCCTCATCCTGCCCCCCTTCAGTAGATGTGGGTGTTCTGTCCCGTTGATTGGACCCTGCTGGTGTTCCGCGCCTCGAAGGGGAGTTTGGCTTGTTTTACAGCCCCTATCCCCATGGTGCAGGGTCAGCTCTGTGTGTTCATTTTTTTGTAGGGCCCTCCTAGCCAGCACACACTGTGCTTCTAATCGGCAGTAGCCCGGGGGGCTGCACCTCCGGGTTTACCAGGCAAAATGAGTGATTATGGCCCTGTGTGGCCCACGCACACAGATTGTGGCTACTCCAGTTCACTTCCGATGTCGAGGGCCGAGGGAGATCATACAATCCCCTCCACTCAGGCCCTCTCACTTCAGGGGGGAGCATATGGGATTTTTCTGGCCACTCCGTTGGTGGTACACTGTTGTTCCTCCTCTGCTTTGCCAATCCTTGCAAATCTGCACAATAGTGTCCAAAAGTCTACACAGACAATGGGATGGCAGCCACTGAATAAACTGGCCTGACTACACCTTGCTGCTAATACGCATTTAACTTAGCACTTGGACAGACGAACCCTGAGCCCTGCTATCCCCCTTGAACTTAGACATTTGGGGAACAAATTTACTGCTGCCGGACTTATGTAAACTAGGGGGGCCAGCTCTAGCATACACTTCATTTTGACTTTAGTAACCGTTTGGGCACTCCGTGCCCCAAAGTGTCACTGCATTTTTCGAACATTTATATGAAATTGTTGAGTTCCAACACAATGCAATTATGAACACTAGGAAGTCCATCCAGAAAATTGTATCTTACCTTCAAAATAAATGTTCATCTGCGCAGGGTATGCTGTGTAACTATGAAGACTTGGTAGCATAGACACCGCACATATGGTAAATTGTGACTGTGGCGTATTTGACATTGTACCGCTATTCATGCTTTTTAGTGTTTTAATTGTACCTGGCATTGTACCGCTATTCTTGCTTTTTAGTGTTTTAATTGTACCTGGCATTGTACTGTTATTTCATGCTTTTTAACTTCTTAATTGGTTGCAGTGGTTTTAATTACCTGCGCAATAATAATAAACTTGAACTTGAAACTATTTTGCCAAAGGGACACACGATACCAAGGATGTGCCCTCTCGTCACAGAGGGTTTGCCTTCTTCTCCTGGCTGCCCAGGGCGCAGTGCCCTGTTTAACCTTCTCTCTTCCCCCGAAGCGGTGCACGCCTTTCAGGCGTCTCACCATCGGCACCAGAGGCAGGGCCTGCCCCCGGGGCGTGTTTCCTCTACCGGGGAGCTTGGGCAGGCCCTGGTGTAGCTAGGACTTGGGCTGCACCCCTGCATTTCCCAACCACAGTCCATGGACATTCAGTGCTCCGGCAGCCTGCCCTCCCAGGCCGCACTCCTCCTGGCACCGCCGCACGACCTAGGCGTGTTGTGGATTTCACCTTGTCGCCGTTTAGTCATCCACCCACTCTTTTCCACCTAATTTGTGGCTTGCTTGGATCCCCCGCAATTCCATGTATGCTTCTTAATAATTAGCTGGCTTTTTATCACCCCAGCTGCCTAATTAATGACAGATTAGTAGCCCGGCACAAGGAGCTTCACAGTAGTGTGGCTATCTTGGAGCCAGGCACGCTGGCACCCCCTAGCGTCAAGAAATCTTTTTTGTGACTAACTGAACAGTAACATTAATGAAGTTAGAATGAGTGTGCAGAGCTTATTCTCAAATAGCTCCACACATGTATATTGCTGCAGACACTGATGGAAAATAGGGGTTGGGCATATGATGAAGATATTGCCTTTTGCAAGAGGAGTACATCCTTTTCAAGAGACAAACATAACACTTCAAGGAGATAGCACTGTAAGGGGAAGGAGGACAGAATCTACACGTGTAACTGTAGCAGAGAGGGTTCGTCATTCTACTATTTACTTTAATTTAGGATCGCTTGATACCAATACTGGACATTTCCATTGCCAAACTCTCTACTTCGTACAGGTGATATTCTGGTAAAAGTTGGAAAACAAATGTGCAGGATTATCATTAATAGGTTTTGTTTTAAATTAAAAAAAGGTTTGAAAAAGCCATTTATGTTATAGTAGTCCGTTTACAGTAACTGTTGTGACCAGTAAAAAGAAAAGGATCACCAGTCCGTTTACCCAGACTTCCTTTGTAAGAGCTTAATTTCCGCCACCTTTCATAGTTTACAATTTGATAAGCAATTTAAATATGTACACTGAGATCCAAATTTAATATTTAACATTTTATCTGAAACTTTAATGTGTGAAGCATAACCACCCCCTAGAACTGATTAGGATAAAAACTGTCATTTTTTAAAAGAAGTCTTGGCATAGGAAAATCAAAATCGTAGCTGCTGAGTATGTCACATCTGTGCTTCGAGAGTAAGCGTAGAAATAGGAAGCCTTAATAGGGCAGCCTGCCCCATTCTGGTTATCTTGGTTTTCCGACTTTAAATCAGCAAAGTTGTAATATTGGGTTCTCTATGGTTTCATTTGGTTGTTGTGCTGCTCTTATGTTGTAGTATTATGGCATAGCTCTCCTTTCACATACTTTATATTTTTGAATCACTCCTGTGTAGCTTTCACTGAGGAAGGCCCATTAACAAATCACTTCCTATTTGTGCAATGAGATTTCTTAGCTTTTCTCTAACATATGGTATGTTGATTACAGCCTGTGAACTCTACCCCTCCATCTCTTCCTGCTGACATCCCAAACTTCAGTTTGATGGGTGAGACTCTGTCTTTCGACTTCAAGGACACAGACATGAAGAGGCTGTCCATGGAGATAGAGAAAGAGAAGTAAGTAGCATAGTGATTTCCTCCCTTGTGCATCATTGCACATTTGGCAAGTGACACCTCTTGCTCCTAATAATGAAAGGTTGCACAGGGTGCTCGGCTCTTGCTGTGCCACTCCAGGCCATCTGCCAGAGTCTTGTCCATTCATCTTGCTACAGTGTCTGGATATCTGTGCCAGGTTTTCTCAACTGCTGTTAAAAGCTTGTGCCTGTAGGTCATACAGTATGCTCTCAGCTGTGTCTAGTCCTATAATGGGTGCCATATAATCATGTAACTTGTGGGTTTCAGCAGATGTTTGTGGTTCTACATTTCACTAATGATTTTAATTACCTCAGTCTTTCCTGCCTGAGACAGATTATGCATATCTGGTTCTAAATAGACTACTCTATTAAGGCCATACGGTGCTTCTACCGTTTTACCCCACACCAGCTACATGCCAGTGCCAGGGTGACATTAGTTGTTCCGCCTTTGTCAGGCTTGCAGTAGCTGCTTCTGCCTATTTTGGACCTCATTTAGTGGCCCAGCCCAGGCTCGGTTCCATAAAGTGTTGCCATCTATTTAGGGATGCACCCAGAGTCTTGCAACCAGAGTTGTGTTCTGTGTGCTCACAACATTTCCACGCTGCATCAGACTCCCACACCCTAAACCTGCCCCACTAATGGTCCTTGTGCTCCAGTGAATTATCTTAGTTCCTCCAAGTGAATCATTTGACCCCTATGTTCTTTGGATTCAAGCATTGTGAAGCCCTGTCCCCAGGCGCATTCATAGGCTTACTTTCACTTGAAGTTGAGGACTTCCTCGTGCTTAGGCTGCAGTCCAGGTGTACACTTTGACCCTCTGTTGTTCATACTGTCTATTCATGGTTTTATGCTATGATTGTGTGTTTCCACAGAGTTGAGTACATGGAGAAGAGCAAGCACCTTCAAGAGCAGCTCAATGAGCTGAAAACAGAGATTGAGTCGCTGAAGTTGAAGGAGAGGGAGACAGCTCTGGACATCCTGCACAATGAGAATGTGGACCGAGGTGGCAGCAAACAGAATACTTTCAAAAAGGTACGCTTAAAAACCTGCTTGGAACTACACCACTTCTCTTCCTTCACACAATCAATTGGACGGTGACAAGCCTAACACTGTTGAAAAGTTGTGACAAGACATCAAAGTTAACATGGTCTTAGTTTCTTCTCACCACGTAGCGACACTTCCTTATGCTTGGATGGTGTTATCCTCAACATAAGATGACGGTCACAGTATCTGTAGTCTTTAACCATTTCTTTATACTTACAGTGGCCACCAGTAGTGGGCCGGTCCTAACATCCGAGATCTACAAGATTCTAAAAGGGAGCTCATGTCATATTGTTTTTGAAATAATAGTCCATGTCTGGGGTACTTCCTTGGGGCTATTTACTTTGTTTTAGGTCAATCTGAGATTTAAAAATTGCTGTGGGGGTGTTTCGGTCCAGCCAGTGCACCTGGCAGGACACTTGCTGCTACCATGAGTGGCCTTGGACTAAAGGAGGACCAAACTAGGGAGTTAAATGTATCAGGACTGAAAGACTTTCAGAAGTCTTTCTACACCAGACACAACTGGAAAACAAAGTAAAAGGCGTGATGAGGTGTCTGAAGTATTTATTAAAACAAAAAACGAAAACCAGGACAGAGTTCCCATTTACATGTGTTGACTACTGACAAGTTGTTCAACAGCTGTATTTAACTGATTTAAGTCAGTGACGATGCTAGAACACTTTCTAGCTTCCGTGCATCCTCTGGACCAAATGTCAGACCATGCCATGATATCTCAAAGACTTAGAAAGGACTTATTTAGATTATTTTTCATTAGTGACATTAGCGTGTGCCTGAAGATTGCTCACTCTGTACTGATTTTTTTTCTGCCTTGGTCTTTGGTGTTCTTGCTGATGAAAATGAATAAAGTGATTAGACAATTTCAACTAATGGAATATATAGTTCAGCTACTTAGCATGATCAACAGTTCATGTTAAAATATTGCCAAAGTTCCTGATATAGCAAGTCAAGTCCATGGATTGGCAGTCATATAGATCAGCAATGGTCGACACCAAAAATGTTATAAAAAGTTTTTTTTAAATGGTTTCGATAATCCAACCTGATTATATAATGCAAAGCCTCTGAAGCTAGAGTAGTATCAAGCTGCAAAAGTATTGTTTCATGTAAGTTACTAATTTCTTTTATTGAATATTTGAAGAGGAAATTTCATACTGCGAGCCATTTACGTGAATGGGGGCACTTGATATGTTAGCATAGCTCAAAGACTACATTTTGAATCCATGCACAATTGCCAAATATTTTATTTGAACAAGAAATGTGTTTTTCTTCTTGAGGTTAGTACTGCAAGTGAATAACTTGGACATTTCACATTCTGTTAAATGCTGAGCTGCAAGAAAGTTGTTTTGTAATCATCTGGGTTTTCTGTCCCGTTATCATGAAAACCGTGTTCTTTTCAGGCTTCTTTTTAAAAAAAAATTTTTTTTAACTTTGCATCAGAAAATAGCACTGTACCACTCTTTCCAGGCTTCTTTATTATGCCAAATGATATATATAATATATATGTCAAAGGTAAGATGGGTGGGACAAGAGTAACTAGATGGTTCAGTTTGATTAATGGTGTTTGAGGAAAGTGACAACGTTTATCTAAGTATTAGCTTCTTGAAGGACTCTCTTGTGTGTTTAGTTTTACTATCCAAAACGCAAATACCACCTCTTGAGTTGCAGTGTGACTCAAAAGTATTGGCCAAACCAATAGGTTGGATTTAATGTACTAACGCAAGTAGTGTTGAAACTTTGAGAGCAATTCTCTGGAGGGAGCCAACAGGAGTGGACCGAGAGGGCTATAGTAAATTAGTCCTCGCTGTATTCAATGCAGGGACTTGGGTAGAGTTGTAAAGATGCACATAAACATCCATTAGGGGTAGGTGAGAGGTGAATACCTTTTTTAAAACATATTTTTATTAACTTTTTTTTTTTTTTACATTTTGCACAATACAGTATTTGCAAAAAACAAATTTCGGTGTAGGTCATATTTATTACTTAGACAGCTTAACACACATTTCAATTTCAATCCGGGGTCAGGGCGTAACGTCCTCAATCTCATGTGTGATCTTAGTAGCTGCCAATCCTTATGCGCGCCCTAGCCCACCGCCCCAGCAGGCGACTATTATGACCCCTGTCTAACGCTGCTTCCTTGCCCTGTCGCGGTGAGCGCCTCCGGCCCCAGACCTGGGTTCAGGTACTGTCCTTCACGATTGTACTCGCAGTCAGTTGAACTTGAACATATAATCCAATGAAGTGAAAAATAAACCGAAGAAACAAAAATAGAAAACAAAGAAAACTCTGCATGCCAAGGGGGACAAGGGGGCGTCTGATTCTGAGGGTGCAGATATGGGTCTCAGCAATTACGAAGTGTATTCCGCACCGTGTATGTGTCATCTGGAGAGAGCAAGGGGGAGGTGGAGGAGAGAGGCTTCCCTTCCACAGGCACTGTTCCCTCACCTACTGCTTATGTTTCCCCACCACTAGGGCCGCTTGTCCACCCTCCCGTAAGTGAGAGGCTGTGCATGTCTCAATCCTCTTTTACCAGGCCCATCTGTGCGAACAAGTGCGGATCACTCGATACCACACTCCGACTGCTCACTAATATTTCATGCTTGCTCCGGATTTTCCCAGTTTGCCAGTACTTCCTTCCATAAATCCGCTATCCGCCTTCTCCGGATGCCCCTCGCTCAAGGCTCTGGCTTCTGCTCTCGGTCAACTAACAACCTCACTGTTCCAACAGGCCACCTGCAGCCCCATAGTGGATTTCCACACTAGTGCAATCCGTCTCTTAGCTAGGCCCAAGGCCAGGTCTATGAATCAATTCCCCACCTTCCATTTAGGAGGACGTGGGAAGATCCCTAACGAACAGACTTCTATAGACAGCGCCAGGTCCCTCCCCAGTGCATCTTTTATCTTAGTCAGAATTCCTTCCCAGTACACTTGTAATACGCCGCAACTCCATATCATGTGCATGAAACCGGCATCCACGTAAGCACACCACGGGCACTTCCGCATCTCACCCCCATGTAACATTGAGTCTATGAGGTGTCATATACACCATATGCATATAGTTGAATTGTGTATATTTAAGCCTGGTGTTCCTCGATATTTTCTTGTGAAATCTTAGCACCTTACCCCATTCTCCATCCGTGAATTCCCTGTCTATCGCCCTTTCCCACTTACTCTGGAGTTCCACCATGGGACCAGTAGCCGTGGCAACCAAAGCTACGTGGTGCCATTTCACTTGGTACCCTGCTGTACCCAATGTATTCAGCGCATGTAGTACCGGGTGAGTCGCAGGCTCCTCCCTGCCTCCTCACCATAACTGTCCAAAGGTGTGAACCTAAGCTTCATACGGCAGGAATTGACCGGGAGAAAGGCCGTAGTTATCCATCAGGTCTGCAAACGGGATAAGTGAGCCATCTTGATAACAATCATCCACTGTGTCTAAACCTGCCTCTGTCCATGCCTCCAACTGCTCCGTCGTGAACACCGTCAGGGGGTCACCATGGGGTAGCCCAACCAAGGGCAGTGTGGGGGAATACCATGGGGTCCCGCCCAGCTTACGCACATGGCGTTTCCAGGTGTGTGTGGGTGTAAGCTGCCTCACTGACTTGTACGGAACGCTGACTGCCGGTCTCAATAATTTGACCAACAATAAATCCGGGTCACCGTTGAGTTCGAGGCATGTGGGCTGCTGAATTCATATCTGTGCATAGATCGCCGCCTAGTGTTGGGTCCGGATGTTTGCACGTTGTTGTCCTGGAAGAGTCTTCGAAGTATCCTGAGATAGGTGACTCCTCCCCTGGACCACAGTGCGCATGGGCATCCTCTCCATCCTCAGATTGTTTTTTTCCGCCATTGGGTTCGGATGTGCTTATCTTAGCTCAAGTTAGGAAAATTTAGTTTAAGGCCAAAAGGCCTTTAGTTTTCGTCGGTACTGTTCCCGCTCGGTATCGACAGCTTTCTTGCTTAGTTTAGCAAACTTCTTCAAGTTTTTCGGATCCGTTTAATCCGACCATCGACCTTACATCGACGATGGAATCGAGGACCCCATTCAAACGGTGTCCTGTTTGCCACGCCAAATATCCACATATCGACGTCCACCCGGTGTGCAACAAATGCCTCTCGCCGGATCACGACGAATCGAAATGTATGGCCTGTGCCCGATTCCGATCCAAGAAGACTCTCCGGAATCGACGGGCAGCGAGATTGGAAGCACAGCAATCGGCACCGGCCCCGGCCCACATCTTCAGCACCGAGGACGAGGATGTTGAAAGCGTGGAAGACATGAACTCCAGCCCCGCTTCCGAACACGATTCCCGATCGGAAGACGCCGATGAAGCGCTTTTTCACATGGAAGAAGCCGACGATGAGGTAGGAGACTACGATGAGGCCTTTGGGGCCGAAGAAGATAGCTCTGGTGAAGAGCAGGGCCTACCCGTCGAAACGGAGGCTATCAAAGTGCGTCATTCTACGGCTCCGGTCAAGGTATCGCCTCCGGGCCTTACCCGAGATCAACCCCGCAGTTCTTCGGCCCCGCCTTCGGGCCCGGCCTCGAACATCCAGCAAGAGCCATTATTACCGAAAAAGACTGGTTTCCCTTCAACGAAACCGAAACCAATCGTCGCACCGGTTCCACAGAAACCGAAAGTGAAACTAGCAGTGGTCGGCTCGAAGCCCTCGAAGACCTCCACTCCTTCGACGCCAGCCCAGACCATCGGCTCCGAACGCACTAAAAGGGATTTCGGCGCCGAACTCGCTGCAGCGGATGTCGGTACCGACCCGAAAAGGAAGGCCATCGGTACCACAAAAGCGCCTCGGCCCCCGGCACCGAAGCAATCGGCCCCGACCACCAAAGTTAAAATGGCCGCCCCATCGGAGTCCACTTCGAAGGCAGCGACAAGGGTCAAGTCATCGACTCCGTCGACCGCTACTACCTCTCCTCGAATCGATGACCCTGTGGCTCCGAAGCAGTCCACGCCTACCTCTGCAGAACCACTCAGCACCAAAGAACCTTCGGCGTTCTCGGTGCGACAAGTTGCGGCGTCATTGCAACGCATCAGAGAACAGGCAGCCCTCCAGTCCACGTCGGGCCCCAACCCGAAAAAAGCTCCACAGGCACCTTCGGCACAAACCAACATCACTTTTGGTTTGCCGCCGTCCACGGCGCCAAAGATGTTCGAGATCTGAACACGTGTCCGCCAGACAAGGTCCCCATCTACTGGACACTCTCCTACTGAGCCTTCACCGTCCCAATTCATCGACGCCGACACCGGCAGACTCATGCTCCGAAAACGGAAGGTCACACCAGAGCAGGCCTTGGACTCTTACAGAATCCCTCTAAAGCAGAAACTGCCAGCAGAATCGGAACCGGTTCTATACGAACGCCTGCATACCTCCTATCCGGATCCCCAGTCCTTTTCTCCGACGCCCTCCGACACGGACGAAATGGAGGATTACATGGGTGATGATACCACCTACCCTAGGGATATAGATCCTGAGGAGCAGCAGGACCCAGATCAAGCTTGGGATGACCCTGCAGACCCGGGTGCCACAACAGATACCCAGGACACGCAGCTTTACGGCGCAAAAACATCTCCCACAGAGGACACTGCTGCCTTCAATGCCCTCATAGAACGTGCTGCAGCCAATCATGGAGTGCAACTCCACTCTGACACAGTTGAGGACGACTTCTTGGTGGACACTTTCGCCTCCTCTGAGAGGACTGTCAAGACTATGCCCATGTTGAAAGGTGTTCTCAAGCCAGCAAGGACATTTTCAAGGAAACAACCAGGGCACGGGTGCTGAACCCCAGGATTGAAAAAAAATACAAACCTGCGCCCGGGGACCCTATGTACATTAGAGGTCAGTTACCTCTGGACTCCATGGTGGTTGCTAACGCTCGCAAACGAGCGCACTCGCAAACAACTGGTGATGCTCCTCCCCCAGACAAAGAGTCCCAAGGTGCTGGAGACCTCAGGCAAGAGGATTGCAGCTCAAGCAGCAAACATCTGGCGCATTGCCAATACACAGGCCCTCCTGGCTCGCTACGATCGTTCACACTACGACACGCTAGAGTCACTACTCCAACATCTGCCAGACGAATACAAAGAGGCAGCGGAGCTCCTCATCAGAGAGGGACAACTTCTTACAAACGCATCCATTAAGTGCGCACTAGATGCTGCCGACACAGCTGCGAGGGCGATAAACACCAGCGTCATGTTACGCCGACACGCTTGGTTAAGAATCTCCGGATTCAAACCTGAGATTCAAAACAACATCCTAAATCAGCCTGTCAACCCCGACTACTTATTCGGACCAGAAGTTGACACCACCTTAGAAAAGATAAAAAAGGACACTGACACTGCAAAGTCAATGGGGGCTCTGCAAACGCAGACATTTCGTTGTGGCTCCTTTCGTCGCCCCGGGAATAGGGGAGCAGCTAGAGGACAGGGGTCACAGCAGACATACAATAAAGGGGGCACACAGAGTACCTACGATAAAAACAACAGAGGTGGATATCGTGGCTCCAGCACCAAGGGCAGAGGACGCGGTTACGACAACACCAGGTCCTCACCCAAGAACAAACAGTGACGCCCTCTCCCTTCCCCCCGACCACATAACACCTGTCGGGGGGAGACTCCAGCGGTTCCTGTCCACGTGGAATACCATCACCACGGACATGTGGGTCAGGGATATTATCCAGCACGGTTACTGTCTCGAATTAACCTCCACTCCACCCACCATACCGCCAAAGCACCGTCCTATGTCCGCAGAGCACTTAGCATTATTGCAGCAGGAAGTGCTAAGTATGCTGCAAAAAGGTGCAATAGAGGTCGTGCCCTTCAACCAGCAGGGGACAGGGGTGTACTCTCTGTACTTCCTAATCCCAAAAAAGGACGGGTCGCTCAGACCTATACTAGACCTGAGACCCCTCAACCACTACATTCTCTCAGAGCATTTCCATATGCTCACCCTACAGCAGGTTCTCCCGCTGCCGCTGCTCAGCCAGGGAGACTTCCTAGCCACACTAGACCTCAAAGATGCGTACTTCCACATACCCATACACCCGTCACACAGGAAATATCTCAGGTTCACTATTCAGGGACAGCACTACCAATTCAAAGTCCTCCCCTTCGGTGTGACAACAGCACCCAGAGTTTTCACCAAGTGCCTAGCTACAGTGGCTGCACATCTACGGAGACAACACATTCACGTCTACCCTTACCTGGACGACTGGCTTGTTCAGGCAAAGTCAGCCCAGCAATGTGCCAGCCACATGTCCCTCACCATTCACCTTCTTCACAGTCTGGGATTCTCACTAAATTACCCAAAATCACATCTCCAACCCGCACACGTACAACAGTACCTGGGTGCGACCATAGACACTCTGGCAGCCACAGCTCAGCCAAATTTAGTGAGGATCAACGATCAACAGCATGCAAATGCTGATCTCAAAGTTCAAACCTCAACACTCCCTTCCTGCGCGAGTGTTCATGCAGTTGATAGGCATGATGGCCTCCTGCATTTTCATAGTCACATACGCGAGACTACATATGCGCCCGCTTCAGGAGTGCTTGGCACGTCAATGGAATCAGGCTCACGGGCAATTAAAAGACCTAGTGTTGGTGAGCGGTCGGGCATACAACTCTCTGCATTGGTGGAATCCACAAAACCTTTGCAAGGGCCGACCGTTCCAAGAGCCTGTTCCACAAATAATACTGACGGCGGACGCGTCTCTCCAGGGATGGGGAGCTCATGTACTCAATTACACAGTGCAGGGACTATGGACAATACAACAAAAGAAGATGCACATCAACCTTCTGGAACTGATTGCAATCTTCCTGGCAATGAAGGCATTCAAAGTACACTTGTGCAACAAAGTCGTGTTGATCCGGACGGACAACATGACTGCCATGTACTACATACAGAAGCAGGGAGGAACACACTCTCCACAGTTGTCTCATCTGGCTCAGAGCATGTGGAAGAGGGCCATTCAGAGGAACATATTCCTCATGGCGGAAAACCTCCCCGGCAAGGACAACCAGATGGCGGATCTGCTCAGCAGACACAGCCACCAGATGCACGAGTGGGAGTTACACCCGTCAGTACTCCAACCGTACTTCCAACAGTGGGGTCATCCGGAGATAGACCTATTCGCCACAAACGAAAACGCAAAATGCCAAAGCTTTGCCGCCAGTTTCCCACATCCACAGTCGCAGGGCAATGCGATATGGATGAACTGGTCCGGCAGATTTACGTAAGCTTTTCCCCCAGCACCATTAATACCGCTGGTGGCACGCAAACTGCGACAGCACTCACTGACACTCATCCTAGTTGCTCCCACATGGGCGCGCCGCCATGGTACACCACCTTTCTAGAACTTTCCGTGGTGCCGCATCAAAGGCTGCGGATCAAACCTGCACTCTTAACGCAGAACCATGGCGAAATTCAGCACCCAGATCCGCAACAGCTGAACCTGGCAATCTGGCTCCTGAAGTCTTAGAGTTTGGCTACCTAAACCTGCCACCTGACTGTATGGAGATCATTAAGGAGGCCAGGAGACCCACTACCAGAGCTTGCTATGCAGCTAAATGGAAGAGGTTTGTTATTTATTGCAACAAAATGACATTAACCCGCTAGACGCATCCATTCAAAACATAATCTGTTACCTCTTACACCTATACCGATGCAATCTGGCATACACCTCAATACGTATCCATTTGACCGCAATAGCAGCCTATCTCCAGAACAGGCAGCCCCTCTCTTTATTCAGAGTGCCTGCCATCAAAGCTTTCTTGGAGGGACTTAAACGAGTAATTCCCCCAAGACACCCACCAGCACCGGTGTGGAACCTCAACTTGGTTCTCAACCGACTGATGGGTCCACCCTTCGAACCTCTCCACTCATGTGAGATTCAATTCCTCACCTGGAAAGTAGCTTTCCTAGTGGCAATCACTTCGTTAAGAAGAGTTAGTGAACTCCAGGCACTAACCATTCAAGAGCCATTCATACAGGTTTACGCAAACAGGGTCGTACTACGTACCAACCCCAAATTCATGCCTAAAGTAATATCGCAGTTCCACATGAATCAAACTATTGAACTGCCTGTTTTCTTTCAGAATCCACAAAATGTCGCTGAAAGAATGCTCCATACACTAGATGTCAAAAGAGCCCTCATGTACTATATAGACAGAACTAAAGACTTTAAGAAGACAAAACAACTTTTCGTTGCCTTTTCTCCACAACACAAAGGCAACGCCATCTCCAAAGCAGGTATAGCCAGATGGATCGTTAAATGTATTCAAATTTGCTATCAAAAGGCTAAATGCACATTCCCCCACGAGCCCACTCAACACGTAAGTTAGGGGCGTCCATGGCTTTCCTGGGAAACATTCCTTTACAGGAAATATGTAGAGCAGCCACATGGTCCACTATACATACATTTACCAAACACTACTGTGTAGATGTACACTCAAAACAGCAGGCAGCTGTAGGTCAGGCTGTTCTCAAAACTCTTTTTCAGACCGCTGCAGCTGGCACTGGTGGCCGCCGCTAATAGGAGGTACTGCTATGTATTCTATGCACAGATATGAATTCAGCAGCCCACATGCCTCGAACTGAATATGCTACTTACCAGTATGCATCTGTTCTTGGCATGTAGGGCTGCTGACATTCATATCGCCCACCCTCCTCCCCGGCGCCTGTAGCAGCTGCAGCTCTCAGAATTACTGTATAGCATGGTCATCACTTTCTGTATCTACTCCATCACTGCCACAATGGCGAAAAACAATCTGAGGATGGAGAGGATACCCATGCGCACTGTGGTCCAGAGGAGGAGTCACCTATCTCAGGATACTTCGAAGACTCTTCCAGGACAACAACGTGCAAACATCCGGACCCAACACTAGGCGGCGATCTATGCACAGATATGAATGTCAGCAGCCCTACATGCCAAGAACAGATGCATACTGGTAAGTAGCATATTCAGTTCCATTAGCCAGGTTCCCTCCGCATTCACCCCTTCCATCCACTGCGCCAGACACTGTAGCTGGGCAGCCAACATATACAGTTCAAAATCTGGCACTCCCTGGCCTCGCTTCTCCATTGGGCGTTGTAACCTCTGCAGGGAAACCAGTTGTCTATCATCCCCCCCGATCAGGTCCCTCACCAGGGTATTCAAAGGACTGAACCATCCCCGGGGCCTCCGGGTCGGCAAATTAACAAAAAGTACAGCAATCTCAGCAGCATGACCATCTTGAGCAAAGAGAGACTCGCCATGATAGGCAGCTGCAAAGTGTACCAGAAGTGTACACCTGTCCGGAGAGACCGTAGCGCCATATCCAGGTTCCATTTCCTCAGATCTTCCAGGGAATGAAAAACATGTATCCCAGGATATTTTAATGAATGGGGGCCCAATTGATGTCGGGTGGTAGACCTATTGGCCGAGGTGTCGGACATCCCAGAGGAAACAAGTAGGTCTTTTTCTTGTTAACCCTCAAGCTCGACAGCGCCTCAAATCGCTCCAGTAGTGTAAGCGCAGTTAAGGTACCAGGCACTGCTGCCTCCAGGTATACTAACTGATCATCAACATACAATGAGATCATATGCATTTGCCCGTCTACTCTTAAGACCTATTCCTGTTCCACCCTGCTGGATCAACTCTGCAAGGGGTTAGATCGCCAGTACAAACAACAGGGGCCAAAGGGGGCACCCCTGCCGAGTCCCCCACTGTATGTGGTATTGGGAGACTACTGATTTCCTGGTCTTAACCCATGCAGTAGGCGAGACATACAACAGTTGAACCCACTTCACCCATCCCTCCCCAAGGCCCAGCCGCAGCATAGGCTCAAAAAGGTACTCTCATCCGACTGTGTCAAAGGCCTTCTGCAGGTCAACTGACAGAGCAGCCGCCCAGGGCATGGATCTCGACTCTTCATGAAACAGAACATAATACAGCCTGCACAGATTATAGGAGGTATTACGGGAGGGGATAAAGCCGATCTGATCTGCATGAATGATGGTGTGCATATGCGGGAGCAATCTGACCGCCAATATTTTACTAAGGACTTTGAAATCAAGGTTGAGCTTTGAGAGTGGTCGGTACTCCGTTACTGGAGCGTTGTCCTCCTTAGACTTGGGGAGGGGTATCATCAACGCACTCTGGGTCGACTCAGGTAGGGCATCCTGGTGTAAGGACTTTGCATACAGGGTCACCAATCTTGGCGCCAATTGATCCACGTATGCTACATAAAACTCTGCCAGAAGTCCATTCGGACCCGGTGTCTTCCCTTTTGCCATGTCCGCGATAGTAGCCCTGACCTCTTGCAGAGTCACTGGGCCACCCAAGTCATCCTGCACCTGCTTGTCCAGAGTCTGCAATGGCAACTCTTCCAGAAAATCCAGAATGTCAGAACGAGAGACCGGCCCGGGGCTAGTATATAATTTCTCGTAAAAAGTGCGAAACAGGGTATTAATGGCGTTGGGGTCATGGAGCAACTCCCCGGTGTCTTTCTGAACCGGCATGATCGATGCTCCTCTGCTTTCGGGCTTAATCAACCACACCAATAGACGACCGGCCCTCCCCTCTTCTTTCTGCACCCTGTTGAGATATTCTCGATACCTGTGCCACCTCAGCCTTTCTAACGCTCCGCTATAGCTAGCGTGGGCCTCTTGCAGATGCTCTGCAAAGTTAGCCTCCAGCCCCTGAACATTGTCCAGTTGCAGAATCAGAGATTCCATATCCAATAACTCCTGCCTAAATTCCCGCTGCACACCGATTGATTGTCCTTGGCAATGACCCCTCACCACCACCTTAAATGCATCCCATTCCACTAATACAGAGGACGCTGACTCGGTATTAACTAAAAAATACGTCTCAATGAGAGCCTTCAGGGAATCTCGGAAAGGTGCATCTTCTAACGCATGCGGGTTCAATCTCCACAGCGGGATCGGGGGCCTTCTCCCAAGGAGCTGATGTGTCAACAACAGGAGACTGTGGTCCGAAAGGGTCCTACCCAGATACTCTGTGTGCGTAACGGACGTGCTGAGGTCTGGTGTGCACAAAAAAGTGTCTAACCTGGTGTGTACTTGGTGCATGGGGGATAAATAAGAGTATTCCCTATCTTTCGCATGCTGTATCCTCAAGATATCCTTTAGGCCCCAATGACTTATCCAGCTCCGAAACCCCGTTGCGACCCAGTGCGTCTGTAACCCCAGTAGGGGGGGGGGGGGGATGTGATCTGTCTGCGGCAGTATCCGCCACACAAATAAAATCACCTTCAATGACAGTGTGTCCCCCCACGTAGTCAACCAGCTGAGCCGAGAGGGAGGTGAGGAACGCCAGCTGATCTACATTTGGTGCGTACACACTCCCAAACATCACCTCTCTCCCAGCCTACCTCCATGTTACCAGAACGAACCTGCCTTCACTGTCAACCTTAGTGCAGGTGTGTTCAAAGGGAACCCCTGGCTTCACCCATATTAATACTCCCCTAGAAAAAGCAGAGTAAGTAGTGGCATAAATCCGAACTCTCCACCTCCTGCGTAGTTTATCCAGTTCGCCACTAGTCAAATGGGTCTCTTGCAAGAAAGCTACATGCACATCTCTCCTCTTCAAAAACACATATATCTTATATTGTTTAGCCATGGACCCCATTCCCGTATGTTCCATGTAATGAACTTGAATTGATTATGCATTGATTAGAATGGTCCCACATCCCCCTCACCCACCCCACTGCACCTCCAACTGTCAACCCTCCAGGCTTCACATCTCCGCCCCCCTCTGCATGCACAAAAAATAAGCAAGAAAAAACATCCCCAATAGGACAACTCCCCGACCCCAGGACGGTCAAGCAACGGCTGTCCTCACAAACCGCAGACAAAACTGCATCAACAAGTGAAGGCCCAGAGCTGCAAAGCTAGGACCTAGAGGGAGCATGGCAATCACCACAGGCGCCCAACAGAAGCACCAATATTCGCCCAGAACGTGTCAGCCTTGGTTGGCCGGTCCGGCCTACACCCGGGAGCGCACCCGGCCACCCTCACCACCCTCCTCAGAGCCCTAAGCAAAAAGAGAAGGCGCAGTAATGAAAAGCAGGGGGGGAGACAGCACCAGAAGAGAAGGCGGCGCAGGAGAAATAGGTGGAAACCTGAGTCAACGTCCCACAGTTTAGAGAATCTCATCAGCCGTGCTTGGGTTCACATCTGGCAGCGTAACACTCCCACTACGGGATGTGTCCGGGTCCGATTCATCAGTCCCTTTCTTCGAACCTGTGCCTCTTTCCGATGATGTTTGCCGGCCCTGCATCATGACTGCCACTGCCTGTAATGCCTCCGCTCGTTTCTTTTCAGTCTGTGACGGGCTCGGTTTATTTTAGCTCCCAATAGCGCATCTCTGTCTTTGAAGTGGAGCAGCATGGCCACCACCAAGCTCGGGGGCCTCCCCGGGGCTGGCGGCCTGGCTGGAACGCTCTCTCGAAGGTGTTAAACTGGGACAAGCCGTCCGGTGCGACCACCTCGCGGAGCCAACCCTCCAAGTACTGGATCATATCGTTGCCCTCCACTCCTTCCTGCAAACCCAGGACTCTCACATTATTCCTACAGTTCCGCCCCTCAGCGTCCTCGGCTCTCCGTTCCAATACAGCTACTCTGTTGGATAATTTCCCATCTGACTGGTCAAAGACTGTTGCGCCGGGGTAATAACTACCAGGGAGGATTTGGTCTGCTTTACCCTGTCCGCCAGTTTGGCATGCTTCGTCCTCAGCAGCCCGAGGCCCACTGTTACTGTGCTGATGTCCTGGTGTAGTGTCGCCTTGGTATCCGCAATGGCTGCTAGTATTTTAGCCAGGTGCTGCTGGACAGGGATGTCTGAGGGTTCACTCTCCGGCTCCTTGTGCACCTGGTCAGGTGCAGTGTCCTCATGGTCTGGGGGAGGCCCCACCTGTTTCCTTTTGGGTTTTCCCATCGCCAGGGGGGTATAATAGCCAATGGAAGATCTGGTTCGCCCCTCTCTAGGCGGTCGGGAAGCAGCTGCCAGAGTGCCAGCTACACGCCTCTCCAGTGCGGGGTCGCAATGTCCCTATGTTGTGGATGGTTTATCACTGCACCCTGCGCCTTACAAAAGCGACCCTCACCGCTATAGTTCCGGGGTCCTCTGGCCCACTGCGCTTGGGTACCACGCCAATGTCCTGCACACGTATCGCCTGAGCCCAGACCCTAGAACCAGACTCACTGGCAATGGCTTAATCACTTGGCAAGTTCAGCTGGGGCCACACACCTCTTCTGCACCTCCTTATTGCTCTGCGGCAGGGCTGTGTCCCGTAGTAGAAGCCAGGGACCTCACTCAGCCCCAAGTCTTTACCACCTGTGTTCCTGGACCTCACTATCTCCCGGGGGCCACTCCCAATCGCCTCTGCACTTCCCATCCACCCAAACAGCTAGCCGTCTACTGCCCATGGCCGTTTTTCCCCACTTCCGGTCAGTGCACCCGGTTCGCAGGTCTTCTCAAGGGCTCCTTGCTATGCTATGTCACCACTGGGTCTTCGACTGTTTCCCCCCAGCCAGGGGACACACTCCTGTGTCGAGCATGAGCCAGGCCGCTTCCACCTGGTTCCTAGGCGCTGTCACAGGCGTGTGCACGGGGTCCCAAGGCAGGGCAAGGCCACTCCACACTCCAACCCAGCCACGGGTCCTCACTGGGTGGAGCACGCTCCACTCCCGCTTCCAGCGGCCTTTGCGCAGGCCCGGGTCTTCACTGTAGGCCTCCGGGCCCGCCCGCAGCTTGCTCTGTCCCACCAGGCCTCCAATCAAGGCTCAGGCTGCCACCGCCTCACTCCGCAGTGGAGTCAGCCCCAAGCCTGCACTTCAGCGACGCTGTCCCCCTTCCGGTGTGACTCATCGAGGCGCTGCGCCTTCCTGCCTGTCTCAGCCTGCCGGGGCATCTCAGGCTACACCACCGCTCTCCTCCGGCCAGGGAATATCAGCCACCGTGAACAGCCCTCCACTGCAGTCGGACTTGCTCCGTCCCAGCCTGCAGGTGCGGATGAGGCGCAGCCCGCGGTGGTCCGGCCAACATAGGTCCGCTTCACTCTTCAGCCACCCACCAAGCCACGGGCCGCCGATGCTGCACCAAGGGCCACAGTCCGCCACAGGCAGGGTTCTGCGCCTTCTGCGCTCCTGGCCAGGCTCGTCGCCTCTCCGTTCGGACCGAAAAGACCTCAGGCCGCCATCTTGCGCAGGCCACGGCCGGAAACATTCCATTGCCGCTTCGCCCCTCAGACTCCCGCAGACCCCGAAGGAGCTGGATTGTCCCCTGGGGTACCTCCGGCAGGTCGGGTCCCCAGCGGTGCCCCCCTGGCCCGGGCCGTCACCTTGGTGTACAGGATAATTTATTCGGCTGGCGTGGAGCTCTCGGCTCATGCGTCCACCATCATCAGCTCATAAGCCACGCCTCTAAGACATGTATGCCTATGTGAGCCAAGATGTGAAATAACACTGTCAAGACAATGGCTGAAAAAGCTAGTTGAAGAAACTCATGCTTGAAAGGTGCAGACCCAACGGCCACTCTGTATTTGGTATCAGTAATAGGCCTGATCTTTGTAATATTATATTGTGCGAGGCTGAGAGTTTAGTTCTGATGCTCCAAGATAGTGGTTCTTAAATAATTGACATCTGTGGACCCCATTTAATCTCAAAGGGAGGCCTGGGATCCTCCAAGATATTTCTATGAGTGGACCTCAACAATAATACATAACAAGTACCCAAACAGGCACATACTATATGAACTCAGCACATCTACTTTCCTCTGTAACTGCATGTTTAAATATGAGAGCGACTACACACCATTTTTAAGACCTAGGCTATATTCACATATAGATAGGTAATGTGAAATCAGAGCTCTCAGCAGTGATGAGACCGGAATAGTAACGAAATTGGTATGGCCAAACAAGGAGACCATGCAAGGGCTTTGTGTCAAAAGGTGACAAAGACCAGGATTGCATAAATGTTAAGACTTGCTGCTTATGACAAAGTACATGCTGCCTACTGAGAAATGGAACCTTGGCTGTAGAGGTATTTCTGCTCTTTTGAAAAGTTCAGACATACTCTGTAAGTGCCTGCCAGTGTACAGCAGCGGACGGGAGAACATGCAGCTTTGAAGGGCCTTTTGGCAGTGTACCTTTGTGTACATGCATAGCCAGCGTTCTAACCGTTCAGAGAGCTTAGTGAGCAGGTGTATATTAGCTGCTAGAAAACTATAAGCAATTCAAAAGTGTTTTTAGTCAGAAGCTGTTCAGGTTGGAGTGAAATTGAATGAAGACTGACTCCTCTTCCACACATGGTCTGTCATGAACTAGAACTTAATTTAAATAAAAACGTTTTTAAAGCGGTTATGGTTGTTTTTTATACAGATTGATGTGTATATGAGATACATTGGGGAGGCAACCCAGTAGACTTTAAGTACGTATTATTGTCACTTTGGGGGCGTGGCCAAGCAAGATGGCGGAGTAGACGTGCTTGACGAGAGCTCCCATCCTCTCTGCATCCGTCAACATCCTGGCAGTGGAAAATCAATAATCCACATACAACAAACTCTCTGAACCCCTTCATCTACGTGGGGGGCCCTGCATACTGAGTTTGAGTGCTCCATACGACAGCGAACCGTGCAATCTCCCCGTGAGTCGCCGGAGCCGCGTGGCCATATTTCCGGATTTCTGCTCACCGACAGGGTCAGACGGCCGATGGAAGGAAAGTTGGACATCTAACTATCTGGCGACTTGGAGGGACTGAAATTACATCGGGTCATCCCCGAGGTACCTGCCGCCTTGATTACAATGCGAAAAACATCCGTGACGTAGGTATGAGCGGTGCAGCCTGCTGGAGAGCTGCACGCTCTGGAGGCCTGCGGCGCACCGGCGTTGCGTGCGAGTCTTTGCTGTCTGGCACCCTGGTCCTTGCATCGCGAGGAAGGACCCTGCTCACGCCACCAGCCCATGGCGGCCTTGCTACAATCGGACCATTTCTCCTGGTGAGTGAAGGTCCACCCAAAGGGCCGGAGCCTGATCCTGGGGCCTACTTTGACTGAGCATACGGCTACCCCAAACGGGTCAAAGACGGACTGCGGTGGTGCAGTCAACGGCAAGAGAGCTCATCAGGATCTGATGTTGGGGGCTCCAAGTAGGGGAGGTTGGATCATTGTTACACGGTGACTGAGTCTCAGTTTGTATGTTGGCGTCGGCCCGGGGGCTGGATTTGTACGGGGCTCTCGGGCGGCGGAGAGCTCTTGGTTGGGGGTCCTGCTAAATGGACCGGGGGCTGAACCCCATAGTGTGATAAACCAGCGGCCGCTGGAATACTCCCAAGAATATGGTTACCAGGGGGAGATTTGAAGAGCAACTATTAATAGGCTTTGGGGACAGATAACCCTGCTGTGCACTGCCGAGGCAGAGGCCACAAAAGAAAATTCGGCTATAACTTTGGTCTCTATCTCCTTGAAATGCACGCCCTGTTGCATGATTGTGAAAGATAAAGGAGACAAGGCAGCTCAATCTAACAAGATATCAAACTACGCCCAGCCGCTCTCCATGGACCGGGGAGCCTCTGCGATACCAATGCCCATGGCAACGGATGGTCCACCACAAACTGATGACAGACCTCCATATATCGCAGAAATACTCACAGCTATTTATGCTACAAGTGACGAACTGAAAAATAAGATTGAATCTGTCACTATTGATGTTAATCTGCTTCTTTGCGACCTGTGGAAAATTCCGGAGAGTGTTACGACCATAGATTGGATAGTGGACACAATGCAGACGGAGTTGCATAGCCTCAGAGACACTGTGATTACCCTCCAGAAAAACTAGTGTGCCTAGGCGATCAGGCTGAAGACGCAGAGGAACAAACTCCACTTTATTGGATTCCCGGAAAAGGCAGAAGGTCCAACTGCGGAGTTGTTCCTCAAAGAGTGGCTGATGGGTGTCTCGGCCCCCTGGGGGCTCTCGAAGTACTTTACAGTCGAGAGGGCACATAGGGCGCTTGTGCCGCCCCCAAAACCAGGGGCACCTCCCAGAACCATCATAGCCCGCTTTCTCAATTTCCAGGATAGGGATTGTATACTGCAACTATCTCGTAATAAAGGCTAGCTACATTATGAAGGACACTATATAGCGATATATCCGGACTACACCCAGCGGGTGCAGGAACAAAGATGCTCTTTTTTGGCTGTGAAGTGCCGCCTGCAGGTCTTAAACCTTAAATATAGACGTTTTTACCCAGCCAAACTGAGAGTGGAAAATAATGGCAAAGTACTGTTTTTTTCACAGCAAGAGAAACAACTGACTGGCTAGATGCATAAGGCCCTCTGGGTCCCTGCTTGGTCCCCTCCACGATAACGCCTAGTAAACCTGGCTCCCGGAACCCATCTAGGAGCCGTCAACTGCAGAAGCACTCTCAGAACAGTGCCAAGAGTCGCAGCCCCAGTAAGATTACGGTCTGCGCGAATGGCACCTTGCAGGCCTCTGACGTCGTCCCAGACTCTAGGGCTCCATCACCAGGACGCCCGTTGAACAGTAACGTAAGCGAGGACACTGATGCCTGATACAGACTAGTAATGGGGACTAATAACCGGGACATTCGATCTGAAATATTTGTGGACACTACTGCTTGGTAAGATCGAACTATTATGGGGGTCGGAGTGTGATGGGAAGGGTTGATTGCATCACAAACTTTTTCCACACACATTGTATCGAATGACTGAGGCATGCCCCCCTAGTGACTGGTGCCTGTCGATGAAGTTAGAGGCTCGGCCTCGCACCTCGGTGGCTCACCACTCACTTCTTTGGAACAGGGTGGGGTGGGTAGTAATGTGCACAAATGTGGTGTTGTATTTTTTATAGTTATATCAGTTTGCACTTGCTGAAGGCACAATAGAGGGAAATGGGTCAGCATCTACATGCCTTCACCGAGCGTGGGTTTGCCAGGGAGGGAAATGTGATCTTGCCCAGGGGGATGTTTGGGTAGTTCAATGTTAGGATAACCAGACTTTCCTTCATGAGGAATAGCTTAAAGATTACCAATTGCTGAATGGGTGGGGGACACCGCTCAATTTCTTGAGTGATGGGCGGGATTATCCTGGGAGGAGTACTGATGGGGGTGTGCTTTGGCGTCCACCATGACCAAGCTACTTACGTGGAATGGACGAGGCATCGCTGCATTTGACAAACATAGACAAATATTCACCTATTTAAAGAGGTATGAAGTGTCGGTGGCATGTCTCCAAGAAACTCACATTTTGGGGTGACTCAATCTAATGTCTGAGGAAAAGGTGGCGGGCGCAGCTCGACGCCACCTCCTACTCTGGGTTTGCAAGAGGTGCCCTCATATGGGTGGCACCGGGAGTCCCGTTCCAACATTTACATCATGTGATTGATACTAATGGGCGATATGTTATACTGCATGGGAGACTTGATGGCTCATAAATATGTATTATAAATGTCTATGCCCCGAATGATAACTGTTCTTCCTTTTTTAGCGGTCTCTTTGAGGCGCCCTCCCCGTACCTTGAGACTCCAATAATGTTGACTGGGGACTTTAATTGTGTAATAGACGGTACATTAGATAGGGATCCCCCTAGAATTCATTCAAAGCCAAAGATGATATAGGTTCTCCAGGGAATATTGCAAGGGTAACAACTTTGGGATATGTGGCGGGAACGTCATCCCACAAGGAAACAGTTCTCTTGCTACACCCCAGCCACAGGCACTTCCAGCAGACTGTATTACTGGTTTCTATCCTCTGAAGTGGGTAGAAAGGTGGGGGGTATAACTTATCAACCAAGATATTTGTCGGACCTCTCCCCGGTCTTGCTGGAGTTGGGAATGAAGTGGGTCAAGTCTAAGGTACCTCTGTGGCGGCATAAAAGTGAGTCGCTGACAGCCCCCCCCTGCTTTGTAGTTACGGTATCCGCAGAACTAAGTAACTACACCGGGAGTCAACCTCAAGCCGAGCCACCGAATGGGAGGCTATGAAGGTTGTCATCCGGGGCATTTGCATCAAAACCGCCTACGGAGTGCAGACTCAATTGGAAAGAGATGTAACTGCACATGAATCCAGGCTGGGGAAACTGCAGACAGAACTTAGTACGGACCCCCAGAAACTGGAAGAGTGGACTGACGCTAAGGAGTTACTTATGACAGACCTCCATAGACTGGAAAAATACGTATCGACAACGACTCTATAGAGACGGTGATAGGACCGGGGCTTTACTGGTACGCCTTATGAGGCAGGAGACATCGGTGACGCCTATCATACAGATACGTACTGCGAAGTGAACACTACACTATACACAGAGGGCCATCGCGGACACCCTAGCGACACACCTAGAAAACATATATACCAGACGCGCAGAGTCAGAATTGAGCCACTTGACCAGCTATCTGGATGCAATACAGTTATCTAATATTACAGAAGCCGAGCAGGAGGCGCTGGGCTCCCCAATCACTAAAGAGGAAATAAATGGGGCCAACAGACGCCTCAAACCGGCAAAGAGTCTGGGTTCTGATTCCCTGCAGAGTTTTAGAAGTGTTTCGCACCACTTTTGGTGGACAGATTGCTAGAAGTTTATAATGAAGCACTGCAGACTGGTTCCCTCCCGACTACTATGAGTGAAGCCCTAGTCGCTATGATCCCGATAAAAGATCTTGATTTGCCGGGTTCATATAGACCCATATCCCTGCTGAACATAGATGTAAAGTTTTTGAGTGCCAATATAGCTGAATGCCTTTTTCCCTTCATGAGGCGTCTGATTCACGCTGATCAGGCAGGGTTTATCCCCAGACAGAACACTTCATATAATTTAAGGCGCTTGGCACATGTGTGGCATGCCCCCAGCCTGGCGATTGTACCCCTCGATATCGAGCAAGCGTTTACTCCGTGGAGTGGCCTTATATGTGGCAGGTCGTGGGGCGTATTGGGGTTGGCGATCAGTACCTTAAATTGGCTCAACTACTCTATGCGGCCCCAATAACCAGGGTACATATGTGCAGGACTGTGTCGAGACAGATAAAACTGCGTAGAGGAACAAGACAGGAATACCCGTTGTCGCCTTTGCTTTTTACAATTGCTTTGGAACCAATGGCAGTTCGCATAAGAAAGGTCATGGATAACTAGGGAATAAAACTGGGTAACACCAACCATGTGAGATTACTCTACGCAGACAACATGCTAGTCTACCTGCGACAGCCAGAGAGTTCCATCCCGTTACAATTACAAGAACTGCGGCAGTTTGGCAAAAATCTCGGGGTTGCACATTGATCCTTGCAAATCTAAGGTGATGCCAATGGGCAGGCTGGCCATGCTTCAGCCGGAATCGAGGCCAAACATAGACCTACTGTGGGCCGCAGAAGGGGAAAGATACTTGGGTTTATGCCTGGCCAACTCTACTGACACCTTTCATGCGCCCAATATGAGAGGTGTTCTGGAGGGACTGCAAGGCTCGGTCCGCTTCTGGGCTGATTTGCCACTTTTGCTTATGGGACGCAAAGCAATAGTTAAAATGATTATTCTCCTGCGGTGCCTATACGTACTGCAGCGCTCCTTCTATGTGATACCGAGGTTGTACTTTACCACCTTGGAGGCCCTAATCGTCACTCTCTTGGGGGGGGGAGGGAGAGGAAGAGTTCGATTAACAACGTTACAAATGACATGGGAGGGGGGTGGACTAAAGGTCCCACGGCTGGATCTGTACTACATAGCATCTTCACTTCAATACGCAGTCCACTGGTTGGACGATGGAGATAATTGGGAGAAAGATCTACTGGCCGGGACAAATGGAAGGGACTTGTTGTTGGAACTGTTAATGATGGGGTCATCGATCCCCGACAACCTCCCATATGTGATACGACATGTGGCAATACTGTGTGAACAAGCGATACTACGGGTAGTCCATTATGCCCCATATGCACCGGATATGTCTTTATGGGCTGTCCGGCCGTTTTCCGCGATTGCAGACTCCATGTCGGTTGGCCGTTGGAAGGAGGCGGTCTGTTAATGGGGGACCTGTATAGTGAAGGACACTTCCTAACTCGTGAAGAAGCACAAACAGAGTTTGAGTTGGGGCCAGGCCAATTCTTAAAATATAGTAAAATATGGCGTGTCGCACGGGAACTCTGGCATAATTTCCCAGACGAACCACCCGTCACTAACGTCCTCAGAGTGATGATAGAGATGGTACAGGGTGGGCGACTCGTTTCCCATCTGAATAGAGCATTGAAAGAGGATCTCCCGAGAGAACTGCTAGGTCTTCAGAGAAATGGGATGCGATCTTGGAAGAGCCTCTGAGGGAGGCGGAATGGCGAAAGGTACATGTTGGGTACACATAGTAAGTGCGAATGCTCGTTTCAAATTACATCATTATAACGTTATACATCAGGTGTACCCCGCACACACTACATATATATTCTGATCGGGAGAATAGTTGCCCTAGGTGCCCCACACAGAGGGCGGACTTCATCTACATGATCTGGCAATGCCCCACACTGCAACCCTACTGGGAAAAAGTCTTAGAGAGTCTGGGGGAGGCCACAGGGTGGACCATCTCATGGGAAATTAAGACAGTATTACTTAGCCTGTTACCTGCACCAAAAAACAAAAAGCTGAGCAGACGCTTTGTGAACCTGGGACTGGTGCTGGCCAAGAGACGAATTGTAATTACCTGGATGCAATCACGCCCTCTGAAATATTTTGACTGGCTACGGGACATGAATGAGTGGGCGACAGCGGAAATGGTTCGGATGAGATTCGTGAGGAAGGATGAAAAGGCAGAGGACGAAAGACTAGCTTGGGCATCCATGATAACAGACCTCCAGAAAGGGCAGGTACAGCCTACACAGCAGAGTAATGTGAGGGACGGTACCCAGGAGGACAACTCAGGTGGACACCCAAACAGGCATGACCCGCCACTCGACTAACATAATTATGTTGGAACTACTGGTAATCACAGTGAGCGGACTTGAATCACTTTGAAGGAAGGGGAGGGAGGGGGGAGTTACTGTTTACTGTTTTTTTTCTTTAGCTCTCTAGGCTATCACATACTATGGCGGTAAAATATGATGGGACTGAGCACTGTTATACAATTTTAGATGATTGTTTTTCATAGACAAGGGAGCATTATTTTGTGTATGCTGGATTAGGACATGCATTCAATAACATGTTTTGTAAATACAGGTCATGATGTGCTGTGTATACAATTTTAAATGCCAATAAAAATATATCAAACAAAAAAAAACCCATCCTATTGTTACTTTATGAAACTATTATGCTCGTAGAGGAACCACCGTTATACAATTATTTAGCTCAAAGTGTAATTAATGACAGAAAATAATGTTAAGAGGTCATATGGGCCAGTGACCCCCCTGAATAAGCACCACAGATCCCTAGGTGTCCGTGGAAATCTTGGTTTAGAACGACGGATGTATGGTAAAGCACCTTCCAAACTAGAAGGTTTTGGCATCCCGACTGTCCAACTGTCTCATGTTCACTTTGCTTGATTTTTTTTTTAAGGCAATCCAGGTTGTTTCTGTATAGTGGTCTAGTTTTGGAGACCAATACCATGTAGATCACAAATCTATCTCCAAGGTGATTTTTTTTTTTAAGAACTTACTTTTATTGTGATACATTTGTGTACCAAAAGTCATTCTGAGTAAAATTGGTCCTGGTTGGTCCTTATGCATACAGATGCTGAATATCCGGACTTGAAATGTCCATTTTGTATGATGACAACAGAACAACAGAAAGGGCCTACTGAAATGTATGAATGAATATTCCTATATTTTATTTATTTTCACCTTTAATAAGTGCTATGGTGGAATTGATGTTTTAAATAGAAGACTATTGAAAAATATATACCTTAAGACATGAAACACATTTAGGCTGCTAATTGCATTCTCATTGGTGCAACTATTAAAGCTCAGAAGAATTTCGAAGTTGTAAAGATCTGCTCTTTAATATTACCATTGTTCTCCATTATTGAATATTTGATTGATTCACATGCTTTAATCTTCCCCGTTGCATAGGTGGGAGTACCACGGTAATCATAGTAAGAGGGAGAGGATGTGGCCTAACGGCCAGAGTGGTCGCCCTCGAAGCTGGGGAACTGGGTTCGAGTTTCAGCAGGGATGCTCAACATCCTGTGATTCTGGGCAAATTACTTAATCTCCCAGTGCCTAACAAAATGAATGTATCTGTCTGTAACACAGCTGGTGCTCATGTAAAGCGTTCTGACACCTTCGGGTCGAGTTTGCGCTAAATAAAACTCCCCTCCCCCCCCCCCCCCCCCAAAAAAAACAGTAGTGCTAAGCATTGAACAGTCAAGCTTAAACAAGTTACATTGTTAACTAATTCACATCATTTAAGAAACAAACTCACTCCAGCTAATCAGAGATCAGCTCATGAATCACCCTTCCCCCACAAGGACAACCATGCCTCAGATTTCTAAGGGAGTCACCCAGAGCTCTACCCAGTGATTCAGTCATAGAACTTTTATCAGCATTTCTTTGACCTTTGACTGACTTCCAACAATCACTTAAGAGAAGGTACCATCTTGGCTATTAATTACTGACAGAAGACACCATGTCATAGAAGTCTAAAAAAAGGTCTTTGTAGGCCTTGCCAGTCATGTGGGTAACTCAGACTGTTCGCTGAGGACCCACATGAGAAATGCCTATATTGTCTGCATCCTGATCATAAACCTAAGAAATGCAAGTATTGCCGCATATTACCAACAAAATCCCTCAAGGGCAGGAAGGCCAGGCTTTGGTGACTGCAGAGGGAAAAACAAAGGAAACTCGAATTTCTGGGGATGAAGCAGCGGAAACGTGTTCTCCTTCCAGGAAAGTCTACAAAAGAGAGGGACAAGAAGAAAAAGATTTCACAGGAAAACCTGCAGAAAAGGTTCACAAGATTATGAGTTCATCTTAATTGGCTAAAATATCAAGTCAAAAACATTCATCGCCATCGGTGGAAGTGAAGGAAACTGGAATCTGATCTGAGGCTTCAGCTCCATCAATGAAGCCACTTACTTCACATGAAAATAAAAAGTTGTCTATTGACCGACCGACGACAAAACATGCTGATGACGACTGCGGCTTCATCTTTGATGAAAATATCATCAAAGAGACAGTCAACTACAGTTACGTTGACAAGTGCATCACAGCCACAGACGACAATACCTGAACCGGACACCTTCAAGAATGCACTCACATGGTCGAAAACCCCATTGACAAAGCTGACTACGAGGCCAACGGAGCCAGTTTTCATCAGACCAGAGCAGAACTCATCAAGTAAGGGCTCACCCTTGCCTCCAGCACATCTCCTAGAAGAGGAAGACGACATTGATGGCCATTTTTGGGCTGCATACCACCCTTCTCAATTACATATCAAATGGCAGGACATAGATGATGAGGATGAGTATGTTATTGGCTATATGGAAGGGGTTTTTCCTCCAAGGACAAGCCTCGAACGAGGTCTAGAGTATATGAGGCATTTGAGAAATAATATGCCTATGAAGACACTTGATCTATCGTACCAGTAGCATATGATGTAAGTTCCAGTGGGCCTGGAGACTGACCTCCGTCAGATGCTCAAAGACTATTGCAAATGTTCCCTGAGTCCGCAATTCACCTCTACAGTCACAGCAATCACCGGTTCGGCAGTATACTTGCACCCCATGCTCTCCAAGATTGCAGATTCTGCAGAAAAGTTCAAGTTTGCAGTTGCAACAAACTGCAAAACGTAGAATGTTAGAACATCCATGGCAGCTGTGCAGACAATGGTGATGATGAGGACGAACCAGAAGAAGGAGAAATTGTTAAAGATTAGAAGCTTTCTGCTGAACAAGAGTGAGATGAATATATAGCAATGCTCTTGGTCCCTCCACCACCACCTGCTGCTGGTTCCTCTCCAAACAATATAGGAGGTTTTCATGAACTCCTGGAAAGAGCGTATAAAAGATTTGATGTTGTGGTGCCAGTGCAACAAACTGATTGCTTCCTTCACAACTTTAAGGAGACGTCTAGAAAGTAGGTAAAGTCCATACCATTTTTTTTACTGCATTCATTGTTGAGATAAACTTTATCTGTTTGGGTAGAGAGTGGCTGAAGATTAATTTTGCTCAGATTGGGTTTTTGGTTTCACATCTTATCATAAAAGATAGACTTTACTGAAAGGCAACCTGGAACATGGTTTGTGGTTCAACTGGTATGTGTTACTGCAGAAAGAAACTGTTTTCTCTGAAAGCTTTAATTTAGAACACCAGGCCCCAGCAAGACTGTTCATTCAAAGCTATGAATTAAGGAGTCGGGAGGATGATAAAGAGTAGCCTGCCTGAGTGTGGTTTATCTTTCAGCTCCCCAGTGATTTGTTTTTTATTTATTAATTTTGAGTTTCCCTCTCCAGCTGATATGCGAATTTCAATTGTGAGGGTGGTCCCTTGAGCTTTTCAAGGCCTACTCAGTATATATCTGCTGGTTTGGTCTAGCACATCCATCTTGTGCACTTACGCTATTTTTGCGTTATTTGTTTACATCAAAAGTCACTGGGTTGGGGTGCTGTTATTTCGTCTAGTCTGACAGTTTGATTGTTAGCATGGAGCAGCAAATATGGTATGCCAACCAGGCTGGCTAGTTCTGGCTCAGCTGAGTGAAACACACACCCACTTAAGAAGGGATTTCACAGTAAATACAATGCAGGATCACGTAGAAATAGGCATTTCATTATTCTGAAACATCCAGGATTGCGTACAAGTACAAAATTAAGCGTGTGAGACATTTGAAACGGTTTGCTTGCTGAAACCTTTTATTTGTTCATTTAATTGACTGAAAAGGTAACTAACTCCACAGATATATTTCACCTGGTTACCTAAAATGGTCCTTGAAGGTTACATTGAGCACAAAGGTTAACATGCATTGGAATTGAGTGCTAAAAGGGTAAATTAGGCTCTCCAACAAAATTGACTTGTTTTCTCTAAAAGGAGTTTCACTGTTAATATTTTTGTTAGTGTAGGGGAATCTAAGGAGTTTTTTCATACTGTAGAAGCAAGATTTATTGACCTCTGGTCTTCTACTTAAAACCACTAAAAATACATAATTTGCTACCAGAAAGAAACGATAACATGTTTCAAAGAAATTGAAATCCCTTTTTTTCAAAAATGAAAAGCTCTATAACATTGCACAAATTGGTACTCTGCTTGTTTCCGGTCCAGGGAAGGCATGGCTTGGCAGTTCGGGCTGGACTGTTCCCATGAGGCACAGGGTCAGACTGATTTGCATATGGCCATGTCTGAACTGGGGTGGCAGAGTGGGCTAAAGAACGGTGATGGATCAAACCCAGATCTGTTGACTGGGTGTGAGTGTTTGATTGGTTCTGATGCTCCGTCCATCACCACCCCCTTTTGTACCGCTAACATTAGTTGGCGTCATCATCCCTCTTATTTCCTTGCTTCTCTTTGGTCAGGGCATGCCGGCTTCACTTCCTCTTTGTGTATTTGTCCCTCCTCTGGCCCAAGAACTGCTACCTTGCGGCGTCGTGTCCTTTCACTGCTAGCACGGTTTTTAAAGGAACTTAAAAAAAATATTTACTTGCAGCACTCCATAAGAGTGTATATGTTTGCAGGCTGTCTCTGCCTTGTTGCTTGGCCCCCTCCACAATCCTGTACCTCTACGTATTGTACGAAAAGGGGTGTGGGAAAAAGTAACGGAGTTGATTCTACCAATGCTACTCCAATATTTGCATAAAACAAGCACATCATGGGGAGTTTGTTGCAACCAAGCTTGCAGAAAACTTAATTTTGTCATTGTTGGGGTCCGACAGAAGAGGAACATTTACAGTGACTATATGCCCCCGAAACACCCATGACAGCCCTAATGCAGCCCACTGGCTCACCACCAACACATTCACGTACCCCTGCCTGTAGCTACTGAGTGGGGAGATAACATGTGAGGACCCTTGAGACAGAACTGCCTTTTTAATAAGCAGCACTTTCTCTCCACGTATGGAGTTGATCATTAAAAAGGTGCAAGCATGACTACAAGTCCCACAATGCAACGTGCTGCATAATGCATGTTGCAGAAAGGTTGATGCATTCTAGGGGTTGAGCTGGTGAGGTGCATGTGGTGTCACTGAGATGGATAAAGAGCAGGGTCCTGTTTCTGGTGGCGCAGTATGTTAAGGAGGGGAGCAGTAATACATATCTGTCTCGATTTAAATAGTTTTTATATTATTTATTTTACTAAATGCCACATCTGTCATTAGCATGGCCTCGTGGTGCCTCATGTCTTATCTTTCCAATGTTACGTCGTCTGCAAATTATCCTATCTCTTATGCTGCCTTTTTTCAATATTTCCTTTTGCCTACTTAAAATGCATATTGCATGTAGGCTTTTGGAAAAATATTGCTGGGATTATATTTGTTTAAGGAACTAAAAGATCAGAAACATCTAAGCAAACTCATGCACACAATTGCTCAGACACTCGCAGGTACACCAAATGCATTCTCCACTTACACCAACCATCTACACCTACCCCTTATCACCACCACTCTACCACCACAAACCTACCTATCCCCACCACCCCATCACAACAACCCTAACAGCACCTTACCGGCACCCTCACCAGCCTACCACCACCCTACCACCCTTCCACCACCTGACCCACAACCTTACCCACCACCCGACCCACCATCACAACCCTCGCTACCACCCCCCAAGACCACCATCACCACTTTTGAGACCTACCAGCACCTTCACCACCATCACCATCCTAACCACAGCCAACAACATCCTAACCACCCTACCTTAACCACTCCCCTTTAACTCAACATGGCTCTCGAATCCTGTAGAAGAACCACCTTTTTAACAGCCATTTACAACTCATTACTTGATTGTTATTTTCATGGAAAGTTGTGGCCTCTCTTACCCTTGTTATGCACTTCTTCTGCCGCCCACTGTTTTGTTTCCGAATCTCCCCCCCCCCCCCCTGTGATGCTTCCCCCCACCCTAGCCCGGTGTGTTGCTTCCACCCCCACTCTTCTTTGTTGCTTCCCCATCCACTTGTTTTAGAAAAAAACAACAACAAACAAAATCCCATCTTTTGCACTAGTTTTTAATTTTTTTGAACACAACAGCCGCGTCATAGCACCTTTTATTTTGGTTTCCTCTCTATTCATGCTGCTGAGCATCACTAAAAGCAATCGGCAAAGCCAGGAGCTCCCAAATGCGAGACCTATTGGCTTTGCCAATGTTTGTTCCCACTTCTGGTAGTTGTACGTTTATTGCGGCTTTGTTTGTGGTGCCTGATAAGGCTAGTCTTTTACGGAAGGAGTGCAATCAGCCCAGCATTAAGGGTAGCACTCAAGCCTCTGATCTTTTCCCTGGTTTTCATACCCACCACCGACTCCGGAATGTAGCCTTGCAGATGAGACTACAACTTCACATATGCAGATCTGCCAATATTGTACTTTTAAAGTTTGGTGGTAATCTCTTGATGAAAAACTAGTGGGTGGTAATCGCTTGATGGAAAACTGGCGATGTTAATGAGCATGTACACATTGACATAATCGTTGTAACTGATTATTCAAATCCGTTTTTGCCCCCTATGGTTTGAGGCTGGGCAGCAACTTTGTCATAAAAGCATGAAGTATCCTATCAATTTAATGCTTAAATTTAAACTTGCAGAGGAATTATGATATTTTGTTTTTAACAATTCTTTTTATTGATAATGACAATGACACATTGCAAACAGTATCCCATAGTTAAATACAGAGATCAATGCATCTACACTGAGTCATGGTTTATCACATCCTTTCTTGCACCCTACATATGTTTTACCACTCCTATTCTGTTTTGCTCACTTACTGATCAAGGTGGGGAGTTGTGTTATGTGGGGGTGGGGGGTGCACAAATGTTCCCTCTAAACGCATTCCACTTGTCCCATATTTGCAATCATTTCTTCGGACAGCCAGAGATTTGTATACTGTCTTCTATATTAACATTCCCCAGTCCATATCCTTCTTGCATGCCTTGCTCGTTGGGGTTTCTTGAGCTACCCATGCTCTTGCAGTGTTGCGCTTCGCTACTACCATTCCCAACGTTGCCCAGGTTTTCTCTTTACTATTCAGGTCAGTGGGTTCCCAAATGTTTAAGAGGCACAATCCAATCTTTGGGTCCATCTTTGCTCCAAGCACTTCCTCTATACATTGGAACACTTCTGCTCAGTATCTTCTAATTTGTACACATTCCCAGATGATATGTTTGAATGTACCTTCCTGGCCACACCGCCTCCCGCACCCAGAGTCATCTCTATAACCCATTTTCACTAGTGCCGAGCCTGATAAGTATATTCTGTGTAGTACTTTAAGTTGCACTAGCCTAATTCTTGAGGAGATTGCAACTTCTCTGGGGGAGGCCAGGGCCTCCTGCCAGTCATCATCCTCCAAGTCTGCAATGTCCTTTTCCCAATGTTTACAGAGTTACAGGAGGGGGTCGGGTGCGTTAATAACTAACTTCTGATATGTCATGGAAATCACTTTTTTTAGGCATGTATTCTTCAAGGATTCTATCTTCAAATGGAGAGGACTCAGGGGGTGTTTCACCTTTGGGGATAACGGACTGCAGGGCATGTTTTATCTGTAGATACCTAAACCTCTCTGTATTTGCCTGTTCATATTCTTTTTGTAACTACACAAAGGGAACCATGTCTCCCCCTTCCACAAATCCCCAGCCCGAGAGATTCCTATCATATCCCAGCGGTCACAGCCCTTGGTATTTTTCATAGTTCCAAATCGTTCTGTCTCATAAGGGGGTGACTTGCGTGATCTTTCCTGCCCATCCCAAGCTTTTGTTAACTGTATGCCACACCTGGAGTGTTCAGTACGGCCTGTCAATCGTAGTTTTGGAGGTTAAGAATAAAGTGCTCCTGAATAGTTCCCCTCAGGCAGAAGCCACTTGTCCATTCTATAACCCGGTCATCCAGGGGCCTGTGTATACACTGATTAATGGCTACTAACTGCACTGCCCAGTAATATATCCTAATATCTGGGAGACCTATGCCACCATCATACCACCCCCTTACCAACTTTTGGGTCTCTATACGGGGCGGCTTCCCCACCAATAGGAACTCTGTCTTGTTTGCTTTCGATAGCTATAAAAACTGGTGGTCCGGACTGGGCCTGGTGAATTATGCAAAATATATCAAAAACGTGGCAGGCACATCATCTTAAATAATGCGGCTCGGCCTAGTAGTGATAGTAGAAGGGTCTTCCAGTAACTCACATCAGACGCTGCAAGGGGGCAAGAGATTATGTTCTTAATGCAACGCTTGATCCCTAGTTACATACATGCCGAGGTATTTAAATCCCTTGCCTGCTTCTGCCACCACATACCCCTTGGGTAGAGGGGGGGGATCTCTCCCCTCAATACATATATAACTGACTTAGTCCCGTTTATTGTGTATCCAGAATATTTCCCAAAGTTTATAAATATATTGAGGACTCTGCTTCTGGAAGCTCCAGGTGACGCCGGATATAGCAGTATGTCATCTGCATATAGGGAAACATGGTCTTCCCATCCCTCCGACCATTTGAGTCCCCTTATGATTGGATCTTTCTGGATCCACAACACCAACGGTTCCAGCGTCAATGCAAAGAGAAACAGAGATAGGGGACAACCCTACCTCGTCCCCCTTCCGAGGGCAAATATTGGGGGCTTTCTATTGTTAACCACCACCTGTGCCAGCAGACCCGTGTATAGGAGTTTAATCCAACTCATGAATTTAGGTCCAAATCCCATTTTCCTAAGTACTGCGAATAGGTATGGCCATTCAATTGTGTCATAGGCCATGGTAGCATCCAGGGACATTACCACAGCGTCCTCCCTTAATGTATCTATTCTCCCTATTACCCTGTGCAGTCGACAGAGGTTAAGTGAAGTATTCCTTGCCGGCATAAATCCTGACTGATCGGGGTGTACCAGTTTCGAGATGACCTGTATCAAACGTGTGGCCAATAATTTCGCTAAAATCTTTTCCTCTGCGTTGAGCAGTGATATGGGCTTGTACGAAGAACATTTGTTTTTAGGTTTATCGCTCTTATGGATGACCACTAAGGTTGCTAACCTTTGATCAACAGAGAGTTTCCCTTGCTTACGACTTCCTGAATACTTATCTATGAGGTATAGGGTTATTTTACTGGGAGCTAATTTGTGCAATTGAATGAGTCCCATCGGTTTCCTGGATTGTAGGTCCCGTATGGCTTGCTCAACTTCTACATTTGTGAGTTCACTGTCCAGTGACAAAAGATTGTCCGCTTAGAGGACAGGGAGGGCATGTCCGACAACAGGGCTGCCGATTCCTCTTCTGAGGAGGTTGTATGGTATTCATATATCTGCCTAAAGTGATTTGCAAACTCATCTTCTATTACTTGTGGGTCACTTATCTGTTCCCCTGATTCAACTATTAGTTCTGTAACCAATCGGTTTGCCTGTTCTTGTCTATCAAGCCATGCAAGTAATTTCCCTGCCTTGTCCCCGGCTTCATACACTCTGAAGAGCGTAGCCCTGTGTAGTGTTTTCGCCGCGTCTGTGGCGAGTGCAATATATTCTTTTTTCTTCAATTCTAGTATGTGTTTAGTCTATTTTTCGTCTCTCTGTATCCTCCCTTCCAATTGTAGGATTTCTTTCTCAAGCTTGACAAAGTCTGCATTTTTCTCTTTTCGGGTCCCTGCAATCTGGGAGATTGCGTGGCCCCTCACCACTGTCTTCAAGGCTTCCCAGAGCGTCTGGGCGGATTCCACCGAGCCCTCATTCTCCCGGAAATATTGTTATTTTTTCCCTTACTGAGGGGGTTTTGAGGTGCCATGGATTTATCTGGGCTACTCTTCCTTTTTGTGGTTCTCCCACCTTGACTTGGACCCAAATCGGGGAATGGTTGGAGATACCCCTTGCCAGGTGATGTACCTCCCTGATCTGTCCTATCTGATCTGTCAGGGCAAGTATATAATCTATCCTTGAGAGACTATTGTGGACTCTGGAATGGAATCTGTACTACGTTTCATTGGGATGGCGAATACACCATGCATCCGCCAAACAAACAGCTCCAATTAAGTTATGGAGGTGCGCTCGTGAGTGCAGTATGCCACATGGGGGTTATCGGTCTAGGTGCCCCGACACAACCAAGTTAAAATCTCCTCCTATTTGGAGCCTTCCCTCTGGTAAAGATAGTAATAAGCTTCCCAGATCCTTGAAAGCTGACGTGTGGAGGCCCGGGGGGACATATATTGACACTATTGTGAGTGCACTGCCCTCCCATCTCCCCGATGCTGCCGTGTATCTGCCCTGTATGTCGGTCCAGATGTGTTCGATCGCCACCGGGAAGTTTTTCTTAATCATGATTACAACTCCCCTGGATCCAGTAGTATACTCAGAGTGTACTACCAGATTATATCTCCATCTAGTCAGGGCTCTACATGCGTTTCCAATTAAGTGTCTTTCTTGCAGTAAAACCACATCGGGCGAGTGTTGCTTTATGTATTGGAGCACTGTTCCTCTTTTGAACTTGTTCCCAAGACCATTCACATTCCGGAACAGCATTTTAGGTCTTTTGTCTTACTGGTGGACCCATTATTGTTCGAAACTCCCCCCCCCCCCCCCCCCCCTTGATCTAAGTACCTCCATGGGAGCCAAGTGCTCCCTCTTGTATTCGAGCAATACAATGAATCGGATTGGGGCATGTGAGTCTGCATCAAACGCTGTAGAACTGCACTTTCGTTTTGAGGTTCTGTCAATCTAAACTATGTATTAAACCTATCAATAACCCGTATCCCCCCTCCCTGCTTCCCTGCAGTCTTGGCTTAAAACTGCCCCTATCCCCAACTATGCAGAGTGCCTGTCGCTCCATAACTGAACTATACTAAAGGTTGTGAGGGGGTGGATTCTCTTCCCCTTTACCTACCACTATTACACATTTGAGTATATGCATTTCCACACAATTACTTTGGCTATAATACTTAAATTCACTTAGCCGAGTTCCAGCCATTGTCTCTAGAAGCAGTGCAGTTATAATTTTCAATCGGGTATCCCTGCTTTCAACTGTACAGTTCTGTATTCTTTTAGGCCTTTGTCTCTTTGCTATTCCTCTGGATTATCTCCATCAGTTGACTATCTTGTTCGCACATCAGAACCGGTTTGTCTTCTGGGGGATTTCGCCCTTCTTTGCTGATAGCCATTTCCCTTGACCAGTCTCCATCCATTCAGCCACCCCTGCGCCGATTCTGGGGTATCGAAAAACCAAGTCCTTCCCTCTGACTCAACACGTAGTTTTGCTGGGAATAACATTGAGTACTTCAGCCCTCTTTCTCTAAGCAGTTTTTTGGTTCCCAGAAAGGATCGCCTCTGTTAATGTATGTTAACCGTGAAGTCGGGAAAGAAAGTTCTCTCACTATTTTCAAATTAATGGTGGGGCAGTGCAGACAGTCTGCAAAACAACGTTTCGGTCTCTGAAGTTGCAGAGTCTTGCCAACAGTGGTCTTGGGGGTGCCCCTGGTTTCGGTCTTCCTCCCTGGACTCGATGTGCTCTGTCAACCGAGAAGAAATTGGATAGGTTTTTCGGTTGTAGATGATTCGTGATTGGGCCTTCGACGAAGAGGTCAGGTGTGGGTCCCTCCGCACGCTCAAGAACGCCTAGTATCCTGACGTTGTTACGATGTGACCTTCCTTCAGATTTGTCTAGTTTACTTTCCATCATTTTGCTTGCGGCCTGTAGGTTTTTGATCTGGTGTACCCCACGCGGCCTGGCGGGGATCTCCCAGGGGGGTCGTTATTTGTTTGCAATCTTGGTAGGCCCCCCTTCGCCACTATGCTTCCTCTTCCTTCTGGTGCCGGTCTAGAATTTCGCCTGTCGATCACGGGCTGTGGCCACAGGAGTGCCTATTTTGTATTTTTATATTTCTGATGTTGCTCCCGTGTGGGAAGTAGTGGATGTAGGTAGAGCACTCCCCCGATGTCTGCCCTCTTTCAGAGCTTAGTCCGTTGTTTTCTAGTAGGGGGGGTTACCATTGGCAAAGACGTGTCCACCCGCCCAGACGGCTAAGGCTCAACTATTTTGTGCGTGGGTCAATGATTTCCCAGCCACGTGGGCTCCGCCAACCGCGGGTGGCAAGAGCATTCGGCCCATAGCTGAATTTCACCCGCTGCTCCAGGTGCGTGTACGTTAATCCCCTCACCAGGATTGTCGCTTGGCCAAGCAGTCCTAATGGCGGCATGTCTTCGCTGCCTACAATCTTGTTTTTGCCCCGTTTGCACTTATTTAGCTGTACCCACTCCACGGCCCCCGCAGTCCCAGGGTCTCGGGCCGCCTTTCCAACACTGCGGTTGATGCCTGCAGCGGGACCCGCCGCTCACCTCGAGTCCCGGGCCCCGCCCCTCACCTCGAGTCCCGGGCCCCGCCCCTCACCTCGAGTCCCGGGCCCCGCCCCTCTCCCTGATTTCCTCGCGGCTCTGACCTCTACTCGAGCCCGCAGCTGCAGGCAGGATCAGGCCCCAGTGCGTCTCCCTGTGCAAACTGTGAAAGGGATTGCTGCGCAGTGACCGGGATCACACCGCTAGTGTCTCTGGAACAAAGACATTTCGTTCCGATGCATGTGACGGATAATTAGGGCGGATTAATTGGCGGTAGGGTTTAGAGAGTTACGGAGCCTCTCTAACACGCACCCATTTTCTCTGACGCATAGCCACGCCCCCGATGGCAATGTTTTTACTGTGATTTTGAATGAGATATTAGTGCGCGATATGCTAGCTTCACTCATGGGATCTTCACAAGGAGTTCCATTTTATAAGCATATGAACAATACTGCAGGTAGGTCAAAAAGGGTGGGATGGATCATGAGGAGTTATCTGTAAATACATGGGGAACTCAACAGGACAGCTCTGTGACAGGAGACAAGAAAAGCCACAGTTTCACCTGTTGACTTCTGTGACTAAAAATGTCAACTGGTGAAAGGCTATGCAGATGTTGGGCATGACCTGTGGCTTTAAAGGGTGTGGTGAAGAGTAGAAAAAGACTGAGAGCCAAGCTAAGTGTCTGCCAGCAGGAAAATTCACTGAACAGTATATGAAGGATGCAGGTTTGAGTTTTTGTTTGCAGAGAGGAGCTGAATCAGATTCAGTTGCCTCTGGCAGCATTAATTCCTATGCTTATGCCAAATTGCAAGTCTGCTAAAGTACTTGATCCTGGGGCATCATGATGTGAAAGCAATTGTGGCATATACACCTCCATCTAGGAGTTCTACTTCAGAACGGAAAGAACCTCCTGCAGACCTCCTATCCGGGTCGCAGAGGACGCACTTGCATCAAAATCTTCCATACCTACATATGAATGGGCTTCATAGTTGTATGGCATTTTTTTAAAAACATTATGTTCGAGGCATATGAGCTGCAGATCACACACTATGCATAGATCGTCATCTGGTGTTGGGCCTGGATGTTTGCACTTGTTTTTGTATTGGAAAAGTCTTTGGAAGTCACGGGATAGGTGACTCCTCATTTGGATGATAGTGTGCATGGGCTCCATCTTCAGATTGTTTTTTTCCGCCATCGGGCTCGGATGTGTTTATCGTGCTCCTGTTCGGTGCCGTTACCGATCCAACTTTTGACGTGTAGTCCACACCCTTTCTCCGGTATTGTTTTGATCGCGATCCCTAGTCGTCGCACATCTCTTCAATTTCGAAGTCCTCGATTCCGGTCGTCGACAAAGGCCTTCGGGCCTACTTAGGCCATTTGATCTGGCTCATGGAAAGGACTCCTTTTAAGAAGTGTCCTCAATGTGGGTCGAAGTTCCCACACACAGATCTTCATGAGGTGTGTAACCTCTGCCTCTCACCAGAGCACAAGGCCAAAGACTGTCCAGCTTGTGCCTCCTTCCGCTCCAAGAAAACCATTTGGGACCGTTGAGCTCGATGAACAATGGCTCGCTCGTCAGCGCCCATTCCCGATGACATCTGCCAGGACGGCGTCGATATGCCAGAACAGGAGCGGATCGAAGGAGGCCCCGTCAGCGCCTCCGAAGCCGATGACTCTGACCTCGAAGACATCACTCCTAGGCAGCGGGTCGTAAGTAGTGACGTCGACCCTGACCTCCGTCCCCCCCCACCGAAAAAGGCTTTGATAACACCTTTGGGCCCAGTTGCACACCGAGACAATACTTCTCACGCCCCGCCTTCGGGCCCGGCAAAGAAGTCCACAACTAAGCCTTCAGGCTACTCTGGATTGAGTCAGCTTGCCGTCGGCGCCAAAACTCAAACCCCGGCACCAAAAAAGAAACCTTCCTCCACCTCCATGCCGACCACTGCCTCCACATCCACGCTCTCGGCACCCAGACCTACTGGAACCAACCCCTCAATTCCGAAAAAACCATCGGAACCGAGTAAAAAGACACTACCAAAGAGTTCACACACTCAACCTTCGGAACTGAAAAAATCGGAACCGAAAAAACAACCCGTTACGCAGGCTCCTACAGAGACTAGAAAATCTTCCGCTTCAAAGCCAAAGGAGCACAAGTCTACTACTCCAGAGTTGTTGCCACGCAAGCCTTCAGAAAAGCTTTTTAAACCGGATCCCACCCAAAAAACTATTTTAAAAGACCCAAAGACTAGTCAACTGACTCTCGGCACTTAAAATAGACCAAGGGACAGGCCTCCATCGGCTCCACCACCTAAGAAGAGAGACATTGTAACATAGCCTCTCAGAATCAATCAATCAATAATTTGAATCCCTTCTCCACCTCCACCTCCACCCCACCCACCACACCACTCTCCTACACCATCTCCTCCACCAGTGAACGATGATGACTCTTCTGATGACATGGGTGGGGGCAGCCATTTGATCAGGAGCATCTATTTGGGCCAGCCATGGATTCATCTCTCGAAAAGATGAAAAAAGACACCAACACCGCTAAATCAATGGGAACCTCACAGTCGCAAGCTCCCAGATGTTTCTTGCTCCTCTTATAAGGGCACCTCCAGAGGCCACTCCTCTGACAATCCCTCCACGTCCTATAAAACTCTGCCCAGACCACATTCACCAGAGGTTATCAAAGAGGAGGCAAAACACACAAGATGATGGACGGAATGTTGCACATTGGCAAAACATTCACCCCCAGTCACAGATCTGGGTTTAATCCATAGTTAATTTGCTCACCACGCCACCCCAGTTCAGACATGGCCATATGCAAATCAGTCTTGACCCTGTGCCTCATGGGAACAGTCCAGCCCGAACTGCCAAGCCATGTCTTCCCTGGACCAGAATCGAGCATCCTAGGACAGGTTTCGGGGTTTCACCCCTCTTCAGCCAGGATAGCTTGACTCCAGTGGCTTAGTGAGCACGGGACCCACGTCTGGGCATACCCTTCCCACATAGGGCAAACTATGCAAACACACAAGATGATGGACGGAATGTTGCACATTGGCAAAACATTCACCCCCAGTCATAGACCTGGGTTTAATCCATCGTTATTTTGCTCACCACGCCACCCCAGTTCAGACATGGCCATATGCAAATCAGTCTTGACCCTTCGCCTCCTGGGAACAGTCCAGCCCGAACTGCCAAGACACGTCTTCCCTGGACCGGAATCCAGCATCCTAGGATCGGTTTCAGGGTTTCACCCCTCTTCAGCCAGGATAGCTTGACTCCAGAGGCGTAGTGAGCACGGGACCCACGTCTGGGCATACCCTTCCCGCATAGGGCGAGCAGCAAAACACACAAGATGATGGACGGAATGTTGCACATTGGCAAAACATTCATCCCCAGTCACAGATCTGGGTTTAATCCATCGTTATTTTGCTCACCACGCCACCCCAGTTCAGACATGGCCATATGCAAATCAGTCTTGACCCTGTGCCTCATGGGAACAGTCCAGCCCGAACTGCCTAGCCATGTCTTCCCTGGACCAGAATCAAGCATCCTAGGACCGGTTTCGGGGTTTCACCCCTCTTCAGCCAGGATAGCTTGACTCCAGTATCAAAGAGGAGGCTACAGATGCAATAATAACAAAGGTAGAGGCAAGACCAACAATACCCGCTCTGCCTCCACCCCTACCCAATGACTTCCCTCTGCTCCCCCCGGACCATTCCACTCCAGTCGGGGGAAGAATGCTACATTTCCTACCTGCCTGGAACAACGTCACCACAGACAGGTGGGTGAGACAAATTGTTCAATCCGGTTACGGTCTAGAACTCACTTCTATCCCCCAAACATACCACCCAAACAGCGCCCAATGTCACCAGAGCATTTAGCGCTGCTAAAGCAGGAGGTAATCTCCCTCCTACAAAAGCATGCAATAGAACTAGTCCCCGTGCATCAGCAAACCACAGGAGTTTACTCCCTGTACTTCCTCATCCTGAAGAAGGATGGCTCTCTGAGACCCATCCTGGACCTCAGACCCTTAAACCTGTACATACACTCAGACCCTTTTCACATGGTCACACTTCAACAGGTCCTTCCTCTTCTCTTACAAGGCAATTTCCTTGCCACTCTAGATCTCAAGGACGCTTACTTTCATATTCCCATTCACACCTCTCCCAAAAATTTCTCAGGTTTGTAGTGGATGGTCAGCACTACCAATTCAAGGTCCTCCCATTCGGAGTCACCACAGCAAGTGTTCACCAAGTGTCTGGCGGTAGTTGCAGCTCACTTAAGAGGACAGCACATCCACGTCTTCCCATACTTAGACGACTGGCTCATAAAAGTCCAGTCGTACCATCAGTGTGCACATCACACTCACGCCACAATCCAACTACTCCACGACTTAGGGTTTACAATAAACCATGCAAAGTCTCACCTACAATCGTCCCACATACAACAGTACCTCGGTGCCACAATAAACACCTCCAAAGCACTTGCATATCTCAGCCCAGCCAGAATAGCAAGAATGTAAAACCTCATATCAAAATTTCAGCCGCAACACACTCTTCCAGTTTGAGTGTTCATGCAGTTGATAGGGATGGCCTCTTGCATATTCATAGTACCTCATGCAAGACTCCAGATGCGTCCACTGAAGGAATGTCTGGCACATCAGTTGAACCAGGCTCAAGGTCAGCTAATAGATCTGGTGTTGGTGGACGGCCGCACGCATCGCTCTCTGCAGTGGTGGAACACCAAAAACCTTTCCAAAGGGCACCCGTTCATCGAGCGGTTCCACAGATTGTGTTGACAGCAGACGCATCGCTCTCCGGCTGTGGAGCTCATCTATTACATCACACAGTGCAGGGCAAATGGACGCCTCAACAAAAGTTACTCCACATTAATCACCTGGAGTTACTAGCCATCTTCCTAGCCCTGAAGGCATTCCAGAAACAAATATCAGGCAAAGCTGTCCTAGTCCACACCGACAACGTGACAGCCATGTACTACATACAGAAACAAGGCGGGACACACTCCCTACAGCCCTCAACTAGCGCAAATTATATGGAGATGGGCTATTCCTCAGAACATTTTTCTCCTAGCCCAACATGTCCCAGGAGTCCAAAACAACATAGCCGATCTGTTAAGTCGTCAGACGGAACAGATTCTCGAGTGGGAATTTCATCCGCAAGTTCTTCAACCATTTTTCCACATATGGGGACAACCAGAGATAGATCTCTTCGCGACACACAAACGCCAAATGCCCAAGTGTCGCCGCCAGATATCCACACCCATTGTCCAAAGGAAATGCGATATGGATAAATTGGTCAGGCAGATTTGCTTATGCTTTTTCGGCCTCTCCCACTCATTCCACTGGTGGTGCGCAAACCACAGCAACACTCACTAACTCTCATCCTAGTTGCTCCAACATGGGCAGACAACCGTGGTACACCACATTACTGGAACTATCCGTAGTCCCGCACCAAAAACTACACCTCTCCCCACGCCTCTTAACCCAGAACCGTGGAGAGATCAGACACCCGGACCCAGCACAGCTCAATCTAGCGATCTGGCTCCTGAGGTCTTAGAGTTTGGTTACCCTAACCTTCCCCTGACTGTATGAACATTATCAAGGAAGCCAAACGCCCCACTACTAGAGCCTGCTATGCAGCCAAGTGGAAACGATTTGTGAAATATTGTCACAACAACGCTATCAATCCTCTAGATGTGTCTATTCAACACCTCATAGGTTATCTACTGCATCTCCAAAGGTGTAACTTAGCATTTACATCTATTAGGTTACACCTCGCTGCCATAGCAGCCTACTTACAAAATAGACAACTCTTGTCGCTATTCAGGGTACCTGTCATCAAAGCATTTATGGAAGGCCTCAAAAGAATAATTCCTCCCAGGGTACCACCCTCACCTGTGTGGAATTTAAACATAGTTCTCACAAGACTAATGGGCCCTCCTTTTGAACCTCTGCACAAATGCGAGCTACAATTTCTAACATTCTCAAAACCAATCCAAAATTCCTCCCTAAGGTTATATCTCCCTTCCACCTCAACCAGTCTGTGGAGTTGCCAGTATTCTTCTCGCAACCTCGAACAGAACAAAACCTTTTCCCAAGGCAAAACAACTTTTCGTGTCCTTCTCACCACCACCACATAAAGGCAACCCCATATCAAAATCTGGGATAGCAAGGTGGATTGTCAAATGCATACAGATTTGCTATCACAAAGCAAAACGTACATTATCAGTTCGCCCTAAAGCCCAATCTGCCCAAAAGATAGGGGCTTCAATGGCATTTTTAGGGAACATTCCCTTAGATGACATCTGCAAAGCAGCTACATGGTCTACACCGCACACATTCACAAAACACTATTGTGCAGATGTGCAAACAAAACAGCAAGCTAGTGTGGGCCAGGCTGTACTCAAAACATTATTTCAAACTACTGCAACAGATACTGGCGGTTGCCGCTATGGAGGGGGTACTGCTATACAATCTATGCATAGTGTGTTCTCTGCAGCTCATATGCCTCGAACGGAAAATGCTACTTACCAGTATGCATCTGTTCTTGGCATGTAGAGCTGCAGATCCACACACGCCCACCCACCTCCCCGGCTACCTTTATCTGTTCCAGTATTATCTTATTTAGATACAGCATACATGGGCATGGTATCTGGTTTTCACAAAACTCCATCATTTCCCTGCTGGCGAAAAACAATCTGAAGATGGAGCCTATGCCCATGCGCACTATCATCCAAAAGAGAAGTCACCTATCCTGTGACTTCCAAAGACTTTTCCAAGACAAAAACAAGTGCAAACATCCAGGCCCAACACCAGATGGTGATCTATGCAAAGTGTGTGGAGTTGCAGCTCTTCATGCCAAGAACAGATGCATACTGGTAAGTAGCATTTTCCTTTTTTTTTAAAAAGCCATGCAGAGAAAGTGCACTACAGTCAAATAAGTACATGAGTGTAATTGTCACAGAGGTGTTTCCGGCCTAAGTTTACTATAGCACCCTATCCACTTGAGGTCCTTCACCAAAATCCAAAGTAACCCTAATGACAGAGAGAAATGTACTACTTATCAGGGTACTAGAGAGCAGCCCTACCAGGTTAGAACCGTAAAACAAAATCCAATTCCAACTGGTGGCAGGGTTGTCCATTCATCAAAAAGTCAATTGTGAGCTGAGCAGCCCAGTATTAAGGACGCATGCCCTGTCATACCAAGTCCTCCATCATAACAGACTATCCTCTGTCTAGTAATTTATAAAGCGCGATCTGCTGCCCTGATTAGTGACCTGGTGTCTGGGGCACTCAGAATCAGTACCTGAGTCTTCTCTGAGTTCATCGTGATAGCATTTTTACTAATCCAGAGTGCATCATGAGAGAGACAAATGCAGAAGTTAACCTATGGGTTGCTGGACTTGTTGTTCATGCTGATGACAGTTTGAGTGTCATAGGCATAGGCCATGCATGAGAACCAGTTGTATTGAATAGGATGTCCTAGTGCAGTGTCTTACTTGTTAAGAAACTGTTGAAATGGCCCTTTGGGCCGTAGGCCAGAGTTTTGGAAGACGATTGAAAAGGAGGAAAGACCGGAGACTGAACTTCCAACGAGACTAGCCTAGAGATCAATATAGAATGATACCAAGTCGAATGCTACGGTCTAATAGGACTATGGGAGCCCTGTTGTCCTTATCTAAAGTTGTCTACCGCTCATACAGCAGTGTTACCTTGTGCTAAGGAGTGGTTGGATTCCTGATTAATATTGAAAATAACTTTAGATTCCTGAAAAGTGTAAGTATTGAAAATTACCATATTTCCTTTTAAAATAGCTGGGAAAGGAAGCAGAGAAATGGGTTAATAAATACGGAGAACAGAAGGATCAGAAGTGGGATTTTCTGTAACAAGGCTTTTTCCAGGCAGTAGGTTCTGCTGCTGAAGCTAGAGAAGTGTTACAAGGTTCAATGAGAGCTGTGGCAAATGCAGTCGAATAAGAAAAGAAGAAATGGCCTAGGATGGGAGGGAGATGCAGACTTAAGAGCTCTGCAAAATGTAGTGCAGAGTCCTTTGATTTAAGAGCAGAAAAAGACAGAAGAGTAGCAACCAAAGGGGAGCTCGCCTCTCAATATCCCCAGAGAGTTGCTTGTGATCGGTTCCGCAGAGAAAGAGAATCGAATGGTCTACGTCCTGTTGTGAAGAAAGTTACAGAGTACCTGTGAAGGAGGTGATAACAGATTGCGGACAGGCCCAAGATATCACTGTATCAAGGACAGCTTTCACTGAATTTTTAGACTCATTGATGCAAGAGTAAAAAATGGGCTGTCCATCCTTAAACATCTTCTTGTAGTTTTTAAATGCTGCATATTAAAAACAGGTTTGGTGACTGCGCTGTAGTCCAGACTCCAGATTCTTTCCAGTTCTTTACGCTTGAATTTACAAACATGGAGCACAGAAGAATGCAAGCAAGCAGAGGGTTTAGAGCGATGGCACCTACTTTCTCATTAGCACTAAAATTGTATATTAAAGTTTAATACATCAGGAAGTTTAACATAGCAAGACCTAGTGAAAAGGAGCAGGAGGAAATGGAGATAATTCAGTGACAAGGCTTTTAGTTAGCATATTTGATGTTATTATTCAAGGGATCTGCAAAGCATGTTGTTCGATGAGGTCGAGTTGAATACCATAAAGATCTATCCACGCATGTGGACAGAAGCAGAAGCTGTGCTATTGGAGTTGCGCCTAAAGATCAGGTCTAAGATTTGACATAACCAATTGAGACCGGTCCTAGAATAAGGAAATTGGATGACTGCAAAGTATGAGAAGTGAGAAAATCGATCAGATGAGAACCAAAGTGGGCAGCAGAGGTGAAGGGGCAGAGGCGAGCGGCATATCAAGGCTTCTGCAAATGCATGCAGTAGATAAAGATATTTGAAATGGAACCACTTCAGCAAATAATGAAGGTGAAGCAAGCAGAAATGGCTTGCTTGTCCTGCTGCCCTTCTTAGCGACAAGAACCACATGGAGGACTTTATATGCTAGGCAGAATAGCCAAGGGCAGGACTTTCTCTAAGCCATTCTTTCATGAGAAAAGGTATGTAGTAATTGGAGGTTTGTATAAGTAAAATTAACTGTAGTTATATGGGAGAGAGCGAATGTTGAGTAATGGACAGCTAAGCTCAGTTACATTATCTGAGGGGCAGTGAGTACAGTGATGACTATGACTAATGGAGGAAGAAAAAGGGTAGAATTGCAGGGCTTACCTGTACGATAGAAGCCACAAGTAGACTAAGAGCAGTATGTTTGTTCCAAAAATAAGAAATACAAAATGAAGATTCATGGCCCAAGCCGAGGCATGGATGGCTGCAAACAGGCATGCCTGACTGAACCTGCTTGCCTAAGGCCACTCTGTTGCATACTGCCGATAAAAAGCTATGAGAGAATTCAAATACAATATCAAAGAATCACAATGGGATCTCGTAGGCATAGTCTTGAGAGTACATAGCTGAGAATCAGAAGTTCAGTAATTGTAAATTGAGCTATTGTGCTTAGAATGGTAAGAGGAATGCTGTTATGGACTCTTAGGTCACCTTGCAGTGCCTACAGGAGAAGTATCATGTTAGACTCCCAACATCTCCAGGATCAGTTATGATGTGCACCCCCAAGTATTTCAAGCTGCCCGACAGGGAATGCAGTTGGTAGCCAGTTCACCTCCTTGGTCTGGGAGACCAACTGATTTGCCCCAGTTTACTATCAGCTGAGAAGTTTCCTGTAGAGGTCTGACATTTCCATTAGCATTTGGTCTATTCACTGAGGATATAAAAGGAAGAGGAGCATATCATCTAATCTGCATAGAGTGATACTCCGTCTTCTATGCACCCTCCTATTAAGGGCACTACACAAACCATTCCTTCTTATCCAGGCAGTTAGTGGCTCCAGGCAGTTAGTGGCTCAATGGTGAGGGCAAAGAGCAGAGACGAGAGGTGTCAGCCCTGTGTTGTGTCCCTCACTGTAGTAAATGATGCAGACAAGGTACCACTGATCCAAATCCACACCCAAGGGGAATAATGCAATATCTTGAGAAAGGATATGAATTGGACACCTAAGTTAATCTTCTGCAGAACTTGACAGAGGAAGTCCCAGTGGAGGGAGTCAAAGACCCTTTCAAAGTCAACCAAAAGCGGTGCTCGGGGGTAGAAAATTCACAAGCGCAGGCGAGAGCCATGTTTACCCACCTAAGACAATAAATACTGTGTGCTCTGGCCTGGCATCAAGCCATTCTGATCCAGAGGTATCAGAGAGGCAATGACCTTAACCAATCTGTGTGCCAGAATTTTGGCTTCAGCATTGATGAAGGAAATTTGGTGATTGGAGGCACAACAATCTTGAGTCCATCCTGGCTTCAGTAAGACCGAAATAGTGGCTTACTGGAGATCATGTGAAAAGGGAACCTCTTGCACCTTTTCACTAAACAGGTTCAAAAGATGTGGATTTAATAGTCAGGCCTATTTCCTGTAGAGCTCAAGAGGAAGACCGTTGGAATGTGGTGTTTTGACAGATTGCATGCTTCTTCTGACCACTACCACCTCCTCACGGTTGACAAATACCCAAGCAAAGCTCTTGGAAGCCTCATTCTCCACCAGTGGGCACGCTTTGTAAAAGTTCCTGTAATAACACAAGACCATGTTGTTTAACACAACTGCACCAGACACCAATCTCCCAGAGGAACTCTGTATTGCAGTCATTATTCCGGACACCACCCAACGATTAGCTGACTAGTTTGAGCTTGTTGCCTTTCTCACCAGTTTTGTATAAATGACACTGCGATGCCATCCAGCTGAAGCCACTCAAGCGGGACATATTTGTACGGCATTCGTCAGACTAGCAGACTAGGTGAAAGTCAGCCAGTGCTTGCTATGTTTTTAAATTGAAGAGGTTCTCAAAAGCACTTTTATCCTTTTTGTGGTGGCATGGTGACACAGTTTTACTATGTAGAAACAATTAACACAGGTGTATCACTAGGCTATTAAGGCTTACATCAAAAATCCCTTCCGCTACTTCAAATTACAGATACCTCACCTCCTGGATCTCTCCCGGTGCCAGACTTGATCCAGAAACTCTTGCAATAGCTCTCATGTCTTTCCAGGTGGCAACATTGGCCTCTGTCATGGCTCCCTCTTGCCACTGGACGTGTAGACACAGACCTGCATACATGCACCACCCCTGTGCATTGGCATTAGTCCCTTTTTCCTCACTCTTCAACACAAATCTGGTGCTTTGCTCCTACTCTACTGACTAATTCTTTTTGGCAGAGTACAGGGATGTTAGCAGTGTAGATGAATTACTTCAAACTAAGTTGTACCAGATGCAGAGGTCTGTGATAGATACTCACAATGTCGATCTATTGTGTCTCAGCACCATACATGGCTCAAAGTCCTGTGACAAATGTTCACTGCTAAATTCCAATGCCATCAGGGAGCCGAAAGCCAAATCTTATTTCACCGGGCACAGGAAGCTGGGTCATTCCTGATATAGAACGTGAGGCGAGTCCTAGTCCAGGTTACAACTGGTTACGGGCCAAGTCGAAAAAGAAACATAGAAATAGTAGACCAGGCACTTCGACATCCAGAAGCTGCAATTCTAAGTCTCACAAAGGTATTCCAGAAATCAGACGCTGGCTGCACCTTCCTCTTTGGACCCAATGCTGAATCTGGAGCCAATGGACCCAGAGTTCCCTGCGCCATTGTCAACTCCTCAGCAGGTTGAGGCTTTCAAGGAGGCCAAACTATGCTGCATATTTTAGGCATATGCCTGCTCCTTCTGGTGCTTCTTCTGGATCCAAAGATCTGGCTGGCCACCAGTCTCACTTCTAAGGACAAGACTTTCCACAGCCCTCGGATGAAGTAAACACACTTTGCCATGTGTGTAATCCTTTACTGTTGGCCTTACCAATCATTCCCCCATCTGTGCCACCTCTAGCAGCGTCAGATCTGATCTCACCTTCAGTCCTGCATTTGTATCCTTCTTTGGCTAGAGCTCATCATGTGCAATGCTATGCCACAACAAATGCACAACCAGTTGTGGAGAAATACTCCACTCCTGCACCTCTGCCTTGACAGCAGTACATTAGGGGAATGTTGGCCATTTTTGCATTTGACTGATGCCATACATTTCTTCAACTTGCCTAACAAGATGAAGATAATGATGAGGAGGCACATTACTTTATATGCCTTCATTGTACTGATGCTGTTTTATATTTCGACTTACAGAATGCCAGTAACCTATATACCTCCCCAGGATCCATCCTCTATTCTCTTTTGGGGCCCCTAGCTGTAGAACATGCTTCTTTTCCAGTTTTTTAGTTAGGAGGGTGGCTGCAATATTGGAAAGGCCTCCCCACTAAGGAGGCCAAGTTAATTTCTGCCTGAGGTTTTGCTATCTGCAAAATTTTCTTCAGAAAAAAGGTTTTGGCATCTTGATCAAAACCAGTGGTATATCACTCTCATGTTGGATACCACAGACCTGGCAAGCCTAGGTTTTGACACAGCATACCACCTTGGAAAGTCTTGAGGAGAATACTTTTAACTTCCAAGGTGAACTCCAACTCTTTTCTTGCAGCTTCCCTGGAAAGGGAGTTGAAGAGTATTAAAGCATCGGACAGGAAACGTTTTACTTCAAGCAGTCTGGTACTATATGCTTTTAATTGTGCCTTCCTGTTAGGTTACTACTGTCGCACCCTCAGTAACATTGTGTGAGGTTCTTCTCACACTGCCTGAAGACCTGCCTTTGCACAAGCGGTCCAATGTGGACCTGATGTAGCTTATTTTCATTTCTGTCCTACGCAGCACTCGTTCTGTAGTGGGCCCCAGTGTCCTTATTAGATGACATACCTGGATGCTCTCCACTGGATATTGCAGATGCATCCAGGCATCATTGATGGATATGCCCTTTGATAGGCTAGAGCTTTTGGAGAGAAAGCTGGTGAAGCTAGAGTGTTTCAATAAATTCAAAGGTATGGCGTGCTCATTGAGATTGCTATTCCCAGCTTACCCATTCCACTCACATATCCACTAGCAATACATACGGGAATTCAGAGGTTACTCTAGGGGGCCTTGTTTTCTGCCTGCCATAGACATTACAGCTCATGCAGCAAACAGGTGGTGCCAGAGTCAGAGGCAGTGGCAAAGGTAGAGGACAGCAGCTTCCATTCTCTACCTCTTCATCTCGCAACGTTTACAAACCCTTTTAGTTTGTCCTCGAGCCTGGATCTGGTGCAGGTAGAGCCTGATTACGACTTTGCCTACCTTAATGTGGTAGGAAGCTGGCTTTTTATTTAGTGAGCCAAAACGAGGAATATTGTGTAAAGAATCCAGGCAAAGCCCAACTGGTCACAGAGGCACAAATTATATCCCAAATGCTCTCTTTAGTGGTAGTGTGGTCATATCAGAGGGTTGTGCTAAGCATTTGTTGTACTCATATACTCAACAAATGAGACATACACTCGAGAATAAATCCACGACCAATTTAGAAAAAAATAAGTCGTATTTTTATATACATTTTGATACCAAGAACTTGGTTATCAAGTAAGTACTTTTACAGTTATGAATTTTTACAGGTAAGTAAAAGAGGTCAATATCATTTGTCTTTACGCAGCAGAGCTTCCCTATGGGAGAAAAGGCATATGTTGCATACAGTTATTTGCAATCGTTTTCTGGGGTCTCCTTTGGCTTGGGGTCTTAGGGGGCCAATGTCCAAAATACAACCAGCCGTTACTTGTTACCTGCCCACTGGCATCCGGTTGCATTAGTGCTGGTAGCTGTGTGCTCTATGCCGGTGGAAAGAAGGGGGGACCACCTTATACTTTGCTGCAGAGGGGGACTTGGGGACAAGTCTGGGAGCTTTCAAATGGGGGGTGGGAGGACTCGGTTCACAAGGGTCCTGGGGACAAGGAAGCCCAGCCGGTTCATCGCTGCCTGGGCTGGGGAGCTCGGTGTAGAGTGGAAATGTCTGCTAGGCTGTGTGCGTCCTGGAGCCTAGCGGTTGTCGGTCTCGCTGGTTGAGGGTGCAAAATCAAGACAACTGGGCCACTCAGGAGGTGGGTCTCTGCAGTGCTGACGTCTCTCGGCGGCTGCTCGGGTTCAGTGTCTTCGGAGTCCGAATTGGACTCTCATGGTCTTTGTTTCAAGGGGTCCAGTTCCATGGGCATTGGTCTTGTGCGTCTACAGTTGGTCCTGGTGTCCTCTCACTTGGTGGGGAAATAGATCTGACCTCAGGAGTACTGGGTCCTCTTCCTGGAGGGCTGCTGCATCGGACTGGCCGGAGAGCGGCAACTCTGTGGACTGGGCTTTGCATTTCAGTGCCTGCGGACTGCAGGAGAGTAGCTCCTCTACTACAAGGGAGATTGCTTGGCAGTTTGCGAAGGGCTGGTCGTCTCCCAGGGTTCTCGGAAACTGGTTAGCTGCAGGACAAGTTGATTGTCACTATAGTCTAGACTGGGTGCCAAAAGTCCACAGCAGTCTTCAGTTCTTGCTTTTCTTGTGGCTCTTCTTTGTCCTCTTTTCTTGATCCGTCGAATCTGAGTTCCTGGTGTCATGGATGCGGCCTTAATACTCAATTTAGGGGCGTTCTAGTAGTAGTAGCCAATGGGCTACTTCCCTTTAGCATGTCTACCCCCTCTATATGACTACTTACTGTGGGAAGTGGACATAATCCTGACCCAGGGAGCCTAATTCCACCAAAACTAAGATGGTGGAATTCTAAAAGTTGTGTTCACTTCAGGTAGCCCACCTTAGGAGTGATACTAGCCTGAGAGGGGAACATGCCTCCCGACTAGCTAATTTTCCTGCCTGTCCTGGTGCCAAATGGGCTTCAGGGCAGGGGCTGGCATCTCCCAAGTCTAGGGAAGCCCGGGTCTCATATCAAATGTGGCAGAGACCTTTGAAGCCTCCTGCCTTGATATGCTGATTATTTAGCTATACTTCTTGGAGGAGGTGTCAACACCCCCTGGGCAGAGCAGTCACAGTTTCTGCTCTGAGAACGCAGACTCTCATATGCAGGGGCTCAGAAACCTATCTGTGGTGGCAGGCTGGTCTGCACTAATCAGCCAGTACAAAGGTAGTCAGTAGGTTTTCAGGAGGCACTTCAAAGGTGCCCTCTGGGTTCATGTGTTAATAAATTGTGGGCTTAGTAATATGAGATGTTTGATACCAAACATCTCTAGTTTCAGTGAAGCCATTATGTAGCTGGGGAACTTGTAAACACCAGTATCCAGCACAGGTGCTCAAAATGGCTTTCCTGTCCACTTGCAATAGCTAAGAATCGACTTCGACATCACCGGGGCATATCTGCTCATGCAGATATGTCCACACATGTAGTATAGGGCACCCTACCTTAGGGCTGTAAGGCATGCTGTAGGGGTGGCTTACCTATACTGTATGCAGTGTCTGCAGACATGGTACACAGGTGTGCCATGTTGTGTCTTCGCCTTTCTCTGCACCATGGCATGCAGTCTGCTATGGCAGTCTGCATGTTGGTGCTGAGGGGTCTTTTAGGGTGGCACAATACATGCTGCAGCCCTTAGAGACCCTCGTTAGCCTCCTTGTCCTATGGACTGAGGTACCATATACTAGGGACTTACAAGGGGTGCTAAAGGTATTGCCAATTGAAAGAACAATTGTACAATTTTAGGGAAAGAGATATGGCACTGGGGACCTGGATAGCAGGAAGCCAGTGCCCTTCTATCAAAATTGCATCAGATACAAGGTAAAGGGTGGGGGTGTGCATGTCAAAAAGGGGCATTACCCTACAAATGGCACTTGATCACTTTGGACCTATGAGAGCTCCAGATTGTCCAAGTTGGTTATGTCTCACATTCCCCATGTTTACATCCAGATATTGGGATCATTGCTGGAATCTTCTCAAAAGATCTGTTGATGTTCCTTCTCAAAGCGGCTATTGGGTTTTTTGCTGGATGCAGACTTGGGAAGGGGCTCCTACTAGCTTTACTTCCTTGTTCCGAATAAGAACAGGGGTTGAGAGCAAGCTTAGACCTTAAAGTGCTAAAGTCGTTTTTCAAAAAGCTGTTCAAGATGATGACCCTTCGACAAGTTATGCTAGCATTGTACCACAAGGATTGGAAGTTGTTGCATACTGTATTATACAGTACCAAGCATGTAGTCTCAAAGTATCTGTATTTTGTGGTGGAATCAGATCTACAGACTCGGGGGACGGGTGGCAAGCAACGAAAATGACATTTACCACTTCCAATGGAAGATGAAAACCTCTTAATTGACTTTGCTCAATCTCCAAGCATGGAGCTGCAGACTGTGGAGGTTTAGGTGTAAAATCTGCACAGCTGCTGTGACATTAGATGCTCCTGAATACGCAGCACACATCGAGAGTATAAGCTCATAATCAGTAGTTTGGAGCACCCCCCCATGTCCAGTCTAAGTAACTTAGAATGAGTTGTGCCTGATCTGGCCTGATTTTCTTTTCCAGCACCTTTGAGATTAGAGGTGGGGGGAGGCATATGGAAGACTGAAATCCCACTGAATGCAGAAAATATCTCACAGAGACCCTTGAGAGACAAACTCCAGAGTGCAAAACACTAGGCACTGAGTGTTTTCTGAAGTGTCAAAATTATCTACCAAGGGCATGCATCACTTAGTGGGTAGACACCACCCATGGTAGACAAGATAACGCCTACTAAGTTTGTCCAACATTGAGGGATCCCCTAAATGAGACTGTCAGGATTGTCACAGTGCCACAACCTCAACGTTTGCAGACACAGGCGATCATGAACCCATGCAGCGCTGCTTAAGTACCGCATGGCGGTCATGCAGTATGCCAGTCAGTCGCTTTTACTTACTTAATCTCCATGTATGGAGGTGTAACTTGCTGATTTTCAGATGAAGGGTTCTGCCCTTTTGTTGAGACAGGAGGTGCTCCGTAAATATTAGCCTGATTGGAGGACAGATGCTCATGTTTATGGGGCCGGGTAAACAGATATTCACAAAAGGGTAGAGATCCTGGGACTGTGCTGACCTATATGTGCTCAATATATGATTCCAAATGTATACTCTTGTTAAAGGGCAGTGCCCCTATGCCCACAAGTGTACATTTAGTTTATATAGGAGAGGGTAAGTAGTACACAGTGTTTTATATATTATTGCTATAAGATATGCTGCTTATATTTCTTTAAATGATTAGATTCACAAATTTGCATAATCATCACTGTAGTTTTATTTAGAAAGAAGTAAGAAATTAGGCCAGCCAACGTGTTTCATCCCTTCTGTGGCGTGCAGGCCTCGGGCGTTTTCAAGGCTGTTTGCGTTTGTTTGAAAAATTGTCACAGACCTATAACAAAATGACATTCATATCAGACATACAGAAATAAGCAATGAGGAATAAATAATAATTAAGGGAGGGTACCAGAGAAAGTAAGAGAGAAATGAAAAAAACAAAATGAATAGTAAGAAGCATATTTATTGAGCGCACGAATGCCGAGATTCTTGTCGCTGAGAGAGATGGTCGTGTGTTGTCTAAGCAAGTAACAAAATTATTTGGGGGGGAAAGAGCCAGGTCTTGACCATTTTCCTCAACTGAAGCCTGTTAGGCTGTAGCCTAATGGTGATCAGCAGTCTGTTCCAAAGTTTGGCTGCCCGGTATGATAGGCTTTTCCCTCCCCATCTGGCTTTTTGGATTTTAGGGACCTGAACTAGCCCTGTATTGGCTGATCTAAGATTCCTTCGCAGAGAGTACAACAGAAATAGTTTCTGCATGTCCAAGGCTCCGTCACCGTACAGTGCCTTACGTACCAGACAGAGGGCTTTGAATTCAACGCGTTGCTGAATCGGAAGCCAATGGAGCGGTCTAATGCTACCGGAGATGGAGTGGTATTTAGGAATGTCAAGTAGCAGTTGAGCTGCGGCATTCTGCAGTGACTGTAGTTTAGTTATCTGGTACTTGTCAATAACCAAAAACAATGAGTTACCATAGTCTATTTTTGAGAGGATTAGCGCACTTATTACCGTATTTCCAAGATCCTGAGGAATGAAAGGCAGAATCTTACGTAGGATCTTCAATAAGAAGAAGCATGAGGAAGTCAGGAGATTAATCTGTGCTGTGAAGTTTAGCTGGTTGTCTAACATCATTCCCAGGTTTCTAGCCTTGGCAGATGGAAGGGGGAACTTCCCTGCCTCTATTGGCCACCATGCTTGGTTCCATATAGATGGACCCTTCCCAAACTCCAAGACCTCTGTTTTATCTTTATTAAGTTTGAGGAAGTTCAGATTCATCCATCCCATAATGGACTCCAGTCAATTATGGAACCTGGTAGCTGTGATTTCAACACTCGATGAGATGGATATAACTACCTGAGTGTCGTCAGCATGTGATATCAACGTGAAGCCTTGCTCTCTGATTAACTTGGCTAAAGGGGTAACATAGATGTTAAAAAGGGTCAGTGATAATGCTGAGCCTTGTGGCACCCCACATGGGAGTCAGAACTTTTCTGATTTCAAGTTGTCCCAGCACACCCTCTGCTCCCTAGATGTCAGGAAGGAGGAGAGTAGGGTTAGAGCAGTCTCTTTAATCCCTATTGCCTTCAGCCGCCACGTTAGCACTGCATGATTACCGGTGTCAAACGCTGCTGATAGGTCAAGAAGGATAAGGACAGCTCTCCCCCTCTCCTCCCCCTCTCCCCCTCCCCATCCAGCTGTTTGAGAATCTCCTCTGTGGCCATAATCTGGGCAGATTCTGTGGAGTGGCGTGGTCTATAACCCTGTTGTTTGGAGTCTCGGAGGTCATTAGAATCTAGATAGTTACCTCAATGTTAACTGATTTTTCTAAAATTGTAGCTGCTATCGGAGGGTTTCTTCAAAATGGGCCTTGTACATGCTTTTTTTTCCTAGACACGGGAAAATTCCCTGAACTAATCACATCATTAAGAAGAGTGTTTAGATGGATGTTGATCTTTTTTGAAACCAGATGTAAAATAGCAGGGCAGCACGGTCAGTGTGCGAACCTGACTCAGTCAGTAGCAGCATATTATTAATGTTCTCTGCTGTTAATGTAGGGCAATTGGACAGGTTGCTAAGGCTTTGGTTCTCATGGATAAGTTTGTCATTATTTTTGGTTAAGTTAGGGGCTGTTGTTAAGAGTTCATTGTAGACTGATTGTACTTTAGTTTGAAAATAAGTAACAATCTTATTACAGAAGGTTTGATCTGGTTTTAACTGGTGGTCCTGTTGCCACTTGGACAGGACAGCGACAGTCTTAAAGAGCTCCTTAGAAGAGTTCTTAACTGCGTCTATTCTGTTTGTGAAATAGCTCATTTTGGCTTTCTTAATTCCTTCCTTTAGGGCTAAATTGTAGGCTGTTTTACCTTCTTTGCTGTAGTCCGCCATCCATTTACGTTCTGATCGTCTGCATTTGGCTTTAATGATTTTAATATCCGAATCGTACCAGGGTGCTGAAGCCTGACTTCTTCTCTGTTTCCTTATATTTTCCGGGATCAACTGGTCTATTACTGATATAATCCATTCACCAAAGGTGTTGGCTGCCAGGTTGTTATCTGAGACATGCATATGGGGATACCTATCAAGGGCCTCTTCCAACTCTTGTTTTTGTATTCTGTGCCAGAGGCGAGCCTTGACCAAGGGCCATCTATTTAGGTGGGACATGTTTTTCTCTGCGATCAGTATTTTAAAGTAGATGGCTTTATGATCTGTCCATGGTAAGGGAAGAATTTTATCCAATATGAAATTGGGATTATTGGTAAAAAAAGGCCGTCCACGGTGTGGCCAGCCTTGTGTGTGGATTCAGAGATAATTTGGGTCAGACCGAATCCCGCCAGATTGTCCAGCAGCATGGCTGTCTCCATTATTATTGGATTTGAGGTGAAAATTTAAATCACCTAAAATTGTGAAAGTAGGGAACTCTAGACATGATTCTAAGAGAGTCTGGAGTGACTGAGTAAATGTGGACCTTACCCCCGGCGGCCGGTAGAGAAGTAGGCCAGGGAAGGTCCAGGTGTTATTCATTTTAAAATTAAAATTCATGGCCACAGCTTCAAGTTGTTGGGTAGGCTCAGTGCTAACTCTAAGGCAGGAGCGTTAAAGTATGGCAATGCCCCCCCTTTTTTCCCTTTCCTGTGTTTGCAGGCCACTTGATATCCTGCCGGTAGAGCAATGTTCCAGTCGGGCTTAGAAGTATCATTAGCCCATGTTTCTGTCAAAAAGACAAAGTCTGGGTTACACAACTGCATCATGCATTCAATTTCATATTTATGCTTTATCAGGGATCTGGTATTCAGCAGAATGCACTGTAAAGTGTCTTCCACCTTGTCCTGGGAATTATTTCCCCCTGTTGTGGAGTTCCTTTTTTCGGTGTCAGGGTAATTTGGTGGATTCATGGTAACTCCAATGTCTTCACCCGTAGAGTATTTGTCCCTCTTTGCAGGTGGTGGATTTATGAGAGTTTTGTTTGCGAGGATAGTTTTCTTGCTCAGTGTATCCCTAAACGCAAACTTGCAGGAGTGACATTTAAATGAGTGACTATCCATGTAGTTTCCTCATACAAGGGGGTTACAGCACTCACTGTTGTTATGCTACAGTAGCTGTTGCCTTGTGTAAGTTTGAGGGGGAAAACGGGCAGGGGTCCTGGCGCAAAACGCAATCCGGGAGCAGACTGGGTTGCCTTTGGCGCACCTTCGACGTGGCGGCGGCTTGCCCGTTTCGCGGACGCGCCTGCATGTAGTTTTAAGCACTGCCGGCAAAGAAGGGCTAGTGCACCAATCTGTTCCAAGGCGGGCCCGCTTTTACATGCGCACACCGCAGGTCGTGATCGTCTAAGTTCAGGTGAGTTTGTTTTATGTAAAACAGAGTGCAACAAAGTGCAAAACGAAGCAATAAAACTATAACAAATCAGTTAATGCACTTGCATTCAGTTGAAAGTACTTGCATTCGCATGGAGCGCGAGTTCAGCGTTGCTCTAAAGTAATAAAGTTATACGGTTATACTACATTCATTATTTATACAATCTCTGTAGCAAAAGTTGGTGTATTGTACACTGCAAACTGTGCTGACAAATACTCCATACCAGTGGTGAAAGAAGTGACGGGGTTTGCTATTATGAATATCTTTGTGCTCATGTTTAGTGGTATGTGGGAATATATGGTAGGTATAATTCTTAATGGAACCTGAGAGTATAAAATATCCATGGTATAACTTGTTTTGGTCGTATAGTAAAGGTCCCATGAAAAGGATCTTTTGTGCCAAAATGTCAGGTCAGGTTAAGGTGATCATATTGAGCCTGGTTTTTACTTACGAGTCTTGGTAGTCAAATTTCAAAGTGTTTCGGTTTTATTAGAAAAGGCGTTTATATCAAAGGTATAGCTATGTCCTGTCTGTTAAAAAAGAGACGTGTTCTAAGCTGTCATGTTGGTATTAGAGGAGCACGATGTTGGTGCAGTGTGCCTACCTTGGTGGTCCTATGTATGATTAAAATACAACGCTATGTGACCTTAGAAATATTAGCATACCAATAAGTTAGGTACTGGACCTCCATGTTGCTTTGGTATAAGAATTGTTTTTTTCCGTAAATAGAAGATACATAGCAGGAATAATGTATTTCGGAAGGGGCAAGACCAAAAAATTTAAAGTGAAATCAAGGTGGGCTTGCCTCTGGTTCGAGGATTTGTAAACGTCCTTGCAGTCCAAGAAGGCATGAAGTAATTTGTCTTAAGCCGTGGTGTATGGCACAACAGAGTTGGTAAGTGAAGAATATTGTCTTAAAGGAAGTAATATAGATGTAATTGTTCTGGAGGTCGGCCAAAAGTGTAGGTGCCCTTTAGTGGCCGGATACCCTCCCGAACCAATCTGGGACAATTAGTATGACTTGAGCCTAGTTGCACTTGATCTTTTGCTGAGCACTGGACAGGTGTAGTGGGAGGGAGGTGTATTTAACCTTTGTACCACTCCTAACGAGTTCTGTTTGGAAACTCCAGTGCACAAAATCGTTTACACTGCACATTCTTTTTTTTTTTAACTCTTCTTATTGAAAGATTAAGGCATGTAAACAATAAGGACACAGCATTTTACATATATTCAGCTACACACAGTGCAATAAGACATCAAGAACCCCTTTACCATAGTACTATATGATTGTTCCCGGGAATGCCACACTATCCAAATTTATCAACTACGTCATCTCAGCTCCTCAGCGGCACACAGATCTCCCTCCGAAAGGTGTTCCAAGGCCCCCATATTTGCAACCACTTCTTCGGGCATCCCCTGGAAACATAAATAGGTATCTCTGTCACCATACACCAATCCATATCCCTGGCCCAGTCCGCTATACTCGACGGGTTCGGGACACTGCACATTCTTGATGGTGGCGAATATGACCAGCGAAGGCTGTCCTCACTGCTTTACGCTTTTTCGGGATGCTGACGGCACTCATGATTCGCCAAGTGACCTCTACACAGTTCGTCTGCTCTGGCATTCAGCCACCCCAAAAAGTGTTTGGCAGCTAAAAATATGTTCTGCTTCTCCAGCCTAACTAAATAATCAAACAAAGTGAACCCTGAAACAAAAAATAGGTGCTGTAAGGTTGTGTAGGACTCAGTTGAAGAAAACCTCATCCACGTATTCAAACTCAGAAGCGGTCTACTTTTTCTCCGCTACGGTGATTTTGTGGTTAGCATCATCATAGGGTCCTGTTTAACCTGAGTGTCCCATTTTCCAGGTAAAAAATACTCCTTCCCGGAGGTAAATCGCTTTCTGTTAAGACAGATGTGATGTGTGGGTGGGTTAAAATTATCTTCATTACCTAAGAGAGTATTTAATAAAGCTAAAAAGGGACGGAGATAGGGTTAAAAACAAGGGGCTGTTAGGAAGAATTATTAATCCTACACATCTAGTGCATCAGGTCGAAATGTTTCAGCCGTTAGTAGTCCAACCTGGTCAGCGGCTTTCATCAGGACCCGGTGAATAGAGGTTGATCTCAGATTATGAGCAGCCTAGATAAGCACTTTAAATTTACTTACAAGTTGTCCAAGGGACTATTCCAGCTTCTCCAGCCACCTGCAGGCATAAAGCCTCTTGGCACATGGCTGGAGTACCCACCAGAAAGAATATTAACAAACTTAAGTAACTTGCTCATCAGTTCAGCATCTATATTATCTGTTTTTCCTGATAATCTGGGTTTTAGGACTCATGCAACCTTTATTCTGTAAGTGCTGTCATCTTTGTATGTGGGCCAGTCAATCATGTTACCTGCATTCTGTTCTCCATTTCATCATCCCCAAAAGAAAAGTAGGAGGCTACACCAGGTGGATCCAGTGCGTTATCTTAGATTTCATACTAATAAGACTAAAGAGTAGTGTGTTGAAGATCAACTGTTTGTTGGGTTAGCGAATTTCAGGCACAGACTCCAACATTAAGCCCCTTCACAAACTTTATGGTCAGACAAATGGTCTTGCTTATGCATTTGAATATTCTGCAATTGCAGAACAGCCGGTTGTATGCTCACTGAATACGGAATTACACTTTGGAATGTGCTTGTTTTGTAATTTGCTAATTGAGAATTTAAAAAAAGCTTTTAAAACTTAGATGTACACTTTTCCAGCAGGTTAAGTCTTTTCAAGTTTTCTATTAAATAACTCCCTGGTAGGCTTATATATTACCCCTTGTTAGCATAACATTGCCTCCTGCAGTTTGGATCTCCTGTTGTTACTTGAGTGCTTTTCATATACCGAGTGGGCCCAGCTGAACCACATCAGTGGCAAGTGCTACCTTTGATACTGCCATCCCTAAATTTGCTAGTTACTTGAAGGTGCAATGGTTGTCTATTCTTACACACTTCTACACCCCATTCTCATGGGCACCAACATTAGGCACACTGTCATTACACCATGTCATTCAAACCTCATGCATCTCACCCAGTGTGCCCTCTATAGGTCAAACTAAAAACTCCATTCTTACTATGCACTCTGAAAATTGGAGTGTTTCGCGACCTCACCAGTGGTTTGAAGTACTATGTAAATAATCCAGTCAGACCATACAGATAGCGATGTAGGCCTTGCAAGTGGTATGGAAAGTGCAGTATGAATACCAATATATTGCTACACAATACATTAAAACAATACAAATTATATTAAAAGATTTTGATGATGGCGCTGTAGAGGTAAACATATTAGACTTGCATGGATGTAGTAGTGGTGGACCTTGTAATGGAGGTGATGTATTTGGTAGGGCGAGGTTCTGGAGGTTGATGTAGTACTATATAACCACTTTCTTTAATTTTACCAGGCTGGCCTGCTATCTCACAAGTTACTGCTCTGCCATTTGAAATAGACCATTCTTGTTTCTACTTGTGGAGTTAGGATCCTTGAGAACTTGGATCTTTCTTGTTGCTGATTTTGTGTTTTAGTAATGTTTGTAAGTCACACTACGTGACAGCCCTCCCCGTTTTTTCTGAATCGAATTTCTTTAGTGCCCTTTTCCCCCCAAACAATCCCTTTGCCATCACTGTTTGTGAAGTGCCCTTAATGTGAAAAAATGTAGTAAGAGAAAGTTCCACATACCATCTGTATCCTGTGCCTCACTGACAACTGTACTGTTGAGAATTGCCCTGTTATCCAAAACTATCCAGCAGAGCATGTATATACAGGGAAGGAATTCAGCTCCGAGGTAAGAGAATCCAAAAGAGCCTACTTAAAGTGCTGCTGGATCTCATTGTGGTACTTGTGTTTCTTGAATTTAGTGAAGCTGCAACAAATAAGCCAGAGCCCACTCCTACCCCCAGCCCACACAACATGTCTCACAAGGATTTAAAAATACAAGCAGTACCTAAGTAGGTCCCACTTCCTCCTTCAGGCCAGTCTTCTTTCAAACATAAATATAAGAAGGATAAAGGTGAAGAGGATTAAAATCAAGTAATTGCCAGACACCTTTTGTTTGATGTCTAGTCCGGCATCAAGAATTAATCTGCCTTCTCCTGATTCAGAAGTCGTGCATTGATTTCAATACATGCTTCTTTTTGTGGCAATTGCGCTTCTACTGTAGAAAAATAATTAAATGCATCATATCTCATTACCGTTTTACGGTTGCCACTTTTCAGTAGGAGCGGTTCGTTTGTTAGACAACATAAACGTTCGATGGTACCAGACTGTTTCTATGCACCCCCTCTGGATATGTTGACCTGTAGTCCTATTAGCTCACATTTCCACCATGAGTACCACTAAACCTACTAAGGTAACAAATGGTCACTGCAACCTCAGAACATGACAACCCTGACTCCCCAAGGAATCGTGGTAACAGATCTAGAACCTTTCCGCTCAGTCACTTGTGCATACTCAGAAAAATACAAAAGAAATACACAAAGGTGTGTTTCAATATTTATTGAACCATTGTGATTCTTGTATAGAATATATGCGCTGCAATGCTTAGTACACAGAAACAGATAAGTGATTAGCAGTACAAGAACAGTAAAAAGGATAAACGATTCCACCATTATGCTTAAACAGTGTGTGTGTGTGTATATATATGGCATATAAGTACTGTGTATAGTGTACTCCTGCTATGTGCTCCCTAACCTAGTTTCCTAGGGCGGTTGTTCTGCCAAGAATCCCCTATTGAATGATCTAACTCCCCATTACCTGAAGGTAAGTGAATGCAGGTCCCCTTCATGGTCGCAAGTTGGACATCCCTCCTCGCTGAGGGTAAATAGGAATCAGCTGGGCTGATACTCCGACAACAGCGACCTCGCAATGACAGCAGAGTGCTCCTCTGATTTGAACTCGGAAATGCGTGTGTATTTATAATAACAGTATCCATGCGTCCGTGTCGAGGCTTCAACCAGGCTGACATTGTTTATTCTCTTGTGATAGTCATGTTGTCTCATGGACGAATAAAAAACCACATTTGCACAATGTATATTTAGACATTGTACTAAACGTATCGTGATAGTGTTCTTACGAAGTGGAATTGTAAGCAATGTGGATTCAGGGAAACTAATCCTGCACTGTCACACAAGCAAATGTGTGTCAAAAGTCATTATGTAGAGAAGAAGGCAACTTAAGAAACGTTTGCATGTAAAATGGCAGTTTTTATTCCCGGGCCTAACCTACCCATCTGACATTACCATACTACCTAAAGAGTGGTTTAGCACCCTTATAAAGGAGATTGAAACTGGAGCCCCTCTTCTGTCCTCTAATGGCTTGACCTACCTCGTCTTGATTGAGCGATCATTATTTCCCTGAAATAAACTGCATCGAAAGCCTCTCACCTGTGGCAGTAGCCACTAAGGTAAAGAGGCCCGTTTCAAGTTTGCAACTAAATGGCCTGGTATTGCCTGCCCACCCGGAATTATTGCTAACAGGTGTATCAATATGGGGAGTGGCACTACACCCACTTCAAATGTTTTGGCAAATACCCCACATCTGTGTTTTTATACTTATTTTCACTTATTGTACGTGGTATTTTACCAGAAGACTTCACCTGCATGCAGTCTCTGTGTGGAATAATCCCAAGGCACTGAATGATCGTGGATCGCATAATCCTGATGGGCCTGATAACGCCCGTTACCTGCCCCATTGGGGTTTTAGCTTGACTCATAATGAGGGTCTTTAGGAAAGAGGCCATTTTTGACATGGTTACCCCCACTTTTTGCCTGATATTTGATACAATTTAGACAGAAAGTGCACTGGGTTCCTGCTATCCAGGTCCCCAGTCCCAGATCTCTTTCCCTAAAATTGTACAATTGTTCCTCCAATTTGGCCATAGCTTTAGCACCCCTGTGTGTACTAAAAAGGTCCCTAAGGGCTGCAGCATGTATTGTGCCTCCCTAAGGGACCCTCATCTAACTCATGCAGACTGCGTGTCGTGGTACAGGTAAAAGTGAAAACACAACATGGCACACATCCCTGTATGCCATGCCTGCAGACAATGCATCCAGTATAGATAAGCCACTCCTACAGCAGACCTTATAGCCCTAAGACAGGGTGCACTATACTACATGTGTGGACATATCTGCATGAGGAGATATGCTCCTGTGATGTCTGTCAATTCTTAGCTGTCATAAGTGAACAGGGAAGCCATTTTAAGTACATATGCTGGACACTGGTAAAAACAAGTTCCCCAGATACATGGTGGTTTTACTGAAATCTAGGGTGTTTGCTATCAAACTCCTTGTACTAATAAACCCACACTGATTCCAGTGGTGGGTTTATCAATGCATTCATCTGGTGGGCACCTCAGAGGAACTTGCAGAGGACCCATATGAGCACCCCATCCTTGAAGTGAGGCATCCGGGACTATTGTCTGAGTAGGGGGGTTCCAGGTGAAAAGGAACTCCCTTCATCAGGTGGGATCGCTTTATCCACCATCTGATGGAATCCCTGGCTGATTGATGGAGAATTACGTGATCTTCCCAACGTCCGGATACCTGCATCCACTGGTCTTCCAGACATTCTTGTAAAGGACGCATGTTTAACCTTACGTTTGGAACGTTGAAAATACATGATGTCATTGAGCCCAGCAGTGATGACACCTGTCGAACGTTGAGTGTGAAGGAGGTTCAGACATTTCTCGTGGATTGAAGATTACCTCTCCTTCGAAGGGGACACGCTTGCTTTTTCGGTGTCCAGGGAGGCACCCAGGTAGTGGATCCTCTGTGTTGGATTGAAGATCGATTTCTTGAAGTTAACATGAAGGCTCAACCGGTTGAGTAGCTGAAGACAGTATGAGAGAGGAATCTGCAGCAGGGGATGAGCTCTTCAGGAGCCAGTCATCCAGGTAGGAATATATGAATTTCCTCTGCTTGCGGAGAAAAGCTGCCACCACAGCCATGCATTTTGAGTATGTTCGAGGGGCCATTTTGAGCCCGAACGGGAGCACAGTGAATTTGGTAATGCCGGATTGAAACCCAAAACCTTAGAAATTTGCAATGTTTCTTGGACACTGGAACGTGGAAGTATGCGTCCTGCAAATTGATAGAGCACATCCAGTCCCCTTGATAAAGTTGTGGGAAGATATGATGCAGGGCCAACATTCTAAGCTTTTCTTTGCTAATGAATTTGTTCAACAGTCTCAAGTCCAGTATTGGTCTGTATTCTGTGGTGGGGCCTTTTTTTTCACAAGGAAATAGCGAGAATAAATCCCCGGTTTCCTTTGTGGAATGGGAACTTTTTCTATGGCGCCTTTTTGTAGAAGAATGTTCACCTCCTCTTGTAACAAATGGTGGTCATGGAGAGATTTCTCTCGTGGAGGGATTGATGGAGGTGGAGATTTGAACCTGATCAGATACCCATTCTGCACAATATTGATGACCCACTTTTCCTTTGTAAACTTTTTCCACTCCTCCAGATGTAAAGAAACACCTTGATTGCGTCTGACTTTGATTTTGTGTGGTCCAGTGAGGGGTTTGAACCCTCTGCTGAAAGAAACGCCGATCATAGGGACGGAACCTTAGTCGGAATTATTTTCGCTTGTCCAAACCAACAGCCTTTAGAGTGTCCAGTTCAGTTTTCATCTAGGACATCTCGTCATCCGCTTGGGACCCGAACAGAGAAGAGGCATTGAAAGGAAGGTTGACAATCTTCCTCTGTGCATCAGGTTTCAGACCCGTGAGAGGAAGCCATGCTGAACGCCTCGAGCAAATGCCATGGGAATATCCATTTGCCGCTAAATCTGCTGCGTCCGCAGCGGCACTGATTACTTGATTTGCCACCAGTCCACCCTCTTGCAGGATTTCTTGGCAATCTTGCTGGTCCTCTTTTGGTAGCTTGTCCGTGAACTTTGTCAAAGAGTCCCACAGTGATCTGTTGGACTGACCCAGCAGGGCGGAAGCACTAGCCACTTTCATGACTGACGCAGCAGTATCGCACATCCTTTTCCCCAAGAAATCCATATTTGTACTGTCCTTTTCTGGAGGAACAGAGGAGCCCGAGGTAGCGGAATGTGCTTTTCTGGCCGCCGCCACTATGACAAAGTCTGGAGGTGCGTCGGCACGAAGAAACAACGGGTCTTGGTCTGGGGCCCTATACTTCTTCGAGATCCGAGTGGGTACAGAGCCCACCATAGCCGGAGTCAGGAAAGTTTGCATTGCTGCCTTTAGCAGACCTGGGACCAAAGGAAGAAGAGGTCTTGCCGAAGACCTATGATGCAGGGTTTCAAATATTACGGAAGTTGAAACTGGTGGTGCAGTCATATTTATGTTCAACTTGCTGGCACCCCTGCAGAGCACTTCATTGAAAGTCCTGATATAGTCAATCGGGGAAACCCTGAATGGCGATGTAGAAGATAGGGTTGGTGAATAGTCCCTAAAGGAAGACCTGGAAGAAGAGCTTGTTGATGGAGACCTCAGTCTCCTCTTTGGAGTAGCAGAATGGCAAGATCTTGAGCGCCCTCTTGAATGTGAACGCCTTCGTGATGGAGATCTAGATCATCTCGGAGACCTGCAAGGAGAGGGTCTCGAGGATTCTGTAGGAGGAGGTCCCTCAGAAGACCTGGGAGGAACTTTCCAGTGCCTTAAGCTTTCCAGCCATCTTGGAGACACCTGAATCGAAGGAGACTTTTCTCTGGGAGTCGGAGAGCCCTCCGACGTAACCTGGATAATGGTGATGCCAGGTGACGGAGATGCTCCTCTCAACGTCGAGTGCCGGGATCTCAATGCCGATCTAGGCTTTCCTGGTACGTCCCCAGCAGAAATGGCATGATTCCTCTCCCTCGACATCGAGCGATGTCTCGACTACGACACGGAATGTGCCACCATCGACGTCGATCGCTACTGCGGAGATCCACTTAAGGATTCACACCTTTGCAGTGATGCTCTCGACATCGGTCTCTTCGATGTCGACCATGAAGGTCTTCTCGGCGTCGGTGTACCTGCGACGCGTTCGACGTAGACTTCTTCGACGGTGACCGTGCCCTCGACGTCTACCCCCTGTGGGTCCGTGAGGGTGATCTTGTCGTCGATACTCTCGACGTCGACCTTCGGGAAGAAGGCTGAGACCTCGACCGATGTCTTGATGACCGATGACAGTGGCTTCGACGACGACTTCGGTCTGTCGTAACCATACTTCGAGCCCGAAGTAGTATGCCTCGACGTTGCCTTACTTTTCGTCGACTGAGGCGCTCTTCGCGTCGATGGTGATCTGTCCCTCCACCTCAAGGAGTGTCTCACCTGTTGTTCTGACGCCGATCTCAACGCCAACGGCAAGCACTCAGTAATTTTCTTACTTTTTTCCTGAGAAAAAGGCTTCTTAGAAGTAGGATTACTCTCTAGACAACTTTCATGGTGTTTTCCTCTCTCCAAGGAGGCAAGAAGCCAGATCTTCTCTCTGTCTCGCAGAGTTCTTTTAGAAAATTGTTGACAAAGATAACAAACCTCTGCGTTGTGTGAGGATGGCAAGCACACAATGCACACAGAGTGAGGGTCAGATTTAGCCATCTTCTTCCCACAGGAAGGGCACTTGTAGAATAAAGCATTTCTGACCAAAAAATAACTTAAGTTGTCAGAAAAATACTGGGAAACAATCCCAGCAGCAGACAATGTCGAATAAAGTTGTTAGAAAACAATTTCTGACTAGAAAAGCCAAAAACTGACCAGCTCAAGCTCCAGGGTCCTCACAGAAGGAGCCGGAACAAAGAACTGACCTAACTGTCACCTGTAGTGCATGATGGGAGCAGGGGGCTCCTGGAGGTCTTACAGGCACGGTATTCAAGTTCTTGGAAGCCTTAAAGGCAAGGTGCCCGTTTTTTCTATACAGCGATGTTATTTATCTATGCAGCCTCTGGGCTAATTGCCTGCTATTACCTGTCTTCTTTTCTGAAAATAAAAGGGTGTTGTCGAACACTATTGCAGTGCATGTTCTCTATTGCAAAATTTGAATGTGATATTATTTTCACACAGTAGAAATACATGTAATTTTGGTTTCTTAGCCTATTGGATATATAATAGGCTGCATATTTTATGTGTTTATACATGTATATATATGTATGTTTGCATAGTACTATGTACTTGTGGTTCTAAACCTACACATATATATGTATTGTTGTATATGCTCCGGGGTCCCGCACATGAGCGGGGATTATTCAGTGCTTATAACTATTGATGAGTATCCCCTGGAAGAGAACCTGGGGATAAAATTGGATTCCAATCTCACTTTTGAGCCTCAAGTTAAAATACTATCCGCCACCTGCTTTGCCACCTTGAGGGTTCTCCGGAGGATGCTCCACCTGATGCCTGAAGACTGTCAGAAAACGATTATTCATGCTTTAGTCCCGTCCAATTTGGACTATGCCAATAGCCTGTATTTAGGCTTGCCTGCTTTTCTAATTCTAACTCAACAGTTCCAAATTATTCAAAATGCCGCTGATCGCCTAATCCTCAAAATTCCCCTGCATTAGTCTCTCAATTTAAGGCACTAATTTTTGCCTTCAGAACCCTTACTCGCAAAGGTCCTCTTTATCTCAGATCTAGATTAAAGCTCTATTTGCAAACCAGATTCTTAAGATCAAATAAGTTGAAACTGCTCCAAGTTCCACGTATTTACAAAGCAAGAAGGGGCGGGGTTTCTTTCTTTTATTTGGCTCCTAGTCTTTGGAATGCACTGCCTCTTAGCTTGCGTTGCAGCTGTTCTAAACCCTGCTTCAGACATAGTCTTAAGACTCTGCTTTATGACTCCTGTCTGGTAGGCAAATTAGTCCTGTTTGCTTTTTAGACTTTTTCCGCCTTGAACTTTCTGCTAGTGCCGAGACGCCTCTCCTGGAGGCAGCTGCGTGCGCTAGAAATATCGTGATTTGAATTGAATTAGAGTTGAAGCACTGAGGAATGCAGGTGCAAGTGTCACTATGGTGACTGAAAAACTGATATCCCCAGAACAGTATCTGACTGGTGAGACCTTCACGGTCATCAATGCTGACAACCAGACTAAGGTCCATCCCATGGCAATGGTGTCCTTAGAAGGGGAGTGGTTACTGGCCAAAAGAAGGTGGTGTTATCCTTTGCAGTTACTGTGGCCTGTCTGCTAGGAAATGATCTGGAGTCCTCAGCCTGGGCTGCAGTCGAAAGAAAAACCCTTGCAGCCATGCAGGGTATACCTGAATGTGTGTGTGTAAAACCAACAGCACAGTACAGAGCCCAGGGTGAGAAAGAGGAGTTGGAGCCTTGAATAATAGACCAATCCTTCAAGAGAACAGGCAAGAAGTCTCGGAAATCAACTTCAAATCAGACACAAGCTCCGGTCTCCTCTCCTAAGGTAGATCTGTCAGCACCAGCGGGAACTGAACCCCAGGAACTTTGGCCTTACCTGGCCTCACTTGGCAGAGCTCCTAGGTCCAGGTGGAGCCTCTAGAGAATAGCTGTGCAGAGGACCTGCCCTACTCTGAAATCCTGAGATAGCAAGCTGCTGACCAGGAAAAGGGAGATGTCAGTGGCTCCCACAGAACCTATTGGGAGGAGGGGCTCCTATACACTGAGGCCAGGGACCCCAAACCTGGTGCCACTAGGAGAGTGGTAGTGCCTTAAGAGTATAGAGAGTTCTTACTTTCTTAAGCTCCCTTAGCTGGGCCTCCTGGCCAGACCAAAACTTGGAGTAGGTTAGTCACCCACTTCGAAGGTGAAAGAGTTTTGTAACTGCTGTGCTACCTGCCAAGCCAGTGGCAAGACAGGTAACCACCCAAAGGCCCCCTTACTTCCACATCCAGTGGCTGGGATCCCCTTTGAAATGGTAGGGGTTTACATTGTTGGCTCCCTGGACCCTTCAAAAGCATCAGGCAACACATTTATACTGGTAGTAGCAAGCATGCACCCAAGGAAACCTGAAGCTATTCCACTTAGGACTGTCACTGCTTCTGCAGTTGCCAGGGCCCTCTTGAGTATTTTTACAAGAGTGGGCTCTCCTAAGAAGGTGCTGTCAGAGGTTGTAACTTGGAATGAATGTGGTGTGACTTACAAGTTCAATACCCCCTATCATAGCCATTGTCTTGGGCCATATATAATGTAAACCTGGGCGTGTAGTTCGCGGAGTTGCGCTACGCTGAACTCCGCGAAGTGGGGAAAAAAAACCACCGCACTATGCGGAACTCCGTGAGATGTGGAGTACAGTAGAAAAATGCTGTTTGCGGTGATTGCACAGTGCCGAATGCTTGTGTGCACTGTGCAATCATCGCAAACAGCACCATGCACAGCGCAAGCGAGTGCTGCTTTCCTTTTCTGCTGCTCGAGTAGATTTTTACTCAAGTGGCAGCTTTCTCAACGCGAACAGGCAGTTTCTCAATGCGAGCGGTCGCGAGCATACGTGACCACTCGCAATGAGAAACCGCCCCCCACATTGAGAAATCTCGCCGGGATGTTTATTTTCCGCGCTCGCCAACTTGATGATGAACGTGGAAAGATCTCGCCGGGAGATTGATTTTCCTCGCTCGCTGTCGCCAACTAGACGTTGACGAACACGAGTGAGGAAAAAAACTCCGCTCCGCATGCGTAGCTGAGTTTTTCGGACCTCTGAAGAACCGGGGTTTAACCCAGCGGCGTCAGGGGCACGCCTAAGATCTTGGAGTTCACCTGTCTTGGTATACAGAGACATGGAATACTTCTGAATGGCATCAGAGACCAAGTTTATCAGCTGCAGCTAGTAACAGTGATCCTAGAAATACATCATGGTGTAAATTCTCAGGAGACTGCTCATTTTACTAAGGCGAGACGTCTCCTTTATACCCAATATTCACATTATAAATGTACACCCACTGCACAAAATTCTAGTCAATAAGATACATTTTCAAACAAAGTGTCACATAACAAAAACTCAATTTACAGTATCCCAACCCAAAAGTTAATTATTAGGAATGTCCCAAATTCAATCTCCACAAGCCGGACAAACCCATAATTGAAAGCATAACCCATGTAATGAAGAAACATAAAAAAAGAAACGGTAACAGATGCTCAACAAGATAAGGCATGTGCAAGGAAACTAAAAGTTAACGATGTCCTGAACATTGATTGGCAATCTCAGACAAAGATCGATCAGGGAAATTGGCTTTGCGGGGTCAGTTTCAGGTGCAGAGGTCAGTTTCTTACAGTTCATTTCAGAGTCAAAAAGAAACCTAGTTAATGTATACATGAACTAAGAAGGCCAGGCCACTTTATTCGCCAGGCTACCTTCACAGGCCTACGTGAGGGCAACACAAAATGGTGGCACAGAACAAAATGGAGTCAGACTCGAGAATTACAGAACCTCAGACCCTCTTTTTGCCATTAAGTAGGCAATAACCTAAGACTCAAGTTAATCTGAATCTAGGTTTATGTCCATATTCATTAGGTCATCAAGGTGTTGCTGTAGCATCATCTTATTATTCTCTACTTCTCTCGGAACAGGTCTCCGAACACACATAGTAGCACAAAGACTACATATGGCGGGACCACACTGGATGCAAAGACAACAAGAGAAAAGGATGGTTAAAACCATACCAAGGAATGTCAAAATCTTCCATCTCCATTTGGACAGCAGTCCCCAAAACCATCCCGTCAATGACCAGTCTCCTTCGTCTACATGGATAGACTCAGAGATTTTATACAGCCTAGAGATGGCTTGGTACACTGTAGAGGCATTATCTGGTATATAAACACAGCAACTGGATCCAATCAATTTACATACACCACCTCGATCTGCAAGTATGATGTATAATACCATACGGTTCTGCAAAGTTATAAGGCGGTCCGCTTGAAGCTCAGCTGTAACATTACTAAGAGCACCTGCTGTCTCATTAATAGTAGCTTCAAAAACGCGGACAAGCTGTCGAATATGCCTACTATTGATCATAGGATCCCAAAAGGGCAAGAAGCCCTTGAAGAAATCTCCTACTTCGTGTGCTGCGGTATCTTCCTTATTGAAGATACCTCTACCATATCTCGTTCTATGATAGTCTGAAGCAGTAGTGTATGTAGGGGGAAGTAGAAACGCCACATAACACGTTCCTGAAAAATCAGGTGGCAACCATGTGTAGGCTCTGTCATGACAAACAAAATATGTGCCTTTAGCTGGCACAAACGGTGGAGAAGTCCGAGATGAATAGACATAGGTTTGAACACATACACTCTTACCTAGCTGAGCTTTCGGATTCCGACCATTACCTTGAAAACAAAAGTGGCCTCGGTGGGGTACAATCCAAATAGGGGGAGACCTTTTTCGTCTCTCCTTCTCTGTCAAACTGGTACTATATCCAGTCACGTTCCAACCAACGTAAGCCTGCACCTCATCCTTAGGGATAGCATTATATGCACCAATATCTCGGATCATAGCTACTATTCCCCTTATTAAGGCACTATTGCTCGAGTTATCTTTAAGGGAACGTAAGGGGCGTACCTCATTTGCATAGATAAACATGGTCTGAAAAGCCCACACAGACCCATTAAAAGAAAAAGGCAAAACCAAATTTATCTGTCGTAACAGGCATAAGACCACAAACCCAACAATTAGTGGTATTTACAACTAACTGATGCTGATGCAACAACTGTATAAACGAGTTGTTGACAAATTCTGATCTCCTTGTCTGTTCATGTTCAGGCAACGTATAAAACTGGTGCAAAGAAACAGTAGTGAAAGAAAGCATAGGTTGGGAGGTGGGTGCAGATGTCTGTTGTGTAGCATAGACAGTCCAACCCACACAAGCTAATGTGATACTTAAAAACATAAAAAAGCACAATAATTTAAAACATTTGCTATGTATCAATGTACAAAATCTTGTCTTAAGATCTATTCTCTCAATATCTCTTTCAGTTACAACAGACTCCATCCTCTAACGTGCTGCTCGCGTCAATTTTCCTTCTTCACTCAAGTGTGCGTCCAGGCGTCCTAGACGTCCCTAGAACCGCAGACCTTTCGTCAATACGCGGGCCACCCCTTAAGTTCTTATACCGCGACCCTGCAGCTGAACCCGGATGGTGGTTCAAAAAAGAAAAATAGTCTCTTGTCTGAAAGAGTGTAATTCACAAAAAAATTCACATTTTATTTGTCCTTTTTAGACCTTAAGTTGTAGCGTTCTTTACCAGGCACAGTTTGATCCTGGAAGAGTGTCTCTGGGTGCGTAGTATCAAGTCTCAAACACGGCGGCACAGCTTCTTGCAAGACTTTATCATCCGCACGTTCTGACTGAGTCCATTCCAGATGTGCATCGCTAAAAGGTACAAATCTCGGAACCCTTTCACTCTCGGAATCGGCAACAACTTCCCGGACCCACTTATCGTACGGTAAGGGCAAAGGTATCTTCTTACAATGGGTACCATGTACCCAGTTTTTCTTGCCGAACACCTTAATAGCAGTCCGAGTTGATAACAGGACTTGGTATGGACCGGTCCATCTTGGTTCCACGTTCTTTGACCTCTGGAAATTCTTGGTTAGAACCCAGTCGCCAGGTTGAATCATGTGGCCTGCGTCTACAGAAACTGAAGACAAAGTGTCATGGACCTGTTGGTGAAGAACACGCAATTTAGCAGTCAAATCATGTAAGTAGTCAACCAACATAGGGTACTCGATATCACTGTACTTCTTAGGCCTCGGCACACCCCAGACATTCGCCGGGCGTCCAAAAACAATCTCGTATGGGCGAAATCCCACGCGAGAATGTACTGTCGTTCTCGTGGACAAAAGTGCCAATGGTAAGGCATCGGGCCATGTAAGACCAGAGCTCGCTTGCACCTTGGCCAACTTCAGCTTCAGAGTGCCATTATAGCACTCGACCAGGCCTGCTGACTGAGGGAGGTTCGCAGCATGGAACTTTTGCCTGATACCCAGACCTGCATACACTTTCTGCATAATCTGACCCACAAATTCACTTCCATTATCACTCCATACCATCCTCGGCAAGCCATATCTGGGAAAGAATTTTTTGAGCAAAACCTTGGCTGTAGACAAGGCAGTATTATCCTTTAGGGGGTAGGCCTCTATCCATCTGGAAAAGGCACAAACAACCACAAGGACATACTTCAAGTTATTGCATCTTTCCATATGAATATAGTCTATCTGCAGCACCTCGAACGGATACGTTGGAGGAGCAAAATGACCCGCTGGAGTTGGGGTTCCCTTTCCAGGATTATGCATCAAGCAAATCATGCAGTGTTTAACCAAATTCCCAGCACACTTAGGAATTCCACCATTCTGCCATACTGGAGCCAACAACTTACAAATCCCTTTTGAACTAATGTGAGCCAACCCATGAGCCATAGTAACCACCGGAAGCACATATGCATCCGGCAACAACCATCGCTGGTGCTCTGACAACTCAACCCAACAGCCTGTTGAATCCAACATTCCCGTACTCTCTCTCCACCTACTCAATTCTTTCTCAGTAGCTTCTGCCTGAATCATCTTCACACTTTCTGTTGTTATTCCTCCTTCCACAACCCATCTGGCAGGACCTGCAACATACATCCGACTCGTCACATCTGTCGCCGTTTCTCTCGCTACTTCATCTGCAAACGCATTCCCTTGACCCACATCATCCGTAACCTTCTTATGCGCACTACACTTCACTATCGCAATTTGGGTCGGCAAAGTAAGTGATTCAAGAAATTCACTCCCTATTGTCCATGCTGTATTTTCGTACCATGGGAAGTAAGAAATCCTCTCTCTTTCCACAAGCGACCAAAACTGTGAGCCACGCCAAATGCGTATTGGCTATCAGTATAAACATTCACTCTCTTTCCTTTTGACAACACACACGCTCTAGTCAATGCGATCAACTCCGCTGCTTGTGCTGAATTCTGTGCAATACGTGCTGTTTCAACAATCGTGTGCAAAGTTGTGACAGCATATGCTGCAGTCGTCTCGCTATTCGGAAGCTTAAAGCACGAACCATCTACCCATAGGGTACCATCAGGATTCGAAAGAGGAGTATCATTCAGATCAACTCTACCCTTCGTTTCCTCCTCTGTCCGGAGAAAACAGTCATGCTGTTCCTGAGCATCTGTCTCTACAAAAATAGGCAACAATGTAGCTGGATTCAGTGTGTTGCACCGCTTGATGTGCACATGGCTAGCCAAAAGCGTCAACTCATAACCTGACAAACGCGCACTGGTAAGATGTTGAGTCTTCGTTCTATTCAATAGGGTATCCACTGCATGTGGGACCATCACAATCAATGTATTATCCAATACCAAACCAGCAGACTGTCGGATAGAAACAGCCGCTGCCGCTGTAGCTGTAGACAACTAGGCAACGCCCTAGCTACCGGATCTAAAGTAGCTGAAAAATACGCACATGGGCGAAGCTTGTCTCCAAATTGTTGCGTCAACACTGACAACGCACAACCTTCTCTCTCGTGTACATAAAGTGTAAAACGTTTACTGTAGTCGGGGTTACCCAACACCGGAGCAGAACACAATGCATCACGCAATTTGGAAAAACTCTTCTGACATTCGTCAGACCAAGGAAGAGGGTGTGGTGTGTCCTTAAGAGTAAGTGCCAACAAAGGTTTCGCTAGCAAAGAAAAATTCAGAATCCACTGTCTACAATACGAGGTGATACCTAGGAAGGCACGCATAACTCTCTGTGTGCATGGCACAGTCATTTGGGCAATCGATTGAATACGCTCTGGGGTCAATCGCCTTCCCTCCTTCGACAAGAGATGACCTAAGTAGGTCACTTCTTGGCGGCAATACTGCAACTTCGAAGGTGACACTTTATGATGAAGGTCAGACAGTTGTCGCAACAAAGAAAGAGTAACTTCTTTACAAATCTCTTCATCATCAGCAGCAACCAACAGATCATCAACATTCTGGATAAGAGTAACACCAGAAGGCAATGCAAGAGTATCAAGCTGAGTTTTCAAAGCCTGACTGTAAATGGAGGGACTCTCACAATAACCTTGAGGAGCGTGCTTAAACCGGAAACTGCGGCCTCCTAAAGAGAAGCCAAAAATATCCCTACTTTCCTCAGCAATCGGAATACTGAAGAAAGCGTTCTTCAGATCAATAACAGAAAACCAAGCAGCTGAGGCAGGGATCGTAGTCAATAAAGCAGTAATGTCCGGGTCAACAGGAAACTGTGTCACAACGATCTTATTGACCTCTCGAAGGTCGATCACAAACCGATACACAGGTGGCTGAGAAGAGTCAGTACGCTTAAGGACAAGCAGAACAGGACTGTTACACACATTACCTCTCGTTTCTTCAACCACACCTTTCTCAACCAAATCATAGATAATCGCTAAAAGAGCTCTTTCGCCATCACTGGAAATTTTGTACTGGGGAATGCGAGGTAATTTAGCATTCGACTTAAGGGTAACAACGTAGGGTGGAATCTGCAAGAGACCAACATCATTGGGACCTGTAGCCCAAAGTGCATCAGGGAGAGAACGCAGTTCCAGTGGAAGGCGATCCTTAGACAGATACATCAGGGAAATCACTTTCTTACCCACCGTAAGATGTACTCCCGAAGGAGAACAATGTAATGTCGCATGCAATCTTTTCAACAAGTCCAAACTCAACATATTCTCGCCACAGCCCGTCGTTAGAATAAGGGGAGCCTCCAATTCACAGGGACCAATAGAAAGGGGCAAAGGACAAGAAACCGGATTATGAACTGGGGCGCCAGAAAATCCTACTGAAACATTGGTCAAGCCAGACAAAGGTGCGCCGGGGAGTTTAGAGTGCATGATAGAACTCTTTGCTGTACCAGTATCCAAAAGAAAAGGTTCTGCCACACCTGATGTAATCACTTCAACATAAGGTCCACTCTGGTCTACTGGAACTGACACTACTCCCTCCCTTTGTCCATGGCTGTCCTAACTATCATTAAAACCAGCACTCTCACTTCCAACATAATAATCATCAGTGTAGTACTGAGCGGACTGGACGGTCGGAACATTCTGTTGGTCAAAAGAATTCATAGAATTCTGAGGGGAAAAGGAACGTTCATTCTGGGGAAACGTACCACGTCCCCTACCCCTAGGTACTTGTTGGAAACCACCACGACCTCTCAGACCAGACCTACCATTCGTACGCTGTAGCAAGATCGGGCAACTATTCTTGAAGTGACCTTCTTATTTACAATAAGCACACTGATTAGGGCCTAGCGGGAGTCGCGAAGCAAAAGACTCAGGCTTCTGCAACAGTTTCTGAAACTGTGGGGGTTGCTGAAACTGGGAAGGTTGCTGAAACTGACGCTGATTAGGGCGAGGCGGATAAGCCTGCTGCAGAAGAACTTTCGTTTTTAATTCTCTAGTCTTCTTCTCTACTTTATCCTTCTCATCTTTATCTCTATTCTCATAGTATTGTGCAGTAGCCAATATCTGAGCCAAAGAAGAAACAGCTCATGAACTCTCAGAGTCCTTTAACTTATTAGAAAGTTCAGGAAGTAAATTAAAAACAAACTTGTCTACAAACAACCTCTGACCACCTTCTGTACTCATATCCTGACCACTATGATCAATGAATGTTTCCTCAAACCTAGTGAAGAAATCAGACACACTCTCGTCTTTCTTTTGTTTGCATGCTGCTAACTTGTCCCAATTCACCCGCAGAGGAGGCATCATAGTTTTCATTAAATTAATAATCCTACCAGGTAGTTCTGCAACGAAGGGTTCAGGTTTGGCACCTCCTACCTGCCGACCATCTGCAGCAGTAATATTAATCCACGTATCTCCTAACTCTGGCGCGTGATCCTCGTGACGGATCTTAGCCCACAAGGGTTGAGGAACTACATTACCCATCAACATATCTATGTCAGCTAAATTCATAACACACGCATCAACTGTCTGAGACAACTCCTTATAATAACCAGCAGGATTGTTACGGGGGTCAGGCAACGTCTGTTTAAGAGCCAGGACCTCGGCTCTCTTCCAAGGGACATGCACCCACACTCCCTGAAAATGAGCCGGTGCAGCCGCAATACCATGAGCGGCATCAGCCACAACTGCCTCTCTCCATACAGGGGGAACCTCTCTCATAGGATACTGCTTCACTTTTCTCCTAATAGAAGGGTCAGGTTCGAACAATGACTGAGGTGGAAGTCTAGACCTAAAAGTGAGTAGTGTCTCTATCGCTTCCTCAACATCGGAACCCACTATCGTCCCTTTAGCAAATTCAGACTGAACATTAAGCAATTCCAGTGGAATTGAACCCAACTCATTATCTTCCCACTCCTGACGAAGGAAGGTACACATGACATCAAAAACATACCTTTGTTTTGGTGCCTCCCACTGTAGGAAGATATCCATAACCACTTGTGGACTGTACTTGGAGGTATTCGAAACCCATCTACGAGCAAGGAGATCTAACACTGCCCGCTCTTCGGGACCAGGGAGCTGACTACGTCTCTGCTTACGTTCAGAAACAGGGGTCATATTCAGTGACCCAAAGAAAGGAGACAAAAGACTAGTGACAGTCTCAGTCATTTGTTGCCGAGCAGAAGGAGAAGAAGTTGACATGAGGACAGGAGACAAAGTGTTTTGAGGTGACAGAGACGTAGGGACAGAAATAAGAGAAGTCGAAGATAAAGGGGTGTAAGGCAAAGGAGTTTGAGGCAAGGCTGGTGGCAAGGCTGGCGGCCCTGGAGGGGGCTGTGCCAGGGGAGGAAGAACCACCTGTGAAGCAACGGGTAGCTGAACAACAACAGGGGGTTGAACGACAACAAGGGGTGCAACAACTGGAGGTAACGGAGGTGCAGTAGCACCCTGCACATAAGGGGGTGGTAATCTCAGTAAATGTGACATCAAAGGATCCTTTTCAGGGTCTACAGTCACATTTGAAAGGGGAGGTGGCAAAGCCGGGTAACATTTGTCAATGGCCATGCAATGTTGTCTTTCTGACACTTCAATCGCACGATCTTCTTCATCTTACTTAAACTGCCTAGCAGCTTGCATTACCGATATATTCCTTTCCTTCCTATCTCTCTTAGCTTGCTTAATTTCTCGCTGTTTGGCTTCCTTACGCCAAAGGTGGAAAGAGTCCAACATCGCCGGCCGGGCTTTCTTCTTAAATAGCACATCTTCTAGGTTATCTAAAACAGCTGATTCAAAACTACCATGTTGGGGCCATCGTAAAACACCATCTTTCCTTGTATAACGGACCCATACTTCATTAAAGGTAATGGGACCTACACCCTGCTTTGAATAGAGCTAATAAGTTTGAGTTCCAACCGGAGGTATCGGACACGAGTCCTCCAATCGGGAATCCCTATTACAACTACAACAAAACCATTTCCTAAATTTGCTAAAACCAGGCATCTTTTAGCTCACTAGTCTTGCTTCAAACTTCAAGGGGTTATCAAAAAATGATACACTCGCAAATATACGAACCCCCCGGCTTCGACTATTGCAATGGCCGAATCAAAACCAAGAAACAAAACAAAGTCGTGGGAGCGACCCACTTATACTTAACCAAAATGTCTGTCACGCCACCAGAAGACCGTCTAACGTCTCGCCTTACAAATCATCACAAGAGGGTCCAAGACAGGGCGACAGTCAGGGCAGGAAGCCTCGCAGAAAAAAAACCTTCGGTCCACGTCGACATGCAGGGGTCGATGAAGTGGCGCCCGTCCTCCAGTACCACTGAAGTCGCCCCACGTTGGGCGCCAGTTGAAGAACCGGGGTTTAACCCAGCGGTGTCAGGGGCACGCCTAAGATCTTCGAGTTCACCTGTCTTGGTATACAGAGACAAGGAATACTTCTGGATGGCATCAGAGACCAAGTTTATTAGCTGCAGCTAGTAACAGTGATCCTAGAAATACATCACGGTGTAAATTCTCAGGAGACTGCTCATTTTACTAAGGCGAGACGTCTCCTTTTATACCCAATATTCACATTATAAATGTACACCCACTGCACAAAATTCTAGCCAATAAAGGTACATTTTCAAACAAAGTGTCACATAACAAAAACTCAATTTACAGTATCCCAACCCAAAAGTTAATTATTAGGAATGTCCCAAATTCAATCTCCACAAGCCGGACAAACCTATAATTGAAAGCATAACCCATGCAATGAAGAAACATAAAAAAAGAAACGGTAACAGATGCTGAACAAGATAAGGCATGTGCAAGGAAACTAAAAGTTAACGATGTCCTGAACATTGATTGGCAATCTCAGACAAAGATCGATCAGGGAAATTGGCTTTGCGGGGTCCGTTTCAGGTGCAGAGGTCAGTTTCTTACAGTTCATTTCAGAGTCAAAAAGAAACCTAGTTAATGTATACATGAACTAAGAAGGCCAGGCCACTTTATTCGCCAGGCTACCTTCACAGGCCTACGTGAGGGCAACACAAAATGGTGGCACAGAACAAAATGGAGTCAGACTCGAGAATTACAGAACCTCACCTCCGCGAGCTCCATGTAACGCGGAGTGCGGAAAACTCAGTGAGCGGAGTTCACCGCCCAGGGTTAATATCATGCTTTAATCTTAAATGTTTGAAATATCTTGTAGGCACTAGTTAAGACTCCATGTACTCAAGCAAATGTAGCCCGACTACATGGAATAACCCGGGTGCAAGAGCTAAAGAAGAGGCACCAGTACCAATGGACTGGCCTCAAAGGTTATTTGTCCTCTATTCTACACTGCAGGAGGCTGCCTAAAACTTCCCATTGGTGTTGGGTAAGCTGTACCCCATTCAACCTGGGACCCTTGTTTAGGTGAAATTCTTTGGCTAGATAAAATGAGGTGCTGCTATTGGTGACCCATTCTCTTGATCTATGGGTGCTGTTTAGTACTGTTTACGCTTTACACCACTTGGTAGTTAGGGACAGATTGGAGGTGAGCGGGTGGACTCTTGACCAGATCTCTAGAACTCTTGACCTGATTCTGCACAGCAAGATTCTATGCCACCATTTATTTCAGTGGACACAAAAATCACTAGTATACAGAGTTAAACATGACTCTTGATCACACAAGTCAGCAGGTTTTGTTATTCATTGCTTCGAATCCTTCAGCCGCCTCCACTGTTTACATGCATCTTAGCTGTATACAGTTTGATCAATCAGAAATTTCTTAAACGGATGGAAAAAAGACAATGAAAGGCCCTTGTGTTTGTCAGTAAGAATCTGTTTACATCTGACCTCTGATCTAGAGCCCCACTGGATCCTGACAAATTTTGAACTCCGATTTGATACACAAATAGGAACAGTGGTCAAAGCTTGTTGCGATCAGCCTCGTATTTTGAGTGTGTAGAGAATGTGCTCACTGCATCAGCTATTTTGGACCAGTAGCTTTTACAGTTCAGGAGGACACTGTGAAGCTCAATCCCTCTTTCTCTGAGGGAGGAAACAGCTAGACTTTCCATAAATACTTGGAGACATTGTCTTTTACCAGATAATAATGGTTTAGTATTTGGATTGATTCGCTGTTTCCCATTTTCTGAAGACCCAGTTGCCCTCTCGCCAGTCTTGCACTGGGCAGCAAGCACTAAAACCTTGTCTGGCTCGTTCTAAAATAAATACATATAAATGTATTTGCAGAAAGAAGGTAACATAAGATACCATGCACATCCCCTTTTTGAGTTGGACACGTAGTTTTTGCACTTTTTTTTTTTTTACATAAGCAGTCTCATTACTTCAAGACTCTGTGAATCTATCTGAATGCAGCTAATGAGTTTCACCAAGTGTAGGGTATGGAAAGAGAGAGTTCTTGTTTTCCTGAATTTCCATAATTGGATGATTCAAGTTCAACTGTTTTTGTTTATTCTGCCCAGTTTACAGCTTCTGAACACTTTTTCTTAGCCTTTCTTCTGTCTATAATGGTCGAAATCCATTGAGGCTCCTTTTTCAGAGGTGATCCTAAAGTGTGGATTGCTCTCCCCTTCCGGTGTGGGTCTCAATTCTGCACTTACAGTAGTGTACATGGTGAGTCGATGACGGTCTATTAGAAAGCCACGTAACTTTATATAGTATCACTTCCCCAGGTCAAGACTGTTCTGGATAGTTACAGAAGAGCTTTGCATTCAAGAAGCTTCAAATTTAATTGTTTCTCTATCAGATCTGTTTAAAACACCCTAGGTTGTAGTTCATTGCAAGAGTATCCTCTGAGGCCTCTCAACTCTCAGTATTAATACTTGGGGAGGTGGGGGGAGAGTATCGTGTACATTGATGTACCGAATGTCACCCTAAAGGCTTTAACGCCTTTTTCTCCACCTACTCCAAGAGAAAACCTGTGTTAGTCTGAACTGCTGGAGATTTCCAGGTGGACGCAAGTGGTGCTAGAAGGCATCTCCATCTTTCTTCATGACTGTGCTTGAAAGAAACTCTGAGAAGGGGTCCTACCTGGTGTCTCTCTTATCACAATTTATCATGTGAGTGCAGGTAAGTTGTGTCTAGTGTGCTCATAAAGCGGCAGTGTTCTTCACCAGTGTTGGATGTTAATCTCTGAAAGTTCAGTGACTCCTCAATACATGTGGTTTAAGATAAGTGATCCCTTCCCCGGTAGTGTCTAAAAACACAACCCTTTACTAACCCTATGAGACACATCACCCTTAATTTGACTGTTGTTACTCAGAAAGGTCTGCTGGTCCAAGAATTCCCAGAAACCCTCCAGTTGGCTATTACTGAATGTGTTGCCTTTCAGCTCGCCAAATCTTTTCATAAAAACTTTAGGGTTTGATGGCCCAAAGATGCTTGCCATTGTTTATATTTATGCTAGTGTGATTAGTGTGCCGGTGTTGAAGAGAATATTAAATCCAAATTCAGTCTTAAATTAAAACACACATATGATTGAATGGTTAAAGAAAAGCTGTTTGATTCAGTTCACTTGTAATACTGTAATCTGATGTACAACACATAAAACGAAACATGTTAACATACAAAAAAATTAACAGTTGTGCAGATTCTTTGCCAGTACATGCTTTACCGCCAGTCTAAACCTTTCTGGTGGCTTGGCGTCCAGGAGTGCAGTTGAGCTTTACTGGATAGCCATTTATACTGCAGTCAATTACTCCTGGTTGTCAATTCAGAATATGAGACCACTTCCATTTCTTCCTGTAAACTCATGCCATCTTTTTTTCTGGTTGGTTTGCTATATCTGTTTGCTCCTGAATATGTTGTTTGACAGAATCTGAGTATCTAGCATAGAGGTAGCCTTGATGTATGACTTTAGGAAGGACTTTCAGTACCTCTCCCTATTAAGGTGTTGATTTAGGAATAGTATAAGAGCCACTTCGTGAGACAGAATTTGACTTTTTGACCATTTTAATGAAACCTGGCATTGCATGTTTTTAAGGTTTAATTGGCAATTGTTAGTGATTCAAGGATTGACGCACAGTCTCAGTATTGTCCTTGCTGTGCTGCATAGCAGTGCCAGCGTTACTTTTTCTGGAGATTGGCTTTGTTGTGTATTAAAGTTAGCTAACTTTACATTCTTCCTGTCTGTGAAGCAAATCATCAAGACTCAGTCTAAAGTTCCATTTAAGGGGTGGGCGGAATTACGCAAAGCTCCGCGAAACGGTAAATAATCTCCGAGAGCACGCAGAATTCCTTGTTCCGACCGTTCGCAATGCTTTTATCCTGTTCGCTAACGCTGTTTGCGTGCTGGGTGGGGGGGGGGGGGAGAATATCTAGCGAACACGCATTTTGATAGCGCGAACAAGCACAAAATTCCGCCAAGCCGCGGATCGCGGAATTTTTGGCAATTCCGCATTCTCCGCTGAACGCAAAATTACCCAAATTACCCAAATTCCTCGAGCGGAATGGAATTTGCCACCCAGGCCTATTCCATTTGATGTTCCTCATCTGAAGGGGATATTTACTTCTATCATTGATTTGTTGTTGGCCAAACCCACTCACTGTTGTGGGGCATTCACAAAAACTATTTTTGTTTCTGAAAAAACAGCAGTATACTCTATTGATTAAGTGCCAAAGTGCCTTCACAAAGCTAATTAATTGTATGGTTGAACTCACCTTTGTCACTAATCACTCTCACTGCACCGTTTAATGGAGCTCCTGATACATGTGCTTTTGTTTAATTGATACAGTAATTAAGTACACTGTCTAATCTCTTATAGATGAGTAATGAATCTTTCTCTTTTGCTTAAGAAGCTTAGGTTTATAAACGCCTCCCAAGGGATCCATTGTTGCTTTTTGTATATGATGTACCGAGGTTCCCAGGGTAACGGGTGGCTCGATAGTACTTTAAGGGACTTAAATCAGCCATCAAAAGGCGAGCCATTGGCTCTCCCTGCTTGGGGTGTGGGAGAGGCCTTGTATGCTACTGGCCCAATTACTCCATTGACATAGCAGCCGGGCCATTTTTAGGTTTCGCCTGACCCAGCGCATGCGCTGGTCTGGCGAACTTATTGAGAGGGCTCCAAAAAGTGCTACCAGGCCAGCCTAGAGCTACAGTGCATGTGCGCGGGCGTGCGCGCCGCGCTTTACCACGATTACTTTCACTTTCGCGGCCTCGGGGCCGCTTTGATGTTTGATCGCGATCACTTTCACTTCCGCGGCCGCACGGCCGCTTTGCATAGCCAATAGGTCTCGCTTTTGGGACCTTATAAGTATTTAGTTATGCAACTGTTGCATAGCTAAACACTTATAAGATCCCAAAGGCGAGACCTATTGGCTATGCCAATGCTTGTTTATAAAGGAAAGTGTGTGTTTTTCCATCAGTAATGTTGTTCAACAGCAGCAGGGTTCAGGTGAAATGTACATTTACGTCCATCAGTGAAATCACCTTAGTTAGGCCTCGTGGTGTAATGGGTGTTGCAGGGATGAGCCCTGGCAAACACTAGCGCAAATTAACCACAACCTTTAAGGAAAGTTGAAATCGGAGTGACCCGAAGCTGTTACCCCGGAGTAGTCAGAGCTTCATTTGACCAGCAGCAACCTGCAGCGCAAAAGATGAAACTCTAAAAAAAAAAATGTTCCTATTGCAGTTTCCTTTGTGACCTGAGTGCATCGGCTTATGCCTCGTGGTCCTCAACACATCAGCGTTTCATGAAGGCACAGTTGATAAACAGTTTACTCTCCTTTGGTGATGGTTTCTTATATCTATACATATTTGTGAATGCTCTGTCCTATTTTCTTACATACTGCTTTGGGGAATCTGCTGGTTTTAAACAGAATCTTTCTTTCTCTATAGCTAATACAAGGCATCGGAGACCAGACCCACTCCAATTTGTCCTCTTACAGGGTGCCTCCCCAGGCCCAGTGCCTCGACAGATTACAGTTGCATGCCATGTCCTTTCTCGAGTAGCTGTAGGGCATGAAAGTGCATTTCATCAGAAAACATCTGTGCCTTTCTTTAAACCAGTCTATGCTAAAGAATTCTGGTGCAGAAGCCTGGAGGGACTCCTCTGCCATCTGCAGACACTGCTCTTTGAATGTTAATTCGAAGTCGCTCCCTTTGCCTCATATTATTTATGTACCTTGGTAAATTGTTACCAGTTCAATCGGAATCTGAAGATGCATACATGTACCTGTGAGGTCCCTTCAGCTTCCCCCTTTTAGGAAGATGTTGTAGACTGATATTTGATTTAATGATCTTCCTTTTATAAGGTTGTTCGGTGCATAGTCGCTTTGCAGGGTTTTTGCCCTATATAAATTTGATTAGATAACATAACCCCACAGTCACCAACTTTTGCTCCCAGGCTTAATATGTAAAAGAATGAGGGCCGGTGCCTAAACCTCTGCTCAGAAACCTGCGGCACGCTCTGTTAATTGTCGACGCCCCAAATACCAAGGCTGTGTAGTCTTGAATCCTCCTCATGCCTCTTTAACAGACTACCAGCCACTCTCTGCCCCTTTAAGTTTCTCCTGCAGGTTCCTGTTTTCTACCTCCATGATTGTTTTCCGTCTTTCTTTCTCCTTCTTTCCCCTTTGTGTGTTTTCCTCTCTCTTGCTCTCAGGAAAGGAGTGATGAGGAAAAATAAATGCTGGTGTCCAAAAATGAATAATGATGGCCCCCACCGACTCAAATTAAGCACTGCTCCCCCCTACCCGCTCTGACTGGCTACTTTACACGTTATTGCTTCAGACAAGCATGTTATAGAGCTTATGTGGCAGCTGCTTAAAGAGAGGCTCGTTAACTGTTGTCTCTAGAAGTTAGGCCATTTTGAGGTTGTTGCATCCTATTTTTGCTTTGACATCGAGGGAAACCATTGATTTGAAAAATAGAAATAACTTCATGACTTTTAACATGGTGCCTGCGTCCAGAAACTCCCAGTTCATACCTGCGGAGAAGGAGCAGGTTGACATTCCTAGATTACACAGTGGGTCAGTTTAGGAAACTCCCATGTCCCCTGGTTGCAAAACAGTGTCTTAAGTACTAACCCATAACTTTTGAAGTAGACTATGAATGAAGACAAGGTATATCACTAGATCCTAATGTATTACACTTTATTGCAGGGTGATGCAGCTACATCACGGCCCACCAGATCACAGAGGGAGCACTCTCTTTCTCCATATTTTAATTTTAGACAGCACAAATAAAAAATGTATAAACTATGAAAGAATGTTGGAGCGTTCTTTTAACTTTGCTGATGTATTTTTACCTCTCAGTTTTGGTATTGCTACACGTGTATAGGGTGAAGACACCGCTTCCTTCTAATATGCTCTCCTAAGCAACCTATTGAAATGTGCCTAGGAAATGATGGAAGGTAGCAGTATTCACAATGTAGAGGACTTTCTACAGCTGTACCGACATTTCCTACACAATGTCTACATTCCTTGTTGCTACTTAGGCTGCTGGCTTACAGCATCCTTAGCTCCTTTCCGTGCAGACCGGTCTCCTGTCCCTTTCTTATCCCTAGCTACCATCTCCTTTCTCCTCAGGACAGTTGGACACCACACCCCTCTGTGCGTCCTGCCCTGCTTAACTAGCCTCTTCAGCCAGGCCTTCTAGCCTGTCATCACAGCAGCCAGCTGCCTTCCCCTACATCGCCCCACCCTTCCTTCTCTGGGCTACAAAATTCCTCTTCTGGCCTGCTAGCCCCACTCATCCTCCACTTTCTGGCATATTGAATCTCCCCCTGGCATCCTCATTTCTGTCTCATAATTTCGTGATAGTTAGCCCTTCCATTCTTGCTGGCTAGAATCAACCCCCTCCCATGCGCCTCAGGGGGTTTCACCTTTACCTTTTCTGCCTTTCTGGCCTTCCCTTCTTGGACCCTTTAGCCTTCCCTTACATAGTCTGATAACCTTCTCATTTGTGTGCCTTGCCTTTGACCTGCTGGTCTGTTCTCCACATCCCTCAGTCTGCCTGGCATGTTGATTTCATCACTCTCTTCATAACCTCAAAGCTTCCTTCACCTTGGCATGCTGGCCTGTTATTTTATGGTCTGATGTGCCACCCATTTAATAGCCTGATGTTCTACCTTGCCGTGGTGTAGGAAAGGTTCCTTTTAGTATGGCCACCCACACACACGTTTTGCTCAGTGCTGATGGTTATGACTCTTAAAGTGCACTGAAGCCTGCTAACCAGGCCCCAGTGCCAGTGCTCTTTCCCTAAATCTGATACTTGCAAATTGGTAACCCCCAATTGGCAAGGACCTTAACCCCCTTATAAGTCCCTAGTAAGTAGTACCAGGGGTACCCAGGGCATAGGAGTTAATTGGGTCACTGTTTGTGCCACCCTGAGTGACCCAAGTAAACAGATGGCAGCAAACCTGCCATTGCAGACTTCATGAGCAGTGCAAAGTGCTCGAACTCGACTTTGCCCTCACCATGTGTGGCAAGGTCAAAGCACTATTTTTTAACATATGCCAGTCACCCCTAAGGTAGGCCCCCTGAGTCCAGGAGGCAGGGTGCATTATATTAAAGGTGACCCTTCCCTCCCTGACAGGATGGCTAGTGAAGTGGTACATCAAGGCGGCGAGCTTCAAAGCTTACACTACCTCTGATATGCATCTAGGCTGCCACCCAAAGGAGAAAATGGCCACCCTCCTGACCTCTGGCACATTTGCACCTGGGCAGGGGGGAAATTATGTGTCGAGGAGATGGCCACACTCCAAGGGTGGGCTCCTTAGTCTGTGCAGCCAAGAAAGGTTTCCACCATTTTTTAAATTGGCAGAATGGAGTGTTCTGGGTTGCAGATGTGGCACACACCCACGGATGTGGTCACCTCTGGTGCGAATTAGCCGCTGGAGCTAGTAGCCTATTGGCTACTTGCACCTACACCCATAACACCTCTAAATCTAGGATTTAAGGGGCACCCCTGGCACCAGAACCTCGGGTCTGATTCGACTTGCAACAAAGGACAAAGTAGAGACCCAAGTCCGTGACTTAAGAACCTGCACAAAACAAAGGTGCAATACTCTGCACCGGTGGCAACCATCCTGCAAGTGCATGACTGAGACTTGTCCCGGACCAAAGATTGGTTCCCCCAGGCAGAGGGACCCCTTTGAGAGCCAAAGGCAACTCCAGACTCCCTTTGCCTAGTGGCACTAGTCCCCTGCAGCCTGCGGGTAAAAGCATGCTCCTGGAACCAAAGAATCACTGGCTATCAGGCCTGCTGAGGGATCGCCCAAGAGTAAAGGGTCCATTGGATTGTGGGAAACATAGTCCTGACCTCCAGCAAGTTTCAGGTGGCTACTGTTTTCCCCCAGACTTCCAGACCTCGAAATATAGTAAAGCTGATCTTACCGCTGCCAGGCCTTGTTGGTAGCCAGTCTGGCTACCACTACTTTTGTTCAACGCTGTAGCTTGAAGGAACTCCGCAGCACCTTCAGCTGACCACTTCAGTGGCCCCGTTGTCGACTTTTTGCATCCGTTTCTTCACCAGCACCATCTGAGCGGTAAAACCAGCTCCTCCGCAGCTCCTTCTTCAGCACCAGGAATTACCAGAACAACTCTGCACCTGGGCCCTATGAGACAGTTTAAATTCTACTGACTTCCGTGGCCTTGTCCTGGGACCCGCATCACCTTACTCCTTAGTGGGCTCCACACAACTCGACCTGCAACTGACCGATTGTCACTAATTCTTTTTGCTTTTGGCTGCAATGTTACCGTTTTGCACTGATTTATTTTTCCTTCTAAAAGCCATAACAGGTGGGGGTGGTGGGAGTGTGGTCGGTCGGTTGCCATGCAGGAAGGGGAGGGGTCAGTTGCTGTGTGTTTGGGTGCGGGGGGAAGGTGTTGGTTGCCTCGCGGGCACTGTGTAAAATGTTTTTGTCAGCGTTTTCGACCTCTGTACATTTACTGTACCTACCGTCCTTGTTTGTCATCTGTTGTAAAGAGGTCTATTAAAGGTAAGACACCTGCTCCCTTACAAACTGTTTGTGATGCATCAGTGGAATCTTAAACTGATCTTGACATTTCTCATGTCTACACTGTTCGAGCCTTTGCATACCTGCTTCCTACATCTCCTGACTCTAAAAACTGTCTTACTCATTGTGATTACACTTGCATATTGATCGCGTGGCTGATCAACTCTTAATAGGATTCTCGGGAGCAAAGAAAGGGAAGGAAGTGCAGAAAAGGGCCTTGTGAAGAAGAATAGTCCTTTGAATCAAGATCTGCTATGCGCTGGCCAAGAAGCACCTGCATGCTCATTCCACCATGATAATGGTTGCTAAGATCTCATTGGTGTAAGGTGCCTGCTCAGGATATATCCTAAGTTCCTCCATGGGTGTCTGTGTACACCTTCGCTAAATACTGCTTCCTTAACAGTCAGCTGACGGGTGGGCCATTTTGCTTTCCTAGTTCTGCAGGTCTTTTTGGTCTGAGTTCCAGACCCTCTGCCAATTACGACTTTCTATTGTGATATCTATTCTTAAGGGGAGGAATCTGCAGTTAGAAGTAGCCATCAATTGAACTCGTTGCTTACTTTCTATAATGCTCCTTCTGGTGAAAATGTTATCTAGCTGCAGATTCCTCACTGCCCTTCCACCCCCACGTTCAGTGGAGTGGCATCCCAAATACTATTATATAGTTCCAGGTTAGGTCTTGGCACATTTTGGCTACAATTATTTCAAATTGCTCTGTGTCTGCTTATACTGAAGGAGAAAGATAAGAAGCTGACGTTAGCATGCATGGGTGTCGCTTATAAGCCTCTCCGATTTAACACTTCTGGGGTGATACAGGGCCATCATAGAACCACGTGACAACTCCTTTTAATGCGCTGGAGCATTGCTGAGAAAATTCTTCAGATCCAGTGTGGCATCTTGAGATACTCTTGAGGTCAGAAATCTGCAGCTTGATAGACTATCCACAAGAAAGAGAATTATAGTTGGTAAGTAACTTGTTTTTCTGGTGCTCTCAACCTGGAACATAAGAATGATGTATTTTGGTGTAGAAGGTATGTCTGCATCGAATTAGCAGATGAGGATGGGCCAAGAGCCACAGATGGCCGTGTGCATTTGGAATATTTTAGATGTCTTACTAAAACGCTCAGGCTGCAATATTGTGTCACCAGACAGACATTTAGGCCAGTTTCTTTATTCCTAGTCCTTTTTCAATGCAAGGCTCCCGTTTCAGTGATGAAAGCCTGTGGATGTGCCCTTGAAAGTGCCTAGGTTTGAGATCCAAATCAATTCCCCTCAAATGTCTTGGGCATCTCAAACGATTAAGCAGTCCGGGACAGCAACATTATCTTCTTCTTGGTGCATTTAAAAGAAAAGTCACAAAGACGGTTGTTTCTGGTGTGTTCCGCGGCTGCATGCTTAACCATACAAGAGTAAATTAGTATGCTTGAGTGGATATAGATACTCCTTGGGTTCTAGACCGGGGGTTGCATGGGAGGGATATTACTTGTGAAGCATGCTAAAGGCTGTGAACATAAAAATGTTGATTCATGTGACACGTGTTTTTATTTTATTTTGTTGGTTTAGCCGGATGCCCAGGGCAGAAGACCTATCTGCATATGAGTCTTCGCAGGTACTTTGTGTGTGGTGATGGGACCCCACTATTTAACACTAACCCATGCATGAGTTTGGTGCTGTAACTTGCTGCTCATGTTCCAGCCGTGGTGGGCATGTTCTTGCCACCAAAGAAACTATATCGTGCTAGCTAGGCTGTAGGAATGTAAAATGGGTCCCTGTATGTGGATATAAAGCCAAGGTGGGAAGAATCAACCTGCACACAAGTTTTGGGATACCAGTTGTTGGTCCTCTTCTGGTAATTCCTAAGAAAAAGGTGCCACTGCTCTCTTTATGAGTGAGTGAACACAGACATACACAGCCTCAATGCAGAACGTATCAAACTGGGCATTGGGTGTTAGTGCTCTACTGACTTTACATGGGGATTGGTACTATGCCCCCCAATGGTTAGACGAGTACAAACCAATCGCATCTGAGCCTCCTGGGGTTAAAACCCGCTTGGCAAGCCCTAATCTACAGCCATACCATGTTTGGCATCTAGTGCTGGCCATGCAAGAAGCCGGCAGCACCAGTTTAATGATGCCTGCATGTTAGCCCTTGAGTGATTTTAGTTAAAAGGTCACTTGGCACATGGACATTAATCCTTATTGTTCTACTGCCAATTCCTAGAGGAGGTTAACACCAAACTGAAGGCTTGGTCTTTCTGAAAACAATTGCTGATTAGGTCAGCCCTGATCTCTGGGAATTACCTGCCTCTTGGCAGTGCATACAGTAAGGCAAAAATGAGCCATGGGCTCCATGCGGTTAGCATTGTGTTGCCATTGGTTAGAGGAAGGGCCATTTGTTGTGTTATGACATTTAGTGGGTTTCTGGAGTTCCAAGAGGCGGGAGCATTAAGCTCTTGCTGTTAGGGTTTGGCCATCTACTCGTGATCAGAAAAAATTATGGAGTCCAGTGCTGCCCAAAGTGATTACAAGTGGTTGAGATTAATTCAGGAATTCCACCAATTCGTTATTGTTCCAAGTGATTTTCTGTAACTATTAGGGGTGTTTTCCAGATATGGTTCCTGAGCTCGCTGTGACACGGGACTCAAGCTGCACCTCACTGATAAGTTCCAACAAGGCTAAAACTGCTGCGTTGTGATGGCTTTTGCACCTCTTCAGATTGTGTGGGTGAGCTAGCAGCTACACTTGGACATTTGGGTTGTCATTCTACCCAAGTGCAGTACATGCCCACTTATAATTGGCTCATGCAGTGAGTAGTGGCAACAATATCTTGATGCACTGAATGCTTTCTTTAATTCCAGAGCTGCCAGCCCATAGCCATCAATTGCCTATCAAGAATCTTCTTCACAATAACAGATTGCAGCCTCTGGGAACACGTGTATGATGTGGGAAGTCAGGCTGTGTTCTTGGCTTTTACAGCAGGGACACAGGACCTTAACATCTGGCAAGCGACAGGAGCAGAGCCTGGGTATATAGTCCTAGAGAAAATCTGAAATTGTGCTCTTGTACTGCTCCCCAAGTGTGTGCCTCAGCCAAATTTCCAGCTGATGCTGCTGAGAACGATAGGGAGGTTTCCCCAGTTGCTATTTGAGTTGATAGCTGTCTGTCTTTTGATGCTCATCAGTCACAGCTTGTTAATAGGGAGAGGAGCACTCTCCAAATGTTCGAGAATGCCCATTCTTAGCTTACCACTGTTTGTCGTCCGAAGCTTTGTACTAAAATACGGTTTGACTAACATTTAACCTGTGGCATGCTTTGTGTTGTGTGGTTGCACCTTTCTTCCGCAGTTTCCTGTCCATTGTTGAAAATAAAATCTATCTCTATTGAATTATTCTTGCCACAGATTCCTCTCCTTATAAATATCATACAGGTGTAATTCATAAGGTTATATCACCAAGGCAACACAGATTTATTCCAGGACGCAGCACCACAGATCATATCAGGAGAACCATCTCACTTTTAGATGCAGCGCATATATCTAGGGACCCCATAGCACTTATACTACTTGACGCCGAGAAGGCCTTTGACAGAGTCTCCTGGCCTTTTCTTTGGGAGTCTCTGTCAAGGGTAGGGCTAGGTCCCCGACTCATTCAGGCATTTAAGATGCTATATTTCCAACCTACCGCAAAGCTATTTATAAATGGAACATTTACTGAGACATTTAAAATAACTCGAGGCACACGTCAAGGATGTCCTAGTTCACCTCTTTTATTTGCGGTATACATTGACCCCTTCTTACGAGTATTGGAAGGTAATCAAAGGATTAGCCCAATCATTACCCAAGGTTGGGAAACAAAAGTATTGGCTTACGCAGACGATATTGCGCTTGTAACGCCAAATCCCGTAATGTCAATGGCGGAAGTTGAGCTAGAGGCGAAGAAATTTGGACGTCTGTCAGGCTACTCCCTCAATAGAGCTAAAACCCAGATCGTTTGTAAAAATATTAGTATGGGGGATGATATTAGACAGGTGGAGAGAGCCACATATCTGGGAATTGATATTATGACTAATGTTGAAAAATTTGTCGAGTCTAATATCGACCCCCTGATAGATAAAATTAAACCTGAGTTAAGGCGATTAAATAACTTACATCTTTCTATAATCGGGAGATGCAATATTATTAAAATGCTCTTTTTTCCCAAATTTCTCTACCTTATGAGGGCTATCCCGCTAGAATTCAGCAACAATTGCTTAAAAAAGATTGAGGATCTGTATTCTGGGTTTATCTGGTCCTACGCAAAATCTAGGAGAGCATATAAGTTCCTCTCCTTACCAAAGGACAGGGGAGGTTTGGCTCTGCCAAATATTAGACTGTATTATTGGGTAACTACTCTCTTGTATAATTACACCCTTTTATCCGATAAACCAATCGATGACCTTCCAGAAAGTATTCCCACACCTATTGAACTTATAATGGGCAAAGATGCCTGGGGCTGGGCTTGGAGATTTTTAAATGATTCTCATTACAAAAAAGTACGGTTTAAGACACTGGCCGCTGGATATAAAATCATGAAAGCAGTTAGGAAACTGATAGGACTTGGACGCTTGAATTATTACACTCCGATCGATAAAAACCCCAATTTACCCGAAATTTTTAAAGATTCAGTAATCAAGAAATGGTTAGACAATGGCTTGTCCAAACTTGGTGATTTTTATTCCCTCACTGGTTTAGTTTCTTTTGAGACACTCAAAGAACAATATGCACTAGACTGGAGGGATTTTTTCAAATATCTGCAACTCCGCGACTTCTTAGGTAGGAAATGTGGTGGCCCATCAGGTTTCGTCAATAATCCTATCATAGACAAGCTGAGAAAGAACCATTCATCTATAGGAATTATATACAATTCCTTCAATTCCCTAATGATTGATGACTTGGGACAGCGGGCTTCTAAATGGAAAGAGGAAATTGGTATCACAGAAGATCTATTTTTACATTCAACCGAATTAGCACAGAAAATACTTCTACCAGCACGGCTTCAGGCGCAGTACTATAAAACTTGCTTCTCACTTTACTATACGCCGAAAAAGATTGCTAAATGGGGAAGTGGAAAGGGAACTTTATGCCCACGCTGTTCTACGTCTCAGGCGGATCTGGATCATATGCTAGCTTCCTGCGTCACACTTAATGTTTTAAAATTCGACATAACTAAATTCTTCAAAGAAATATTAGGTAGGGATGTAAGTCTTTCTTCTGCCTTGATCTGTCTAGGGGTAGATCGGGAGGTCCAAGGAAAACTAGGAGAACAACTGATTTTCATAGGCATGGCCGTATATAGACTCACTCTAACCTCAGCCTGGCTAGATCCAACTCCCCCTGGATTTCATCAATGGCTAACTCGACTAGTGTCGAACTACAACTTTGAAAAAGCTATATATGAAAAAAGAGGGATCCAATCTCGAGCAAAAGGTTTAAAGATATGGGAACCGCTGACCAGATGGCTTGGAAGGTGAATGGACGGCCAACCCTGGGGGGGGTGGAGGGAGGGAAGGGTGGAGGGTAAAAAGTTATAAAAATGTGCATGAAAGAACGATATACGAAAACTTGTAGGACACAAGACTGTATCTTTTTTTTTTTCTTACTTTCAATGGAGTTTTGCTTCTAATGGCATACAGTATAATGTATTCGGCTACTTAAGTATATCATTTTTTTGTATGCAAACTACAGATTTAAGATGTAAAATATAACCGCGTTATCATGCACAAAATAAAAAATTGTTTAAAAAAAAAAAATATCATACAGGTGCCAGACTAGATCAGGAAAAATTTTCCCCAGCAGTGGCTCGCCAGGTGGCATCTTATAACTAGTTGCAGCTCCAACCACCCCAGATGTGATGACACCGTGGGTCAGGAGATCTTTTTGGTGTTTTACTGACAATTATTTTCTATTGAATCTGAAAGAAACAATATCAAATGTTACCTCCTAAAATCTTGGGTTTAAACTACGTTGGCATTTTTGCAAGATGATGTCCTTGTTGGATTACCATGACATCTCTTGGTGGATCTGATCAGAACTCCACGGCCATTGACTGTTGCCCTTAAATGCACCCAAAGGTCATCAGGAAGCAGAAATCCCAACTAATTTTGGTGAGGACAATGATGAAAATACTCCTGAGTGGTGCCCACTCCATCCTTGAGGTAAGTCACCTGGCTGGGTGTGCGCTCTCAAGGAATATTTCCACATGAAACATAAAAACACCCCATGAAGAAGTTCTTTTCTTCATTAAGGAAGCAATTTCACTCTCGGGACTGTTCGGAGATTCTACAACGCCATTCCCTAACTCTTGTTTCTTCCCTTCATCTGAGCCGTTTTCGGTTCTGCAGATGACGAAGAGGGAGTTCCCGACTCCATCCTCCAACCCTTTCCAATTTGAAGCCCTTCAACAGGTTACTTTGGATTTTTCCGAGACAGCAAGACACAGAACAAATGCTTGCTTTTGAACTCAGTGAGGCTCTTGGAAAATTGCTGTAGCCTTACTAATGAGCCATTTTCTCTTGCATAAAAAAAAATCCTCGCTCACATTTCATGGCATGCTTCATCACAATATGATTTATCTCGTCCTAAAGCAATTTTTTTTTGTCAAAGATATGTTTATTGAATTTTTTTTTTTCTTTTTCAACACCATACACCTGAGATAATACTAGAACAGCATCCCACGCAGGGGAGCAAAGTAGTGCAAGAAACGTATAAAGGCCAACAGGGATGTACTGCCCAGTAAAGGTCAAGCTCCTTCCTTATGAAGTGGCCCCAATAATGGATACAGTTTCTAAACGTTGTGGAGCTTGAAGTTAGTCTTTTCTGATCAAAGTCGAGAACGCGCAGTTCCGCAGAGTTGTCATCTTCCTTCCGTTACAACGACTTTCCCAGATCTTACAACTGATGTGTGGCATAGAATAAGCATATATATCAGAGAGCAGTTTATCTCAGATGTGAAAACAAAACAGAAATATAGAACAAAATAACCCCCCCTTAAACCCACCCCCCCACCCTCCCTGTGGTGGCGGCAACAATCAAACAATGACAAAGGCACATGACATGCGAACCCTAATCAGAATTGGAAGAGATGCAGGGCTCTTATTGTGGAAGGACTCACAGCCGATGGAAGACCTCGTGAAAGGAAGGAGACCAGGGGGCCCCATTTAAATTCAAAATTCTTATAGTTATCTCTGAAAATGGCAGACATACGTTCTAAACTGAGCAGTTTCCAGAGGTGAGAGTGCCAAAGAGAGATAGCTGGAGCCTCCTTTATCTTCCAGGCGGCAGCCAGGGTGATCTTAGCTGCTCCAATACAAAGCCACATGATCATTTTATCAGCTCGGGTCTGGTGTTCTAGGGAGGAATCGCGAAGCCCCAACAGGACGCTTGCCATGGTAGAGGGGACGGGGTATCCCAGTATGTCTTTTATGTGTGTCAGGATTTCTTCCCAAAAGGGGCGGATGGTCGGGCAATCCCACCATATGTGTTGAAAATCCCCAAGTAGCCCACATCCTCTCCAGCACCTATCAGAAGTAGCGGAGAAGATTTGCAGATGTAGGTACCAGTCCATCATGGTCTTCAAGTGGGCTTCCCTGAGCTCAGTGGAGTGATTGAAACGTGTAATGTCCGACCATAAGTGCTTCCACTCCTCCTCTGATATAGGAGGGTGTATCAAATCTTCCCACATGGACATATATTGCAGGCGCAGGGATAGAGTAGTTTTAAGCAGGAAGCTATATATAAATGAGATCACTCCCCTCATAGAAGTGGTCTTGGTGAGGAAGGCCTCGAATTTTGTGAGGGGTCGGGTGGCAGCTTCCCATACGTGAGGCGTAAGGGCCCAATGCATCAATTGGGTATAGTGATAACGCTCTGTGTGACCAATTGCATAATCTCGTTTACAATTGTCAAAAGTGAGAGGGTCAAAGTTGTGAAACAGGTGCGTCGGAGCTAAGCAACCTCCCTTCCCCCAGGCATCAAAGGGTCCCTCATGTAGGGCCGGAGGAAATGCTGGGTTAAAATGGATCGGTGTAAAGGGAGAGGGAAACGAGGTCCACCTATCGTCACTTGAGACTGAGTCCCACACCTTCAGGGTGGTACGTGTGAGGGTGCTAATGTAAGTGTTTTTAGGTCTGTCCTATCTAGGGCGCCAAGCCAAGTCCCAAATTGTCCTTCCCGTTACGCTGCGGTCCATAGGTAACCAATGTTTTTCAGATTCCTGTTGTGACCATTCTACCAGGACTCTCAGCTGTGCCGCTTTTTAATATAATTGAATATCTGGGTGACCAACACCCTCTTCTTCGCGAGAGCGACGCAACAGGGAGTAGGAGAAGCGTGCTCGGCTTCCCTGCCAGATAAAGCAGAGAATCATGGCCTTCACTTTCCGAAAGAAGTCACCCTCAAGCTCCAAAGGTAAGGCTTGAAACAAATAAAGGAGCTTAGGCAAGAGAGTCATCTTTACGGCATGAATTCGACCTTACCATGACAGGAAAAGATGTTTCCATTTTGTGAGTTCTGTTTGAATGCGTGCAAGAATGGGAGGAAAATTGGCAGCATAGCGTCTCTCAAGTCTTGGCGTTAGTTGGACCCCCAAGTATTGGATGGATTCGCTAGCCCTGGGAAGGGAAGTAAGGGCCCAGAGTCTGAGGACTTCTGTCGGCGGGAGGGTGAGGTTGATTATATATGATTTTTCTACATTTATTTTAAATCCTGACACAACCTCAAACCGCTCAAGTTCTGATTGTAAGTGGGGGAGGGAGGTTGCAGGGTCAGCTAAGGACAAAAGGACATCGTCCGCGAATAGTGACATTTTGTGGGACTCCCCAGTGATTGGTAACCCTTTAATTCCGGGATGAGACCTAATTGCTAATGCTAGTGGTTCTATGCTGAGCAAAAAGTAAGGGCGAACAGAGACACCCCTGACTAGTGCCTCTGGAGTGGCGAAAAAAGGGCGAGTGCACCCCGTTGACTACCACTTTAGAGCGGGGTGGAGGTAATTAGCTCTAATCATGGTGAGAAATTTGGGCGAAAATCCGAATGCTGCGAGTGTTTGGAAAAGATATGGCCAATCAACCCTATTGAAAGCTTTTTCAGCATCTAACCCTACTAGGACCGCAGGAATTTGGCATCTATTGGCCTTTTCAATCAAATGCACAATTCGACGGGTATTATTGTGTGTTTGACAGCCTTTGATAAAACCCGACTGATCTGGGTGGATAAGGGCAGGCATGAGGTCATTCAAGCGTTTGGCTATAATCCATGAGTAGAGTTTGGCATCCAGATTTAATAGGGCGATCGGCCTATAAGATGCGCAGCGTTGGGGGTCCTTCCCCGGTTTAGTATCACCGAGATAACGGCCTCGGACATTGTGCCAGAGGTCGAGCCTGTGTCCCCCGTAGTGTTAATAAGACGTGCAAGGTGGGAGCTAATGTCTGGGGTAAATGTCTTATAAAAGAGGGCGGTATAGCCATCCGGACTGGGGGCCTTGTGGGGTTTTAGGGCTTTAATGGCCGCAGTCACATCGTCTGCTGTTATAGGAGCTGTGAGTAAATCATTCTATTCAGCAGATACCTGAGGTAGGGGCAATGCCTGTAGGTAGTCCTTTTGGGCATCGGTGTCTAGGGTGTTCCCAGTATAGAGATTTGTATAGAAGGGTCCAAAGAGTTCAGCTTTGTCCTCATCTTTATATGTGATGTCCCCCGTCGGTCCCTTAATGCCACCTATATATTCTCGTTCACGTTTGTCTTTCAATTGTCTGGCAAGGTGTTTACCAATTTTATTGCCCTGAGTGTATGATAGATGTCGCAATTTGAGGAGTGTAAATTCCGCCCTATTATTATATATAGCCCTAAGTTCGCCCCGGAGTGCCCTGAGGTTGTGCAGAGTTTGCCTCATGGGGTTGAGTTTATGGGAGCGCTCAATATCAGTCAACTCACTTTCCAATTGTTCTCTCTCGCTAGCCTGCTGCTTGTTCAAAGCCGCATTGAGGGCAATAAAGTCCCCCCTAATAACAGCTCTAAAAGTATCTCAGGTGGTAAATTCCGAAGTGTCCTTAGGGTCATTAGTATTGAAGAACTCAGTGATCGCTTTTCTCAGTTTGGGACAGGAATCTTTATCTCGGAGAAGCGACGGGGGAAAGTACCACCTGGGGGTAGTCGGGGTTCCCATACCAAGTGAGGTTAACGGATAGCAGGCTGTGGTCAGACACCGCGAGGGGGAAGATCTTGGCATCCTGTAGGGCCCCCCGTAGGGTCTGACTTATGAAGATATAATCGAGCCGCGAGTATGTATGATGAACATGGGAATAGAAGGTGTAATCTCGGGTCTGTGGGAAAAGGGTGCGCCAGGCATCCAGAAGTCCTAAATCATGTAAGCGTTGTTGCGTCGCCCCCGAAAATGAGCTCATGTCCGAACGCTGAGTGTGCGTACTGTCTATTTCTTTCTGCCATATCAAATCACCCATAAGGATTAGTGGCCCCTCTACAAAATCTGTGAGTTTCCCCAGAAACTTGTGTAAAAAGGCCGCTTGCCCAGTATTAGGGGCGTATACCACGGCAAAGGTGCTGAGCTTCCCTCTTAAGCGTCCTTTTATCATAACCCAGCGACCCTCCTTATCACTCCGAACTCCCAGCGATTGGAATTGTATGGAGGAGCGAAACATGATGGCCACTCCCCTATGTTTTGTGTGGGCGGAGGATCTAGTTTGATCTTAAGAGTCCGTGGAAGCAGGATCTCCGAGAACAGCCCCACCAAGTAGGCCTCCAAATCTGACCCTTCCGCGTTTTCCTCCAGGTCTCGGATCCGTATGTTCTCCCTACGTGCTCTGTTCTCGAGGTCCTCCGTCTTGAGCTGCGCTTGATGGAGCTGAGCCTTGAGTGTTTGGACATCATCTCGGAGCTCCGCATTGAGTTGCTCTTGATCCTGATGGTGTGTCTCGAGGTCAAGGACCCTAGTGCCCACTGAGTCAACATCCTGTTGCAGAGAGGTCAGGCGCTCTGACAAGTCTGACAGCAGTTGGTCTATGGAGGCTTTGATGTCTTGGCTGATATCGTTTCAGAGTTCCGATTTGAAGTCTTTGAACATTGTTAAAAGGTCCGCTTTCGTGAGGGACATTGTTGTAGAGCTTGCGTCTCCTCATAGCGTGGACCGCTTTTCTGAGGAAGCAAAGAAATCTTTGAGACCTTATTTGGCGTCTTGCACGGCGTCTTTTTAGGTGGCATATGGCTCAGACCTTCAAAGTCATGCACGCGTAGGGAAGATAGGTTGTGCAGGGGACCGGCTGGTGAATAGCGTGAAGTGGTGGCGGAAGTGGCGACCCCCTTGTCGCAAACCCAGTATCCCGAAGCTAAAGAAGGTATCTCCTCGTGAATTCAGCCGTGCAGACATTCAATGCACAGGGAGGGTCAGTGCCGCCGCGTGGGGGTATAGCAAGTAGGTGTGCACCTGTGCCCAGGATAATAGCGGAAGCCGTGGGATGTCGTGCCTTTGTCTAGGAGGAGCCAGTTAGAAAGAAACTTCAGCAGGGGCAGCAAGGCGGCAAATCATGAGGACCAAGATCACCCGCGCAGGACGCATCAGCCGTGATGGATTACATCCATAGATCTCCCAGAGGGGGGGCTGGTGCACACGCCGGGTTACATCAGAGCAGAGGTGAGCACAGCGGTCCCAGGTAATCAGGCTCTATACAGGCATGCAGTAGTGTTCAGGGGACAGGAGGCAGTGAATCATCCAGCACCGCGTGTGATGGTCCCCCCCACCGGGAGACAGTAAGCAGTCCCAGCATTCAAGACAGGCGTGTCGGCGACCGCCGCCATTTAGGCAAACGCTGCCGCCATGTTAAAGTCAAGCAGAGGGGAAGGGGGAAAAGTCTAGCCAAGCCAAAGCTCCAATCTTGCCGCCGCCCGTGCGCCCAAACCAAGCGGTACCTCAAGTTGGTCCTTCGTGTCACTTATGGAGATCGGCGTCTTTGTTGCCAGCGGGAGTTCATGCCGGGCGCCCATCACCGCGGGCCGCCATTTTAATGAGTAGCGCGTTCACCTTCCGAGGCAGCCAGGGCAGAAATGGTACTTCTCGCGGCTCGAGGAGTACTTATAGCGCACCACGGCACACTAGTTCCATATTTCGTTTGACTGGAGGTAATCATTTGGTTTAAGGAAGGCCTTAACTCATGACAAAGTAAGTTCTTTTTGACCATGTATGATTGTAAAATGACCGTGGTTATGATTTGGACCTGAATTTCATTTTCCTCGACAGTGTGTGAGTACAGGTAGAAGCTTCCTCCTGTTTCTCTTCATGTACTTTGCCCATTAAGGTAGTGTGATCCAGGCTGTGTGCACATGTTTTTCTTGTTTGTGCTCCAGTGTGATTGGGTTTTTGTTCAGTGCTACCTTAAGGGGATATATACATGCTTTTCTCAAAATCACCACCTGACTACCTGCTGCTCCCTGAATACAGTGTGATAATTGAAACAAGACATATTCAAGTTGTCCCCTTTTCTCTGCATTAAAGAACAAATAAAATATAACATACTTAGCAAGAAAACAATTGTGTGCAGTGTGTCTCATGTTTCCCTATCTAACTTAGAATTTAGGTCGGTCTGATTCTGCAGGTTTGATGATTTTGGTGGCTCTTAACATGATGCCAAGCGACTCCACAACACAGGTTTCAGCTTAGGCGCTACTTCTGAAGAAACTTTTATCTCTCTATGTGCATTTGGTGCCAACTATGAATGCAACATCTGCACTGCCCTCTGACGATTTTGGGTGCTTCTTCCTTCTTCGAAGTCGGCTGATATTATTTGAGTAGCAAAAGAAAACGTTTGTGTTTGCTTTTATGACAAATTTCTTGCACAGCAGCTCCCTATTTTCAAGAAATTCATCCTTAGTAAGAACTCCTTGGATCAGATTCCAGTGCCCTGGACATGCCTAATAGGGATTAACGGCGCATGGAGGCAAACTGTTTGGAAGCGGACGACTTTCTCCCTCTTGATAATACAGATGCTGACCTACACTTAAACCTAGAAAATGCTCGTGGCCATGACACCTGAGCCTGGCCTGAACCTCGGGCCTTACATCTGAAGAAGTCTGTTCATTTACCTCTGTTTTCTGGAAAGCAAAGGAAGCACTGGAACTGCCCTTTCCCACTCCTAAAATCATTGAAATCCTACAAGTGTCCTCAACAGCTCCAGAACTCTTGTTATCATTTAATGAAGCGTTCACTGAACCAGTTCTGGCTGCCTGGGTGAAACCTTTCTCTGGCCCAGCACTCTTAAAGACAGATCGCACAGCTACGTAGACCTGTGCCCTCCAACCAAATGTTTTTGTTGCCATTCCATTCACTGGAGAGTTTGATGGTAAAGATGACATATGGCAAAGTAAACCCTGTGGATAGTGTGTCTAAAAGGCTTCACTTTCTGGCCAGAATAGTCTTTGCATCAGGCAGCCTAACCCTGCTCACTGAGATAGTCCTGTGTATTCTTGGCCGATATATCCACACCTTGTGGAAATTGGTTAGGATCGCTATAATCAATTTTCCTGACCCCATGAAGAAGCCCTTCTCCTACCTGGCCTGAGATGGTTTGGACAACTCCAAACAAGTCATGAAGTGTAGCCAGGATTCATCGAGGATGATGGCTGAACCACTGGCCATGGCAGTCACTTGATGATGGCGCACCAGGATGTGTATTACAGGGAGATATCCAGGTGGCACTGATGGACATTCCCTTCGATGATGAAGGTCTCTTTGGGTAAAGGGCTGACTCATGCCTGGAATACTTTAAATATAGTCCTGCTACAGCGCTTTCGCTGCACCTGGCCTCCTTCGTGAAAACACTTGCACCTGCAGTGCCATTGCTTCTGGGGTTTCCCTAGACGCCAACATCCACAACAGCAATAACCTTCCCATCCGGTCCAAATCATCCCCTTCAGTTTTATTGCTCTTTTCAGGGCAGGGACGAAACTAAGGAATGTCCGCATCAATTGCAGCGGCAGCTCTCCTCTTTTGCTGGGTCTGCAGCCTCCAAACCCCCTTGACTCTCTCTTTACGGCCAACTGGGAGACGATCAAAATGGATTGTTAGGTGCCCCAGCATATCCCCAACAGTAATGCTAGCTCCACTCCTTCCTGTCCTCCCCTCTGTACTGCCATTTTTCTTCAAGGCAGTTCCCTGAAACACATACCCTAATCTTGGAGGCAGAGGTTCTTGCCCTGATGAAAAAAGGTCATAGAAGTAATGCCCATGGAAGAGAGGGGCATGGGATTTTATTCCCTGTATTTCTTAGTTCTCAGGAAGGACCGATGTCTCGCACCCATTCTGGACTTAAGAATCCTAGATCTCTTCATTTAGCCTGACAGCTTTAACATGGTGTCCCTGAACCTGGTTCTGTTGGCTCCCAATACTGGGGAGTGGCTGGTCACCAGGATGCTTATTTTTATTTAGCCAACCTTCCTCGCTCACAGGCAATACCTCTGAGGTGAGGAATTCTTGCACATAGTCTAGCCATTGGCAATCGCTTGAGGTAGCATTCCAACCCCTCTTTTTTTGCCCACTATTCCACCTCACATTAGGCTTGGCTGTATGAAAATCAGCCATCAGCCTGCTCCTGTGGAGCAGTACAGGCAGAACTGCCAAAACCGTTCTCTCAAAACCAGAACACAAGCAACCCAAGGCCTGTTTCTGCTTACCTGGGCCTCTTCGTCCGGTGCTGCTTAGTTCCAATGGCACAGTGAGCACGGAACCCACGTCTGGCCGTATCCTTGACCACTTGGGGCATTACACGAAACACACAAAAAGTGATGGGAGGAGTTTTTGCAAATAGATTAAACACTGGCAATCGTTTGGTGTAGCATTCCAGCCCATATTTGTTTTGCCTACCATGTGACCGCAGATTAGATGGCCACATGCAAATCACCTTTGGTCCTGCTTAAGTAGGAACACTCCAGCTTGAACTGCCAAACCAGGTCTTCTATGAACCATAATACAAGCACGCCAAGACCGGTTTTGGCCTATTTGGGCCTCTTCAGTCGGTGCAGCTTAGTTCCAGTGGCACAGTGAGCAAGGGACTCACATCTGGGCATACACTTGGTCTCTTGCGATGCTACACCAGAGACACAAAACGTGAAGGGACGAATGCTTACAAATTGTCTAACCACTTGGCTATCATTCCGACCCAATTTTTTTTTTGCCTACATGGCAGCTAAGATTGGTCCCAGTCATATGGGAACAGTCCAGCCCGAACTGCCAGGCCCTTCTTCCTTCTCATACGATTGCAGATATTTTAGATTTGATTCTGATGTCTCTAAAAGTCCAATCCCACTTCTACAAGTCTTATGTCTTCTGGGTCTGATGACCTTTCGCATCCTGGTTGTGCTGCTTACCATATGGGCTGAGAAGACCCTTCACTTGTGCCTAGGATGGCAGTGGCTCCAGCATGAGAGGAAAGTCTTGGCTCGGTTTCAGATTTCCACTTTATTCTTCTTTAATTCGTTTGGTGGAAGAACCCCTCCAACCTTCACGGTGATTTGTAACTTCAGCCCTCCAAAGTCGCAGGCCACACTTGTTATGAATGACTGTGTTGTACTTGGGCGCACTGGGTGAAATTATGCTGCAAGGCCTTTGGTTAGTGTTGGAGAAACATCTGCACTCCAATATGCGGACGTTGTCGGCGGTACACCTTGCTCTGAAGACATTTCTCCCTTCCAGCACAGGGAGAACAATTCAGATCCTGTAAGACAACACAACCACTGCCCATTTCGTCAACTGATAGGGTGGTGTGGGGTCTTCGGTACTGTGGGCTTAGGCCAGTGGTTGTGGGCAGAGTGTGTTCCTAGTAGCAACACACCCGGCAGACACCCTCAATGTGAGCGGATGCATTGACTCACCTCTCACTAGAGGACCACTACACCCAGAATGATGAGTATGTTCTTCTCCAAATTGGGACGGCTATTTGTGAATCTCCTCGCCGCACCCCTGAACAAGATGTGTTGTCAGTTTTTTGTGTCATGTCCTTCCCTTCAAATGATTCTTTAGTATATTTCTACAGGTTTAACTAGTCTCAAGGGCTGCTTTATCCTTTCTTGCTGATCCCACTTCTTTCAAATGTCTGCAGAAAAACTAGGAGGATCAAGTATAACTGTTCCTTTTTACCCCGGATTGTGTGAGTATGTTTTTTATACTCCAGTCTGCTGAAACTGACCATTCGGCCCCCTCTTCCTCTCGCACACAGGGTAAACCCCATTGCTTTTGCAGTGGGGTGGTTGGGTCCGACACCCCAATAATCAGACACTTTAGCTCCACAATTGGAGATTGAGTGGTGCAACAAGAGACATTCTGTTTATCAAGCAGAAGATGTCATCTTGACTGCCCCAAAAACCAAGTCCAAAATCAATTTAAGAGGATCACTGGTCAAAATTTGTAGCTTGATGCATGTCAGGGGATTTGAGCCCCTTTTAGTCTCCCCTCCCAGATGTTGTATGCTTTTTCTTGCCAAGTATGGCCAGGCAATAGCCACTGTGAAAAAATATCTGTCTTCTTTTTCCAGCAGCATTTGTCATCCTGATCAGTCCTCTTTGTTTAGGTTGCCTTTAGTGGCGAGTTTTCTAAAAGGCCTGTTGTACTCGTTTCCTCCCACACTGACAGAAGAGAGTGGGTGATCAACTCTCATAGGCTTTGCTGCAGCTACGAAAGACAAGGCAATGCCCAAATGTCCAATTTCATACTGGGTCACCTTGTGTAGAAAGATCTGATGTGCCTTGACCAACAAAGATCTATTCAGTGACGAATACTTTGCCAGGGCTGTATTGCATGATTTCCTTGATGTACTGGGACGGCTCTGTCCCACTTCCCATAAGCTATTGCTTTGATACTCATTTATAGGATAAGGAATCTGCAGTAAGAAGTATTCATCAAAGAACGAGTAACTTGACCTCAGTAGTGATATTTCTGTTTCAACAGATTACTCTGCCACCTCCCCCGATGAGTTAGTGCTGGAGCTAAGGTCCCACGGTATGCAATAGTGCTGCTGTTTTCAAGTTAGTGTTTTATAATCTCTTGTGGCTTTCTCTGCGTGCCTCGGTTTCTGAGTGAAAAACATATAAGGAGCTGGTGGCGCAGTTAGTTACCTGGCAGTGCAAGAGAGCTACTGGTGAGGAAAAGGTTTCTGGATCGATTCTGGCGTTTGAGGATAGTCATATGATAAGAAATCTGCAAGGATATAGTATTCCAACCGCAATATACTTACTGAAGGTAAGTAACTGTTTCGTGTCTGTTACTTGCTGGCGGGAACATCACTGGCTGTTTGCCAGGAGTTTGGGAATTTCACTCGTGTTGGTTGTGCTTCGTGCTAATATAGATAAGTGTGCCCTTCAAATGATGTCCGTCATATTATGTACTAGTGTGTGAGAGAGGAAACGAGAGAATGAACCAACAAGTGTAAACTAGCAGTGCCCACCCCCCGTTCTATGTAGAGTTACATGCCCAGGATGAAGAACCAATCAGTGTAAGCTGGCAGCACCCACTACTGTAGACTTAAAGGCCTCAGGATGATGAACCAGTGAACCTAAGTCCGCAGCGCCACCTAGTGTAGAAATATGACAAAGGAGGATGAGTCAAGGAGCATAGACAACCAATCAGTTTCTCCTGGAACAGATTAGAAGAACATGGGAAGGGGCAGTATGCCTCTAAGTGCTTAAAAAGCTCATTACTGCACAGCTATGCTTTAATTTAAAACAGCATAAACGTCTTAACCCTTTGTAATCTGAGATCAGACCACAACACAGCACAGAGACTGCACTGGTTGAAGTGGCGGAGTCAATTAAATTGGCACTGGATCAGGATGAACAGATCGCCCTGGGCGTGTCAATTTATCAGCAGCAGTCAAAAGTTTCCCAAACCCTCCTATTACAAAGTCTAGAGGGTATTGGCGTGGTTGCTCTGATTTGTGGTCTCTCTCGTTTCTGGAGAATGGTGGTCAAGCAGTGTGGTTGGCCCTGGGGGCCGGGGGTGCTAGGGAGCCTGATGCGAGATGTCCACCACTATGTGAGGCTCGGCCGGCCGGTCCGGAGCCTTTTATCCAACATTAATCCGACTTGGTCAGTGACATCTAGGGTTGCCGGTAGCATTCATCTGTGCAGTTTCCCCAACGGATCTGAAATAGCCCCGTATCTTGGCCGGCGGGGGCCCTGAGCTGTTTGCTGCCTGGGGGCTTCCATGGCCTGTGCTGCTGACCTCGCCGCATGGCTGGGGCCTGTGGACGGCTCTCCAGCGCCACCTATCGTTAGTGGCTGGAAGTGTCCGTTGGACGCAGCGGCCTCCGAGGTGAGGGGCACGGACGCGGTGAGGATAGCTGCCGCGCTGGTGGGCACAGAGCTGCTCGCTACAGAGATCGGATGTCCAGCCGAGGGGAAGCGGTCCGGGCGGGCTGAGCTAAAGGCTGGGACGTTGGTCAGGATCGTAGCGCTCTGCTGGCAAGCGCTGAGGCAGTAGACGCGACGGGGGCAGGCGGCACACCTTTGTCCTACATCAGCCCCCAAGTGTGTGCCGTGCGAGGCCTGATCCGCCGGGGGAGTGTGAACGGCACCGGAGTTCCCGTCCGCTGTGGGAAACGACCAATCAGCGGGAAGCCCGCGCCACGGCGGGGTGCCTGTTGCAAGGATTACTGGTCTGGAGAGGCGATGGGAGGAAGGAACGGCCACTGTTTTGCCTACCCCTGCGCTCCCGAGATGGAAACCGCTTTGCTGACCGCTACCCTAGGAGTGGCAGTCCTCTAGTGCAGAGGTCTTCAAACTTTTGTAGGTTGAGCCCCCCCAACTGAATTTTTTGAAATGTCGGGCCCCCCCACCACCTCACAGAAATTTCTGGAATCTTGTACACTACTTAATTGACCGTCACCCGCATATCCCGGGCCATATCCGGCAAATACTGTTCAACACAATGGGAGTTTAGTGAACTGTAGGTTTGTGAGTGGGTGTGGTTAATGACAGGCTTATTACACAGCTCAAAACAAACAAAATGTTCCAAGATAAAATGTGTGCAAATTGTTTTTACTAGGATGCTTTGTTTTACACATGACAGATTGATAATAACACCACCAACAGTAATGTGACGGGTGTGCCTGTTTTTCACCACAGAGACGGTCAATCTGTGGATGGATTTTTGCTACTGCCAACGGTGAGTGTAAAAATTCAGGACAAAGGGTCAAAATTCAGGACACAAATTCAGGACAGGAGGTCAAAATTCAGGACAAAACTTCAGGACAATAGGTACGTTTTACAGACACATCAGAGGAGGTCACGCCATAGTATATAAGTAAGCCCAGCCAAATCCAAACATATTCAACCATTTGCAAACCTATCCATCACGTACCCTTCCATCTATCATTTCACTCAACCATTCCTTCATCCATCCTTTCACTCATCCATCATCCATCCATCCACCCTTTCACCCTATCCATCTGTACACTCATCCATTCACTCTTCTACCCATCCATTCACTCATCCATCCAGCCATTTACCCTTTCACCCATCCAGCCATCCTTTCACTTACTCATCCATCCACCCAGTCACTCATCCTTCCACCCATCCACCCTTTCAGTCATCCATCCATCCTCCCTTTCCCTCTCCATCGACCCTTTCACTTAGCCATCCTTCCTTTCATCCATCCACCCACCCATCCATCTACTCATCCACTCATTAATCCATCCATTGACCCTATCACTCATCCATCCTTTCTCTCATCCATCTATCCTTTCACTCCTTCACTCATCTATTCATCCTTTTGTCCATCTACCCTCCCTTTCACTTACTCATCCATCCTTACATCCACCCTTTCACTCATCCTTCCATCCATTCACCCTTGCACTTATCAATTAATCAATCCATCCATCATTTCACTCATCCATCCACCCACTCACTCATCATCCACCTTTTCACTCATCCATCCTTTCACTCATCCATCCTTTCACTCATCCATCCACCCTTTTACCCATCCAGCTACCCTTTCACCCATACATTCAGCTATTTACCTTTTCTCTCATCCATCCTTCCACTCACTCATCAATCCATCCACCCTCTCTCATTCTGCATCTATTCAATCTTTCATTCATCCATTCACCCTTTCACTAATTCATCCAGCCATCCACCTATCCCTTCACTTACTCACTCGCCCACCTTTTCATATTAATTTTGAGCTGAGCCTTTTTGAGAAGAGGCCCATCAAGTACTTCACCCTCGCTGCAGGAGCCATTCCAGGACTGGGACAGGACCCACCAGGGTGGGCACAGGCGTGGGCATGCAGTTTTCAAGTATTCCAGGGAGGAGTAGGGCTCCTCACCCCCTCCTGGACAAGACAACGAGAAGACAGGCTCTCTTTCCAAAATGTTAGTTTTGCCATCCCCCACTGTGATGTACAGTACTTAAAGGAGATACCCCAAGAGAACTGATTTAACTGATTGTCCTCCATATTTGTTTAATCAGTGTGGGTGCGATTGTGCCATTTCTTTATTTTATTTCAATTATAGACTGCATGTTTGCAGAACCGAGGTTTGCTTACAATTTACTGACAGTAATTAAGCTCTGTGAAGAGAACCACGTGCTGCCTCGGGGTAATCAGGGCCGGTTCTAGGATGTTTGGGGCCCTGGGCAGAAAGGGAATGTGTGAGGCCCCTCTAAATTGCAGAGACTATTCAGCGCTGTTTGCATCTGAATAGATGCCCCTGCGCCTGAAGCTGCAGCCCCTCCCTCTCAGTCACCTTCAAGCACCTCTTAACAGCTCATCAAGGGCTGAAGGTGTGAGGGTTGCCATCCCGCTGTGTTCAAAACCTCCGTTACGGCCGAATATCAGCCATCAGATTTTCGGGTGGAGTGCGCGCCCCCCCTGGGATGGTGGCGCGCCCCCCCTGGGGGGCGCGCCCCACAGATTGAAGAACACTGCTCTAGTGGCACTGCCTCACATTGATGCCCGGGCATCTTTGGAGACAGGAGGAATAGAGGGAGTGTGATGAGACATCTGGGCTCCTGGGGTCCCCACCTGTTATTGTCTGGGATCTTTCAGGCGTCCCTTTAGCGGACTATGTGCCTCGCGGAGGGGTGGCTGCAGCGCATTTGTGGGCCCCTGCACTGGCTGACCTCCTCGTGCCCCCTGTGATTGCCATTCCGTGCCCGGATTGTCTGTAACCCCCTCCTGAGGTGCTGCAGATTAGCTGTGATTCCCCGTCCGGGGTGCCTATGCCCTGACTGTATGACTGCATCGCTGCATTGCCCACACACAGACACCTACCAAAGGGGGTCTGCTCATGCCCCCATCCACCTACATCTGGCGGTGATGTGAGACCCCGGGGGTGTTGACGGATAGTGGCGATACCGTTTTGATCTTTCCTGATGCAGGACAGGCCGCTAGGAGAGATTTATTGCCCATCATCCTCTCCTTACTATAGACAGACGCAAGAAACTCACTAATATATCCTGCCAAGCTCTGAATATGCCACCTGGGTAAGACTCACTACTTTACCGAGCCAAAGGCGCATGCAGAATTTGTTAAAACTATCCCGAGAGTCGCACCACGACAGTCCCCCGGCGGCGGAAAACTCTGAGATGGGGCTCTCAGCGAGGAGACTAAAGAGCATTGCGCCTTTTGACCCTTCACCAGTACTTGCTACTAGGCTGCAGTACTCCTGTTGCGACAACTTCTGCGATGGGCAGGGTGGATGACCTTCCCGGACGACGGATCAAGCGCTTGTTTGATCCGTGGGTATCAGAGCGCTTTACATACACACCGTAGGGACAGAAGCAAAATTGCATTACATAGTAGGCAGGCGGTAAGGAAGCAAACAGATACAAGTACAACATAAAAATTAGGTAAACCGTGCAGGAGAGGGAGAGAAAAAAGAAAACTAAGGTGGCTAACCTAATCCGGTCCCCATCTATCCTGGAATGTCAGGTGAGGGAGGAGTCAACTCGGATATTGAAGTCTAGGTTCGTTGACGTTGGTCGGGAAAGTATTTGTTGAGGAAATGGAGTTTCAGGACCCTTTTGAAACAGGAGAAGGAGGGGTTGCATCTGAGGTGTCTAGGGAGAGCGTTCCACATCCTGGGAGCGTTGCCAGAAAAGGATCGGCACTGAGTGGTTTTCTTTTTCAGTTTCGGAGGGATAAGGAGGAGTGAGTTTGAGCTTCTCAGAGTTCTGGATTTTCTTGCTTTTACCAGTTTGTTGTTTAGGTAGTTGGAGGACGGAGAGTGAAGGGTTTTGTGTGTGATGCAGGCCAGCTTGTAACTACATCTCCCTTCCATGGGAAGCCAGTTGAGGGAGTTGAGGGTCGATGTGATGTGTTAAAATCTTTTTACCCCAGATATGAGTCGAGCTGCCATGTTCAGCACTGCCCTTAGCGGGGCTAGGTGAGCTTTTGGAGTCCCTGTTAGGATGGCGTTCCCGTAGTCAAGTTTAAAGAGAACTAGGGATTGAACTATTGTCATGAGATCATCTTGGGGAAGGAAAGGTTTCGATTTCTTGGTTCTTTTTGTTGGAAAAGCGAACCTTTTGCAGAGTTTTTGATGTGGGCCTCCATTGATAAGTTCTTGTCAAGGGTAATGCCTAGAGACTTAACTGAGTTGGATAGGACGAGGGGGTAGTTTAGGGGATCCAGATTTTTGAGCCAATCTTGGATTAGTCAGTGGTTGCTTTTAGGAGAGAAGAGTATTAATTCCGTTTTATACGGGTTGAGCTTTAAGTGGTTAGCATTGAACCAAGTTTGGATCTCGGTTAGAGTGACATTTAGATGTCAGATGTCGCTGGGTGAATTGATTTTGTAATAGATTTGGGTGTCATCTGCGTATAGGTGGTAATTCACTCCCGCTTTTTTCAGGATGATTGGGAGGGGCTCCATGAAGAGATTGAAGAGGGAAAGAGATGATCGAGCCTTGTGGGACCCCAGGTGTGACTTTAGTTGGCTTCGAGAGACAGGAGTTGATTTTGATTTGTTGCAAGCGGTGCTGAAGGAAGGAAGTGAACCATTTTAGTACTGTGCCGTTAATGCCAGAGCGCCTCCTCTAGGTCTCCAGAAGAGCTGGATGGTTTACTGTGTCGAATGCAGCTGATAGGTCTATAAGGATGAGGAGACAAGCTTCACCTTTGTCTAAGGCACTGTGGATGTTGTCAGAGATGTTGAGCATAGCTGTTTCGGTGCTACAGCCTTTCCTGAATCCTGATTGAAAGGTGTCGAGGAGGTTGAACTCCTCAATGTGTTTGTTGAGTTGGTGGAGAACTCATTTCTCCAATGCTTTTGCTAGGAACGCAAGGTTGGAGATCGGTCTGAGGTTGTTGAGATAGTTAGGGTCGGCCCCTGGTTTCTTGAGTATGGGTGTGATTTGTCCTAGTTGAAGGGAGTCTGGGACACAGCCTGAAATGAGAGAGGAGTTGATGATTTTTGTCCAGAAAGGGGCAATGGTGTGGTTGAGTTTTTTTTACCATTGTGGAAGGAAGGGGGTCCATAGTGTGGGAAGAAGGTTTTAGGCTTGCAATTATACTGAAGACCTCGTTTTCCGACATTAGCTCGAAGTCGGACTAATGTGCATTGTTTTTTAGCTGGAGGTGGACCTGATTGTCCTTGGTAAGAACTTTTTCTGATTAGTCAAGGGTGATTAATGGGGGGCCGGTTGAGAGGGAGGGGGGATTTGAGGTTTGGATGAAGGATTGTTCAATGTTTTTGACTTTATTAGAGAAGAGGGTGGCAATTTCTTCACATCGATCATTGGTGGCTTTGATTTCGTGAGAGGGAGTGCAGTTTGGTTGGCTTTTGACAATGTTGAAGAAATCTCTCGGTCGGTTTTTCGCCTGATCTAGTTGGCTGCGGAAGAACGATGCCTTTTCTCTAAAATTTTGTTTTTTGTATGCCAGCCGAGCAGATCTAAGTTGCGCTAGGTGCAAGGTCGAGGGGTTTAGTCTCCAAGACCTTTCCGCTTGTCTGAGTTGACGCCTTTCGCTATTAAGACCCACATTAAACCAGGGTTTAGATTTGATTCGCCTAATTTGTTTGCGTTTGAGTGGCGCTTCTTGGTCTAAAACCTCTGTTATTGTTGAATTAAAGTGTGTAGTGAGGTCATCGGCCGTCCAGGTGGAGGGTTGGAGTTGTAGATGGGCATGAATCCTGGATTCAAGTTCACGTATAGGGACTTCTTTGATGTTTCTGGTCCAGTGCTTAGGTTTGTCAGAACGAATAGGTTGGTGGCTGACAAATGCATCAATGTTGAACAGAATAAGGTGGTGGTGGTCAGACCAGTCAATGGGAGAAATCGCTCAGTGACCAGTTCATTTTTTTTAATCAATTCTGTTTATTAAACATGAAAAAAGGTCATGCGATACAAATAATCGGTTTGTACATTTACAGGGAACAGAATCTGCCCAGGCATTGGTGTGTTTCATTTCGCTATAAGAGTTACATCAACAGTACATGCAATTGGTTTCAGTTCATCAAGTGGTCGTCAAGGGAGGGTATTATAGGAGGTTCACATATTCCTCCCCGGTATATATTCCATTTAGTCCAGATTGTCATCCATTTCCTGGGGCATCCCCGGGCAACGTACACTGTTTTTTCTCTCATCATACACCAGACCAGTTCATTTTTGGTAATGATTGCACCCAGCGTTGCACCTTTGATGTGTGTTGGTTCATTGGAGAGTTGTTTGAGGTTGGATATTTCAAGTAGGTTGGATAGGTTCTGGACTGTGGAGTCTTCTGGGTCATTCCAGTGGATATTGAGGTCACCCAGGAACACATCTTTCCAGTCTAAGGGAGAAGCGTGTTATTAGGTCTGTTAGTTCTTCGGTGAAGAGGGCACGCTCCCCAGGAGGATGGTAGATGGTGTGAAATTTGATGGGTGGGGTGCCTTTGGCTGTGAGTTCGACACCCAGGTATTCAAACGACAGGTATTCTGCAGGTATAAGTTTAGTAAGCTGTTTTCCAGCTTTGTGAATGATGGCTAGTCCGCCACCAGTTTTGATCGGCCTGTATTGTCTGATGTTGTAACCTGGAGGGGTGAGAATGTCAAGAATGGGGGCGGAGTGGAGATTGAGCCAGGATTCTGTGAGGAAAGCGTTGTCTATTTCTTCAGCGAGTAGACCTTCAGCAATGTCTATGGCGTGTTGTACTGCTGATCTGCAGTTGAGCATGCAAGAGAGAGGACAGGGAGCCTCGATGATGGGGGGTGTTGAGTGGATAGAGGTGTATTAAGCAGGAGGTCTAGGCGAGTGGATAGTTTTAGGGATTCTGTTAGTGCCAATAATAACAGGGAAAGTGAAAGGAGCCATATTCTGGCTCAATGCGAGGTAAGAGTCATTGATCTCATCCGGTTTCGGTACCGAAACGGGGTGGCAATCGTGGTTGGATCGAAGTGCCTGACTCGCCAACAGAATGGAGGGCCAAGGGGTGCCCGTTGGGGCCATGTGAGAGGCATTGAGGGTGGTAGGAGCAACACTTCCTGGGGAGTGAGAGCACGGTGGCTTGATCCTGTTGTGAAGGTCTTTTTGTAAGTTTAGGAAATCGGTAGCTAGGGAATTAATTTTCAGCTCCATTCTGTTCAGTTGCTGGGTTATAGAGCTGAAAAAGCTTATTGCTTTTGGTAGGGGCCAAGAATGCCTTGGGTCTACGGAAGGAGAGAGAACAGAGGTCGGGGATTGGACGGAATCAGTAGGATTAGGAGAGGGGAGAGGCTGAACGCAGGGGACGGGTTAATAATGCTACCATTTGAAGTGTTCGGGGAGGTGTAGTGGGTCTAATGTCCTAGGGAGGAAGTCAGATTCCCAGGGACCCCATGCCACGCACTGTGATTTCTCCTGCCACCAGGCTGGCCTGTGGCTGAGCGTGAGTCGAACCGGTGGTTTGCCCCCATGGGATGAGTTCCTGGTTGATTCCTTTGTACTTTATTTTGGGATGCTAGTAGGGTGGGCTGGGCAGATTTGGCCCGTTTGGGAGGGGCCTCAAAGTGGGTGGACTATTGGGACATTGTTGTCGTTTGCTGTCAGTTGGCTGTGTGATGTTTGTTTTCTTTCCCTTTACTTTGCCACTCAGCATTCAATTGTAATCTCACTGACTGGGTGCACATACCAAGCGAGACTGGTGATCAGTTTTCATCTCTCTCCCTCCAATGTGCCTGCTTAAGTGCTTAACTTGAAACGTGCAAGGCCTAAATGATAGGTGCAAGGTTCGACATGTGCTGGCCTGTCTGTCACACCATCAGATAGACATAAGCTTTCTGCTAGTGCTATATCTTACTGAACACACACTGACACGCCTGCGAACATGATGGGTGGGCGAACGACATGCGGACTACTACTCATGCTATGCTAGGGGTGTAGCATTATTACTCTGCAAGGGGCTGCCCTGGCGCACCTGCCGGGTCATCTGTGATCCTCTGAGCCCGCTGTGTGTTATTGACGGGTACTCTTCAGGGTACTCCACTGCAGCTGCTGTCAATGTATGGCCCCAACATAGACAATCTTTGCTTCTTTGCAGAATTTTGGAGGTTGGCGGGCATTCTGGGTCCAGGAGAAGTTCTTTGGAGTGGATACTTCAATGTGGTCCTAGACCCCAGGGCTGACTGTTTTAACCCCTTCCCTGTGGGGGTAATTCCCCCACAGTGCGGGAGGTGGGGGGCGGGGCACTGCTGTGCTCGTGACAAGCTCAGCTCATCATGACTCACAGTGGAGCTGTGCTCATGATGAGCTGAGCTCGTCACGGCCCCGCCCACTGATTAATTCTCCCGCACAGGCGGGGAATTTATCGTGTGTGTGTGTTGGCGGGCCGCAGCCGTTATAACGAGCTCAGCTCGTCATGAGCACAGCTCCACTGTGACTCATGATGATCTGAGCTCGTCATGAGCATGTAAGGGGTTAATGAATCCCAGTGCCCACACTTCAATGCAGCTGTGCAGTTACACCTTCTCATGGCTGACGATCACCTCTCAGACCTCTGACGTGGCAGACACATGGGAGACACGGAGGGCACATGCATTACATGTACGCACTCTTCATGGTCACGCATTGACTGCGGGTTGGCGATGTGTAACATTGATGCTTGGACCACAAGAGTAGAACAGTTGCCAAGGACGTTTTCTGACCATGTGGTGGTTCTGCAAGAGAGATGCCTGCCAGATTGCACTGACCTTGCCTTCATGTGGTGGCTTCCCCCAGGGGCCCTGCAAGACCAGGTATTTCAGGAAGTGGTCAGGGGTGCCACTGTGTACTTTTTTTTTAGCATAACGACCAATCTGTGTCATCATATTCTACCCTATGGGAGGCCTTCGAGGTTGTGGTGCAAGGGGTCGGCATAACTAAGCAGACGGGGGTTCTGCAGGTGCTGCACGGCGAGCTGATGTACCTTAAGGTGGAGATCCGCACACTGGAGCTCCAGTATTTCGAACATTGTTCGCTGTCTGTACTGGCAGCCATTAGGAGCAAGTTGGTAGAATATGAGGAAACGGCACAGAGGGAGACCTGCTATCTGGGGAAAGAGGCTTATGCTCTGAGATATGGGTAGGGGCTCTGAGATATGGGTAGGGGGATAGAGCCGATAAAACCCTAGCCAATTTGTTACGCAAGCTCTGGGCCAGTGATTATATCGCCGAACTGCAGGACGACCTGAATCAGGTCCATCTTGGAATGGCAGCCGTACAGAGGGAGATGACTTCTTTCTTTTCCTCTCTCTACATGAAAACCCAAACTGGGACCCCCTTAGACTTTATCAATTACTTTGATTCTGTGTAACTGCTGTGGCTGGTGAACGGCCATAGGCAGTCCTTGGACGAGCCATTTATGATGGAAGAGGTGATAGAGGTTATTAATGCACTACCTGGCGAAAAGGCCCCAGGCTTGGATGGCCTAACTGTGGCCTTTTACAAAGAATATGCCCATATTCTTGCATCATACCTCCTCGCAGTGCAAGAGGAAACCCTCACTGCCAGCGTCACTTCAGGAAGCCCTGATTGTCACGATTCTCAAGCCTGATAAGAACCCCCAAAGATGTGAGTCTTATTGTCCCTTGTCCATAATAAACCTGGATAATAAAATCCTTGCCAAGCTGATTGCCTCTAAACTGCTCCCCCTCCTGCCACACATTGTGAGACCAGACCAATGGGGATTTGTGCCCAGGAGGTCGACGGCTCATAACCTGTGCACCTTTTTTGCCTTTTTGCACACCATTGACCCCGACCTCAGCGCATTCGATTCCCTCGGGTGACACTATTTATTCACACTGTTGTCATGCTTGGGCCTGAGCCCCAAGATCATCCGACTAATAGGGCTCCTGTACGCCCATCCCGTTGCTTGTTAACGGAGCTGTGACTGCCCCCTTCCCGGTAAACTTAGGCACCCGCCAGGGCTGCCTGCTGTCGCCAATATTATTTGTGATTGCTATGTTGCCGAAGGCGGCACAATTGCAGCAGCATCATTCCAATAGGGGGCTGGGGTTCACACTGCATGGGATTCTTGTATCCATGTATGCTGACAATGTGACACTGTATGGTAGGAGCCCGCTGATATGGGAGTTTACTAGATTTGGAGGCCTGTCAGGTGTTACTATAAATTGGGCTACGTCCATTTTGTTCCCCCTGACTGAAGTGACTGAGGAGTTTATTTCGGAGTATCCACTCCAATGGGCCAGGGAGTCAGTGAGATATCTAGGGATACGACTGAGCAGAAGCATGGATGACCTTTGGAGGGACAACTATGAATGCCTCATGACGTGGTTGGAAGAGTGAGTGGAGGACTGTCGTAAACTGCCGCTGTCCTTAACTGGCAGGCTCGCCATAACCCAGATGGTGGTGCTACCCAAATTCCTCCAAATGTGACACTCCCGCTGGCAATGGTCTTTCGTCGACTACTCCGGGTGATCCTGGTGGCTCTTGTATGGGCGGGCAGACAACCCCGATTTGCCTGGGAGGTGATGACACTTCTATTCGAGCAGAGAGACTGGGGGCACCTAACATGGAACTTTATTACTATAGTGTACCGGCGCAGTTTGTACACTATTGGCTTTTCCCCTTGCAATTCGTGGCGCAGACCGCACCGGAGCAAGATCATGTTGCACCCTGTCCTTTTCTGATGGCACTCTACTTGCCACCAAGGGATTTTCGAGCACGGTTCGATACATTGTCCTGCATAGTGTGGGCCTGAAATGACCTTAGCCGGCGAGCTCATCTCGGCACCCTATATGCCCCACGGTGCCGATTATTTCCCATCCCTCCATATCCATCACGCTTAATGCAGACACCTGGTACAGGTTGTGCAATGTGCAGCTGACGTCCATGTGGGCCTTATATACGCCTCAGGCCTTCCAGGGACCTGATGTGACGTTGCTGGACATATTTACATATTATCAACTGCGCGCTGTGCTTAAAATGCCACATGACTCTTTCCCCGCAGCCCCTCTCACGTTCCAAGTCCTTGAAATGACTCTTTCGATCCCCCTCCTCACCCTGGTTAGTAGCGAGGCTATACGTGGAAATGCAGGCCACTTCGCGTTCCCTGCACTAGACCAGAATGGGAGTCAGCCCTCACTGTCACTTTTCCTGTCGAACAGTAGAGGTACTGTTGCTCTCAGTCCAGGGTCCTCCTCTCTAATTATAAATTTTGCTTAGTGCATTTCAGATTTTTGCATCACTTATACCACACCCGATCGACTGTACAGAATGTGCCTGCTTGAGAATGCAAAATGTTTCCTCTACTCGGTGCCCACTATGGACTTCCTTCCTCTCGCGTGGGGCTGCCCCCGAATACACGAATGCTAGTTGGTGGCCATTGAAACTATCCAGAGTATTGTTGGGTGTGTGCTTGAGCGCTCACCGCGGATTGCATTGTTGGGTTATGTCAAGGAAGCCATACCAGATGCACCCAGGCTGACAGCGATGCTACTGCTGTTGGCAAAACGCCAGATTGCTATGCATTGGGGTTGGTGACTGACCCCACGGAAGGAAGGGATGCTCTGGGACGCAGCTTACTGTCAGGAACAGTTTTCAGCCTATTAGGCATTAATGCCGGCTCGATCTCGACCCAAGGACATCTGGTCCGCCTTAGAATTATATTTGAGAGCACAAGTTGAGATAGGTGATGGCGTGGCCGATGCAGCAGAGGGCCCTCCTTAAGATGACTCAGCTCAGTAAGCCCTTGTATGCACCGAGGTATTGGGAGGCTGTATAGGAATACCCTACTGGTTGCACCTGAACAACCCCTTCATGTTGTCTTGTTTTTTCTTAACTTCTCTGGCTGATTGGCTCCCCCTTCCCCTCCCAGCCCCTCACCCTCAGTTCTGATGGGCGAGTTACATTCCATTTGGACTCCTGTGCTATGTCAACCGTACGGTTAAAAATGCGTATTGTATCAGAATGTGCTCCATTTCTGCCTGCCATTGTATTTTGAACACTCAAACAAATTCATTAAAAAAAAATAAAAGCAGTGTGGTTAGCCCCATATTCCTTTTAGCTAAAAACACTTAAATGTGGCGTGCCACAGGGCACAGCCTTGAGCCCTACTCTTTTTAATATCTATATGGCTCTCCTGGCCTCATAAGTGGAATCCTTCAGGGTCCATATTATATCTTGGGTAGATGAGGCTCAGTTCCTTCTTTCAATGGACAAGGATACCCCGTAGTTCTGCAAAGCCTTTAGGAACTTTTTGGCAGGCGTTTTTAAGTGGATGGCGGCCAGCAATTTCTAGTGTAACCTTGGAAAATGAGAAATCCTGCTATTTGGGTCTCCTGTACTGAGTTGGGACCAGAAATCCTGGCAGAGTGGGTTGATCACCTTCCTCTGCCTCTCCATGCGCTCGTGGATCTCTACTGTAGTCGAGTCATGCTACGCCTTTTTAAGATGGTTAAAGTGTTTGGGACTGCTCAGAGGACAGGATGTTTCAATTACGTCACGCATAGATTATGCGAATATCCTTTCCCTGGGTCTGCCTGTCTGCTCAAGAGATTGCAGATTGTTTAGAACGCAGTAGCTAGACTACTCTTAAAAGTTCCTAGGCGTCTGTCAATTGCTCCCCATCTGAAGGAGCCGCACTGGCTACCTCCTAAGGAGAGAATTCAATTTAAGGCACGAGTCGCGGCTCACAGATCTTCCTATGGCACAGGCCCCCACTATATCTTTTGATGAGGCTATAGCATTATCATCCATCTTAAGCCCTACGTTTGTCTGACGCCAACTTCCTATCGATGCCAAGGATCAGACAAAAAAGGTGGGGAGGGGCATCATTCTCCTATCTTGCAGCTCAAGCATGGAACCAACTTCCGCTCCATTGCCGCACGATCAGGGGAATATCTCTTTCGTAAAGGTGTGAAAACGTGGCTGTTCGATCGGGCCTTTTGAGGGCTTTACTCTGTGGATGGGATGAACTGTCGAAGTTTATTTGGCACCAAGACACTCTTAGGAGTAACTGTTGCCCTTTATACATTATTGATTGAGTGTAAGATGGTGACCACTCTTAATGTAGGATGGAAGACGTGAAGAAGTGAGCCTGCAAATGCAGGGAGGCAAGATCTTCTAAAGTGTAATTAAAAAATCAAAGAAATAAGCAAATTTGGTAGTTGACAGCATCTCTTTGTGTCAAATAGATTTTACTGAAGGGTGAAATAGCCAGTTAAAGTGTCATCACCCAATGCAGGTCCAGTGAGTAATTCAGCACCTGCAGAGGTAGGATGGTAAGTGCTGAAGAGGATGAGGGGTCGAGTATTAGTAAACATCTCCTCCGCATGTTGGATTGAAGTTGCTGATGCTGCCGATCAATGTGTATTAGCAATATCTGCTGTTTGATGGTGCTAGATTATCCTGTATCTGCTCACCGCTCTAATGTGCTAAGCTTTTGACACCACTTAACCCAAGCCCTGGGCCAAGAGTCTACAGCTGTGATGTTAGTTCACCCATCGTAACGTCTTGCGTCTAATGGACTCCCTCAAGTTTAAAGCAAATCATTCACTCATGATAATAGTGGGATGAGTGCTATAGCACGACCAGGCATCTCTCTGCAGTCCTTGTCCAGTCTGCCTAAGGATGTGACGTGCTGCACTTGGGTGGTGTTCGAGCAGGTATCCACCACTTGAGAGCTTGAAGGCTAAGCTGAGGGCAAGAGACATTTCCCACACACGGGCTCCACCCCTTCAAGTTACACTGTGATTCTTTCCTCTTGCGTCTAGAAAGAATGTGTTTATTCTTTAGATGAAATAGTTACCAGCAAGCTGCCTGTTGCCCCTGAAATCCCTTGCATTTATCCTTATGTCTTGGTTCACTTCATTTAGTTGATGTCATAGCTGTATTTAAATGTTGCGGTTTATATTGCCCTTTGCTGTTTTTGGTTTGTGTGACGTTTTTCAGGAGCACCAGGGCAATCGGAGTTTACGGGGCTCAGATTTTGATATATGGAGCCTTTTACCATGGTGTCCTGGGGTTTAACCTTCCTATCGAGCACAAAACGGCACCAAGTACACCCCTTTAGTCAAGCAGTTCATATCTTACTCAGGGAGTTGATGTTAGTTTTTAAAACGAAAAATGACTTTGCTATTCACATAGTTTAATACTGAACATGTATTTCAGAGGACAGCAATAATTACTCTTCATATCGGTAATACTCTTGAACATTTATTTTGGAGACAGCCTAGGTTGTGTTCGTGCGACAATTCTCAATGGTACCCTATGCGCACAACGTCAAGAATACTCTGTGATTCTTTCCGGTGGGGTTTCTTGGACAGTGGGTTTTCATAAGGAGGCTGATAAGATCTGGGGCAAGGCTTGTGAATGCTTCCTCCTCATTAATATAGGTGTCCACCTTGTCCAGTCTGTCCCTTCCTAGTGTGCAGGCTACTGTCCAGTTCAGTTCTGGATGTGGATCGGTGGAGCAGCACTGCTGTGAGTGGGATGAGCCCAGTCTGGCCCACTGAGCGTGGATGTCCGTTTCCTTGTCCGCCGCGCCGACTTCGTTTCAGTCTATGGCTAGAGTACATGTGTGCTCTCGTTCAAGTACACACTGCAGAGCCAGGCCATGTCCAGCGTTGGGGGTCGTGATGCTCGCTGTCCAGCCGTTCTTGCAGATTGGGTTCTTCCTCAGGCCTACTTACAGAACTACCACCCAAAAATACTAGGTGCCCTCATCTGGTCGTAACGGTCAGTTCGATAAACAGCCCTCTTCGTCAGTGTAGCACTTCCTCCAGCCCCCTGGATCTTTTTGTGTGGAGACTGCGGAATGCTGCCATGATTTTGTATTGATCGGTTGTCAAGTTCCACACCGCTCTCTGATCTAGGGGTGTGGAGAATTGCCTTAGGTCCACTCTGCAGGGACAATCCAGGGCTCTCTGGCCTCACCCTCACAGAGCGGTGCAAGTACTTCCCCAGCGTTGCAGCAAACTGCTTCAGGCCGTTCTCCTCCACAGCTGCGTCTCATTTGTCAAAAGTACACCTTCAGTGCCCCTTCTGGGCAGTTCATTACATCTCCCCCTTTAATCAGGGTTCAAACAGTCCCTCCTTGCAGCCTTGGTTGAAGTCTCCAGGTTTGTAATCCTAAATCTGGCAAAGAGTAGGCTGTAGTTACTTCATCCCTGCAGCAGAGTTTATTGTTGGACATTGGCATGGAGACCCTTGATTCTGGTAGAGAAATCTTGGCACTCCGGCTGCTCTCTGACTGCAAAGTCTCTCCCATCTTTATACTAAACTAGCACAGTAGTTGTGTATTCCAGCAGTGTGGTCTGAGAAATGTTCTGGGTAGTTCTATTTGCTTATTCCACTGTTCGGTCAGTAAGAGAGCACTAGGCTTTTTATATCGAACAATGAGTAGATCAGCTCTGTGTAGGGTTTGCCAGATCAAAGAAGGGCAAGGTTGTGCAAAATAGACCATCTATTGATAGATTGTTCTGGCAAACATTCCTGCTAAGGGCTGGTGAAAAAGCAGTCCCCAGAAGGATTGTAGGCTCATTCCACCAGGGCAAAAGCTGCTACCACTGTTAACACATGGGCACCTGTTCTGGGCATCTGTCAGGTGGCTATATGGGCATCGGTACACACGTTCATTAAGCACTACTGCCTCTGCAGCCAGGTCTGTTGTGAGTGGCATTTTGCCCACTCAGTCCTCCAGGACTTTTCGGTATGAACTAGTTCAGACCCACCATCTCCGGGGGAATGCTACAGTACCAGCTCACAAGGTGAGGAATGTGCAGTCAAAAGTATCCTTCAGAAGAGCATGTTACTTACCTTCCGTGACGATCTCTCTGGTGGATACTCTAACCACAGGTTCCTCCCCGACCTCTCTATTCAGTGAACTGGACTCTTTACACATCTAAAGAAGTCTTGAATTGAGAGATCTGCGTACACGTCATGCCAGTCTGCTGATAGGCTCTGCATCTGTGGGCGTAGACGGCCTGTAAAACAAGTGATGTCAGCACGAATGGGCCATGCTTATATTAGAGAAAAGAGGGTTAACGGCGGACTCCAACGGCTGCACCTCCTTACTTTGTTCCCATAGTATGTAATCAAAAGGTATAGTTAATGATGGTGTGCATGCGAACGCCCCTGCATCCGCCGCTAATAGATGCAAAACTGCCAAGCAGATCAATGAAGTTTTCAGAAGGGGTTTGGAGCGGTGCACCACCAATTTACTTGTTAATACATCACACCAAGTGGTCAGTTGTTTGTACTCGAAAAAATCTTTATTTTAAATTAATTGTCCAACCATAGTCTCAGCCAACGCGTTTCGTTCAAATTGAACTTCGTCAGGGCTGGAAGAGTATAGAGAAACATAACATAAATATACGCACCACAAAAAACATTTAAAAATACATTAAAAGACACATTTAAAAGCACCACATACTAAGAGAATAAGCACAGGACAAAAAGGAATATACTATAAGCACTCAATACATAAACATAACCATACAAAACAATTTTTTGCAAAATTATATACAATACATAACAATGAAAAATGAAAATGCCATATATATATATTATAGTATTACATCAGTAAAAAAGGGGGCATACGTATGCCTATGTGGATCCAAAATTGTATATTCTGAAGGCCCTTTTGCTTGAGAGTGTGATTGGATGAATAGCACCCCCAACTGGAAAATAATTCCTATACATGGAATAAGCAAATTGTAATGTTATATCTAAATACCCCATCAAGACATGTGTAATATTAAAATATTTCATCAGAAAAAAGGGGGCATACGTGTGCCTATGTAGGTCCAAAGTTGTATATCCTGAAGGCCCTTATACATGAGATTGTGATTGGGTGAAAAGCACCCCAAACTGAAAAATAATTTGCTATACATAGAATAAGCAAATTGTAATGTTACATCTAAATACCCCATCAAGACATGTATAAGCCAACTGATTAGGACAGAAGGGCAGGAAAAAATTATGAGTAAAAGTCCCCATGAGGAGACACGTACCATAAGTGAGATTGCAAATATATTCCAAAGGTATGACCACCGTCTATGAAGACAAATATCCGTCTCGAGAGGAGCAGTAATAAAAGAGTCGTATTTTCCAGGTAAATAGTCCTAATTGTGCTCCCAGTGCCACCTTGATAAGAGCACTGTACACGATTCTATCAAGAAAACAGTAACAAAATAGACAGAAAATAACGAATCAATTCAAAAGATATATACATATATATATAAAGTAAAGAACAGACCTAATATAGCTTTAGGGCGAAGCGAAAATGAAATACCACTGGGGCGTGAGATTAAACAGGACGCAATGTCAGTCCAAAATGATAAATCCCACTCCAAAATGCCTATATGGAATATACAATAGCAGTCCGAAAACATACTGCTTGTAAGTACTAGTGGGAAATTGTAAACCAAGGTTCCATAAGAAACATGGTAACATAAAAAACATGCAGATGGAATTGCCAATGAAACTGACATTAATTCGGCGATGTTAATTCAGGACAAATTGTATTTGGCCCTCGTGTAATGCTACTAAACAAAAGTAAGTGAGGCAAAGCATCCGCCATGCTTACACATATATAGAAAGAACCGTGCCATAGCCCCCTCAGAGTGTCCCGTATCGTTTACGAAAAACGCACCAAAATTTAAAAGGAAATGTACGTATGCAATCATAGAGGTGCGTCGGAAGTTGTGAGGGGAGAGTACGGACATCTATCGAGTTACAGGTATGCGGTGTAATTTTTGGTAGCCATTTGAAACTGTCGGTACGGAGTTGGAGGCTTACCTATCAAAGCCCTTGTTTTGACTCATCTTTGGGGAATATTTAGAGACCAGGTGCCTACGGGCTTGATAAAGGGAATTCCCATTTGTCTCCTCTTTTTTGGGCTATGGCACGGTTCTTTCTATATATGTGTAAACATGGCGGATGCTTTGCCTCACTTACTTTTGTGTAGTAGCATTACACGAGGGCCAAATACAATTTGTCCTGAATTAACATCGCCGAATTAATGTCAGTTTCATTGGCAATTCCATCTGCATGTTTTTTATGTTACCATGTTTCTTATGGAACCTTGGTTTACAATTTCCCACTAGTACTTACAAGCAGTATGTTTTCGGACTGCTATTGTATATTCCATATAGGCATTTTGGAGTGGGATTTATCATTTTGGACTGACATTGCGTCCTGTTTAATCTCACGCCCCAGTGGTATTTCATTTTCGCTTCGCCCTAAAGCTATATTAGGTCTGTTCTTTACTTTATATATATATATGTATATATCTTTTGAATTGATTCGTTATTTTCTGTCTATTTTGTTACTGTTTTCTTGATAGAATCGTGTACAGTGCTCTTATCAAGGTGGCACTGGGAGCACAATTAGGACTATTTACCTGGAAAATACGACGCTTTTATTACTGCTCCTCTCGAGACGGATATTTGTCTTCATAGACGGTGGTCATACCTTTGGAATATATTTGCAATCTCACTTATGGTACGTGTCTCCTCATGGGGACTTTTACTCATAATTTTTTCCTGCCCTTCTGTCCTAATCAGTTGGCTTATACATGTCTTGATGGGGTATTTAGATGTAACATTACAATTTGCTTATTCTATGTATAGCAAATTATTTTTCAGTTTGGGGTGCTTTTCACCCAATCACAATCTCATGTATAAGGGCCTTCAGGATATACAACTTTGGACCTACATAGGCACACGTATGCCCCCTTTTTTCTGATGAAATATTTTAATATTACACATGTCTTGATGGGGTATTTAGATATAACATTACAATTTGCTTATTCCATGTATAGGAATTATTTTCCAGTTGGGGGTGCTATTCATCCAATCTCACACTCAAGCAAAAGGGCCTTCAGAATATACAATTTTGGATCCACATAGGTATACGTATGCCCCCTTTTTTCCTGATGTAATACTATAATATATATATATGGCATTTTCATTTTTCATTGTTATGTATTGTATATAATTTTGCAGAAAATTGTTTTGTATGGTTATGTTTATGTATTGAGTGCTTATAGTATATTCCTTTTTGTCCTGTGCTTATTCTCTTAGTATGTGGTGCTTTTAAATGTGTCTTTTAATGTATTTTTAAATGTTTTTTGTGGTGCGTATATTTATGTTATGTTTCTCTATACTCTTCCAGCCCTGACGAAGTTCAATTTGAACGAAGCGCGTTGGCTGAGACTATGGTTGGACAATTAATTTAAAATAAAGATTTTTTCGAGCACAAACAACTGACCCCTTGGTGTGATGTATTAACAAGTAAATTGGTGGTGCACCGCTCCAAACCCCTTCTGAGGGCCATGCTTATATGTAGCTCCTCTTGTCACTTTGCCACCTACTGGCATGTAGGAGTACTGTTTTAAAGTGTCCTGAACTAGTCCGGCACCTGGAGAACATTCATTCACAAGGTGAGGAATCTGCAGTTATATAGGGTATCCGACAGAAAGATCGCTACCGAAGGTAAGGACTTAGGATGTTGTCGGTTGGGCATGCCCCTTCCACGAGTAGGCAGGTCATTTTCAGACCATTCTTTACAGCCTGGAGCCCCCTTGTAGTAGTCATCACATGACCCTGTAAGACAGCTGTTTAAGCCATTAACGTATCAAAAGCCATATGTTTGGAGCCCCGGCTCCAAAACGCCTTTTGTTCTTTGAAAATAATGTGCTTGGTGCTCGTCCCGGAGCCGGCGCACTCATTTCTGATTTTGAGCCACATTTCATGCTTATCAGATATCGGTCATTGCTGCAATATTTTGCAGTTCGTGTGTGTTTCAGCTCTCTCGAGTACACGGTTTACAGAAGCGCGACTTCATTAAGTTTTCACGCTTGATCCAGAGTCCTGTTGTTCTAGTGGGTTAGGGATGCTAGTAGTGGCGAGTGGTCCAAAGGGCACTCATTGCCTGGTGTTTCGCCGATGTCCTGATACTGCCCTTCTCAGGCACCCTCGTTTCTCTCTTTAATCGCGGCACCGACCATGACCACAGATGTGTCCCGAAAGCGTGCACCCTCATCGGCCCCTCCCAAAAGAGTTTGTTTTGTTTTAGCGCTAGTACAGTAATTGATTCGTCCATTGAATTTAATTTTCTAAAAGCTGGCGTTCCTCGTCATACCCGGGAGCGGCACGATTATCTGTCACCACTAGATGGCAGTCTAATGTTGCTGCAACAGTTGATGCTTAGTATGAGTCTGTCTCATCAATCCCCGCGTACGCGGAGAGCATGCAGAATTCTTCATTGTTTGGTCCTCTCCCTTCACAGGAGAAAAAAACCTGATTTAAATGTTTTTAAAAATGTTACCTAGCGAAGATGGCTTCTACCCCGATCCGTGGCACGTTAACTCACTAAGAAATGCAAAAAAAAATACAAACCTAAAATACAAACCCAGGCCCTCGTTTGCCGGATCTCTCGCCGTGAATGTAATTCCTGATTCTGTCCGCAGTGCCCTCTAACAAGCGATGCCCTCAAGGCAGTTTTCACCCTTCCTTCCTGCAGGTCTTGGAAGCCATGGCGATAAACCATTTCTCGGTGAGTCTGAGGTTTTGCGAGCGCTAGAACAGCGTTTTCTTTTGTAATCTACTAAGCCCAGTTACCGATTCGGAAAATGTTTGCAGTATTGTTAAATGGGTTATGTAAACACAAAAGAATCACTATCTCTTAGCAATTGTAGTGGGTCACAATCCTCAATGCGGTTGGTAGAATTGCAGCCCACTATGATCAGTACATAGGTCGGTTTGTAAAATTCCTTTACATTCGCAAAAGTTGGTGCACAATTTGTAAGCACCTTTTCAAATGGAAAATTAATACATTTGGCTCTAGCTGCTCAATTCGTGCAGGTGGTTTCACATGGTAGGCACCTGCCTTTAGGAAAAAGAATGTGTCAAGAGTTTTGATTTGAGCACACTCCTCCCAAAATTCATTTACATCAAAACTCATTTTTGAGGACCAGAACTTGTTTTTTATCATCAATGTTTGACCCCGAGCCATAGAGAGGAATGCTGAAAGAGGGGGAAGAGAAAGGCAGGAAAACAGTGAAGGTGAGAAAATAGGCATAGGAAAGCACCGGCAAGAGGGAGATAAAGAATCCGTGTATAATTATGTCTGACAGGGGCATGAGGTGGAATCGAGATTGCGTAGCCCCAGTATTTGGTAACCCGGGCACTCAGCAGTGGGGTTCTAAGAAAATCTTATATAAAAAGGAGTGGTCCCAAAACACGTTTTTCCCCATTCATTTTTTAATAGGAACTTTAGAAACAGCTACAGCCAAAACCACTGAATAGATTTTCACCAAATTTGTCAGAAAGCTAGATCTTGGTCTAGAAAGAGCGTTTTAATGCTCAGAAACGTTGTATATCTAAGGACCTAGAGCATACACAGCTCCGAGACATCTCTACATGAGATCTGATTGCCTTACACCACATCAAGCAGATTTTTTTTTTAAAAGACACGGGGGCAACATAGGGATACCCTGCTCACCTAGGCAGTGTGGTGGGGACCCCTACCCAGGGCCAAAGATGTTTAAAAAAAAAAAAAATTGCTGCAAATTTGCGGAGGATCCCCACAGCCACAGCAACAAAAAATCTCTTAAAAAAAATAATTCGAACACATGTTTTAAGTTAGGGAGAGGGACATGAGGCCCCCCTGCCTGAGCCTAGCTGATACCCCCTGATCCCCAGAGCTGAGGGTAAAAATGTAGGAAGGGGGGTGCACAGCCCCCCTTCCGGAGCCTTATATGGCCCAAGGGACCCCATCCCACAGGGCTGGAATGTGTTAAAGGGGGCCAGGTAGCCTCCATCCCTGAGCCTATAATGGCTCCTGGGACCCTTTCCCGAGGCCCTAACTCTAATTAAAACAGAGTAATTTACCCCACATTTGACATCATTCATGACATCATTGATAATAACACTGCCACATTTGCAATTAAATTATTTGATGAGAAAACTGTCATTGGCGGGGCATAAGTTATATTGACCTTAGGGCACAAGTTATAGTTACTTGGTATAACTATAACTGGTACATTTCTTTGTTTTTTTTAGTTTAAAACCCACATATATATATATATATATATATATATATATATATATATATATATATATATATACACATGAAATGTTTCTTTATCGTTCTTTTCTTCGAACAAAGATACAGCAAACCCAAATATGGTGCAATTTAATTTATTTCGAACCCGTGCACCCAGCCATAACGCGTTTCAGCCCTCATGGGGCCTTGATCACATATGTGTGTATATATATATATATATATATATATATATATATATATATATATATATATATATATAATCAACATCAACTCTCAAGGTCTGGAAAAAGGGGCGCACTCCAAGACGCATAGTATGTAAAAAGAGTTTATTTAAAAAAAATACATCTCCTGGCATCAGAAAAACCTGATGCCAGGGCTGGCTTTAGCTCGGGTGGTGCCCAGTGCAACAATCATTTTTGGCACCCCCACCCCATGACCTCCTCCTAGGATTCTCTCACTACCACCAGGCAAAAGTGCCCCATATCTCTCCAATCTTAAGTTCTTGCTGAACACAGCGCCCCTCCTGAGGTCAGTACCCCCCTCCACTGGTTGCCCAGCGCGGCCGCACCTGTCTCACTACCCTAAAGCCGGCCCTGCCTGATGCCTTTAGGCATGTAACGCCTCGTATGCGTGCTAGAAAAACATAACCTTAGTAGGGAGCGCTGATTTCAGTGCATTTAATAAATATGTACAGTTCATACCAGCATACTTCAATGGAGTCTCACTGAAGAATGCACTTTAGAAGTAAGAAGGAAAGTAGATGGAGCGCGGCTAGCCAGACATTTTACAACTTGACCTGATGGGGCTCCTGTGGACCTGCACTGGGGAGGAATGGGGACATCCCTTGTAGAGGTACTCTTGCATGTTTCATTTCTGATCGTTGACCTGCGAATGAACTGAAGATCATAAATCCTAGAGCTTTAAAAGGTCAGCATGTCAAGTATTATATAAAATAAAGTATTTGAAAAATGAGACTTCAAGCATAATGCCAAGCAAGTCATTGATAGAAAAGAAGCGACACCTGAATAGCCGAGGTGAGAGCTTTGAAAATGAAAAGAAAGTTGGTTTATGTGATTTTGACCGTACAACAATTTTAACATTCTCTTCCAACTCAGTGTACCCCGTTAATTCCTCATCTCCTGGTTGTGATCGCTGTGCTGGGACCAAAGATGGCACACAGATACTGTTGCAAATTGTGATTCGGAAGTGGAGGTAGTTTACCTCCTAAGGATGTTTCACTCAAGGGCAGAATTGTGCCTTGCCCGTTGGTCGCAAACTTTAAGCACCTTCGACTGCTTTAGTTATTTTCCTTGTCTGAACCGTATCATTTGGACCAGTTCTTTAGCTAATCCCACCTGGTCAAAAACAGCTTCCAAGTTGGCACTCTCTAATGTGGCTAAGAAGTCGTTTAGTGTACTTGTAAAATACCTATACCAAATGCTAGGGGTCTTTGGCACTTCTAGGCACTACATTCTCAATTGGTGAGATAACCGATGCTTCATGACTTGCTCTATGCCAGGCCTAACTCTCTGGCCACCGAGACCAGATGTACGCTTCAGATACAGGCGGAGTTTTTATCTTTAACAAAACGAATCCCAATTAAATTTAGGCCATTGGCAAAAACTTGAGGCCTGATTAAGAGTTTGGAGGTCTTGTTACTTCGTCACAAATATGCTGGCTATCCCTCCGCCCTTATTTTGGCCGGTGCCAAAGGATATAGCTGCACTTATGAGGTGGAAGGAATGTTTGTTACTTTGTGACGTCACACCCACCAAAATCTAAATTAGCCATTAGTGTCAATCTTATTCCCTCATCCCTGAAGTTGGATGGATCAATTCAGCAGGGCCTCCCAAATCTCCCTGAATCTCCATGGCAGCTGTTCATTCGGTCAGGGAACCGGCAAGAAGGCTTAGACTAAAAAGATGAAATATCCAGCTGGGATTGTTAGTTTGAAAAAAACAGCAACAAATTCGATAACGTCTTAGCATTCAGGAGACACAAAAAATTCAAACAAATAGTAAGCAATCCTTATCAAAAAACGAGAAGTTATAATTTCCCAATCTGTTCGTAATCACTATGCCATTTCAACTACAGATGTAACAGAGGAAAGCATAACAAAGGAAAGAATACCTCACCGAAGGATTTTTACATATGTATTCAATAAGACCAGGAGGAAAAAAATCTAGTGACCAGCAACAGGTTTATCATTGTGTATTATACATTTTTAACATCAATATTCTATTGACCTTACCGTACACAAAACAAATCTAAATTTACAACAATAAATACAGGACAAAGAAAACAGTAGCATTCAATTTGTGCAATGCAACATGTGTGCCCCTTCGCCAATCTCGTATATCTTTACTCAAGAATAATCAGAGTATTGGAAACCATAAAGAAATGTGGTCACTAGGGGACATACACACATGCTACATATACCAGTTCACAATTTACAAGCTGTGTAAAACCTGTTTTGCAATTAGTACACGTTTGGTCTGTAAGGGGATGGGCAGTGAGAAACTGAAAGAAGGCGAGATTAAATTGTCTTGTCTCTGGTAGGTCTTTTCCAGAGTTACTAAGTTTCATATCCTGATTATTCTCCCCTTGGTGAAATGTTGACACAGCTTAGACCATATTCCTATTTTGGGGTCTCCTCAGAATGGGGAACTGGTTGGACCTAACTTAAATCCTCTCCTATATCAATACACAATCTGGGCATCTTGTGGGCTTCCATTTACTTTTGGGTAACTTAACTCATCGAGCGCCCAATCTAAAATAGCTGTGGGATCCAGTACTGGCACTCAGGAGCTGATGAACTCTGGCTTTTTTACTCTCTTCTTCGGTTGGCTTTTGGTGGTTTCACGTTTTGTGGTGTGGCTTCCAAAGTTACGGGTTCCAGGACTCTCCTTGGGGAGCCAGTGCGCTCTGGCTCGTAGTCTTTGTTTGCCGGCTGTGAATAGTCCCAAATAAATTTTGATCTTGACTGACATAAACTCACTTATCCGATTACAGAGCCGTTTGTTAACCTTAGTTAACTAACGTAATGCTTGTGATCCTCAACCTTATGAAACGGGAATAATGTAACCTGTGGGTTACGAGGGAGTGGATCTGATAACTCATTCTACCTTTTACACTGACACTGATTTTGCAACACACTAATGTAAAATGTAAATTGTCATTTGATTCAGAACTCAATGAAACCTTAAAAAACAACACATATATCTCAGTTATTGAGGACAGGTTTTTATGGAGTCTCTAAAATAACCATGCATCTGCTATCAGTATATTATGAACTTCCAGTAGTGTCAAAAGACATTTGAACTCCAGTGGCCCAAAGGTTCTCCAAATAACACCCAAGCAGAGTCGCCGTAGGTCTGGTTACTGTGTAGTGCTTCAAAGCTCTGGATTGGAGGAACTGCATTTGTTGGCAAACATTTACCACTGGCAGTAGTCCAACTACATTGTGGAATTCCAAAATCCCAGCCTTGTAGACTGAGGTAGGTTAACTCTCTTCTGACAAAAAGCGGGTGCTGCAAGGCAGAACAGACCTGTCCTACACCCGGCATGCTTTGCAGGCACATGTTGCTACATGCCAATACACAAAGTTAATGCTACATAAGGGGTGGTTAAGTGGTGAAACTGTTCCGGTGGTCTGACCCGACTGTTTTATGTGGGTGGCTTTTATCGTCCTTTTTTAGTATATATTTTTGTTTTCAATCATTTCATTAAAGTTTTCAAAACCAAAAGACATTTTTGATTCACATTATATCGTAAGCATTAGAATATTTCACTGTGAAGCATTGTACTCATAAGTGTATACCGAGCTCATATTGTGAGGTCTACATCTGATAGAGACTACTAGCCGCAGATTCCTTCACGTAGAATTATCCCCAGGCGCGAGACTGGATCCAGAAACTTTTTTGCCACAGCTTCCCTGCACGCTGGGGGCGGGGCGACATCACGCGACTCTGCCCAGGCGTCGTCCGCGTACGTGACATCAGCTAGTTCACATAAGACCCGCCCTGACGCGCCTACGTCAGTTTTTTCCTTTTCCGCGTGCAACGCGTATCAGATCCTTGCTACGGGCCTGTTTAGGGCCCCTTTTTCTTCCATTTCCTTTTGGAACGGAACAGTGTGCGAATGCCTTCAGGCTTTAAAACTTGCCCGTTTTGTGGGCGTCTTATGTCGGCGACGGACCCTCACCTCATTTGTATGTGGTGTTTGGGGGAGGGTCACGGCACCACAGATTGTGCGGCGTGCCAACAGTTGAAGCCGAAGTCGCGTCTCTCCAGGTCGACGTCCTCCCCTCAGTCTGCTTCAGCAGACGGCTTCAGATACGGCCGTGGTCGTCGTCTTCGCCCTTCTCCGATGTTACGTGAGCGTCGCTCCCCGGTGGGTAGGTGTCGAAGTTTGTCCCCTGGGGCTGGTTTCCGGCCTACCGGGGGCGTGGACTCTCCGTGGGTGATGCGGCCCGCGTGTTGTCCTATCCACCGTTTCCCGGTGTTGGGGCGTCGAGAGTCCAAATGGAGACATACGCGGCAGCTTTGCAGGCCCTGCTGGCGTCGCCTCCTCCTCCGTCCCCTCCTCGGGTGTCGGCGGATCCCTCACCCTGCGAGGGCACTCTGCGGCGCCGCCGGTGGCTCCGGCGCCGACTGGTTCGGATCCAGGCTTGGAGGATGTGGTGCTGTTGGGGTGCGCCTCCTCTGGGGCACCCCCTTCAGGCCACAGCGTCACTGCCTCGCCGCAAACTCCCGCGGGGGTCCCTGTGGTGTCGCGGGAGGTCGCCGGGGCTTGGGTCGCATCCCCGAGCCCCTCTCGGTCCTTTGACAAGGTGGTCCTGTCTAATGCCGAGGTGATGCCGCTGGCAGCAGCTGGACCGTGCGGAGTCACAGGGGTTGGTGGACCCTCCTTGTCCTGCTCCGGGTCGAGGGAGGACCCCTCGTCCCTCTCCGGGCCCCTCTCGTCCCTTCCCACTGGCGGCTGCCTCGTTGGAGGGCGAGTCGGAGGTTGAATCGTCCCTGGCGCCGCCACATGGGTTGCAGAGCGATCTTCGCCTCATTCTGGGCCGCGGCTGGCGGAGGGCTTCGTGCCCCCACGCAGGGGGCTGCCTCGGCAGGGGTCGGGTCGGCGTCATTCCGGCGCCGCCCTGGAGCCGGAGCGGCTCCAGCTCTACTCTGGTCTCTGGTGCGGGGTGACTTGGAGGTACCTGGTCCGGTGATGCCGGATGGTGCCGACGTCCTACCTCAAGCAGCGGACTCTACGGCTCCGCGCGGGAGTCATACCGCGGATTCGTCTTCAGACGCTCGTTCTTCTCCGGAGGCAGGCTGTATATTGGTGTCGTCCTCCCCGGAGACTGGTCGCCGTGTGGTGTCTTTCTCACCGGCATCGAAGGGCGGCTCCCGGCCCTTCCTGAGGTAGAGGTGTTCATCGGAAGAGCGGCAGGTCCCTCATTCTTCGGCTCCTTCTGACTTCCAGGTCTGGCCCTTGCCCGTTCCACTTGGCCTCGGGGACGGCCGCCTTAGTTTGCAGCCGTCGCCCACGGAGGAGCTGCTTTCTCCACCGCGGGGCCCTACGGAGGCGGGTGCGGCCTTTGCTCACTCGGTGTCCACGACTGTGGGCATCCTGCGAAAGGGTGACCCAGTGGCTCACCTTCTGGCGGATCATCTATTGGAGGTCCTCCACCAGGGCTCTGGTGGGAGGGAAGTCTTACTTCCCTTTGAAGGTTCGCTCCTTTCTTCCTTGACGGGGGCTTGGAGGCGTCCTGCCTCAGGGGACCCGGTGCCTCAGCATCTTCTGCACCGGCACCTCCCAGCGCCGCGTGACGCGGCGTGTCTTTCCCTTCACCCCTCAGCCGCCAGCCCCCTTTTGCGGACTGCTTTTCCCTCCCTGCCGCCACTGTTGACTCTGCCGTCCCGAGAGGCCCGCTGGCTGGACTCTTGGGGGCGCAACATGTTCGCCTCGACCAACGGGCCCTTAACACCTTGTGTGTGCTGGCTAGGGCCTCCTCCTGTTTGTGGGACTCTGCAGAGTCTCTGGGATCTGCAGCGTCCCCGGAGTCTGGTCAGGTGGACTTACGGCATCATGCATTGGATGGCCGGGAGGTTGCGGCGTTTATTCTCCGTTCCGCTCTGGACATCTCAGAGGTGCTGGGGCGGGCCGGGCCATGGCTTCCTCAGTCGCTCTCCGGCGCCATGCCGGCTGAGATTGGGCCTTCTGCTTTGCTTGGGCTGCTTATCACGCCTTCAGCGGGGGGTGTTTTTTTCCCCGTGGTTCTTTTGTTTTTCCTCTGCTGCGGAAGTTCTTCCAAAGAGGGTTCCCATATCTTGGGACTTAACGTACCCTATGTGGGGTAGTGGTAGCTGTCATATAGCTTGCGCTCTGCTAGAGGGTTCTGGTCGCCTTCGGGTGCCTGTTCTCTATGACGTTTAGGTAGATTGCTATTGCTTCCTGAGGTCCTGTGCATGGCCACTCGTAGTGGTGTGCCCGGGCATCTCCTCCTCTCCCTGCTCCTGTCCTGAGGTCTGGAATGATCCTGTGTTCTCCCTTGTCAGGCATCGCCTGCTCGGCCTTCCTGGGGCCTCAGGCTGTTCTTCTTGCGGCTTTGACTGCCGGCGCTGTTCTGGCTGGCAGGCTGCTCTCCATCTGGAGTGGGTTGGCCTTCTTTTCCCTCGTTTCCTTGGGCCCGCTAGGCTTCTTCTTCCGCTTTTCCTGTTTTGGCATTGGGCGGAAGCTATGTTGCCTTGTGGGGGAGTGGGGTGCTTCGGCCTCTTCGTCCTTGGCCTTGGTTCCTCTGCTGTGAGTGTACGAGCCCCTTCAGCCTTCTTTCCCTCCTACATACCCTTGGGGTCGGTGGGGTTCTGATTGTGGGGGGTTCCTTGGCCTGGCAGGGGCGAGGTTCTACCTGGTCCATAGATCTGGTCCCCTGTGGGGTCCTCTGTTCTGCATTGGCTGGTGGGGTCCTTTCGCAGACCCTCCGTCCCAGGGGGTATGGCTAGGGTATCTATTCTACGTGAAGGAATCTGCAGGTAGTAGTCTCTATCAGATGTACGAGTTACTTACCTTCGGTAACAATGTATCTGATTCTAGCCGCAGATTCCTTCACGGCCCGCCCGTCCTCCCCTATTCTGCGAGGACCGATGGGTTGGTCTTCGGTACTCGACTCACGGTGGGGGGCTGTGTCTCCTGTGAGTGCCTTCCTTGTCCTTGACGGGTGGCTCCGTCTGGGGGCGGTTCATTCCTCCTTTGGTCCTTTGGAGGATGGGATTCCGGTGCTCCGTTGCCCTGCTGCTCTGGCTACTCCAGGTTTGGGGGGGATTGCTTTCTATCCCTGTCCTCCCTCCCCTCCCTTCCTTCCATTGCTATCCTCTGATTAAGGGTCATCTGGCCTTGTCTTGCTCTTGTGGGTGGTTGCCCTCTAGGTTGGGGTGACTTGGAGGTTAGTTGTCCCGGTCTGTCTTGGGACTGGTCCCATTCCTAGCTCAGGATGGGGGGGGTGGGTTTCCTACGTGTGCCATGACTTTTACGCATGTTCTTTGCCTCCGGGGCACAGGGATGGGAGGTTGTTTATGTGCTGGCAGGGTGACTGCGCAGGTTTCTGCTTGTTCTTCTTCTTTCCCTGCCCTTGGGTTCTGCGGTGTTGGCACTACTCTGTTGGTGTTATTAGTCACAGTTTCTTTCCAATTTTTCTGCTCTTCGCACACTGTTCCCATGCTTCCACAGTTGTTTATCTGGTGGTTCCACATTGTGGTGCGGAAAAGTTCCCCGAAGAAAACTGACGTAGGCGCGCTGGGTCTTATGTGACCTCACTGACGTCACGTATGCGGACGACGCCTGTGCGGAGTCGCGTGATGTCGCCCCGGCACGCAGGGATGCTGTGGCAAAAAAGTTTCCGGATCCAGTCTCACGCCTGGGGATAATTCTACGTGAAGGAATCTGCGGCTAGAATCGTCTCTACCAGATACACTGTTACCGAAGGTAAGTAACTCGTACAACAAGCTTGGTATAATCTGATGTGCCATGTAGTATCACACTATCCAGCAAAACATAACCTTCTAGAGAAATGGAATCAGCAGAAATAGAAAAAGGTAAGAAAGTTAGCAAAAAAGTGAGCAAAGAAAAAGATTCCTAGAAGAAACATTCACAAATTTAGGCACGATGGAGAAAAGCAACTGGTACTCACCAGTGGCTAAGAATGTACGCATTTCGCCTGTGTTCTTATATATTATTGCAGTCAGTGAGGTTTAATTCTTTCCATGTACACATCCAGAGCAGACCAGAGCTGGGGCGAAGATGTCCGCCCCTGCAACCAATGTTTCAGAGAAAGATTATCACAGTGTTAAATGTGATACCACCATGCCCCCAGTCTGGCATTTTAGGGATAAGTCATAGGTTTCCGCATCATTTGACTGACTTCACCCCTTCCACCGACTTTAGTAGAGCGGAGACAATTTACCTGTAATGTCTCTGAAGCTAAATGCTGATATTCTCGTTCAAAAGATCAATGATTCCTCCATGGAGCTGTGGAATATTATTTCCAAGTATGTAATTGGCCCTAAGTTCCATTTCATTCCGAATTATTCCATTATGAATTCATTATAAAGAATACGTAGAGGCATACATTCCGATTTAAATTTGCTGAGCTTATGTGCACAGACTGTATGACAGATATGCGGGCACTTTAAGGTAGCAGGAGTCGATGATGGGACCTTGGAAAGAAACAATATAACATCACTGACCGTGACGCAAATTTGTATTACTGTTTTCCGCTGTGTATGCTTTCAAAAGTTATGTTATCTCACAATACACAAAAAAGAAGCTCAAGCGAAAGTATAAAAAGAAGAGGCGACCGAGTGGCATCCATGTCGTGTTCCTTGGGTAGTATGAAGGAAAGAGACAGCAGTCCATTTACGCTAATCACTGCTTGATGACGCTCATGAAGGGCCATGACCATGTTCATGTGAGATTGTGCTAAAATAGTTTCAGGAAGGGGTTGATCTAGGGAACCTCCACAAGACATTATCAAATGGTTTGTCAGAGTTGAGGGTCATCACCGCAGAGGGAGAAGTTTGTTGAGTTGCAGCTTACAGCATGTTATGCACATTTGTAAAGTGCGCTATCACCCGGGAGGGTATACTGGCCCTGAGCAGGTCGAATCTAGCCACGCCCTGGACTTAGTGGGACTACTCAAAAAGCCAGGCGCATAGTATTATACTTGGCAAATTTCGATTTTATAAATCCAGTTTGTAGGGATAGAACGAATTTGTTTACTGCACCTGTCTCTTAGCTAAAATGCTGGAATATAGTTTGCAATTGGTATTATTAAAGACATCTTTTGAGAACTCGCTCATTAAATGGGATCTTTGTACTCTTTCAGTAACAGTCCAGTATTCGCCTCAGTAGCATTTCCTATGACCAGCCCTCCATTTGCAAAGGGGTTTTTCTATGTATTCAAGCGAGTAATGTGGGTTCACTGAATAACTTTTAGAAGGTGTTGAACACATCAGGGCCCAGAGCTTTTTGCCTTGAGGTAGGCTCTTGACTGCACTTAAAATGCTGCTGGGTGAAGTAGGCTGGTGAGCCAATCCTGGTCAGGGTCACTTTCTCTAGGTAGACACATTGAATCAAAGGAAGTGTTCATCTTCTCCTGTTATGTTACTACACTTGGTGTGTGTAAGCTCTCATAGAAATCCTTAGTACCAGTGCTATGCTTTCATTTCTAGTTTGGACTTTCCCCTAATTACCTTTAGATGAGGATGTGGAAGATCGGAACTTCATGCTTTTCAGGTTGTTGGCCAATAAATGGCCTGCCCAATTCCCACCACATACAATTCTAACTTTGTCACACTGAACTAGAGAGCCAAACCTATTTATCAGCATCTTATTTTATTTATTTTAATGATTTTAGTTGCATGGAAATGTCTTTATGTTGAAAGTATTACATAAAGGTTGTAATCTCCCAGTAGCATTCGATACCTATTAAGACATATGTTTTGCCTTTTTTAAATAGCAACATTGCTAGACAAGTACCTCTTATTGTCTCCTTCATTTTAAGTATATGTTTAACCTATAGTGATGCTGGTGATCATCTATGGGTTATGCTAAAAGAGTTAACCCAAAGATGGCTGTAATCACTCCTTCATCTGCAATCCGCATTCTCCTCAAATCATCGCAATGCTCATGACTACCTTTGGGTATTGCTAGTCTGCATCCCAAAAACTCTTAGGGTATAGATATAGCGAGGGCTACTTCCTTAATATTTATGGGCTGAAGAGACCAGTTTAAGGTCTCCTTTGTCTCAGGGTCAGGCTCTACAAGGAGTTCCTATTAGGGGGCGTGCCTTTGATTGGGGGCTGGACCTCCAACGTAGCCAAAACATACAGTGGAACATCATGCGGCATAGGAAAATAGTGCAAGGGGCATCTGATAAAAGTAGCTGCCTACTTTTTTCCTTTTCACCTGACTTACTAAATGTTGAGCTCCACTTTATGTGAAAAATGGGTCAAGATACGTGTCGCTGGGTGCTGTCACCAAACACCTGCATCAGTCTGTAGAGAGATACAGATGGATTTTGAAGATGACGTTTTTAATCATCTGGAGCTGTCCCCACTAAACCTCGAGCAATATCCGTAACATCCATCTCATTCGTTAGTACCCAGTTGTCTTTTTATTCAGCTGAATACAGGTGAGCAAGGGACCACTCGTGGTAAACGAAAAGGCTGCTTTTGACAGGGTTGTACAAGAAAGCTCTCAAAATGTCGATGTAAGTGTTTCTTCTTTGCTCCTAAGCCTACCTTTGTTGCTGATTGTGCCAACTTCACAACCAATCTAGCAACACAGGACAGGCAGTGGGGCAAAGATCTCAATGCACATACTTTACTGAAAGAAGTCCCTGTGTTTGCCAGTGGTGAACTTGGGGTTTCTCACTTCTGCTACCCTTCGTTCCACCCCTCCCTCTACTGCCTCCCAGGCTTAAACAGAAAGATTCAGGAAATATAGCATCTGGTGGAACTGGAAGCATTAAAGGTTTTTTCAACACTAGAATAAGGTCCGGTTTATGTTTAATTTTCTTTGTGTGGGAGCCAGTTCATCAGTCTCACTAGCTCCGGTTGACCTACTATCTCTGTACTTCCCCTTTAATGCCCACCCCCATTTTATCATTTCTTAGGCGTCGTGGTAAGAGGCATTCACTATCTGTACTGAATGTTTTTCTCAAAAAAGCTCAGCACAAAGCCTTCACCAAGTTTATGCCAGCTCTTAACTGCCCATTTAAGGACAGCACGTATTCTCATGCAACCTTACTATGGCATTTGGCTGCCTAGCGTTTGCCAGCAACATCCTGAAGATTATTTCACCTTCTGGTGAAAATCAGTCTACACTGACTCTAACCCCGATACTTCATTTCTTCTGTGCAGTATTGGGTAGGAGTGGATTTGGCTTGCCACCTTCAGAAATAATGGTAGCCCCACATAAAACTGGTTCACAATGTAAAAGTAAGAACAGTACCATGCTGAGGTTTCAAAGGCTTTAGGGACTCAAGTTTTAGTGGCCAGTCTACATATGTGACGACTGGCCATTGGGACGAAGCGAGTTATGTTTTTTGTTTTTCTCTGGGTTTCACGCTTTACTCTTGGATAATTCAGAAAATGTTTGTCTCTGCAACTTCTGGAGCTGGCTAGCTCAACCGGGAAGTTGGCTGAATTAGCAGATTATACTTGATTTCCCACAAGTAACTTCTGCATTCAAAAATGACCAAATTGTCTTTCCAAAACTGAGGTGTTTTAGACCGCTCTTTGCAACTCTGGCGTCTTTACAATGCCCCAGTTATGCATCTTGGATGAGCATGCGTTGGTTCTGTCACAGCTGCGCTTCTTCTATGGTGCGACAAGGGGTGTCCCTGCTTCTACGTTTCACTCTAATTCACAAAGTTTTCAGCAAGTTATGCAAGAGTTCCACTGACAAGTTGATTTCCCCGGCAGCCTGATATCTAGCTTTGGTCTTTCTTGTAGAGCCCTAGCTGGTGACTGTACATTAAAGAGGATCTAGTATTGCGAATGAATGGCTTAATTCTTCATTCATACCCTAGATTGCTGAACTTGAGTGTCTGGTCTCAACTTTTCGGGATACAACTGCACTTACAATTAAACAGTGAGAAACCCATCTTCCAGAAAGCCATATATGGCTTTATTTTTGCTGTGTAGTATTGGACACAAATTTAAATGTCCTATCGTTTTCCATTGAAGCAATTTTTCCTTAGTAAATCAGCTACTTCACCATGGGTAAATCCTGCAAAGCCTCTTTGGTTTCTGTTGAGTACTAAAGAAGTACATCTTGGGCCATATTACACAAGTGCCCTGGGGGTGAAACGGGTGTGTGCTCCCGCTTTGTGTGCCCCCAGCACACTTTGATATTACAGAAGGGACTGCAGATGCTTTTATGGCCCCTTCTGCAATACAGATAGCGCAGGCACTACATGGGTGACCTGCTCCCAGGACACCCCCGCACCGCACGGCCACCAGCTGCTGCGTGTGCCCCTCCTCCCGCTGCTTGACTCAGCCTCGCTGAGCCTGCCGCCTCGAGCCCGCCCCCCGCTGCCCTAGCGGGATCACACTCTGCTCCTGTTGCTGCTGTGTGACGCTGTACTCTCCCCTGTGTCTACTGTATTTTACTTCATTTTATTTTTGTGCCCCCAGTGTTCTCTGATTGTTTTTCGCCCCCTGAGCCTGTGAATTTTCGTATTGTTGTGTTCCCTGTGCCCCTGTACCCCCCCGCCCCGCTCCCTGCCGCCATGCTCGCGGCCACGCCCCTTTTCTTTCTGTACCCTCCCCGCTCCCGCCTCCCAGCTCCTCCCTCCCTCCCACTTCGCCTTAAATGGCGACCGTGCGCACGCGCAGCGGTGACGCGTAGCGGGCGCGCCGATTGTGCGCCGAAGGTGCGCCAAAGGTAAGCCCGTCCGCGCCTGGACCGCGCCCTGTGCCAGGACCCCTGGGGCCCGCAGAGCCTGACCGGACCGCCGGACTTACGACGCAGCCACCCTCAACACACTCAACGCAGGACGAACCCCTGGTTGCTACCGAGCCACCCCGAGACGCACCCACGGACCCTTCAGCTGCCACTCCTGCAAGTTCACCTGCATCCGGACCTGCACTGCACCCGCACCCACCAAGCCGGACACCAGCAGCAACCACCTGAAGTGCATCCTACTCAACACCCGCTCCGTCCACAGACACGCCATCCAACTCTGGAACCTCCTCGACACCGCATCCCCAGACATCGCCTTCCTCACGGAAACTTGGATGAACGCCTCCTCAGCGCCCGCCATCGCCATCCCGGAGGGTTACAAGATCATCAGGAGGGACCGCGTCAACCAGACTGGAGGAGGCATCGCCATCATCCACAGGAACACCATCCGCATCACGACCAACACCGACGACACTCTGACAACCGCTGAACACCTGCACTTCCAGATCCACACCGACCCTAAGACCACCCTCAGAGGCACCCTCATCTACAGACCCCCGGGACCACGCACACAATTCAGCGAAGACATCGCCGACTTCATCAGCCCTCACGCCCTCCCCTCCACTAATTACATCCTCCTCGGGGACCTCAACTTTCACTTGGAGAACAACAACGACCGCAACACCACCACCCTGCTCGACAACCTCGCCAACCTCGGGCTCAAGCAGCTGGTGAACACCCCCACCCATTCCTCCGGACACACACTCGACGCCGTCTTCTCATCCAGCAAAGATATCGCCTTCAGCCACGCCACCGGGATCCACTGGACGGACCACAGCTGCGTCCACTTCAGCTTCAGAAGGACCACGACCCACCACCACCAGCGACAAGCTGCACGAAGAAGCTGGAACAAGATCACGGCTGACCAACTCGCCGCATCCCTGAGACAGCACCCTCCTGCCAGCTCAGCGAACCCCAGCCAGGCCGCCGACAACCTCACGAAGTGGATCAGCATCTGCGCAGACGACCTTGCCCCACTGAGGACCCCGCCCAGCAGACCCGGCAGCAAGTGTGTTGACAGGTTGTGATATATGTCATAGTAGAACAAATAACCTCCACAGTGATCCCAAGGCAAGGTAGAATCCGGGGAGTCAATAGTCCTTCGACAGAACTACTGGGGGTAAGCCTTATATACAGAAATCAGATTGGACACCAGTTGTGGTTATTACTCCTATGTAACGTTGTATTCTCCTTTACGTAGGATATTACAGTAGACTCCTTGAAGCCTTCACTACACCACTTTAGATGTCACCACTAAGGGGTAGGTAAGAGCAATAGCTGAGTTCTATTGGGTGGTTGTTCATATGTAATAGTATTCACACAGTCTTTATTTTACAGAGTGTGATAGACGTGTGAAATCCCTTTATTCAGTCCCAGATGTCAGTTAAGCCAGTTGAAGTGCGAACCCGCCTTCCCTTGTTTTGTTTCCCTGTTTTCCCCCGGCGCGTCTTCCGGATCTCTAGAGTCTGATAGAGTCGGAAGACCGCTGGGGAAGGCTGGGGTATTCTCATCAGGTTCCTGACGCTCCTGCGGAACTACTGGCAACCCTTACAAATATCCTGCCCAGACACACTACAGGGGGCTATATAAACAAAAGGAAGGTGCACTCGACACAAGAGTCATACAGAACCATAATTGTTGTCCATTAATATTTCAAGTTTATTCCAGATGGGTAAACAAAGACGGCAAACAGCCAACGCGTTTCGTCCCTTTTGCCAAGGAACTTCTTCAGGGCTGTGAGAATAACATAAGAGGACACAATTGTAGTACGACAACCAACGGAAATACACAACAAATACAAAAACAAATGTATAAATCAATAAATACACATTGATCCAATACAAACATTAATATTGTAAACAGCATCAAATATATAAAGACCAAAACAAGACCAAAACATACAAAAATACATATAGCATATTTACAAAACAAACACTACATATATTTAGTTTGTTAATATAAAAAGTTTTTTATATAGACACTTTAGTATAAAAGCGAACACCCAATAAAGGAATTCCTGAATAAACAACCTCAGTTATCTTGCCCCACTTGTTTTCCCTTTTGTTTATATATCAAGTTTGTACATGATTGTTTCAAGATTGAAAAATTCATCAATCCAAACAAAAAGAAGGCAGAATTTGTTATATCTAGCTTTAAAGGGCAGAGCAAACTGAAATGAACCTTCAAGAATTTTGAAAGGTTTTGGTACAAATATTTTTCAGAACAGATATTTTTAGTAAAAAGGAGAGAAAAAGGAGAGAGAGAGAGAGAGAGAAAAGGAGAAAAAATAACACCAGAAATCGGGAGATATATAAGATCAATATCCATGCATATGTCTAAACTTGGATAAAATCAATATCAATACCTACTCCATAATAATAAAATTATGTATATAATCTCACCTAAAGATCAAAATGATACGATTAATCTGGCAAGGGCAAAAGCAAAATAGCCTTAGGTGAAAAGTCCATTTGTCGCAGAATGTTCAAGACATGTGTATCCAAGTCTAATAATCCGAACAACAAAAGATGGACAAATGCAGATTATATTACATCTGTCACATGACTATACAAGAGTGAAGAACATTCTTAAAAAAGAATCAAAAGATACTAAACTGCGAACATTCACATTTAGCGGAAACACGAAATGCCGAAAGTGTTGTCATAACAGGCATCCGTCAGAGAAGCAAAAACACCAAAAACATATATGAGCATTAGATCATCACATATCTCATGCCACTCATATAAATAAATCCTCAATTAGACTTCTTATAAATTCCTTATTTTAAATAATTCAAAAGAGGTGATATATGAACATTAAATCATCACATATCTCATGCCACTCATATAAATAAATCCTCAATTAAAATTTCTTATAAATCCCTTATTTTAAATGAATCAAAAAAGGTGATAATACTGAAAATAAGGAAAAAAGTGAAACGGAAAGAATGGAGGATGTCTCACCAGATACAGATATAATTTCAGAGGTAACTTCCGTATTCAAGCTGAATCATAGCAGCTTGAGAGATAGTGTCCTAGAGATTTCTAGATTACTGGGGTACAAGGTTTCATGGTAATTTTAATCCCAATCTGTAGACAAAAAACAAATGAACAGTACTTTTAAGTAGTAGCCCATCCATGGCCATTATGTCCAGATCCCCATTGGACATAAGTCCACGTTTTTCTGGACATCCCAGTTATAACCACTAGCTCAGACAAACAAAGTACGCAGCATAAGGATTGGCAAGTAAACGTTATACGCAGTTCGCGGCAAATTTTAAAACATCACTAGTGCAACATAGCAAATGCACCCTAACCCTCCAGGTTATGGTCACTTACTTGTAAAGGTACAAAACGCCAGCATGATAACTGACAAGCAAATGTTACCCGCAATTCGCGGCAAGTTTTTAAAGGCTTCCCGGGTGCAACATCACAGACGCATCCTACGTAATGACGCGCCATCAACGAAAAGAAACATAGAAGAAGGCCTATATGTAAACTCATTCTCATACAGTCGCCATCTTTCTATGGGTAAACGACATACGATCTTCAGGTACAATGCAGATTACGGATTAAGTTTACATTGTAATCCAATTAGATACAATCTAAAAATGAGCTGGCAGAACCCTAATGCATAGGTTGGAAAAACTAGTAAGGTGAAACATGACCTGGTGGAATCCCGGTGGTTTCGGGTGCAAACTGGATAGGCGAGACACTGATGAATCCTTAAGCACCAGGTGCACCTTCCCCATATGTAATCAGTAGTTGTCTCTTGTCCTACATCACTGGTTCTTTTCTGAGCTCTGCTTGGCTATCCTCACTCAAATGTAATCGCCTCGGAAGATGGTAAGATGTTGATTTCCTGGCAGGTTCTATAAAAAAACTGGACACAAGTCAAAGACTGAGCACAGCTGAGCCTTTTTAGAAGGTTGCGCTCAGTGGCTGCAGTGGTTGAAGTGCACTTTACGTCGAAAAGGAGAACTTTTGTTCTTTTTATGGAGCCGTGAATATGGACGGTCAGAAATTTCTTTACTAGGGCGTCTTTTCGCTGATGAAGAATAATTGATATCTTGAGGTGCAGGCGAGTGACCATGGGAAGCTCAGTCAGTACTGATAGAAAAGATTCACACACAAACATAGTAATGCACTTAAATTGAATGTTACCCTTTGCTCCCTGAAAAGCACATCATGTTAATGAGGTTACTGGTAAGCAGCACAGCTTAACAGGGGGTGCCAGAAAATATCATGAAAAAAAGACTTCTCATACTTTTGGCAGGTCAAGTTGTTTGGTGTGCAGGCAAGTGCAAGAAAGAAGGGCACAGTAGAGTGCGATGGGAGTCAAGCAAGGTACATCTTCGATGTACTGAGAGGTCCGTGAACCGCAGGGGAAGTTTTCACTAAGCAGGGCACAACACTGGCAGGGCAGAAAATCTACTGTGCAGGAAGCTGATAAGGGTGGTTTATATAGACTATAAGTGCTACTGTGGTGTGACAGGAGACTAGCATGGAACTGCAGTTAACTCATATTATTGGGATCTGTGAACCATGCAACGGAGTGGCAGCGGAAAGGCAAGTAAACAGGGTACATGTCAATGGCAAGACAAGATAGTGCGCTGGATACCTACTAGTGTAGTGTGAAAGGATCTGAACAAGATGGTGGTGTAAATTAGACTTATCACAGACAGTGAAGAGTGGAAAGGTCTCATAAGCCACATAGAGAGATATTGCTAAGCAAGAAATGTGCGCATTTTAAACAGATAATGTTCTTTGCTGGGAACCAGACTTGGTGGGCCGAATTATGATTGTAGCATGTTTGCCACCGCGTCCGTTCAGTGCTGTTATATATTCTTCTGCACTACTACCTGTGCTTTGTTGCACTCTGCTATAACACTACCCAACACTAAATACACTTTAGGATTCAAATGCAGATAATATTTTTCATTTCTGCCAGATCTTCCACTCTATTGGGAGGAGATTTCAAATATCCTTTGCCTCCTCCACCGACAAACAATGCAATCAATGCAGATTTCCTTCTCTCACTTTTAAAATTGATAACGCACAGTGCAATAACCAGATAGCTAAAAATACATTCTGCTGGATATATATATATTTTTTTTTTGACTGAGTTTCCAAAAGTTCAGTACAACTGTGATGGAGCACAAGCTGGATACAGGAGTCACGCAGACCCGCTGGCAGTACCTTAGATTTGTCGAAGCTCAGGGACGATGCGTTGAGCAAAGGAGGGGATGCGTAGTTTCTGAAGTCGGGCAAAGTCAGTGATGCGTCAATGTCAAGAGTGCTGTGCATCCGGCCGATGTATTGATGCTGAACCGCTGGGTTGTAGGCGATACGTTGGTATGAAGATGCAAAGGGCAGGGAATGCATTGGGGATGGTGCGTCGCAGACTTTGGCAATGCAGTGTCCCAAGACTTGCTGCATTGACAAAGTCGGGCTGCATTGCAAGTCGTTTGTTGCGTCGCACAGGCGGTGTCCATGACTTCGGTGCAGGCAGCGGCGATCTGTAGATATCGCAGAGAAATGCACCAGTTCTGATCGATGATTCGGTTTCAGTGCGTTGGTTTCTTGGGTTGCAGCACCAAACACTCACTTCTAAGTGCTGAGAACTGGATCTGGCCCAACTTGGCAGAGTAGAACTCACAGAAGAGGAGCCCAGGTGCTGGTAGCAAGATTCAGGTGAAGTATTTGATATCCGTGAGACTTCAGAAACAGGAAGCAAGCCCAACAAACTCTTGGAGAACCTTTAGAGATGCAGGGTCAAGTCCAGTCCTCTCCTTCCCAGGCAAGAAGAAGCCGGCCAACACAGCAATGCAAGCAGCAAGGTGACTGTCCCTCCTGGCAGCACAACAACTCTTTTTCCTGGTAAAATGTCCTCAGTTCCAGATGTGTTCTGAGTATATTGTGTCAGAGATCCACTACTTATACACATTTTAGCCTTTGAAGTTGGGAGACTTCAAAGAAAGGTCTTTGTAGTGCACAATCCCCTGCCCAGACACACTACAGGGGGCTATGCAACTCTTGTGTGGGAGAGGCACAGCCCAATTCAGATGCAAGTGTCAGTTCCTCCCTCTATCTCAGAAAGACCCATCAACCTGGTGATGGGCCATCAGGCTATGCAGGGCACAGCTCAGCTCCCTTTGTGTGTGGCTGTCTAGAGCAGGGGTCTCCAGCAGGTCGATTGCAAGCTACCAGTAGCTCTCTGCCTCTCACTCAGTAGCTTGCACTTTATTGCCTGTCAGCTGGTTTAAAAATATGCAGCTGCCCTTTTCCAAAGGCAGCTCTTTGAAACAATGTGCACCCCGTTCTGCAGGGTCTGGGACGCTCACAGTGCAGAGTACCCTCTTCAGAAAATGCTTTTTATATTTCTTTATTTTTCTACTTATTTATTTTTCTCCTTTCTTTCTTTAACCCCTTTCCTTGGATTTCTAGACTTTTTTTTCTATCTTGGTTCACTTTCTTTCTTACTTTGCCACTTTGTTCACTGTCTGTCTTTCTATGTCTTCTTGTTCTTCCGTTTGTCTTACCTTTCTTTTTCTTTGTTTCCTTTCTTGCTCTTTCTTCTCCTTTTTTTCATCTACATTTCTCTTGATTCTTTGTTTCTGTTTCTTTCTAGCTTTTTTTAAAACTTTTTTTCTTGCTCATTCTGTCTTACTTTACTTATTATTATTTGTTTTGTTTTCTGCTTCTTTGGCTTTCATTCTGTCCATTTTGCTTATTCCTGTTTTTACTTCTTCCTTTTATTTCTCTTTTCCTGCAACTTTCTTTTCATTTACTTCTTTCCCTTCCTGCTTCTTCCTTTCCTTTAATTCCCTTTTTCATTTATTTTTACTTATTTTTCTTTCTTTCCTTCGTTCTTCCATTTTTCTGCTTTCTTCATTACTATTACTTCATTCCTTTCTATTTCTTTTCTAGGTTCCTTTTTGTTTCTTCCTGCACTCGTCTCCCCTTTTGTGATATGGATATTTGTTGTAACAATGTTGTAATGCTCACTGGAGCACAACTGGGGGTACTCGATTCATGTTGTTTAAGTTGTGTACCCTTTCAGAATCCTTATGTTGGGCAGTGCCCCAGGAATGTTTTAAATGATCTAAAATAGGTGTCACTATAGAAAAGGTTAGAAACCGCTGGTCTAGAGGGAATGCACAAAGCCCAGCTGTCACGCAATGCAGACGTGTTTTCCTGAGACTGGCAGAAGCACAGGATGGTTAAAGTAAGAAAAAGCCAACTTTCAAAAAGTGTCATTTTCAGACCTGCAACTTAAAAATCAACTTCACTAAACAATGTGTTTTTAAATTGAGTCCAGGGACATCAAAATGTACTTAACCTGCCTTTTCCCAATTGGAATATACACATGTAAGATGTTACAAGGCAGCTACAGTGCTAACCTATGGGAGAGATAGGCCTTGCTGTAGTGAAAAACGAATTTAGCTGTTTTTCACTACCAGGACATGTTAAACTCAAAAGTACATGTCCTACCTTTTTAATGCACTGCACCCTGTCAATGGAGCTACCTAGGGCCTACAATAGGGGGTGACTTTTATATAATGAAAGGGAAGGTTTGTGCCTGGCAAGAAGGTGAACTTGCAAGGTGGGAATAGTAGTTTAAAACTGCACACTCAGGCTCTGCAGTGGCAGGTCTGAGACTTGTTATAAAGGGCTACTCGTGGGTGGCAAACCCAGTGCTGCAGGCCCACTAGGAGCATTTAATGCACAGGTCCTGAGCACATATAGTGCACTGGACTAGGGACTTTTCAGTAAACAAATATGCCAATCATGGAGAGACCAGTGCTAAAGTGCATGCACTGGTCAGCATTGAAAAAGTGCACAGTCATAAAGCCATCAAAAACGAGTACTCAGTACACAGTCAAAACAGGTCAGAAAGCAAAACTCTGGAGAAACCACACCAAAAGATGACAGGTCTTACAAAAGGTTTACAAGATTTGTTTTCTTCCTGTCCCTTTGTCGTGACACATTTTGACCTGAACCTGGTCCTTTTTAGGTCTCGCCTGACCCAGCGCATGCGGTGGTCTGGCGTGACATTTTGTGAGGGCTCCAAAAAGTGCTACCAGTCCAGCCTAGAGCTACAGTGCATGTGCGCGGGCGCGCGCGTCGCGCTTTACCGTGATTACTTTCACTTTCGCGGCCACACGGCCGCTTTGATGTTGGATCGCTATCGCGATCACTTTCGCGGCCGCACGGCCGCTTTGATGTTCTCCGTGAGGCTTCAATAGATTGCAGCAGTTAAAACAAGCATGGCATAGCCAATAGGTCGCGCTTTTGGGACCTTATAAGTGTTTAGTTATGCAACTGTTGCATGGCTAAACACTTATAAGGTCCCAAAGGCGAGACCTATTTGCTATGCCAATGCTTGTTTAATATGCACTCCATTTGGGCGGCTTCAAAGCTGTTGCTTGCCACTCCTCACCCTCAAGACAGTATTCCTTTTCGTCATCACATCAGTGGGGCTTGTGAGTCATATTCAAGCTCTTTCTTTCCTCATGCTGTACACTACCTTCTTCCTCAGACAAACTGGCTCTGCGAACCTGGGCATCCTTCTTGCCTAAAGTTGTGAAATAGTCCCATGTCGGCCAAAAGATCACCCTGCGGGCGTTCTGTGCTTTGCTGCACCCCTCTAAGAAGGAGGAGAGCCTTCATCGCTTGGCTCCTGGGAGAGCGCTGAACTTCTACATAGATACTACCAAAGAACATTGAGTGGATGATCAGCTCTTGGCCTGATTCTCTGGAGCGAAGACCGGCAAGACTGTGCTGTAGAGAACCATCTCTTGCTGGATCGTGCTCTGCATTATGATCTGCTATGCACTGCATAAACATCAGCCTCTGAAAGGACTACGTGTTCATTCTACAGGGCCAAAGCTCCTACCACTGGGTTGGCATGCAAAGTCCCTGTCCTGAACATTTGCCAGGTGGTTACGTGGGCGACCCTCTATATTTTAAGAAAGCTTTATTGCCTGGAATATCGGGTTAGCTGAGAGAGGCATTTTGCCTGCTAGTTTCTGCAGGACCCACCTTCAAATAGGTACTGCTTTGGTATCTATTCAAAAGATTAAGAATCTGTGTCAGAAGAACAAGTTACTTGCCTTTGGTAACGCTCTTTCTGGTAGAAACACTATCTAGTCGCAGATTCCTCATTATCTTCCCTTCCTGCCTGCTCTGTGGTTGACCTCTAGCCATTAATAAGGTCCCAAGTCTGGGAATCTGTGCTCTGGTCACAACAATTGCTTTTGGGGCTCTGCGTCTGAGTGCGAAGAGTGTCAAAAGCAAATGACATCGGTGTGTAGGAGTGCCGCCTTTATTGTGCCCCGCACAGCATTTTCGGAGCTGAAAGGCACCACCTACCGGCTCCCAGATGTACTACCGAAAAGTTTCCAGATTCAGTCTGATCCCTGGGGAATACTTAAAAGGTGTGGAATCTGCCGCTAGATAGTCTCTACCAGAAAGAGCGTTACCAAAGGTAAGTCATTTTTTTCTTTATGAATATTATGTTATTCTTAGTCTACAGGCTCAGTCCCATTATCAGCGCCGTGTTTCGATCCCACTGGCCAAAAATTGTCTATAATAAAGAAGGGAACTGGTTGGGTGCACGCACAAGCAGGTAAGTGTTGAGTATGCACACTTCTGTGTGCACAAAATTGACAAGGGAAAGAGCCTATGGAGTAAAAGTTGCGGTATCAATATAGTGGTAACTACCATCTCAAACATTGGATCTTTCAAATATTTCCTTGCATTGAATGCCGCCTGACTTCGGGCAAACCGAGTCAGCATTACAGGTAAGTCACTTTTTCATTTCAGTCACGCTCAATGGGACAAAACGATTGCATGTACACTTTGAGGGACGCGCTTTCTCCCTCCCCCGGTCCCCACTAGCTTCCCCATTCCCACCTCCTTTTGTCCTGCATCAGATCCCACCTGTTCTGTTAGTTCCACCTTTCTCCAATTTATGAAACCCAAAAAATGTCAAAGCCACCTCTAGATTTTCATCTCTGTGATTGCACTCAAAGTGCCCAGGCTCTGTTTTATTGATTTAAGTCCACTAACTTTGTTTATATTCGGGGGACATATGGCGTAAAATGAAATCACTGCGGTCTCCCTGGGGATGCCTGCAGCTTGGCAAAGAATGGGGGAGGGGAGCAAGTCTGTCATTACAGGGAGAGCGCTGTACAGATGCCTCTCGTGTGCAGTGCCGGTTGCGGTAGCGGGGCTGGGGGTACCGGAGGCCGGCGCCCTGGCGATGGGAGGCCGGCGCCCTGGCTGAATTATTAGAGGTGGTAGAGCCAAGCCCGGACTGAGCAAAGTGTCGGCTCCGGCTCCAAGAGCCTGTGCACGATCCGAGCCCTGAAAACGTTAGTCATGTAAATCGTGCAGTAAACATCCGGTAAAAACGGTGATAAATTCTCTTCGATATAAAAAGAAAAGTGTATATGTTTCTAAAATGCTGGAGCGTTTCACCTTGGCACGTCAAATTATATCACTACACAGAGAGGAATTTATTAAAAGTGATAGTTTCATATATGAACTTGAAGAAATACATGCCCCCCCCACCCCCGACAACGCCATTAGTGAAATAACAACAAATACGTCTGCTGTCTTATGTACCCTAAATGTGGCCTAGGTACTTTTATAGAAGGGGCATCATTATACTCTACTAAACCAGACACGAGATTTGGGTACAGTGCACATCCCAAACTCGCATAACAGCGCTCTCTTAAGCAATATGTAAAAAGGAGGCTAAGTAAAATAAAATCTTGGAATAGGATCACAAAATTTGGTCAAACAGGGAAAGAAGGATTGTTACCAAGTTTTCTAGTGTCACATTGTGCAATTCAGTCCCTAGACGCATATCGCGTTTTCCTGTTGTACATCCGAGATGAATTATTGATCTTTCATGCTTGGGGCATTATTTTACAGCGTGGGTGGTAGGCAGAAGCCACATAAAAGATCTACTTGTTTTGGGCTCGAGGGTTCAAGAGCACCTCGAGCCGAGCCAGCCATCTGAGTCTGGCCTGGCTTGAACTTTCAGTGGCTCGCCCATCTCTCTGTATTATGAAGAGTCCAGTGTAAGTACAGGTTTAGAGACTGGACCAAGAGTGCGTGACATGGGGGAGGTAGAAGTGATGGTTTATATGCAGCGTCTACAGGCGAGCTGTAGAGAAAGGTGCTGGAATGCTGACTGTAAGAGGTTAGAGGTAGACATGTTGAGGTTTCTTTACAGTGCTGTTTGCCATGTCTAATTATAATGATTTCTAGTCTTTGTCAATCTCTCATGGGAGGCGGGGGGGGGGGGGGGGGGGCTGCCAGGACATTGAGTTGTAGACAGCCCAGAACATCCTTCTAAGAGCGGCTGTGCATGTACTTGTCTGCATGTGTGTGTGTGTGTATATATATATATATATATATATATATATATATATAGTGTACGTTTGCTTACATTTTTTAAATATGACTATGTATTAGTGTATATCGAAAGTGATATATACACACATGACTACAAATCAATATTTCAACTTTTTAAGTAAAATGTAGGCTCTTGTCAAAACAGTCACATCTTTACATTGAAAAATGAATGAATGTTATAATGGGTGTGGCATGTTGCTCTTTCTGTGGATTTTTTTCAACAGCTTTGGTGGTGGGACTCCCTTGGGTAGGAGAGATGCCAAACAAGTGGAGCTGGGGCAAAGGCCCCATCTGACTGACCCCCCTCTGTAGAGGCACCAATGATCAATCAATCAGGATTTGTAGAGTGCAGCTGCTTCACCAGTGAGGGTCTCGAGGCACCGTATAATTTAAACTGCCTGTTCTCCTATCGGTTGAACATCCATGTCTTGAGGTCCTTCCTGAATTGCTGGTGAGGTTCTGATGTGCAAGGCTTGGCCTCGTTGCTCCGTTCCCGCTTACCTGAAAATCAGCCTCCGAGAACGCCGCTTCCTGGATTCCTCTCCTTCGATCTACGGTCACTCCCCTTCACTTCCCTGACGCTCGTGTTGTCCCTGCCACGCTTGAGCATTCTACGTTGCGTCCGGAGTTCCCCTTCGATTCTGGACACAGTCAGAAAAACCCTGAAAGAAAAGAAAAGACAAGTTTAAGTGGAAAGTCGAAGGGGGTCCTACCTTGTTGTTGGCCATTGAATACTCTTGCCAGGATTCACGAGCAGCGCCCGTGTCAGCGCACAAGCAGCCCAGCAGCCCACCGCCGCAGCCTGCACTAAACAACTACGCGGACGCCGGTGAGGGGACTCCAATCCCCAGGGTGCATAGCGCCAAAAGCGGAAGTAGCCGGGACCAGAAACGCGCCAGGACGCGCAATAAAAACCAGCAGAGCCCCGGTGGAGCGGGGGTCCTACCTTGTTGTTGGCCATTGAATACTCTTGCCAGGATTCACGATCAGCGCCCGTGTCAGCGCACAAGCAGCCCAGCAGCCCACCGCCGCAGCCTGCACTAAACTACGCGGACGCCAGTGAGGGGACTCCAATCCCCAGGGTGCATAGCGCCAAAAGCGGAAGTAGCCGGGACCAGAAACGCACCAGGACGCGCAATAAAAACCAGCAGAGCCCCCGCGTCGCGGGAAGCGCGCGGGTAGCGCCGGGAGTAGCCCGGGACAAGGGCGGGACCGCCTGCGGCCGTCCGAGGCCGATTGAGGCTGGGCTGGGCCACACCTTGTTAAGACTTGGCTATAGACATTGGCCTGGTGAGTTGCCCTCGAGTCACTCTGTTTTGTTAAGGAAACATCCCTATTGTCGCACAGTATGTCAAAATGGAAATCTGGAGACAAGGTAGTGGGCACTCTGGATGCATTCCTAATACGTGCCGAATCATTGTTGGTGCATGAAATTCAGGCCACTGAGAGAAGATTATCCTTGGAACCCAGACTGTTAGGAGGGGGGGCTACTTCTGACACCCCACTTTACGCCCCCAGACCGTTAAGGTTAACAACCGATCCCCCTGAACAGTCTCAGTCTCCCGGTAATAGCTCTGCTCCAAATTTGCCTGTTTCACTTTCCGCCACCATCACCCAGAGTAATCAGAGCAGCTCTGCTAGGGTCAAGACAAGGGGAACGAAAGCAGTAGGGAAAGTCGTCAAGGATCAACACAAAAAGGCTCAGAAAGGTTGCAACACTCCTAAAATTACCAGATCTAAATCTAAAGCCTCTGGTACAACCGTCACCACGGTTCTGCCCAATACCCCTGCCCACGGCGACTCAATCATTCCATCCCATGAAGTGATAGCTGACGACCCCCCAGTGGCAAATTCCTTATTGACCATAAGGGATTTTGCCACTATATTAGAAGATAAGCTAGCTATCATTCTGGAGCCACTATACAAACGCCTGGATATGTTAGTCCAACGGCTAGATAAGATAGAGGGTGTTTGCGCCTGCACAGCTGCAGCGGCCACGTTTAAATCTTGCACTCAGGCAGCTGCGGGGGCGCCTACATCCTTGCCACTGGCCAATGATAATTGTGACAACCGGAATGGGGCTATTTTTTGTCTAAATCGAGTGGGGGATGTGGGGGAACAAGAGGGGGTAGTAAGGGCAAACGTTCCACCAGCTATATCCAACCCAGTAGTACCATCGACCCACGAAACTTCGACTCTCATGAAGCCTCGAGGGCAGGCTATTAATAACAAGACAGGTGACCAACCCAAGTGCCCCTTTCTCCACCTGCCCCCCCAAGCAACCCCATACACAATTGTCTTGGCAAATGTGCCTCCACTACCACAAAATACACAAGAGCACTGGTCGTCCCTTAAGAACAAAGCCCTGCACTATTTGAACAAAATGACAAACATTGGTAATAGGCTATATAGGGACTTTAAAATGGTTAGAAGGATTGATTGGGTTGGTCACTCCGAAAAATCCATTGCCGGGGATTGTGTGGTTTTAAGCTTTAGGTCACCCGAACTGGTGTATCATATCCTTGATTCTGTTGGTTATGCACCAAATGATTGGTCATCAATCTGTGTTTTGCCGTTAGGGTATTTTTACAAACAGGAACTAGGAAGACAACAAAGAGGCAACCGTTTCTTTAGGGCGGCCACCTCAGGCCCCGAGCAATGCTTTGAATCCATCAATCGCTTTGAGGTACTGTCTTCCCTCGAAGATATAGATTGACAAAGAATGGGTGGTTCAGGAGTCCACATGGAAGGTGGCAATAACACCATCATAGAGGCTGGAATAAGCAACCTACCTTTATGCCCTAAGCCTGACGACCAATCTAGGGCAAACCATCTAACGCAAACAAGCCCTGATAGACACTCTGCTGTGTATCTAAATGCTATTGGAAATTCGACTAACTTGGTCCCAAGAGATTCCATGCCCATTGCCTCCTGGAACATTGCCGGCCTGGAATCCAAGGTTGGCATAGCTGACTGGATATCCCTAGTTAACGAAGTGGACATATGGGCTTTCCAGGAAACATGGGCCGTGGAGAAGATATATAATGTTGGATATTTGAACTTTTCACGACCTGCGAGAAGGGGGCCCAGGGGTAGACCGGTTGGGGGCCTGACGTTTTGGGTCAGGCAAACCCATGGGGCTTCTATCGAAGAAATTCCTATTGACAATCTGGATATCCTGGCAATTAAACTCAAATTCCAGAATGGGTCAATACTAACTTTAGTTAATGTATATGCCAGGGGACAAGCGGGTGGTAAGAGCTCCCAGACCATTACAGCACTGGAATCCCTTTTTGCGGAAGACTCCATCAAAAATAATTTGATCATCCTGGGGGACTTCAATACAAGCTTTGAACCCCTGGATGGTGACGATGGTAGGCTGAGCGTGGAGGAGGATGCCCTTTGGGGTGTCCCCCTGCTAACATCCCAACCCATAAAGAAATGGACAGAGGCTGCGCTACAGCTTAAGGGGATGTGTCTGGAACGGGGTCTCAGGGCAGTGAATGGCAGAACAAAATCTGATGCCCAGGGAGCCCCGACCTTTAATAATGGTCGAACGAAAAGCAGAATTGACCACATCCTAGTTAACCTAGAAATTTGGCACACCGTGTCCGATATGGCCGTACAAACTCGGCCTGAAAGTGACCACAATCCACTAATCCTGACTATGGACATCCAGGGATATGCTCATCCGACTAGAGAGAATCTAACAAAATGTGGCGTCCCATTAATAATAGGCAATGACTTTAGGCGGGTCAAATGGGATAAGGTGGCGTTGGATGAGTCCAAGGTGTTAGGAATTAGGGCTTTGATAACAAGCGCATTGGGAGAAATAAACACTTGCAACACACAAGAGTCCCTTAATGACAAATTGCCACAGATCCACTCGGACCTTATAAATAGGCTTAAGACCTATTTTATTAACATTAAGCCCATGGGGAGTAATAAGAAACACAAGCCCATTTCATGGTATAACGACTGTTGTAGGTCCACCCATAAAGCCCTCTTGTCTGCAATTAAATCTAGGTCCTATGTATTGATTAAGCAGGCACGGATAAAGTATAAATCCACCCTAAAACAGGCAAAAAAAGAGTGGGATGAGGGACGCTGGAACGATCTGCTGGAAGCCTGTAAAGGCAGGAATATGTCCCTCTTTTGGGACTTAATAAGGCGGGGAGATGGACAAAGGCCTCTAGTCCCAAATAACAACGTGGAACCAGATCGTTGGGTTGCCCACTATGAGGCACAATATCAGCAGGGCTTAGTACGAACTCTTAGTCCTGCTACCCCACATATAACTATAGAGGTCCCCTTAAGATTTAGTACCAAGGAGATCGAGGCGGTACTGAAAAACATACCAAGTGGTAAAGCCCCCGGTCCAGACTGCATTCCAGCAGACCTGTTTAGACAGGATAATGATCTCTGGGTCCCTTATATCACTAACCTAATGAATTCCTTGGCTGGGGGAACTTCCTTCCCCGAATCCTGGTCCGGCGCTGAAATAATTCCGGTCTTCAAAAAAGGAGACCGCGCCGCACCAGGTAACTACAGGCCAATTAGCCTTATTGACGCACTACAAAAAATCATCGCTCGCGTCATTTTAGGTAGAATACATAGTTGGATTGATGATAACAAGATTCTATCTATTCTTCAAGTTGGGTTCTGGGCACGCATGGGGACATTGGACCAGGTTTTTAAATTTGTTCTAATTTACTGGAAGGAGGTCCTGTTGGGCAAGGGTCTCATTTTTGCAGCCTTTGTGGACTTAAAATCCGCATTCGATCTTGTCCCAAGACCAAAATTATGGGAAGTTTTATTAAGGTTAGGGATGCCCAGGGAATTAGTTGACTTTGTGGTCAAGCTCCACAGCTCTAATTATGCCCAGGTCCGGTGGGGGAAACCAGGTGAAGTAACTAAAAGATTTAAGGTCGAGAAGGGAGTCCGCCAGGGGTGTGTCCTGGCCCCTACATTGTTTTCGTTGTTTATTAATGGGGTAGTACACTATTTTGAGGAGCACCCCACCGATGCACCTAAGTTGGATGGACAAAGGGTACCTCTACTCATGTTCGCTGATGACACCCTGATATTATCCAAAACTCGTCAGGGATTACAACGGGCGCTATCTCGTTTTGAGGCCTTCTGCAGCGAACATGAGTTAGAGATTAATGTGGATAAAACAAAATTTATGGTCCTCCATGGGGCAGGTGATGTGTCGGCAAAAGTCTCTATGGGGGGGAAGCCACTAGAGCAGGCCAAGGTCTTTACATACCTAGGCATTATCATTGGCGAAAAAATGAGCTGGGCACCCCAGATGAAGCTCTTGGCCTTGAAACACTCACAGCTGGCGGGAGCTCTACTAAGAGAACATAGGTTATCCCTCAGCAAACCCTTAGCCCCAGTAATCAAGCTGTACTCAACGAAAATAGCTCCTGCCGTTCTTTATGGTGCAGAAATCTGGGGCAATTGTAATCTGTCCGACCTGATACTGGCCCAGAATAAGTTTTTTAGATCATTAGTCGGCCTCCCACAATCAACCCCACGAATTCCCCTACTGTTTGATCTTGGCTGTAATCCCATTGAGGATGTTGTTCAGCTAAAAATGCTGTATTTCTGGAGAAGGTTGTGGTCTACCCAGGAATTAGTCCACTTTTCTAATGCCCTTCTTGAAGTAAGGGGGTTGGATTATCATAAGAAAATCTCATGGCTAAAAACCATTAAAAACCTCCTTATCGATATGGGCATGAGAGACCTCTGGTTTTCCCCGGAATCTACTGTTATTCCATCAAAAACAGATTTAAGAGTGGCCTTCTGGTGCTTGGCCAAATCTAGAAGGCATACTACATTACTGGACTCTCCTTTGACCAGAGCCTTCTTGGACTTTAAAGAAGAACCTTCTCTTGAAATCTATTGGGACTTGATTACCAAACCAAGAGATCGTAGGCTGTTTCATCAGTTCAGGGTGGAAACGCTCCCTCTAAGGGATTTTACCAGAAAATGGAAAGTAGGCTTGGGAGACAGGTGTCCGTTCTGCCCTGAACATACCGAAAATATAAGCCACCTACTCTACGTTTGTCCAGCTTATCAATTACCTAGAAACACCTGGCTTAAACCTTTGTCGCTCATTGGGTACATCCTCTGCCCTGTTTGCTAAAAGGCTGTTAAAAATTGGTGACAAAGATTTAATTATCGTTGGAGTAGCTAAATTCCTCAGTTGGTCCTGGGCTATCAGGGAAAAGAGTGGAGGATCGTAGTTTATCATAGTTCCCTACCATTTTATTTATAAGCTGATTTTATGACTATTTTATATTTTAATGAACTGTGTTTATTAAATCGCAAATATGATGTTTTACCCTGATTGTTGTATTTTAAACCGCTTTTTATAGCATATCTTTTAAGATGAATAATCATAAATAAAGACTTTCTGAATGAATGAACGTTCCAGTTCTTGGCCGCCGGATGGGAGGAGTGGCCTTCGCTGTTTGTCCAGTGGTTGCAACGGGTGGCAGCTAGGGCACAGATTCCGAATTCAAGTTTCCTAGTGGTCTGGTGAAAGGTCACATGCTGTTTGAGATATGTAGGTCCTTCATTGTGTAATGCCTTGTATGCATGGGTGAGTAGTTTGTACCGGCATATCTTTATGACTAGTAGCAGTAGAGTTTCCTAAGGTAAGGGGTTATGTGCGTCTGTCTGGGGAGGTCGATGATGAGCTTGGCCGTTGTGTTGTGGGTTGTCTGGAGCTACTTCATGAGTTGGGCTGTTATCCCTACATAGAGGGAGTTGCCGTAGTCGAGTATGCTGGTAACAAGAGCCTATGTGACAGTTCGCCTGGTGTTGGCCGGGAGCCATCTGAACACCTTCCTGAGCATACGGAGCATGAGGAAGCAAGCGGTGGAGATGGCACTGACTTTCTTCTTCATGAATAGCTGGCAAGGATGATGCCGAGGTTGTTTGCTTTTTAGGTGGGTATCGGGGTTTGGCTCAGCTCTGGGGGCCATCATTCGTTGTTCCAGTGTGTGTCCTTGCCTTTCCCAAAGGCGAGTACTTCTATCTTGTCAGTGTTGAGTTTGACAGTTGTTGTTCATCAAGTCTGCAACATCTTTCATGCATCTTTGGAACTTGTCTTTGATGGTTCTTGGATTGTTAGTCTGAAAGAGGATGAGTTGGATGTCATTGGCGTAGTAGATGATGTTGTGTCCGTGTTTTTTGACGATGTTGGCTGGGGGGGCCATGTATGTGTTGAAGAGGGTTGGGCTGAGGGATGAGCCTTGAGGGACCCCGCAGGTGATGTTCTTAGGAAGTGAGGAGTAGGGAGGGAGATGATTTTCTGCGTTCTTCCTGTGAGGTATGATCGCGGTCCACTTGAGGGGTACTCCTTGGATTCTGATCTGATGGAGCCTGTTGGTCAGTGTGTGGTGGCAAACGGTGTTGAAGGCTGTTGAGAGGTCGAGGAGTATGAGGGCCACTGTTTCTCCTTGATCTAGCAGCATTTGGATGTCATCTGTGGCTGCGACTAGAGCTGTCTCTTTGCTGTGGTTTGCTCTGAAACCAGACTAGGGGGGGGCCAGGAGGTCGTGGTTCTCCAGATGTCTTGTTAGACTGACAAGAGATCGCTTTGTCTTCATCCTAGGATCTAGCCCAAGTAGTGGCACCAACGCATTTCTCCTCTTGAACCCACAAATTTCAAACTGTTATGTTAGGACAGAGTCAAGAGGGTTGATAGTGGACCGTTTCATATAAGGGAATCCAGGACCAAGACCACTGGAGACACTACTCCTCTCTCCTCACCAAAGTGTCTGGTGCTCCCCATCTCGTCTAAGAGATACCAACAATACAGATTGGATGTGTGGATAAAAGCAACCTCGCCCCATCTTGTACTCTGGTCCAGGCCGTGGGCTTCCAATACTCTTGCATGGCACACTACTGCTTCTAGCATACATGCACAACGCACTGCATGACACACTATTGCTTCTAGCGTACATGTACGACGTTCACATTGCATGGGATGTCTCGTTTAGAATTCCGTATTCATTACAAGCAGCAGACCTTTAGATAAATGGTCCAGTAATAGCACTTTCATATCTCATAGGTAAAACGTTTTTATTTATAATTCACTATCATGGGGACAGTTCAATCCCCAAAGTTTCCAATTGAGCCCCTCAACTGGAGTACTTGCAGTGGGAGGCACTAGGTAATGATGAAGAAATGCTGAGTGATCTTGAGCTGTACAGAATGATACAGGAGTACTGGCTGAGGGGAGAATTCTGGGCTAACTGTAGGCAGCAGCTATAGGGAACGGTATCACAGTGCCTGCTGTAGAGGAGGTGCAGGAGCACTGGCTGGTGGGGAGCAGTGTCAGATTGCTTGCTGTAGAGAAGGTGTAGAAGCGCTGGCTGTAGGCAGCGGCGCAGAAGTGGTGGCTGTAGAGGAGGTGCAGGAGAGCTGGCTGTGGGCAGCGGTGCAGAAGCACTGGCTGTAGGCAGCGGTGCAGAAGCGCTGGCTGTAGGCAGCGGTGCAGAAGCGCTGGCTGTAGGCAGCGGTGCAAAAGCGCTGGCTGTAGGCAGCGGTGCAGAAGCGCTGGCTGTAGGCAGCGGTGCAGAAGCGCTGGCTGTAGGCAGCGGTGCAGAAGCGCTGGCTGTAGGCAGCGGTGCAAAAGCGCTGGCTGTAGGCAGCGGTGCAGAAGCGCTGGCTGTAGGCAGCGGTGCAGAAGCGCTGGCTGTAGGCAGCGGTGCAGAAGCGCTGGCTGCGGACAGCAGTGCAGAAGTGCAGGCGGCGGGCTGAAGTGCAGGCTGCGGGCAGCAGTGTAGAAGTGCAGACTGCGGACAGCAGTGCAGAAGTGCTGGCTGTAGAGGAGGTGCAGGAGAGCTGGCTGTGGGCAGCGGTGCAGGAGAGCTGGCTGTAGGCAGCTGTGCAGAAGCGCTGGCTGTAGGCAGCTGTGCAGAAGCGCTGGCTGAGGACAGCTGTGCAGAAGCGCTGCCTGCGGACAGCAGTGCAGAAGTGCAGGCTGCGGACAGCAGTGCAGAAGTGCTGGCTGTAGAGGAGGTGCAGGAGAGCTGGCTGTGGGCAGCGGTGCAGAAGCGCTGGCTGTACGCTGCGGTGCAGAAGCGCTGGCTGTAGGCAGCGGTGCAGAAACACTGGCTGCGGACAGCAGTGCAGAAGTGCAGGCTGCGGACAGCAGTGCAGAAGTGCTGGCTGTAGAGGAGGTGCAGGAGAGCTGGCAGTGGGCAGCAGTGCAGGAGAGCTGACTATAGTCAGTGGTGCAGAAGCGCTGGCTGTAGGCAGCGATACAGTAGCGCTGCCTGCGGACAGCAGTGCAGAAGTGCACACTGCGGACAGCAGTGCAGAAGTGCTGGCTGTAGAGGAGGTGCAGGAGAGCTGGCTGTGGGCAGCGGTGCAGAAGCGCTGGCAGTAGGCAGCGATGCAGAAGCGCTGGCTGTGGGCAGCGGTGTAGAAACACTGGCTGCGGACAGCAGTGCAGAAGTGCAGGCTGCGGACAGCAGTGCAGCAGTGCAGAAGTGCTGGCTGTAGAGGAGGTGCAGGAGAGCTGGCTGTGGGCAGCAGTGCAGGAGAGCTGGCTATAGTCTGTGGTGCAGAAGCGCTGGCTGTAGGCAGCGATACAGTAGCGCTGCCTGCGGACAGCAGTGCAGAAGTGCACGCTGCGGACAGCAGTGCAGAAGTGCTGGCTATAGAGGAGGTTCAGGAGAGCTGGCTGTGGGCAGCGGTGCAAAAGCGCTGGCTGTAGGCAGCGGTGCAGAAGCGCTGGCTTCTAGGCAGTGGTGCAGAAACACTGGTTGCGGACAGCAGTGCAGAAGTGCAGGCTGCGGACAGCAGTGCAGAAGTGCAGGCTGCGGACAGCAGTGCAGAAGTGCAGGCTGCGGACAGCAGTGCAGAAGTGCAGGCTGCGGACAGCAGTGCAGAAGTGCAGGCTGCGGACAGCAGTGCAGAAGTGCAGGCTGCGGACAGCAGTGCAGAAGTGCTGGCTGCGGACAGCAGTGCAGAAGTGCTGTCTGTAGAGGAGGTGCAGGAGAGCTGGCTGTGGGCAGTGGTGCAGGAGAGCTGGCTATAGTCAGTGGTGCAGAAGCGCTGGCTGCGGACAGCAGTGCAGAAGTGCAGGCTGCGGACAGCAGTGCAGAAGTGCAGGCTGCGGACAGCAGTGCAGAAGTGCAGGCTGCGGACAGCAGTGCAGAAGTGCAGGCTGCGGACAGCAGTGCAGAAGTGCTGGCTGCGGACAGCAGTGCAGAAGTGCTGTCTGTAGAGGAGGTGCAGGAGAGCTGGCTGTGGGCAGTGGTGCAGGAGAGCTGGCTATAGTCAGTGGTGCAGAAGCGCTGGCTGCGGACAGCAGTGCAGAAGTGCAGGCTGTAGAGGAGGTGCAGGAGAGCTGGCTGTGGGCAGCAGTGCAGGAGAGCTAGCTGTAGGCGGCGGTGAAGGAGAGCTGCCTGTAGGCAGCGGTGCAGAAGCACTGGATGTAGGGAGCGGTGCTAAAGCGCCAGCTGTAGGCAGCGGTGCAGGAGCTCCATCTGTAGGTAACCGTGGCAAAGCGCTTCCTATAGGAGAGCTGGCTAGTGGTAAGGGCGTAATGCCGGCCCCTGTGGCGGGGGAGGGGGGGGGCAACCCTTTAAGGAGACACTAGCTTTCAGCCACCACCATTTAGCCCAGGGCCAATGAATATCTGTAAGGTATGTGAGACTCGGGGGCCTCTGGTCACATTCTTCAGAGGGTGGGCATCATTTCTGCTGTCACCGGGCAGTGCTGCAGGGGAGCTTGCTGGTGAGGAGGCGCAGTACTGCTGGCTGTAGGAGCATCGGCTGTGGAGACTAGTGTCAGGGCGCCTGCATTAAAGGAGCTGCACACTGTTGTAGGAATGAAAGCTGTAGAGAATGGTGCAGAAGTGCTGACTTTAGGCGGCGGTGCACTGCTGGCAGTGGAGTACGATACTGGAAAACTGACTGTGGTAGGCTCGGAGCACAGCATAGAACAAGGTCAGCGCTACACATGGGGAGTGTGGGTAGATGCCCAGGGCCCCATACTCAACTCACCAACATGGCGCCCTGCACCAGTACTCTACAGCTTATCTACTTGAGAGCATGGTGTCTCCTTGCAATTGTGCTAACGGGAGGGCCCCCCTTCCCGGCCTCACTACTATGATGTAGCGAGGCCTAGGGGAGGGGGCCCCCTCTTATGGTGCCAGTTGCAAGGAGACACATTCTGCAGGTTTGTCCTGCAGTCAGGTCTCCTGCCATGCTGCCCACCATACAGAGCCATAATAGGACGCCCATTGTCCCGCAGTTTAGTGCCCCAGCAGCTTTAATACTTCCTGGTGGTAAGCAACTCTCACACCTTCAGCCCTTCATGAGCTGTAAGAGGTACTGTAGGTGGCTGAGGGAGGGGCTGCAGCAAAGGAGAAGTCTGCATGAAGCAGCTTCTGCAGCAGGGTCATCTATTGAGATGCAGCCAGCCCTGAATGTGTCAGGTTGTATGCAAATTAGAGGAGCTTCGCTCATTCCCTTTCTGCCTGGAGCTTCAAAAATCCTGGCACCGGTCCTTGTATGGAAACACCCGCGGGAGTTGTTTATGATGGTAAGATAGGCTGTTGAGGCGTGGACACCGGTTCCGGAGTGCCGACCACAGAGCCGGACTTCCATGGTGTGTGGGTCTGTTGAGCTCGGTCTGGGCGCTCCCTGGCGTGCAGTGGCTGAGCGCGTGGGCGCTCTACCAGCGCATCTCCCCACAGCATGGGGTCTGTCAGGAGGGCTCGAAGCCCAGCCGCGACAGACAGGTGATTCCTGAGGGAGCTTCCACCCCAGATGCTGGATGACATTTGCTGTTTGCCCAGTGCCTTAAACATAACCTGAAATAAACTGCGCGCACGGGAGAAGCACCTTCCAGCCGCTCCGCGCAGTCGTATCCCCGCTTAAAATAGCACACATCTCTGAGGAGAGCGGACGGAGCGCGCTCATTCACACATCACCCTAATAGGATGTGAGGGGCAGCTGGACACGAGAGAATTGGGTCATGCCTAGCGGCGTAACGCAATGATGAGACCACCGACAGAATGTGGAGAGGGCTCCCTTAGGTTACCAAATCTCACAGACATTCATTGGTCTTGATGGGGCCCCAGAACGGATCCCCCCCCACCCCCCCCCGCCCCCCCACACACACACACACCACCTCTTGCAGGTCAGGGGTCTGTGTTATGCATCTGGCATGTCAACGCCCCCGAGAAGAGTGACTTGCATAAAAGCAGAGTCGCCACAAGTCCCACTGTGCCGCCTTTAGTTCCGGCCTCTACATCTCTTTTGTTGCCCTTTTGACCACACAGAAGCAGGGTGCCACTCGCGAGTTTCACGTATCTGAGCGTCTTTAGCGGCTGGTAGGACACATCGACGTGATTTTCTTTTAACCTATGACTGCGCCTAGCTCACTGAGCCACTTGCATGTTCCTTGTGTTTTCTTTTACTCGCGTACGCGTCTCTGCTCATGCGTGTGTGGATGAGACTGTTTCTCTGCATGTTTCTGCACAACTGTCTGTATTATGAGTCTAGCCATATCTACCTGCGTGACTGCACGCTCATGTGACTGCTCTTTTCTTTGTGTTAGTGTGTCTCATTGCTTTTCCCTGTATAGCCGCTAAATTTCTTTTTTTATCTCCCTTCGATTTCTTTACACTCTGTGCCTGGCCTCCGCGTGAATGCACGCTCCCATATCTTATACCTAGGTCCTGCTTCCTCCGTCCCAGGGAATGGACGCAGAACCGGTATCTGAACATGCATCAACGCTCAAATATTGAGGCGCTGTGCTCGCCCTTAAGCGACCCTTTCATTTGTTCGTATGCCATCTCTGCATACAGCCCCCTGGAATCCGCTTTTTGTAATTCATGAGGCTGGAGTTTTGCAACATCAATGGGTGGGTAAGTTCCCGTCTTTATTGTTTTGTTTTCTTCTTATGCAAGGTTCTTGAACTGCCATTCTCCAGCTGCCCCTGCATCCTTACCTCTGTAATTAGGATATGTGGTGGAAGCCTGACTTCAATGTAGGTCCCGACCTAGTCTGGTCCAGGAACTGTGACTGTTGCAGCCTGCACCCTCTCTTCCTTTTACCCAGTGCTTTAAGTGGGCCAGTACTGTCCGGTGCGGAGTACCAACACTTTTTTATTTTGAGGAGGAGAGTACTGACACTTCTCAAGAGAAATGCAATACCTTTAATTGGAGAGTACCGGCACTTCTCAGAAACAAGCAGGCACTATGTTACAGAGTACTTGCACTTTTATTTTTCCATTTCAAGCGCTGCTTTTACCTATGGAGACAAATAACTGCTAGCTGTAGTGTCTGGAGTAGGATCCTGCTCATCAGGAAAGTCTTTGACATTCATGGCCATTGAATCCCTGTCCCACAACTTTTAGCAAAGAGAGGCGTAGCAGTGGGCGAAGATCCAAACCTAGCTCTGATTTTCAGAAGCATGAAAAGTAGTTCCACTATTTTATGCCATCTTTCAGCAGCGAGAGACAGTACCTTCTGACTTCTTTCTTAAACGCTCCTTGTGACCCTCTGTCCATGATATTTCGGGATCAGTTATTTCCCAAGCAGTGCTCAGTTTGTGCCAGTGGTTCAAGGTGGTGGACAGCTGCACTCTTTTTTTGCTCAGAAGTATTTATTTTTGATTAGCAGATTTTGACCCAAAAGAAGAAAGAGAAAAGTATAAAAAAAGGAAGAGAAACTGGAAATGATAGTTGTGAGGAAATGGGGTGTATTACATAGTGTGATTGTGCGACCTCACCATGTAATACACTTACCAACCCCTTTAGGACCAGTAGGTTTTGTTTGTCAAACCTTCTTCCTAACCCTCCAGGCTCCAAGCAGCAAGACTTGCACAAAGGAACAAGTTTAAAACATTTAAACAGCACCAAAACAATTGAAGAAGAAATCGACAACCGACTCTAATTTATAAAAAGATACTGTATTTTTTCTGTGTTTTTAGACATCACAACAAAAAAGATCCACTGAAGGGTTCCGGAGATATAGAATTTATAAGTTATAGGAAATCAAAGGATTTCACTCAACCTTGAACAAGAGTTGGCAAATTCACCAAATTTGACACAAACTTTTCCCACCAAAAATTTGGGCTATTTTTTTGCAGTCACTTAGAGCCACTTTATGTTACTAACTCCAGTAACAACTCAGTCAGGGGAACCAGCAAGGTCCACAGAAGCAGTTACCTCACAGGTAGAAGCGATCCTCAGTCAGTTCAAGGCACGTTTATCCTTTGCAGTGGTTTCCTATAGAAGTTGTCCTAATGCAAGGGATGAAGGATGCTGAAGATGCCAAAGGTTGCTGTGGATGCGATGCGGGCTCTTCCTGCTGCTACTCCTTGATCCACGAAAGGGGTGAGGTGGTCCTGGTCACAGGGTCAATGCCCCTCAAAGTCCTCTCTGTGCTGGTGGAAGTTCAGTTGCCACTGGGCTACCAGTCATCCAGAATAGCGGTCATAGCCTAATCCTTCCCTTGGTGATAACTCGTCTTCTGGGCAACCAGGCTGCATTCCAACAACCTTCCCAGGCAACGCGTACTCTAGTGCAATTTTGAGCATCATGTCCTGGTCGTTGATGCTGCATGGAGGTGGATGGCAGCGATCGGAAGGTTCTGGGCTATCAACTTTTCTCAGCTGTTGTGGCCCTGTGCTGTGAACAGTAGTTCAGTCAATTGACCCTTGAAGTCTCTTTGCTTGGCTGGGCTCTGGAGACGTCTTCACCGTGAGCAGGGCACAGCCCCTCTCCCTATCTAGCCACCAGGTTCAGCAGGGGCCATTCCATGCCAGTGCAGCCTCTCTTTGCCGGTTCCACGGCGAAGCACGACAGACCTTCTTCAGCCCATCTTCCAGCCCAGACGAGATCTAAGTTCTGTATGCCAGGGGTGCCTTATTTATTCTCAGAAAGTGAACTCGGGCTAGCCAATGGCCATCGTTAGCCATTGGCTACTAGGTTCTCTGCCTTCTGATGACCACTATCTGGGAAATGTGGCATCTGGCTATCCCAAGATGCACCATTCTGCCCACACCCAACATGGCAGAACCCCTTTCTCAGCATCCAGCACTCCCAAGCCCAATCCAGGGGTGTGGCTACATGCCGCTGAAAAAACGGTTTGACAACCATTTTCCCCTCTCCTTTCCAGGTGCCAGCTAGTTATCCTAAAAAAAGAGAATGTCACACTCCCAAATGTTCCTATTTGCTCTTCAAAGGCAACTTCGGCTTTGAAGCTCACCCTTTGAGCCAACAACGTGTGTCTTCCTGCAGGAGGGAGGTAACACCTCTCTCCAGTGAGGGCCCCTGTTGTCTCCATTCCTGGGAGTCGTTAGCACTTCTCCCTTGGAGGGCAGAAAGCTGTCTCTGATCCAAGCTCCATGTGTAGCGATTAAGGGCACAGGGGTTTGAAAGCAACAAAGTGGCAACTTTGTGAAAGTTGCACACTGTAACTTGTTCAATTAATTTCAACTTGAGAACCAAGTCAGGCGTAATGTGACAAGTTGTTTAATACCTTACAGTATCAACTTTGGTCATACAGTTCAGTAGGTAGAACAGCTAAGGGGTCAGCATGTAAGCTTGCACAGCCAAATGTCTTTCCACAGTAAAGATGACAGTTTTGCATTTAGCTGTCAGAACATGTACAATACATGTTGTGCCCATGAAATATGCTGCTCTGTGCCTTAGAGCTCAGTAGGCCTGCCACGTGCTTCAGGGGGACATTTGACTTTGCCAGGTTAGGCTAGCAGTTCAAAACTGCTCTTCCAGTCTGCAATGGCAGGCAGAGAGACTCGTTTTACCTTTGTCATACCTAGGGTGCCATAACTAGTGCAGCAATCCCTGGGGTGACTCTCTAACTTACATGCCCTTGGTATCATATACTACAGACTTACAGGTAAGTTAGCCCATGCCAATTGGGTATAGTCCATGTAATCATGGGCATCAATTAGGGGTCGCCAGGGGGTCGCTACTGTGATCACCTAAACCACCCATTGTGACCCCCTTCCACCTTGTTTGCAACCCTGGCGGTTCATCAGCCTTGGCAAGCGCTCTGGTGGCATTAAATCAGCCGCATAGTGAGCAGCTCTTGATTGCACTGCTGTGCTGAACCTCGGCCTGCAGAGACATCATGATAGCTTGCAAGCTGGGCCTGGGTGGGGGAACGAACTGGTCTCACTCGTTGCTATGGTGACCCTGGGCAGGACCGGCCAACACAGCCCTTGATTTGATACACTGTATGTATCTGCTGCGGGCCTGGGCCGGAAAGCTGAGCTAAAGAGCACGAAGCTCACGCTGCATAGTTGGGCATGATTGGACAGGGACTGCACATGCTGCAGCTAGCAGCATGTGTGTTTAAGTGCAGCGCACCTGCTGCACCCTACCCTAGCTGAGGACGTGGTGCCTGGTGCGGTATGTGCACAACTGTGTTTGGGACTGCCTACTGGTCCGAGGGCAGTCCATTTGGTAGCGCAAAAAGTGCTACCAATGATGATGGCCCTGGATATATTATTGGCCAGCCCTCGTGTGGCAGTAAAATCTGCACTGATGTGCGTGAATGCTGGGTGTCAAGACTCCAGAGTGACTGACTAGAATCAACGCAAGTTCGGGACCGGGCCGTGAGTGACTTGCTTCACTTAATTGTCACTCTGACTGAGTTGGACTGTCGGACCTCGGTGGGCCGTGGGGCAGGTGATGTCATGTGAGAGAGTAAGACTGACTGAGCTGTCACATCGACTCTACTAGAATCTTGTCTCATAGAACCCCCTTTGTGGTGGTGCCGGTCGTTGTGACTACTGTGAGCTGCGGGCCCTGAGCAAATCTCTAAAAGAAGAAACAAGTAAAGTAAGATAAGACTATCTGTTTTTGAAGTTCACGCAAGATTTTCAAATGCCGTGCTGCAAACGTCAGAAATCATTGTTAAAGAGCACACATTTTAGGTTCAACCCTTCTAGTGGTCTAGCCATCGTTTAGGTAATGTGAAGAACACATTAATTGCCATTTTTTAACGTCGAATGTTGCATCTGTGTAGGCACAGCATGCGCACGCCAGTCAGTGCTGGTGGACTGGCCAGCAAGACATTGTTTTGAACACCATATAGGCCAGGATGGCCGTATCGGGTGACGGGTGGGCGTTTTCTCAGGGGGCTGGAAGAGTGGGGCAGGTTTCATAGCAGGGCTACGGTTTTAAAAGCACTGCAAAGTTCCTTGTATATTTAGCAGTTTTTGGGCAACAACAAAAGTGTCAAGTTAACTCTGGTGATTTATTATTGTACCTGATGGGAGGGAAATGGGAGTTTTGTACAGTGGCAGTTTTCACTTGTCTAAGGTAGCACAGAGGGTTAATATGCCTGCTGCAAAAAACGGGTACCATGCATATCAAAGAACAATATTTTATGTTGCGTACTCAGTGGGTTACTGCTTTTGTCACAGAGATTCTGTTACTGTGCAGTTCATAAGTTACATTCGTAATCTAGCACAGAGAGTTACAAACTGCCTTCTAAGAGCTGCATGGTACAGGTTACAAAGTTATGTTTTTTCCAGTCTTTCTATCCTGATATTGCTAAGAAAGGTTTGTGTGGGTAGAAATAAATTTTTATTATTAAAGTAGACCCTAACCACTGTGTTATATTCTGAATCCCGAGTTTGTGTTTCTCCAGACCAAGCCCTCTTAAAAAGTGCCTACTAGTATGAATGGCAAGTAAATCCTACACTTTTTAGTTTACTTTGCCTTATGTAACATTTTCTATAAACTGATTTACACACATATGATTAATTGTCTCTGTGTGTATATTGGACTTTTAAAATATGGAAAGTTTTGCTTTAGGAGCAATGATTACTAGGGTCATTTTTAAATGCGGACTGTAACATCTGCATTTGTAAAGCAAGCATTCATGCCTTTGGGCATTCTGGCTGTTAGAAAACATGTTTGTTTCTGGTATGGTATGCTGATGCAGAACAAGTATATAATTGATCAAGACAAGTACTATGCCAGCGATGTGCATGTTTTCTGTAGAAGAAATTAATGATGGTAAACCTGGAAAGGTTCAGTGGCTCCACAGGTTCAGAAGTAGGTATACCTTGTCATGGAAAGAACGGTTGCTGAGAGAACCTGACCTGCATCAAATAGAACTGTTATCTATGTTCCAAGACTGAGATTTAATTACATATTTCTCTTAGTTTCTAAAACAAAGGAAAACGTGAACTTGTTTTGAACATTATAGGCCCATCAGCCTTCACATTTTATAAATTATTTGATATTGATAATGGCTGAATTCAACTTGACTAGCGTATTTTCTATTGTTGTACACTATTTGATAGGCTCTTAATCAATGCTACATTATCTTTATTGTATATCTGAAGATACTACCTGAAACAATGTATGTAAGATTTGAATTATGACTGTTTATAGGGTACTTCTTTTGTATCTGTAGAAATATTCCAGCCTCTTTGTATGACGTAAGTAACCAAAAGTTAGATGCATCACTTCCTGTGACAGCACCAACCAAAGGCCACGCAATGTCACTTCACATGATTTCATCGGGTCTAAAGGTCACGAGATGTCATCTGGTCAAATGCCTTGCGATTTCACTTCCTGTGACATCTAGGTTGGGGCAGCAAAGGATAGGTGATGTCACTTCCAGTGATGTCATCAGGTCAAAGTTTGTGTGATGTCATATCCTGTGACGTTAGGTGGGGCGTTCACATAGCAGGTGATGTCACTTCTGCTACCCCAGGCATTTTGATGAATCGAAGTCCATGAATGCAGCATACACATTTTGGGGGTCAGGGCAAAGAGATCTGGTTAGCAGGCCTCGGTGCACTCTCAAAATCGAAAAAGTAGCAGCCCAATACCTCAGGTTGACCATACAAAAAAGAGCCATTTCCTTACAATAGTTGTGAGAAAACAGTTACCAGGAGAAAGCTGGGATGAGAAAAAACTTGCAAGAGTGAGTTAAAAAGTCAGCATGTTTTGGAGAATGGAAGAAAGAGTAATACCAGGAATTTTAACTAGTCAGCCTCGGAATTCAGCAATGCTGGCTCTTGGCTCCTAGGGAAAGCATTGGGCCATAGTTATTATTTTTTAATTAATTTAATTTTAAAGCACCAGCATCTGAGTGAGCACGGATCAACAGCACACAGCCTACAGGCAGTTTAAATCCCTTGAAGCTACTTCATTATCAGATGGCTGATAGAAGACGTGAGGCACGACCAGTATGGATAACAAATTTCAGCTGTTTACAGGGGTTTGTACTCCCATTCAGGAGATGACACTTGGGTCCATATTTATAAATATTTAACGCAACACAGCAAGCCATCCGTGCTGCTCTGCGTGAAAGGGGGCAGGGATGAGCCGTATTTAACATTATACGTGTATTTGTGCTCTTTGCCTGCGCTTGCGCATAAGCTGCTGCCCAGCGCCAATGCAAGCTCACTTGCACATTGGTACAAGGGTGCCTGCTTTGTAGGCAGGACTGTTTTTGAGTAGGAATGGGCATCTTCCTGCACAAAAACAACCTTTAGAGGCATTTTACTCTTTGTAAGTGTGCAGCAGAATGCAGCATGCTTAGAAAGAGGAAACAATGAGGAGAAATACTGTTCTCCAGTATTGGGGTATCTTTCATAGATTCACATGCCTGAATCATTCCCCGTCGTCGGAGTGGGAGTCCCACGGTACATAAAAAAGCAATAATTATGCACATAATAACCATAACATAGGTAACCTAGAACCAGGAAGTAAAGTAGCCATAAACTACAAGGAAAAAAACTTCCACATCTACGACTTATCCAAGTCATTATATACAGTCCAAACTGCAGCCAGTCAGGCGACAGCACCCTCTAGAATGCTCTCCTCAGAGGCTGAGGCTCTCAGACTTTCTACCGCACGTCGTGTGAAGGGAGTGTCCCTGAACTCTGTTCAGTACTCTTCTATTCCTCTGGAATTTCTTCTCTTCAGGTTGTCATCTTCAAAGAAATCTCTCTTTAGACCTTGTGAATCTTGTGGAAAGCTGCGGCTGTTTTCTGAAGATCCCTGCAAGAAGTGCATTTATTGCCTTTATCCTGATCACCAGGTGAGAGATTGCAAGATATGCAGGACCTTACCTCAGAAAACCCTCAGAGATAGAGAAGGGCGTCTACTTCTGTGGCTACAGAAGATTAAGAATCAAGACAACCCCCTATCTGAGGTGGGAAGTATTGCCTCTGCCTCATCTATGTCCTCTAGGAAGAGGATGGCTGAGGAGGATCTGTCTTCTCCTGGGGCTAAGGTGTCGAGAAAAACACAACCCTCTAAGGGTTCTGATTTGCCTTCCACCTCAAAAAAGGCTCCTCCACCTTCAAACAGTAAGCCTCTGCCTACTACGACCCCTAGAAAGACTGTTAAGTCTCTGGCTTAAAAAAACAACTTCCCGAGAAGGATTTACCTCAGAGAAAAATCCAGTTGACGACGGCTCCTCCGTCGACGAAAATCATCGTCGACGCAACTTCGACGTCGACTGTTACCTTCTCGTCGCCGAGACCAAAAATGATCATGTCATCAGCTTCATCTCCGTCGACGCTAGTCTCTGTCTCTGTGAAGCCCATCTCGTCGACGAAGGAAATTACATCTACCGCCGACGCCCCGTCGACGGCGAAGGTTAGAAAGATCTCATCGTCGACGGCCGCCTAGTCGACGAAGATTGCCTTGCCGTCGAAGACTGCCTCGCCGTCGAAGATTACCGCGTTGTCGACGACAACTGCCTCGTCGACGGTTACTTCCTTGACACCAGTTCAATCAACGACGATACCGTCAACGGCCCTCTCGTCGACACTTCAATTGTCATCTTGCACAGAATTGCAGGTTTGGTCTGCATCTAAGGCCACTGCCTCCTCTGCACCGTCTATGACAACATCTTCTTTACTACAGAGACGTGTTTCTTTGTTGGAGGCCTTCTCTCCATTGCATATCTCCCCTACCAAAGTACCTATTGAGTTACCAGAGCAATTACTGGACTCTGGGGAGGATAATGAGTGTGAAGAGGATGACAGATTTCGCACTGCCAGGAGCCCTTCGGAATTGCTTATTAAATATCAGGAGGATGACCAGGAGGAAGATCCTTTGCCGGAGTCTGTAGCTCCAGCTCCTGACACGATACCTACAGCACAGATGCCTTTAGCTCTGCTAAACAATCTGCAATACATGTTGGACGATTATTATCGCCGTTTTCCTCCATCTGAATCGGCAGAGTCCATTCCATCGACACCTATGCCTCAAGCTTCTGGCTCTTCTTTAAAGTCTCCCAGACCACCTTCTCCAGTACGTCTCATCATTCCCATGATGTTAACACCACTGACGATGATAGGGAAGAAGGAGAAGTGGACGATAGATCTCTTCTTACGGAGTGGGACGACTACCAAATTCAAACTCCGTCCCCTTCAACTCCAGCTCCCATTGACTCGCCTCCAGTCGATATCAGAGGCTTTCATCTCCTTATAGAAAGGGCAACACAAAGGTTCCTTCTACCAATGGAAAGAAAGAAGGATGAGTGCTTCCTCTAACGATTTTAAGGATCAGCCAAAGAAACTGATACGGACCATTCCCATTATTGATTTCATTTGGAAGGAAGGATTGAAGGTCATGACAATGCCTGCTTCTAATTCCTGTGGTCTTGCCTCGACTAGACAAAAAGTATAAGGCACTTGATAACTCACCTGCATGCCTCATAGGCCAGCCGAAAGCTGACTCTGTTATTGCCCAAGCGGCACAAAGACAATCTAGAAACCCCTCCTCTCCAATCACAGCTCCTCCAGACAGGTATGGCAGGCAATTGGATGCTATTGGGAAGAAGGTTTCCACCATGGCAGCGACGACCATCCGTGCTGCTAATTCACTGGCCATATTAGGGCGATACGACAGACAGATGTGGTCGGACATCTCTTCCCTACATCAACATGTTGCCGGAACCATCAAAGTCTGAGGCCTTAAAGATCTTACAAGAAGGGGAGCGTATCTCTGCTGAGATAATAGATTCGGCCGTGGATGTCGCATCCACAGGATTTAGGCAGCTAGCGGGTGCTGCAGTTTTGCGAAGGCAAGGCTGGCTGAAATCGACATCTTTTCGCCAGGAGGTTCAGGCAAAGATTATTGACATGCCGTTTGATGGGGAATCACTATTTGGCCAGCATGTCAAAGAGGCCCTTCAGGCCATTAAAGAAGATACCAAGACAGCAAGATCTCTCGGTACTCTTCAATTTCACAAGCCGCCCTTTCGGGGTGCTAAGGGACATGGATCCTTTTCTAATAGAGGAGGCTACAACCAACAAAGGTCATACCAGTCCTTTCAAGGCAATCAGCGAGATCATTCCCAAAGACAACAGTCATACGGACAGCGAAATACCTCCTATATGCAAAATAAAAGAAGGCCCTCCTACCGTGGACGGGATTCAGCTAAAAAGCAATGAGAACCGCCACCTGCCACCACTTCTACCGCCTTCCCCTTTAAAATTTGGAGGAAGAATCTCCCAATGTTACTCGAACTAGACATCGTGGCCACAGGCCACGTTCTAGAGTTCATAAAGATTCCTCCAAACTCTCCTCCCAAGGGCCCACCTCCTGCTCATCTCAAGGAGCTTTTTTCCCAAATAAATTTGATGATTCGAAAGGGAGCAATCGAAAGGGTCCCTCATGTACAAAGAGGAACAGGATTTTCTTTGCGATTTTTCCTGATAATGAAAAAGTCGGGAGAATGGCGCCCCATCTTCTATCTTCGCTCCCTCAACAAATACCTGAAGAAATTATCCTTCAGGACGCTTCAAGAAATCCTTCAGCTCCTCTCGGCGGGGGATTACATGGCCACCCTCGACCTCCAAGACGCCTATTTCCATGTGCCAATCCTACCCAGACACAGAAAATTCTTGCTGTTCAGAGTGGCTGGCAGGGACTTTCAGTTCAAAGTCCTTCCTTTCGGACTATGTTCAGCACCCAGTGTATTTACCAAGGTTCTGGCACCAGTGGCCGCACACCTTCGTCTGGAAGGGATTCAAATCTTTCCATACCTGGACGACTGCCTTATCAAGGCGAATTCTTTTCCAACCGCAAGCGCACACATTCAAAGATGTCTGTCACTTTTCCAATCTCTAGTTCTCTCCATCAACCTCGACAAGTCTCATCTTGTTCCATCACAAAGAAAGACTTTCTTGGGAGCCACGTTAGACACTCAGCTTACCCAGGCATTTGTCTCAATGAAAGACAACAAAAAATCTGCAAGCTAGCCCGCCTTTTACAATCATAAAGGTGCGTTTCAGTCCGGCTGTTCAAGTCTTTTTTAGAGATGATCTCTTCCTGCATCCCTTTGATACCCGACTGCCGTCTCAGAATGAGGCCCCTGCAAGAGGAGCTCAACCACCAATGGTTGCAGATTTCGGGGTCGTTCGACGACATCATTCGCATCACTCCTCGGATGCGAGAAGCCTTACTCTGGTGGGCTCTAAGAAAGAACATGAAAAAAGGGTGTGCATTCCTGGTAGAAGTTCCAGATTTCACCGTCACCACAGATGCATCCCTCGAGGGATGGGGGGCACACCTTCAAGGGATGATGGTCAACGGCAAGTGGAGCGTCCAGCAAAGGACGTGGCATATCAACCTTCTAGAATTACAAGCCATCTTTTTAGCCCTAAAATCCTTTTGAACCATCATCCTGGGAACTTCAGTACTAATTCGGACAGACAACACTACAAGTATGCACTACTTGAACAAACAAGGAGGAACAAAGTCTGCCCTTCTCTCTCTTCAAGCTCAAGAAATCTAAGACTGGGCGATACGACACAGAATCAGCCTATAAGCGATCCATGTTCCATGAGTCTCCAATGTCACAGCGGATTCCCTCAGCAGATCGACAGTATCCAATCACGAGTGGGGGTTACATCAACCAACGTTGATTCAGGTCTTTCAGGAGTGGGGTCGTCCCGACCTGGACCTGTTTGCGACCAATCAGAACTGCAAATGTCCATTCTTTGCAAGTTGGCTTCCCCACAAGGGGTCACGCGGGAATGCGTTTTCGATGAATTGGTCGCAGATGTATGCTTACGCCTTTCCTCCGATACTGTTGGTTCCCAGAGTTCTCCGGAAGATGAAGAGAGAACCTTGTCGCCTAATTCTCATCGCTCCCAGATGGCCTCGCCAGTTGTGGTTTACCGAACTTCTCCTTCTCTCAGAATGCGATCTCATTCAGTTTCGACCAATACCGACCCTCCTATCCATCCAGAACAGACCGATCTGCCACTCGGACCCTGCCTCTCTGAAATTAGCAGCCTGGCGCCTGAACACCTTGAATTCGCACATCTGAACATACCTATGGATTGTAAGGAAGTGTTAGCCAACGCTCGAGCGCCTGCCACTGTTAAAACGTACAGGCTTAAATGGAAGAGCTTTTGCATATGGTGTCAATCTGCCAACATTCATCCAATTCATGCAAAACCGGAACAGATTTTACCGTTCTTTTTACACTTGGCAAGATCAGGCCTGTCCCATTCTACTCTGAAAGTATTTTTGGCAGCTATTTCAAGGTTTCGGCAAGACGGTTCCAATTCTCTCTATTCAGCTAGGATCATTCAGCAGTTCTTTAAAGGATTGTTTCGGATGTTTCCTCCTATCCGGCGCCCACCTCCATCCTGGCATCTTAATGTGGTGCTTGCACAACTCATGTGGCACCCCTTTGAGCCTATTCATAAAGTGGGTTTGAAATTTCTAACATGAAGTGTCTCTGCTATTGGCTTTAACATCAGCTAGGAGAGTCCGTGACATTCAAGCTTTTACTGTTAATCCACTTTTTCTTCAATTCACCTCGAACTCAGTAGTGCTACGCAGTAACCCCAGTTTTCTGCCTAAAGTACCTTCGGACTTCCATCTCAACGAGCCTATCATTTTAAAAACCTTCTTTCCTAATCCTCAATCACATGCGGAAAGAACTTTGCATTCTCTTGACATTAGAAGATGTCTCAAGTTCTATTTACAACGGACTTCTACAATCCGTAAATCTGACCAGCTATTTGTGGCCTACGGAAGGATGCGACAGGGACATTCAGTATGCAAGCAGATAATAGCTCGTTGGATTTCTGCCGCAATTTGCCTCTGCCATCAGCAAGCAGGAAGACCATTGCAAACAACTCCGAGAGCACATTCTACAAGAGCAATCTCCTCTTCTACTGCTCTCTTTGCAGGTGTGCCTCTTCATCAAATTTGCAGAGCTGCAACTTGGTCCAGCAGACACACTTTTACCAAGCACTACTGTTTGGAATCTGCCAGTGATGCAGATACGTCAGTGGGACACACGGTTCTCCGTAATCTTTTTAAATAAGGTGAACCTCTGTTCTTCCCTCCTCCTCTGTACTGTTTCTCAGATGCATTTTAGACATAATTATTATATATCATAGCATTGCCCTGTATATACATGTATTTATGCATAGTATAGCATTCTAGGTATGTTATTGCATAATGTCTTTTGTACATATGTTTATGTTACAAATAGCGTCTTACGAGCATTATTGGCGTACTGCTTTCTACTCTGATTCAGGCATGTGAATCTATGAAAGATACCCCAATACTGGAAAAGAACAATAGTTACTTACATGTCATCTGTGGTTCTCCAGTATTGGCATCTTTCATAGATTCACATGCAACCCACCCATCTCCCCTCAGAGGCTGGTTTATGCTCTTATCACTTGGTTCACTCTTGTGCAAGAAAATCTAAGAGCCTCAGCCTCTGAGGAGAGCATTCTAGAGGGTGCTGTCGCCTGATTGGCTGCAGTTTGGACTATATATAATGACTTGGACAAGTCGTAGATGTGGAAGTTTTTTTCCATGCAGTTTATGGCTACTTTACTTCCTGGTTCTAGGTTACCTATGTTATGGTTATTATGTGCATAATTATTGCTTTTTTATGTCCCGTGGGACTCCCACTGTGGCGCTGGGGAATGATTCAGGCATGTGCATCTATGAAAGATACCAATACTGAAGAACCACAGATTACAGGTAAGTAACTATTGTTCATATTTCTCCTTGTTACTTCTCTGGTGGGGAGATGTACAGAGCTCTATCACTGTTGGTAGGTCTGAAAATGTGTCAAAATGCATGGGTGGATGCGTGGGAATGACTAGGCTCCAGTCATGGCACGCCTTCCTGCTGCAGTGTAATGCAAGGCTGCAATTTTGCGCTCCCTTGTTACTCTAGATTTATCAAGCCATGGAAGGTATTGGCTATCAGTTCCGTAAAGGTTTTGTAAAATTTGAACGTATATCCATCGGGTCCTGGGCCTTTTTCACCAGGCCTGATGCAGTGAATAGCTTTCAGAACCGTCCCTCTCTCTAAATGGGTGCATTAAGAGAGAGACGGTCTTCTTGGGACTCATGCGGAAGGACACATGAATTTAGATAGTCGTTGCATGTCCTGGGGTGTACCAACTTGTAAAAATTATACAGATCAACGTAGAAAGTTTGGAAAACATTCAGGATGTTCTGGGATGATGTGGATATTTTCCTAGCGTTGTTCTTGACAGTGTAAATAATCGCCCTATTCTTAGTATACTTCAGGTAGTTCGCCAGTAGTTTCCCAACTCTGTTTCTAGATACCACTCTCGGCATCATAGACCTGTACCCACATCTGGGTGCTCTTAGTATTCTCTTGTACTCTTATTGTAGGTTGTGTAGTTTCAGTAGATCAGCTGAAACAACAGAGTGTCTAATAGACTCATGTAGTGTTTTTATTTTAGATTCTACCTCTTTGAGTTGTTTGTTTAGGGACTTGCTTTTGATCTATGCGAGGTTTAAAAGGGCCCATCTGAGGGAAGCCTTCAAGGCATCCCATCTGATAGTGACAAAGGTGTCTTCAGGGGCGTTTTCGCTAAGGAATTGGCCAATCGCTATAGTGATCTTCCTCCCGATGTCATCATCCTCTAAGAGGACATCATTAAGGCACCATTGTGTGTGTGGGGGGGGGGGGGGTGAGGAGTCTACGTTCAAAGTCCAGAGATGTGCAGGCATGGGCCAAGTCCATTATCAGTCCTATTTTTGGATCTTGTACCATTGTGAGTAGTGGTATATTTACCAAAATATAGTCAATCCTGGTGAAAGAATGGTGAGGTGGGGAGTAAAATGTACAGTTGCTGCCTGATGGGTTATACAACCTCCAACAATCAATCAAATAGTTTTTTATTTTTTTACAGTAAAGCTTCATTTGCTTGTGAGATCTGCTGCCCAGAAACACATGTGCTAATCTATCTAGGTTCATGTCCATCGTATGGTTTAAGTCCACATCTAGGATGACTTCTAGATTATCGGGGAGCTCTGATGATCGCTTGCCCAGCTATTTCCAGAATTTCACAGTTATCATTCGGGGCATATATGCTCAGAATAAAACAATTCTTGCATTTTTTTAACCTTGGTGATAAGCCATAGTAGAGCTTGATGATCATGTGTATGGGATAGCACAGTGATTTTGTGTCTCGGAAAGTACAGAGTGATAACTCAATTTTGTTTTAGTGCTGGGGAGCGAACAGACTCAGTCACCTAAGAACAGTACACTTTGGCATCCCTGCTGGATGTGTCTCTTGTAGTAATATTATGTCCCCTTTTAGCCTACTACAATAGTCTGTGATCTTTATACATTTCAAGGGAGGATTCATTCCCTTAGTATTTACTGAAATAATTTTAAGTGGTTCAGTCAGTCACTCACACAGCTTTATTCGATCTTTTGTAAACAGACCATAAAAGCACATAAGTACATATAAAATTTCCAAACCAATAAATATACATATATACATAGTAAAAATAGGTATTAAACAGATTTGCTGTGATTCAAATACGACCTTTAAAATCATTTATAAAAAACAGTTAATGATTAAAATTGCACAATACTACTAAGATGTGAGCCTGCCTTTTTCCTATTCCTAAAACAGGCCCATACAAATGAAGCGACACAGAAACATACAGATGGGTCCAATAATGCCTTCAGAAAATACATGGCGACCCGACATTGCCTTAAATTATAGTGCCTCAGGATTGGGAGTATACATATTTTTCTTTCCTCAGAATAATTTTTACAGAATAATACAGTATGCAAGTCTGACTGCACAGCATGGTTGTTACAAGGGCAGGGAGCAAGATCTGCTAATCTGTATTTATTTTGTGGGTATCCCAGGAGTAACGAAATCATATTCAGTCGGAAGCACAATAAAATAAATCTGTGCTGCTCGTTATTTATACGAGCTAAATAATGAAATCCTTCTGCTGATATTGGTGGGACCAGATCCTATGCAATGGAGGAACGATGGATACGTTTTTCTTCCCCTTCGGGCAAATTTTAATCTTTGGCAATATAAATCAGTTAACCATTTCTTCGTGACCGCTTTACAGGAATTGGGGTCCTGAAAAAGTTTTCCCAGTCCTAGAGCTTTCAATTCAGTTTCGACGTAATTTAGCCACCAGATCCTTTTGTAGTGATCTAGGTTACAGCATTCCCTAATGATAGTTTGGGTCAAGTCCACGGTAGTTATCTGCCATATTGAAAGCCACAAGAGGACTGGGGCCAACCTTATGGTATCACTCAAATAGGGAAGCCCCAATTCAACATGTAAAATGTAATTTGGGGCTGTTTGGGGTAAAGACACATGATTTTTAAAGAAGGAATCTTCCATTTGCTGTAACGAAGCAGGATTAACCATCTCCCAAACACCTGCTCAATATGTTACGGCTGACTTTGTTTTTTGCTAAAAAAATATTTTTTATTGCATCCTCCCAATTGTTTTGCAAATCTCTTAACAGCATTGAGGCGCCTTTGCATACCCTGGCCTCTTGTTTTCACTAATTTAGACCACGAGTGATCCTTATCAAAGAGCACCCCAAGATAGGAAAAGGAGTCAACCACCTCAATTTCCTTACCTGCCAGCAGAAAGTGGGGATGTTTCTCACCTCTAGTCGCTCCGGCCACAATTATAAATGATTCGGATTCATTGACTTTTAGATCAAGGGAGGCCATTAAGCTGGAATAAGCTTTGATTAATTTTTGTACGGCCAACCCCGATTTAGCCATCAGTACTGTGTCATCGGCGTACGCCAAGATCGGGAGGGGGGGGGGTTTGATCGAATTTGAGCACGTCCAATGAGAGAGCAGACAGGGAAGACTCGACTCCGTTCATATAGATTGAAAAAAGAAACAGGGAGAGCACACACCCCTGTCTTACTCCCTTTTCTATTTTAAATTGATGAGTGCACTCCCCTTCCTGCCATCCTTACACAAGCAGTGACGTTGGCATACAGATGACGGATGAATCCAATAATCGCCGGGTCAATGCCCATACCCTCCATCATGGACCACAGCCTAGATTGTGAAACTCAGTCAAAGGCTGATGTTAAGTCCATGAAGGCCAAGTATAGTTTCCCGCTTTTAGAGTTAGAGTACTTACCTATAGTTAGGGAGAGGTTTAGGCACCGGTCGACCGTCCCCATACCTCTGCGGAACCCATATTGTGTGTTCAAAATTATGTTATGCGTTTCTTCCCAATCTTCCAGTCTGGCCAAGAGGACCCGCCCCATTAGTTTGGCAGTGGTATCTAGGAGAGATATAGGGCGGTAATTCTTAGGAGAGTCCCTATCCCCTTTATTATAAATCGGCACAATTATGATGGAGGTGGGCCTACTATCTGAATGCTGTTAAAAATATTTGCAAGTTAAGGGACCCACATATCAAAGTTATATTGAAAGAGGTCAATTGGTACTCTGTCTGGCCCCGGAGCCTTACCAGGAGTACAGGATTTTAAAGCCTTTTGGACCTCGGATACAGAGAAGATTAGTCCTCCCTGAGGTGAAGATGCAGGGGAATATACTAATGTAGATGAGGGAGTTGGGAGCCCAAAATTTCCTTCGAAATGTCTCACCCATGCCTCTTCATCTACATGCACATCTAATACGGGGTCACTAATGGCCTTCAAATAAGGGGCATTCACAATTTCCCAAAAGTCTCTGCTGCTGCCAGAGATAGCTGCTTGCTCAAGGTCTTCCCATGCCTGTGCCCTAAGATCTTTCTCGCTCGCTCTCCTGGTTAGTTTGTACTCATTTTGTAGTGAGCGGATCTTAGAATAGTCTCTGGGTAGAGTTTTTAGGGCATTTCCGAGGGCAAATTTCACTTTAGTACAGGCTGAGTCAAACCACCCCTTATTCACAGAAGCATTTGATGACGTTACCCGCATAAGTGCTATTTTTATTTTCGGTGATAGGGCGGTAAATCTAGTGACCAGGTCTTTCGGGCAATATCTTTTCTCCCAAGCATGCTACGATGTCTTCCTTTATTAGCACTAAATTTTCGGGGACCAGATTTAATTTTTTTGCCACTGTCCATTTCAATTGATAGCCATTTTTCCTAGACAGCTTCACGTCCTCTACAACCTGCTTGTGTTCTTTAGATTTGGATAAAATAGGTAAGACAATAGCATGGCGTGATCACTATGGGGTGAAAACCGGATACTCATGAGGGCCACTTTCCGAAGTAGATGTCCAGACACTAAAACAAAGTCAATAGTGGACTCTTGGGTGCCCCTTCTGAAAGTGGTCCCTTGCCCTCTCTCATTCATCACATTTAGTATAGACAGATTCCACTGGAATAACAGACTATTGAGAGTCTCTCCATACTAGTTATGCAAAAAATGTGTGAGGAGATTACCATGAGCGTCTTCTGCTCCACATGCCCTGGTCCCATTGAGCTTACAAAGGTGAATATTAAAATCCCCCGCCCATATAAGATTCACATTGCCCCCTTTTTCCCCTTTGTACAATTTATCGATCTCCAACACTAAGCATCTACCACAACCCTCTAGTTCCTCCCAAATTCATTATTATAGAAGTTGACAAGAGTGCAGGTTGCCTGTTTCCTAGTGGCTAGCTCCAAAATCCGGAAATGGGTGTGTAAGGGACCAACTTGTCTGACTTGGAGTCGAATAGTATTTGAAATTAAGTAAGTAACCCCCCATTCGCCCTTCCAGAGGAAGAGGGAAAGGCTGGAGAGTGGAAGGTGCGAAACCCTGTAAAAAAGGGAGGGTCTTTTGCCCAAGTTTCCTGGAATAATACTATCTCCATGGATTGCCACTCATTTAGCCAATGTGGGTTAGCGATTTTGGAGGCTAAATCTGCCACATTCCATGATACCATGTTTGCCCTAGTTCCCTCAGTATTATTCATAGAGAATTTTAGGGTCTGCCCATGTCCCTGTGTACTTGGCGCTAAAATTTCGGCTGCGGGGGCAACCTCAAAGGGTAATGTGATGGGTGAAGGCATCCGTGGGCTACACTCTACTGAGGCCACAGTAGTTGGCCAGGTGAGTAATTGAGGAGGTGACAGGGTTAGTCAGTCACAAGCCTCCAGATTCGACAAAGTAGCAAATCTATTGTCTATTCTGATCCCAGGATTTATGATGGGATCCACATTCAGGGCAATAGATGGATTTGAGTTTTTGTCCATAAGAACCCTCCCCTTGGAAACACCCTGGCCAGTATAAAAGAACTCCAAGGCTAAGGGTATTATCTGGGTGTTCCTTAAAGCGGGTTGTAAAGGTCAGCTAAGAGGGAAGTACTTGCGTATACATTATTAAAATTGATTACCACACAGTCACCGCCAAGAGTTTTTCTTTGTCCCCCCATCCAACCTACTCTCCTGGCCATAATTAATTCATGAGCCAACTGCCTCCTCCCCTGCCCAGTCACATCAACATTACACTTTAAACAATGGAGGCATTTGTCCATTAATTGTCTGGTAGATTCACTCTGGTTTTCACGGAGTGGGGGGACATTTGCCAGAACCAAAATCAATGGGGCAGCAGCAGGTGGAAGATGGAGAGTATGTTGCGGGAGGTGCTCTTGTACTCCATTGCCGTTTTCATGGAGCCCTGCCTTATGTATTACTCCTGTTAATCCCTTCTGGGGTAATAGTGGCTGAGAGGCTATGTCCCCTTCATTCGGCCCTGGGAGGTATTGGGTGGCCTGTGTAAGATTAGGATTGGAGGTGACATTGAAGGGCTGTGTTGCAGCACTAGTTGGGCCACCAGATGATAAAGGTGGTGCCTGCGTTGTTACCGCCACTACAAGTGGCCCCTGTATTTCTCTCGATGGTACTGAATCAGTGATTGTAGATGTTATCTGTAGAGAATCATGCATCGCAGGCGTTCGGCAAGTAAAGTCAGATTCTGTGACTCTAACTCCGCCAGATGCAGTTCTATTTTGGACAATTTAGCAAGAACTGGAGCCATTATTTTGTTTAGCCTTACTGTAATCGCTGACCCGATGGAATCCGGTTGCAGTGCCTGAGAAAGCGAAGTGCTTAATGGCGTTAGTGGTGCTATCGCTTTAGAGTTCGTAGAATGCACCCTTATGTGGGCAGTTTTAGATTTAGAGGCGCAAGTGTTTTTAGATTTTTTTAGGTATTGCGCCGTTAGTAGCCCCACCCTGCTCTAGTTCGTTTGGCAGGTGGAAGTGGTGAAGAAGAGTCCAATAGGGAGACATTCTGAAAAGAGCAATCTAAACCCCTTCCTGGAACGCGCTCTGTAATCAAGTTTGGGGGAGAAAAGCCGCTTTGATCTATTGGAAGGGCTGTTAGGCTTACAGGTACTGGCAACGGAATGGCTGGAGGAGTAACCGTCTCGGGGGCTGAGGGCAAGCCCAATATTGGGGAGGTCGGGTCCAAAGAATGACGTCTTTCGGTCAGCTCTATCTCATGCGAGAGAACGCTTGCCGCTCTGACTAAGAAGGAGTCCAGCGTGGCTCCGACCCTCCCTCCAGTCTTGTCTTTTAGTCCCTTTCCTTTCAACATGGTAACAAGCAAGAATAGTAAGAGATAGCTAGTACCTGGCGCAGGTGAAAGACAGTGGGCCCAGCCCAGCCTCCTCTGGGCTCCGACAGATGCGGCCCGGGCACGCCCGCGAGCGTCCCGCGCTGCCGGAGCCCTGGCCACCTTTTAAGTGCCTCCGGGCGCTCTCCCCTGCGTTGGCGGCGTGACCGCGGTGTGGGCTGCAGGGCGGTGTAGTCTGGATCAGGCAAGATACTGGGAATCTAAGGTGGCGGGCTTGTGCAACAAAGTAGCAATGAGACAAAGAAGTTCAAAGGCTCCTGCGCTGCCGGAGCCCTGGCCGCCTTTTAAGCGCCTCCGGGCGCTCTCCCATGCGTTGGCAGCATGTGCCTCATTATGTCGGTCATAGTGGATGAGTGTAGCAGATGGAGGCAAAACAGCTGAGCACATTTATGTGTGCATGGCACTTTTATCCACCGGTGAGTAAATGTGGGTGTAGGGGTACGGGGTTTGAGGGACAGTACATATCTCACAGAATGCTCAGGAAAGTGTGGGGCAACTGCCAAAATTGTTGAAGTTGTCATAGTAGGAGGAAGTCGTGCAACAAGCCCGCCATAGTTTCCAATGTGTGGGCGAGGGGGAGGAAAGGATGCAAGGACATGGAGGAAAGAAGATCAACACAAAAGCAGAGACAATGATATAACTCAAAACCCCAACCCACCCCAGAATTGCAAAAGGACCACATTTCCCCACACTTCTTCAATAAGGAGAGAGGAAGGTCACAAGGAGGCCGAACCCAGCAACTGTAGGAACCAACTCCATCCTATGGGGAGTTAAAGTTGACAAAGACCTATCTTATATAATGATGGCAAAGGCACATGAGCGTAGAAATGACAAATTATTACACGGTTCGAAGTAATCTACCCAACCATAGTTGTAATAACAAGGTGAAGACTATACTAAACAGGCGTTAACACAGGTTATCTGATAGACTGTTGGGGGAAATTCTAAGGTAAGGAATCTACAAATAAGTGTCAGACTGGATCCGGAGATTTTTTCTTCAGCAGTACCCCTGTGCGTCATTAGGTGGCATCGGTTGACTCCGCGTCAATCGTGGGCGCCGGGATGACATCGCAGGACCTACATAGAGGCCACTCATGCATGCTGACGTCAGTTCTTTCTTTTTCCGTGCCAGCCTACAGCAGATCCGGAGAGAGCTACCCCTAGCCACTTTTTGACAACATCTTTGCGAGTCGTTGACTCTTGGTGCGTTGAGGATGTCCCAGCGAAGGACTGGCTTCAAACTCTGTAGTTGCTGCCTCCAGATCATATCCGGATCCGCACCTCGTGTGCCTTTGGTGTCTAGAGCGCAACCACGACCTGAAGTTGTGCTCTGAGTGCTGGGCCATGAACCTGAAGGCTTTGTGGGAGTGGTCCCGAAAGGTCCAGGAAGCCCGGGGCTTGGCTCCGCGTCGTTCCCGTTCTCGTTTGAGGGGAAGGTCTTAAAAACGGTTGCGAAGCCCATGCTCATCACACTCCAAATCCACCGGCGCACCTTAGGGCCCCGCAGAGTCGGTCCGGGGCCCTGGGACTTCGACACTGGCAGCTTCAGCCCTGGTTCCGGAGGCTTCCTGTGGATCCAGGCCTGGATCTGAATCGATGCCGGTCGATCTCACCCGACATTCCCCAACATCAATCCTGACGACGACGCTCCCGTCGTCGAACATGCACCCGGTCGGGGCCGGCCCCATCCTCATCCCTAAAGTGGACACAAATCTGAACTGACATCAATCGACGCCGGAAGGGACTTTTATCCCTGTGTTCATTCCTGGCGTTCCGTTTGGGCTAGAAGGTGAGGAAGAGGACTGACCCCTTTAACTGACCAGCTTGTGGTACCGGTCTGGGGAATGGACCTGGGTGAAGCCAGTGGTCTGGACACTTCCCCCAACACTGGCCTGCTTTCTCCCCTTACCATGGCTACGGAGGAGGGAGCTTCCTAAGCTGTGGTGGTGAGGAGGGCAGCCGAGGTCCTCAGCCTCAAGCACCCTATGGTGTCAGTCAGGACTAACCTCCTGACAGAGGTGCTTCAGCCCACAGCTTCCTCTTCTGCAGTTCAATCAAATCCTCATGGACGTCCTTCTGGGCACTTGGTCCAAGCCTAGCATAGGGGCTCCTGTGGATACGACGATTGCCCACCGCCCCCCTCCAGGCAAACCAGTGTTCCTGATCAAACACCTCTCCCCTGAGAGCTTGGTGGTCCAAGCCTCTTCATCAAAAGGCACATTCCTTTCTGCTTCCCTAGATGGGGAATCCAAGAAGTTGGACCAGCTTGGGAAGATGTTCTCTTCCTCCAGCTTGGCATTGCAGTCGGTTAATACCGCATGCCTCTTGGGCCGCTACTCCCATACTATTTGAGATACTGTCGTGCAGGTGCCCGGAGGAGGCCTGGGCTGGTCTCTCTCAAGCTGTAGCAGTCTGGAGAGACGCATCCAATTCCACCATACGATGTGGACTGGATACCACTGACTCACTGGGCTGAATGATTGCAAAGTCGATAGCTGTTAGATGCTACGTCTGTTTGAGTACTTATGGTTTCTCAGGGGATGTCTAATCTTCCTTGATGGACATACCCTTTGATGGCACTCGCCTTTTTGATGATAAGGCAGGCTCTGCGCTTGAGTGCTACAAGGATTCTTGAGCAACGGCTAGATCCTAGGGCCTCACGGCTACCTCACGTCCACCTCAGTCTGCCTTTCGTCCCTTTAATGGCTACGGAAGGGGCGCCCAGCCATGTCCTGTCCATCGCAGCCACTGAGTCTGCAAACTGTCCAGCCTCTGCATGGCCGTGGAAGTAGGACCCAGCATCCTCGCGGGTCAGGGAGCCATTGGGCAGGCCAGTCCACCCTTTTCCCCCCTGCCGCAGCCTCCAAACCTTCCTAGTCCGACGTTTTAGGTCCATCAATGGCCAGTTGGATGCAGGATCCGCCATCACCTCCTCTACTGGCAATCATCACGTCAGACAGGTGGGATCTGCAAATAGTTTGAAGGAGCTACTCCCTCCCCTTCAAAACTACCTCTCCCTCCATGCCACCTTCTTACGATCGCATGACGGAGGAGCATTTGGCACTTCTCTGACAGGAAGTATTGTCTCTCTTGGCCAAGGGAGCTATAGAGAGGGTCCCAGTGCCAGAAGTAAGTCATGGTTGTTATTCCCGCTACTTTCTGGTACCCAAGAAGAACAAAGGCCTGCGTCCTATCTTAGACCTCCGGGCCCTCACCTTCTTCCTCCAGAAGGAGAAGTTCAAAATGCTCATCCTAGCCCAAGTTCTGTCTGCACTCGACCCAGGAGACTGGCTGGTGGCGTTGGATTTCCAGGAAGCTTATTTTCATATCCCCGTCCTGCCGGCCCACACCTTCTTTTCACGGTGGGCCTTGAGCATTTTCAGTTCACCCTGCTCCCCTTTGGCCTTACCAGAGCCCCTCGGGTGCTCACAAAGGTGATGGCAGTGGTCACCGCTCATCTGAACAGATCAGGGGTTCCAATCTTCCCCTATCTCGACGACTAGCTGTTGAAAGCAGGTTCACCCATGGCTGTTGTCACCCACCTCCAGACTACGGCGGACCTCCTGCATTCCCTGGGGTTCACTATCAACGTGCCGAAGTTACATATGACTCCCTCTCAGACGCTTCTTTTCATTGGGGCTGTTCTGGACACAGTGCAGTTTCGGGCCTATTCCTCCCGAGCAGCAAGTCTAGGATATTCGGGCTATGATACAGATATTTCAGCCTCTTTCCCAGATTTCTGTGAGAATGACTCCGAGGCTGCTCGGCCTCATGGTCTCCTGCTTCCTGCTGGTGGATCATGCCAGATGGCATATGCGGGTTCTGCAATCTAACGACCTCAATGAAGTTTTCCTCTAGGACACTGCACCTAGAGGTGTCACAGCCCCGCCGGACACTGTTGAGGCCTGGCTATTGGAGCCTGTTGGTGAATCCTATTGTCCTCTCTATCGCTATTTACTCTAAAAAACTTTATATAAATCATGTGTATGACATCACGTGTGTTACTTGTCACTTGATCACATGTGCACACCCTTTGGGTCACCACTTTTGGATTTATTTAGAGAGAACTACATGGCTATAAAGTATACTTGACCAATATGTCCATGTTAATGTATGCTTTTATTTTTCTTTTAGATTTCCCTCAACACTGTTAAGGTACTTTACCTTTTAAACGTGGTAGGTAGGTTGGTCCACAACTACCATGGGGTGTAGATAGTTTACACATGGTCCTGATGAATTTCCGTCTGATCCTTAGGACGATTAAGGCAATTAACATGTTGACACTATTAGAGTAGAGCGCTAGGATCTTGAAGCATTACATTCAGATAAGTCCCCACTCTTTCTTCTTTTAATCAGGTGGGAGCCATCTTATAAAAAAATGTTTTGGGTCTACCCAACCTGTTTTAGCTTACACTTTCACTACACCACATCTACACTTTCCTAGGCCCCTTACCTACACCTCACCAAACGGCAGGAACAAAAGATCTCCGCTAAAGAGCCCCTCTTTGGGTGCCCGTCGGGTACTGCAGCGCCGACCCGACGAGGAGCAGACAAGATGTTGAAGCATGACACCTAGCTGGCTGGGTGTGTGAGGGCCGTCCAGATCTCGGAAGGAACTGCGCACAAACTGCAGTGGTGACTAACAAACCAAGATTGGGTCAGGGGCAGATCTCTCGCCTTTCCTCAACCAGATCTAACAGTGCTGACGGATGTGTCACTTCTGGGATGGGGATAGGGCGGGCACCTGGGAGAGGCAGATATCAGAGGCGTCTGGTATGCGGCGGAGTCCGGCCTCCATATCAACCTTTTGGAGCTCTGGGCGATCAGACAGGCACTGAAAGCATTCCTTCCCTCTCTCAGGGGGAAAGTGGTGCAGGTGTTCACCAAAAACACCACTACCATGTGGTACTGCAACAAACAGGGCAGGGTGGGGTCTTGGACCCTTCATCAATAGGCTCTCTGCGTCTGGACATGGTTGGAACATTAGGACATAACCCTGGTGGTTCAACACCTCGTAGGGTTTCCTGAACGCCAGGCCGGACGAACTTAGCAGCCGGTGCCTAGTCGATCACGAATGATGTCTCCATCCAGAGGTAGCGCAAGGTTTCTTTCAACATTAGGGAGAGCCTTGGTTAGATCTGTTCACCTCCGAAGGGAATGCGCAATGTTAGCAGTTTTGCGTGTTGGAGTTTCCTGGGCAGCACTTTCTCGCAACGCTTTTCATCACGAGTGGAGCTTCGGTCTTCTGTACACCTTTCCGCCTGTAACACCACTTCTGCCTTGAATGCTCAAGAAGATCAAGGGCGACCGGGCTCAACTCATTCTTGTAGCTCTGGACTGGGCACAAAGAGTCTGGTACCCCTACCTTCTGAGCATGGCCATCGATCCTCCAATCAGACTACTCATTCGGGAGGATCTTCTGTCGCAACAGCAGGGGAGGATTCTTCACCTGAACCTGTCTAGTCTCCACCTCCATGCGTGGAGTTTGAGTGGCAGCAGTTGACAGCTTTTGACCTTCCGCCTGAAGTCTGTGATATCTTGGCAGCCAGGCGTTCCTCCACTAAACCGGTATATGCCTGTAGATGTAAATATTTTGTGGCATGGTGCACAGCAAAGGCTGTTGATCCCCTTTCTCCTTCTCTTTCAGAGGTTCTCTTGTATATACTTTCTTTGCCCCAGCAGGGATCTGCCCTGGGCACTCTTAAAGGAAATCTTGCAGCCATCTCTGCTATCCTCAGCTTCCAGATCAGCTTTCTTTTTTTTTTTTTTTTTTTTTTTTTTGAAACCGTTTATTACAAATCTCAAGAATATACAAATATGGGCCCACAACCTTCCGGCCGGCCGCTAGGAATGGCAGAAACATATGGCATACGTTCATAGAACACTTGGCGTTACATGGAGCATAAGCAGGAGTTATCAACATCATGGGCCACAGCCATAATACCCCACAGTACGGTTTCATTTTATACAAACAACAAGAAAACAACACCCACAAGGCTACCCACAGTCGAAAATAGCAGCACGTGCTCCCCAATGGGGAACCCCAACTATCAGAAGAGTCCAAGGAGGGGGAGGGAAACAGAGCGAGGACTGGGGGAACCCTGTGCCCGGGGCTAGGGGAAGGAGTCAGCTAAGGGGACGGGGCTGGTGAGGCAGCAGGCAGCAACGGTGGCGCGCAGATACTCCCACGGTAGGCGTTCCAGGGGCCCCACACTTTCACCCATGTCCCAGGCTTACCCCTCGCCACATACACCACCTTTTCTCGAAACATGCACCAGTCCATGTGCTCTTTCCAGGCCGACACCGCCGGGGGGTTCTGGGATCCCCACAGTTGCGCAATATCACGCTTAGCAATCATATATCCCAGAGTCACCCACCACGTTTGCGGAGCCGAGTAGTCAGTTGGTTCCCACACATTCAACAGGCATCTCCTCGCTTCCGGCAGCAGCGCAACACGCGTAACCACTCGCAGGACCTCATGCACACCGCGCCAGAATCGCTCCACCTTCGGGCATTCCCATAGAATATGCAGGAAGGTCGCCACGGCACCACAACCACGCTTACACAATCCATCCTCAGTATAGCCCATACGCTGAAGCCTTGGCCCCGTCATGTAGACCCGGTGGAGTATCTTGAGCTGGACGAAGCGAAGGCGAGCCGGTATAGCCACCTCCTTCGGAGAGGCCACCGCGGAGGTCCAGTCCTCATCATCCAATTCCAGACCGTCGGCAACCCAAGCCTCGCGAAGGCCAATCAGCAAGCCCGATCGATCATTAATCAGTTTTTTATAAATAAGGGAGATCGTACTGTCTGGGACGTGGCCATCTAGCACTCTATCCTCCAGGGGGGAAGACTCCGGGATGGAGGCGACGTCTGGGAAGACGGAGCCCAGTGCATGACGGATCTGCAGGTATCGAAAGTATTCACTGCCCTGCAACTGAAACTCCGTCTGCAGCGTCTCGAATGTTTTAAATCCTCCCCTCGACCAGAGATCCCCCACTTTACTGATGCCTATCATGTCCCATTTCCCGAAGCCCTTCGAGGTCCAGAGAGAGCCCAACTTCTCAGACGCATACAGCGGTGACGCCCGGGTCAAACGGTCCTTCCACCCCATAGCTGCATTGGCCGCATGCCATACTCTGACCATGACACGCGTAGGTCCCGTCAAGCGAGCGTCGGGTGCGCCAGAGTAGAGCACTCGATTGTAGTCGCCACCGGGCAGTAGCATCTTGTCCATCTCAAATGCCGGGTTCAAGGCGGGCCCATAGAGGCCATGGTTAATTGCAGCTAGCTGGGAGGCCCAGTAATACCGTTTAATATCCGGGAGGGCAATCCCCCCGTCATACCATGGGAGCGTCAACTTCGCCAGGGCAATGCGCGGCCTCCCGTCCCAGAACAGGCGGCGCTGCAAACTCTCCACCTCACGGAAGTAGCGCGCCGGGACTGGGTCCATAGTGTTCTGGAGAGCGTATAAGAAACGTGGCAACGACATCATCTTAAACAACGCCGCCCGGCCGAGCGGCGAAAGCGGCAGGCGCCGCCAGCGCACGACGTCCTCCTTCAAGCGCTGGAGAGGGGGGAGCAAGTTCCGCTCGTAGCGGGCCTCCGGGTCCAGAGTAATGTAGACACCCAGGTATCGGAACCCCTGAGAGGAAATCTGAATTGGACAACCCCGCGGAAGGACAGGAGCCTCCCCAGAGAGCACATACACGCATGATTTAGCCCAGTTGATGACAAGGCCTGAGTTCCGGCCGAATGAACGTAAAACATCAACCAGGACTATGAGTGACTTACGTGGGGAGGCTAGGTACAAAAGGATGTCGTCAGCGTATAGGGACACACGGTCCTCATACTCGGGGGTCCAACGGAGACCACGGATGGAGGGGTGCCACCGCAGCCACTCCGCCAGGGGCTCCAAGGCCAGCGCAAACAGGAGCGGCGACAAGGGGCAGCCCTGTCGCGTGCCCCGGCCCAGTTCAAATGGGGCCGAAACTCTTCCATTCACCACCACCTGCGCCAATGGGCCCGAATACAACAATTTGACCCAACTGATGAAGCCCGGGCCGAATCCAAACTTCGCCAGCATCGCCCAAATGTATGGCCACTCAAGCGTGTCAAACGCCATAGTGGCGTCCAAGGACGCCAAAATGGCCAGCTCCCGCACGAATGGGACACGTGCGAGCACCCCGTGCAAGCGCCGCAGATTAAGGGCCGTGTTGCGATGGGGGATAAAGCCGGACTGGTCTTGGTGGACCAGGTCGCCCACCACGCCGACCAGCCGATTGGCCAGCACCTTGGCGAGAATTTTGGGCTCCGCATTCAAGAGCGAGATAGGCCGATAGGATGTGACCCGGTCCCGAGGCCTCCCCTCCTTATGGATCACCACGATAGTAGCCAGACGCTGGTCCGGCGGGAGGGAGCCCAGCGAGTGGGCCGCCAGGAACATCGCGCGGAGGTGGGGTGCCAGTACATCTGGTCGCAACTTATATAACTCGATAGGGATGCCATTCGGGCCCATGGCCTTGCCAGAGGCAACCGAACGTATGGCGAGGGCAATTTCGTCGGATGTAGGAGCGGCATCCAGCGACACCCTGTCCTCCTCCGAGAGGGAGGGCAGCGCGATATCCCTAAGCAGGGAATGGGAGTCCTCCTCCGAGCAAGGAGAGACCGGAGAATACACCTCGCGGAAATAATCCGCGAAACAGGAGACAATTTCTTCTGGCTCGGCGACACTCACACCATCCGTCCTCTCAATCAGCGGGACCACACGGTTCACTCTCTCCTTTTTATCCAACCACGCTATCAGTTTGCCCGCCTTATCACCCACATCATACAGTCGCCCCTGTTGCTCCCTACTGAGGCCCCTGGCCGCCTCCGTAACGAGGGCCCTGTAGGCCGCCTGCTTAAGTTGTAGGACATGTAGTGCAGCATCCGTCACTCCGCCCTCTAAATCACCCTCCAATTCAGCAGTTTCGGCCTCCACCCGGGTAACCTCCTCCCGCTCGCGCCTCCGGGCATGGGAAATAAGGGACAGGGCCTCTCCTCTGAGAACTGTCTTGAAGGCTTCCCACAAGGAGATAGCCGAAGGGACGGACCCCACATTCTCATCAAAGTATCGCTGCAAGGATTTAATCACAGCAGCACGAATGGTGGGGTCGCGCAGGTACCAGGCATTGATGGGAACTACCCTGCCCTCACCCCTCGGAAGGACATCAAAGTGGAACAGGAGCGGGGAATGATCTGAGATACCCCGCGCCAGATGGCGCACCTCCCCCACACTCCCAGCATAGGCCGCCGGGACAAGGACATGATCAAGCCGTGAGAGGCTACCATGGGCCCCCGAGTGGAAAGTGTACTGCTGCTGCGTGGGATGTTTTAAGCGCCAGCAGTCCACCAATCCCAGTGTATCCATGAGGCCGGATAGCCACGCCTGGGCCCGGGGGAGGTCCCTAGGGGGGTGACGATCCAGAGTCCCAGAAACCACCGCATTGAAGTCCCCCCCAACCACTAGGAGTCCCCCCGGAAGGCCCAGGAGGAGGCGCCCCAGGTCTGCAAAAGTGGTCGCCTGTAGCCCCGGTGGGACGTATACTGATACCAAGACCACTACTTTGCCTTCCATTCTCCCCACTAAAACAGCATAGCGTCCCCTATCATCATGGCGCACCTCATCAATTTCCAACGGGAGCGAGTTCTTCACCATAATGCCCACACCCCGTGAGCCCGACGTGAAGCCCGAGTGGGCCACCAAACGATAGCCACGCCGATTCATGGCACAAAAAGAGTTTCCAATAAGGTGTGTCTCCTGCAGGAAGACTACATCGGGTGAGATTCGTTTCAAATACTGCAGGACCACACCTCGTTTGATCCTATCCCCCAGTCCATTAACGTTCCAAGACAACAAAGTCAAATCCCTACCCCCCATCACACACAGGAGCCATCAGTCGTCCCCCGGAGAGCACCTTAAAAACAATACAGAAAAGGGTTTGCCTTGTGGTAAAGACGAACAACACCTCACCCCAACTCCCCCACCCCAACAAAACTCCCCCCTCCCTGCACCCCTGCATGAGCCCAAACAGCCCCCCCAAAGTGCAGTGTGCCTGTCGCCCCATAGATGATGAAACTAACTAGACCCCCAGAGGAGGAGGGAGAACCCCCAAGAGACCCCACACGACCTCCACAGGAGGAGACTTACTCGAACAGGCGAACAGTCAAAAGTGACATCAATTTTGTCCAGAGCGAGGCATAATATTAGTCCCTCAGTCCTGATCCGGCGGGCCCTCTCCCCCCACCGCTCCCCCCCCCCCCCCCCCCACCCCCCTGATCCCGATCCCCAGGCAAGGTATCCAGCCAGTCCCCGGCCGCTTCGGGACGATCAAAAAAGTGCGTGAGGCCATCCAACTCCACCCTCAGCTTAGCTGGGAAAAGCATAGCGTACTTGAGATTTAGGTCCCGTAGACGACGTTTGACTCCGAGAAAGCTTAGTCTCTGCTTTTGGACCGCTGGGGTGAAGTCAGGATAAAAATTTATATCCATATTGTCGAGTCTGACCGGCCCCTGTAGTCTGGAGGATTGCAGGATAGCGTCTCTGTCCCGAAAGTTGAAAATCCGGGCGATGAGAGGCCTCGGGGGGGGCTCCGGCCTTGGGCCTTCCCCCGGGAACCCTGTGGGCCCGCTCCACCGCGAAGAATTTACTCAGTCCCCGGGGCTGGAGGTGGGTGAGAATCAAGTCCTCCACGAATAGATCCGCCGCCGCCTCCTCACGTCCCTCAGGCACCCCGAGAATACGGACATTGTTCCTCCGGGCCCGACCCTCAGAATCCTCCAGGCGACGATCCATCAGCGCGCTCGCCTGGCCAAGCCGGCGCACCTCCTTTTGGAGGGCTGCCACATCCGTCGTGAGGCCCGATGTGGTGTGGGCCAAAGAATCGACCCGGTCATTAGTCTTTGATAGATCGGCCCTTACCAGGCCAACATCCACGAGGACCGAGTCAATTTTCTGCGCCAGTGTATCAAAACGCTGGTCCACCGAGGCCTTCATCTCAGCGATGGCGCCCATCACGTCCCGCAGGGTCAGATCCGCGGGCAGAGCAGGAGCATCAGTCGGGCCCTCAGGGGACCTACGCGGCACCTCGGGAGATCCCTTCTGGAGGGTATAGCGGTCCATGCTGTTAGACTGTTGGACTGCGCCACGTCGGGTCGATTTCACCTTTGCCCGATCTCCATCTTGCTTTGTGGACATGGTTCCAGTCACACGGCCATGCCAGGCACGTCGTGAGGGCGGGCAAGCCGGTTCACGGGATCCGGGGGGGGGGGTCACCACAGGGCCGCGGGGCAAGTCACAGCCGGCGGGCCGGCAGGGCACCCCAACGGGGCCACACCACCCCACAGTGCCCCGCGACCCAACCTCGCCGAGACAGCAAGGAGGGTGCAAAAGCGAAAGTGAAAGTGCGGGGTACGCGAGCCGCCGCGCCCAGCCCGCCGCTGTTGTTGACTTTGCCTCCGGATCACCCCACAACTCCAATCCGGGGTCCGGCGTGGAGAAGGCCGCAAATCTCAATCGGTGCTACCGCCGGAGTCCGAGGTCCAATTTGGAAGCGGAAAGTGGGTGCCACCTCAGCTCGGGCTCACCAACACAGTCCCCTCATCTAGGACAGGATATTGTCAGGATATATGTAGGAGGTCGCGGAGGTCCTCGGGAGCCTCGCACCTACGCGGCCATCTTGGTTGCGCGCTAGGCTCCTCCCAGATCAGCTTTCTTTATTCAAATCTCCTATTGCTAACAGATTCTTTAAGGGCCTTACTCATCTGATCCCTCTATCTCCTTTTGTATTGCCCCAGTGGGACTTAAATCTGGTTCTCACCTGTCTTATGTGTGCTCCCTTCGAGCCTCTTCATAACTGTCCCCTCAGGTTGCTGACTCTCAAAACTGCTTGTCTTGTTGCCATCTCCTCTGCTCACAGGGTGAGCAAGCTGCAGGCCTTATCTTCTAAGCCCCCCTTTCTGCCTGTCTATCCGGATAAAGCGGTGCTTCGGACCAAGCCTTCATTCCTTCCTAAGGTCGTCATGCCTTTTCATGTGGGACAGTCTATCACTCTGCCCACCATTTATCCACCTCCCCATCCCTCCAAGGAGGAGAAGAGACTCCACCGTCTGGACCCCAAACGTGCTCTGTCTTTTTATCTTGATCGCAAAAAAGACTTCTGGGTTGATAATCAACTCTTCATTTGCTATGTGGGTGTCAAGAAAGGTTGGGATATTCAGAAACGGACCATCTCCCAATGGGTTGTCCTTTGCATCAAATATGCCATGCTTTGACGAAGAAGGACCCTCCTGTGGGGTTGGATGCTCATTCCACGAGATCATCGGCGACGACCACGGCATTAGCACATGGAGTTCCAGTCCTTGACATCCATCAGGCAGCAACTTGGGCATCCTTGCACACATTTACCAGACACTACCGCCTGGACAGCCAAGTCCTGAGGGATAGGTACTCTGCCCGTTCGGTCCTCCATGACTTTCTGGTGAAATCTTGATTCGCAGACCCTCCTCCGGGGATGGCATTGCTGGGGTATCTATTCTAAGGTAAGGAATCTACAACTAACATTCTCTATCAGATGAACAAGTTACTTACCGTCGATAAAAATGTATCTGGTAGAGAAATATGTTAGTTGTAGATTCCTTACTGCCCAACCATCCTCCCTGCTCTGCGAACTGATTTCTAGGGATTGGGGCTCCCCTAAAGGGCCCTAGTTTTGATGCACCAGTGTTAAGTGTCTTTCATGACCCTGCGCTTCTGGCGTGGAAAGTCATGTTAAGAAGTGGCATCAGCACGCATGTGCGACATCATCCCGGTGTCGACAACTGACAGAGGTGACCGACGCCACCTAACGACATGCAGGGGTACTGCTAAAGAAAAAATCCTCCGGATCCAGACTGACGCCTGGGGGAAACTCTAAGGTAAAGAATCTACAACTAACATACGTCTCTACCAGATACATCGTTATTGAAGGTAACTTGTTCAACAAAGCCCAAATCGCAGTTTGCATGCACTTATGGCTCCACCAGAGATGAATATGAAAGAAAATACTATAATGAACATCATACAAATTGGAGAATTGAAAGTGAGGGAAAGAGGCAAACAGGAGAGCCCCATTTACCATAACCTCAAGTTATCATGTCCGATTGTGTGGCAGTATATATGAAGGATTGAAGAACTTTTTTTCATTTCTTTTTATTGGCATTTTCATACCCATCAACAGAGAGATTGCATAGCATTTCCAAACTTAGAAATGTACGGCGTTTCCATATGACTAGAGCAACGTTAGGACTGCCTCATTGTTCTCACACCAAGCACAATACAGAAATCAAACATTTTATGATCCAGGTGAGTCAGTGAACCATTGATGCCCTACAGTTAGGTGTCTCATGAAGGATATTTAGATAGTGTTGTCATGTTGTGTGTGAGAGTCCTGTCGACCGTCTGCAGCATGACGGGCAAGTAACAGGTATGTCTTTAGGGGCCCCCATATGTCTTTGGGTCTGGAGCTCACAAGTAGGAGCTAGGAGTATGTTGTTAGTTGCTCCTGACAATAGATCAAGTCCTGTTACCATTCCTTAAATTTAGGAGCCCTTCCACGTCCCCATCTACACGCCACTTTACGCTTGGCTGACAACAATCCAAGTGACAGAAAGCGCCTAATAGATGCTTCTATGTTTTCTGTGTAACTCGGCAGCACAATCAGTGGGGTAAGGCACATCTGTGATCCCACCATAAACAGGATGCGGAACTTGGCCAAACACACAAAGGAAAATGGAATGGAGAGGTCTCGTAGAGGCTGGCAAAGGTCCAGGAAACCTTTCATGGCAGCCACATTTTCTTTAGCGTAGCCCTGCACAATATATATTTTGGCTCCATTCCAATGTATGAATTTGATTTTTCTCATGTGAAAGAGTATTCTGTATGGTGATAGCAAAGTGGTTGGAAAATCATTATTCTCGGGCGTGTTGATAAAGCAGCAGTGGTGCTGGGAGGTTCCCTTGAGGTATGCTGTGTGCTCTCTCTATTTCGAAATCTTTCTCAAAGGTGAGCACGAGTGAGCGTAGACTCCACAAATCTAAGAATTCAGCACATGAGTTTGAGACGCACTCCCCATTCTCCCGTTGGTCGAAAATGTAGAGATTGCCCCTGCGATTGCGATGCTGACGTATTTACAGCTCCCACGCCATCACTCTCATCTTCTGTGTTGTCAAGTCTGTCTGTTTTTGTCCTGATGTGTAGGAGTCGTCCAAAGTGCTAATTCTGGGTTCTGCTTCCGTGAGTCTATTGGCGAGACCTTTAAAGTCACTCCAGAGAGCTTGTAAGTCATGGTGTATTGCAAATGTATTGGCCTTAGTCTCTTCCGCAAGATCAAGAAGTGCACCCAATTGCTGTATAGTGACATCGATGCTTGAGAACATGTCTATTTTGGGAATAATTGGCGCGTCTGGCAGAGGTGGTTATGCTTTGGAGCGTTTTAGTGGTTTTAGTGTCCTTAGTCTCCTTGAGGTCCTTTGCCTCTTTGATCTGCCATTCCAAGATACCTTACTGCGCAGCACAGTTGTTAGCTGCCTTCGGTGAGAAGCTGCGTAGAGTACACCATATGCAAAAAGTAGCAAAGCTCGCTGGCAGTTGGGAAGTAGGTAGAAGAAATTCAAGATTGGCAATGGATTAGTAGTGTGTGGCTAATGGGTGTTGTTGGAGGCCATGTGGACAGCTAATATGGAATATATTTAATCTGGTCAGATATTGATGCTGGTGTTAAATGTGGTAGGCACCAGTGTGTACTCAGATGATGGAAGGGGGTAGTCTCTATGAGGTCACTGTAAAGAAGACTCCCAAGCCAGGAGTATGGGTGGTTCTGTCCCCCGGAAGGCTGTGATGGCTGAAGTTGGGTCTGTGGATGGAGGAGTACTCCACGGCTAGGAGAGTTAAGAGCAGGTAAGTGGCCTGGTCGCACATGTACTGTCTTTGCTGGACAGCGCCAGTGTAGGCCACCTCAATGATCCGATCCCTGCCCTGCTAGTCTCTACATCTCCCGGGGCGCTCATTTGTCTGTGTCACTCCGTGCATCCCGCTTGATTTCAGGTGGGTCAATGTTGACCGCCATTTTGGCTCTGTCATGTAATGAAAGGTGGAGGAGATCAGGAGAGAAGCAGCGGGAACACCGACAAACAATGGAACTAGTGCCCCCTGAACACGCTGGTAAGATGTCCAGGAGTTCCGCTCCCTTTAGAGCTTTTTATTACGCAGTTAGTCCATGTCGGGCACATGATGTGGAAGTATAGAGTCCACGGACTAGGCAGCCATCATTCTCGAGTGCAAGCCATGCCTCCATGTCTGTGAATTTTGAGACCTGAAAGAGTCGGCACATTCTTACCTAAAAATAGGGTTTTCTTCCCTCAACACGGAAGGAGGTTTAGCTGTGGATATTCTGCAAAGTATGCTGGAAACAAATGTACTCATTTGGAAGAAACAGTGTTTTCCAGAGTGGTGGAAACATGAAAATGATTTTAAGGGCTCTGCTAGATAAGCTTGTGTACTTGGGCCTCCTTCCCAAGTAGGGAGCAGAGCATTTGCGATAACAAGCGCCCTTTCCTGATTCTGCAGTCAAACATCACAGAGATCTAAAATGCCCATTTCTTCGTAAAACGAATAGACTACTTGATATAATGCAACTAGGATGAATTGCAGACAGATGCACAGTTGAAATCTAATTACCTAGAGTGTTTTTTCTCAAATTTGATAATAGTCCAGGTCTAATGTTCTTCAGGGAGAGTTGGTAAAATAGAAGATTTCAATCTTAATCGCAGTGGCCTAGGAATGTTACTGGTAGTTCTGGCAGGGTTCTCAGTTGAAACTATAAAATGGAAGGACTGTATATTTCAATCTAGACTGTTTTATTTTTCCTGGGTAGTAAGTAGCCGGCAATCTGTTGGAATTATGTTCAATTCTTACAGCCTGTGTGGTGTTTTGAGTTTGTCGAGGTATATTCAATGTTAAAGAGTTATATTGTTAGTTTGTCATTCATATGTCAATTGTCATCACTTGAGTGGCCTGAATCTCTCTCATTAGGCCCTCAGAGGCATGTATGGATGAGAATGGTGCTGAATGGTGAGACCCCAAAGGTGGCTGGTACTTCTAGATCTAGGGAAAGTGTTAAGCAGCTACCGAGATCTACTCAGAGTATAAGGCTTTTGTGTGAAATGGAGACAGCCAGCAATGCACAGAAGGAGGGAGAAAGGGAAAGTACCAAGGACTTCAAGTGAAGGGCAGAAGAGTACAGCAGGGCTAGATGGAGAGAGGGTGTGAGCGCTTCATGCATAGTCTGAGTAGATGGAGGGTGTCAAGCAGATCAGAGGTGGTGGGTTATGCTATATTAATGTGACTAGTACAGTGCTGAAAGTACCAGACTATAGGGAGTGTCGGTAGATGGGTAAGGATGTGGTGGCGTTGCATTCGATCATTTATTTAAAGCTAAGTTGTGTTAGATTAACCTTTTCTGTTGACTGGGTGGTTTGTTTCATAGCCTCATTCGGTTTCTAAAAGACTGCCTTATTTCTCCTTCGTAAGTTATCCCCTCCTTACTAAATATTCTTATTTCCAAGGCTTAACCTCTCCCAATTTCTCACTTTGTTGCTTAGACCTAAACCTATCCTACTTAACCAGGTATCCTCCTCATCGACCTGATCAGAATTCTTTTTTTCTGCTTTTTTCCCCCCAGCTTACCCTGCAAAGCACCAAGTCCCGAGTGGCGTTCTTTGAGGAGCTATAGGAAAGGATGCAAGCCCTCCTGTTTGTTACACTACAAAAGCTCTCCTGCAAGAACTCATCAACGACTCTCACAAGCATGCAGACACAAGCCTCCCTTCCACAGCTACCATTGTGGACCTACTGCTTGGAGAACTTGGCTGGACAGCATTGTCCTCAGAAAACATTTTTATGGTTTATGTTGCTCGTCCATGCTTCTGAAGATATTTCTTGCAGACCTTATTGCTTTAAGTTGGTGTGCCGCTTCCCTTCTTCCTTTTCTCCGGTCCCCTAAGCGGTGACTCTTCAGCGTTGCTTGTGTTGTGCTTGAATGATGGCAAATTACCTATTGGGGAGTAGAAGGGTGAGGAGTGGCGGAGACAGAATGGATACAGCAAATTTGTAACGATGCCTGCAATAATTGATGCTGTATTTTAAGGTAACTGTTCATGGTCCTATGTATTACTCACACACCCTCCTGCCTTCTACTCTGCATGTTCTTCTGCCATCCCCAACACCTACTTGCCTTCACCCACCCTGTGCGATGAGCTTGCAAACTGCGTCGTGAATGTGAGCACAAAGGATTCAAAAGGCACGTATGGGTGTGACTTTTGCTATATCTTTTTAGTGTAGCCTGCCAACCATGCAATGGCATGTACAGAATGAGCTGCAGAGTCAGACTCGTGAACCAGGTTGAGCCTCAGAGCCATTTTGTCTTGCAAGAGTTTTTAAAAAAAATGTGTGCAAGTATATGCCGCACATACATGTTATGTACCTCTGAAACTGAATATGTATGTCTGAAATTCAGATTCCAGAATGTATCCAGATTGGGTCAGACACTTGGAAATCCATGTGGCCATTACTATTTTGATGCAACATGTTATAGTGTTCGAAAGAGCACCTTTTTAATGTTTCTTTTTTTTTTTTTAACTAAAAAGAGAAAAGATGTCACAGATTTTTGTAGTGTTTGTCTTTGGTTATGTCAACCACGAGGACGGATGTCTTGTCCCTTTTGTGTTTTTTGTGACTATGAGCGAGTAAATTAGTGTGATACATGCATGATGCAACTAGTTCTCGGGGTTAAGTAAAGACGCATTCTCTAGAAATATTCGACCACCAGACTGGAACCTGTGTGCAGGAAATGTGGAAAAAAGGATTGGAAATTATGGTAGCATGCTGTGCTAATGACTATATTATCATTGGAAATGTTTTTTAAGTATGATTCTGCGCTTGTGTGTCCCTCATTGGCATGGACACAAGGCATTCCAATCAACACAAGCCTTACTTAAGATTCTGGTTTTCTGAGAGGAGAGCTGAACGCTGAAATCTTCTTCATAAGACATAGATGTGTCACCTTTTCTTGATAGCTCCAAGTAAGGCACTTGTCACACATTTTTGAGCTCATGAGTTGAACCTGAAGTGCTAAAAAAAAGTACTATCTGACGGAGACAAATAACCACATATTCCTCACCTTAGAATATTCCCCAGGCGTCAGACTGGATCCAGAAAATCTTAAGCAAGACCTTTGCGCACCAGTAGGAGGCATTGATCGGCTCCATGCCAATGCCTTACTCTTCTAAAGTGACGCAGTGCCTTCAAAAGTGCCACGCTGACATTAGTTTCATTCTGCTCTAACAGTGCGGTACCGGAGAACTACCTTGGCCAACTTTTGTTTGACATTTTGTCAAGGATTCTATTTTTGACCTTGTTCCCATTGTAATAGGGACATGTCCACTGCAAAACCACCTGGTTTCAAGCCTTGTGGAGTTGTCACCATCAAATGTCCATGTCGGATCACCATTGGGTTTGTCTCTGGTGCCTAGGTCAGGGCATGACCCCCAAGGCCTACGTTGAGTGCAAGTTGATGCGCCTGAAGGTGATTCGCAAGCAGGCAATGAAGCTGCTAACGGCGTCGTTCCCATGGACAGTAATCTTCAAGGTCCAAGACCTCCACATCGAAGTCGGGTAAGTCCAAGAAGCACAAAACAGTTCCAGCATTATTCTGCTTCACATGTTCAACTGCATGCTTCTAGGCCTGCTCCTGCCCTCCACCTGCAAAGCCGGCATCAGGGTCCACCTGTGCTACCCAAAGTTTCCCAGGGCCAGGGCAACGCATGATCAGTTACCGGAGTCCTACAATGCCATGTGTTAGACTTGGGGGTCTCTAGTTGGCACAGGTATGCACTTGTGACAAATAGGGACCCTCGCCTCTAGTCAGGGTAAAGGTGTACACTCCCAAAATAACCCCTGCTCACCCCCTTGGTAGCTTGACACGAGCAGACAGGCTTATCTTAGAGGCAGTGTGTAAAGCATTTGTGAACACATACAGTAATCAAGTGACAACACTACAGATGGACACCACACAGGTTTTATATAAAAATAAGTATTCTTTATATAGATTTACCACAAGACCATTAAACGACAACAATCCACAATACGGTTACTTTAAGATGGTAGAATTTAGCTTAAGTCTCTTTAGTTCTTAAATGCGACACTTTAAGTCAATGTACCTTTAGATGCGACACGCAGGGCAACTTAAGTGTTGCAACGATGTTGATGCGATGAAAGTTTGGTGCAAAGAAATAAAGAAGTGAAGATCCTCCAGATGCGGCACGCTTCTTCGGTGTTGCGAGAAGACTCGATTCGATGCGTCGGCTGCAGCGGCGACACCACTCTACGCGATGCGACAACAGCGGCTTTGGCGGCGACACTCTTCTCCGACGTTGCGAGACGCTTCCGCTCGATGCGACAACTGCAGCGGCGACACACTATACGCGATGCGTCGACAACAGCTCCGACGGCACGCTTCTCCTTCTTGAGTCGCCCTTCCAGCTCCTTGCGACACGCAGTCCCTCAGAAGGCTCCCAAAACAGAAGCAGGCACTTCCAAATAACTCTGGGGAGCTGGTGGTTGAAGTCTGTTGTTCCTGAGACTTCAGCAGGAGGCAAGCTCTTTTCCAAGCCCTTGGAGATCCTTCACAAGTTGAGCAAAAGTACACACAAAGTTCCTTTCTCCTCTCTTTGGCAATAGGCAACCCCTGCAGGCCAATCCCCCCAGTTTCAGGGATAGTCTCTCCTCAGTTTCTTCTTGGTTCCTCTCCTCAGCAGAGGTTTCTTCTTGTTTTCCCAAAGTGATTAAATTCTTGGGATCAGGGCCCCAATACTTATACCCCAAAATCCTTTGTCCTCTGAAGGCAGAGGGGCCTTTGCCTTGTTCAAACCGGTTCTGGTCAGTCCTGGAGCACTTTGTTTACCTGACTCCTCCTTTTCTTTCAGAGTGCAGGGCAGAGACATCAGACGCACCACAGGAGGTGGAGCCAGCATTGTGGAGGGAAGGCACAGCCCTATTCAGGTCCCAGGTGCAGCTCCTCCCACCTATCTAGATGCAGGTCTCTCTATTCACCACTGGGCTACCTCACCCTGTCTCCTGGAATTCCCCAGCCCTGTCACTCAAACTCCAGACAAGGAATACACAGCCTAGCAGAGGCAGGTTTGAATGGTTAGACAAGAAAATACCTACTTTCTAAAAGTGGTATTTTCAAACACAGAATGTTAAAACCAACTTCACTTAAAGATGTATTTTATCATTCTGAGTTCAGGCATACTAAATTTGAATTTCTTCCATGTTCCCTGAGTAAGTTAGGATTATAAGATGTAACAATCAAACTGCCCATTCTGGCCTATGGAGAACAGGAAGCCTTGCAATGGTAAAAAAAGAAAATGGCTGTAATTCACTATTAGAACATGCCACACACACCAGGGCATGTCCTACCTTATCTTTACAATGCACCCTGCCCTTGGGCCTACCATAGGGGTGTCTGATATGAAGAAAAGAGAAGGTTTAGGGACTGGCAAGTGGGTGCACTTGCCCAGTCAGCATGACAGTACCAGACTGCACGCAGGCTCTGCAATGGCAGACCTTAGACACATTTTTACAGGCTGCTTCTGTGGGTGGCACAACCAGTGCTGCAAGCCCACCAGCAGTATTTGGATTTACAAGCCCTGGGCACTCCTGGTGCACTGTACTAGGGTCTGACAGGTAAACCAAACCAACCAATCATGGAATCACAAATTCATACATTAATTTACAATAGGGAGAACTTGCACTGTGGCACTGGACAGCAGTGGCACAGTGCCCTGAGCAATTAACACTAGCAAAAATACATGAGGCAACAGCAAAAATGGAAGGGAGACCCACGCCAAGGTGCCAGGTCTAACACCATGCATGCCATCTTTGGGACTCTGACTCTCTCTGGCCTGCCTTTGGGCTCAACAAAGCCAGTAGGTTCCCCGCCGGGCCCCTGCCGGCAGGTTTTGCAGTGTGAATCTTTCTGGATTCACTATGCTGTGCATTATTCTGCCATCTTGTGGTTGGGTCCGGAATTGTAGTCTCTTTTTTTTTTTTTTGTGGCCCAGGTGGGCGTCGACATACCACCATTTGGTGTCCTTTGTGACATCGACGTGCTTCCTCCCGAAGCTACCACCTTTGGTCGCCATCTTCAGATTCTTTTTTACGCTGTTGGGTCTGGATCGTTACCAAAGAGTTCCAGAGTTTGGGAGAGAGAATAGACGGAAATTGGGAAAAATCGTCGAAATCACAGTTTTTTCATCACACCCGACCACAGGTCAGGTAACCGGGACTACGAAGGAGAAGAATTTCTCACGAGATCTCGACGTTCACCGGAGAATGCGCACACATGGGGCTCCCTGAGTTCACTAATGGACAAAACACCTTTCAAGTTTTGCACCAATTGCCACCACAAATACGCCCAGAAGGACCAGCATCCAGTCTACAGGACTACAACGCGTGCTCGGCATTCACACCCAAGACCCTCAGAGTAAGAGAGAGGCAGAGAAGGGCGAACCACACCATGCAGGGGCAGGGGCCACCTCCATCGCTCCGAGACTTGGGCCTCTCCAGTGGGGAGGAGGACAACATCGCCGAAGGACCGCACTATCGTTGAAGTCCAAAAGAAAACGTCGAAGGAGGTAAGAGTCGTCAACCCCCAGACACTCGACCGACACTCGTAAGAGTGAAACAAAGTCCTCGAAGGGAGCATTGCCGTCGAAGTACTCAGCGAAAGCAACAGCACCCAGGGACAAACAGCCCAGCAGATCCTTCGAAAAGGACTCGTAGACGTCGAAGACCCATGAAAAATCTATGTCGTCGAAGGAAGCCCCCGAAAAGGACTCCTCGACGCAGAGAAAAGAAGGGTCAACAATGACTTCGTCGACGGCCTCGATGCGAAGCGCTCAAACTCTTGACACCGAACAAGCTGTCGAGATGGAGAGGAAGAAGAGGAGGCTCGAGGCCGAAATGGCGAGCATCCTGCAGCAGAAAAAGGAGTTCGACGACAAGATGAGCCAGTACGCCACTCCGCTGAAGCCCGCGGCCGAGGTCGAAAGGGGCGACCAAGACCCTGAACCGCCGAAAACGCCTGAACCGGTCGAAGAACAGGAGGAAGAGGCCCTGTATTACTTCGAGGGAGTAGGCGAGGAGGAACAGCAAACCTACCAGGACTCGACGTCCTCGGAGGCGCAAGATTTAGAGTGGCATGACCTCGACGCCGAAATACCGGAAGGAGGAGTCGACACATACCCTTCGAGGCCTTCACCACCATACGATATAGGGATCTATAATATGGTGGTCAAGAATGCTGCAGAGATATATGGAGGGAAATTGGAGGAGGAGAAGCCCAAAGCTTGTTTTCTCCTGGAGACTCTTTTGCCTACACAAACAAGGAGTCCATTCCTGCCTATGCTCCCTAGTGTGCTGGACCAGGTCAGAGGCGCTTTCAGGGAGCCAGCTGTATGTAAATCAGTGACCCAGAGGACAGAAAAGAAGTACAAGCACTCCTCAAAGGACCCTGCATACATTCAGGGATCAGTGCCAGCTGATTCAATAATTACGGCAACAGCTAGGAAAAGGGCCAATGTGCCCACAAATGCTGGACCACCTCCTGACAAAGAGATTAGAAGAATGGACCTCATAGGGAGAAAAGTAGAAGGGAGTGTGGCGATTGAATGGCGCATGGCCAACTCAAACGCCCTAATCAACAGACACGCATACCAGCACTGGGAGGAAGTGGGACAACTCCTGAAGCATCTACCCGATCAGTACCAGCAAAGGGCAGTCCATCTGGTAGAGGAAGGAAAAAACATGGCGAACACATGTTTAAAGTCGGCCTTTTGACTCTCCCGCCACGGCGTGGGATTGCAATCTTGCGCCCGTATGGAACCGTGTGCGTGAGGATATCAAGACCTGGTCTCACATGCCCTTATCTATTTATGGCCGGTCAGCCATTTTTAAAATGGTCTCGCTCCCGTGCCTTTTGTATCAACTGCAGAATCATCCCTATCCCGCGATGGTTTCACCAGGTGAATGCGGCCTTGGGCCAGTTCCTCTGGGATGGTGGGGCGGCTAAGGGTGGCGTTACGGACCTGTTTTCAATCTACGTATTGCGGGCGACTGGCAACTTTGGATATTTGGTCTTATATGGCATTGTATCTGATCGTCTTAAATGAGTGGTGGTACGGAGACAGGACGGCCCCGGCATATGCAGTTGAGCGATGGTGCATGGGGGATCACACACTACATATGATTCTCTACTCCGCCCAGCTGCGACGCTCGCTTACGTCTGCCACGCGGATTGTCGTTCAAATCTGGAGGCAAGCGCTACGGAAGATGGGTTGGTGGAGTAGACTGACTCGGGAGACCCCACTTTGGCATAATGGTCGCTTCCCACAACTAGCTTCCCTACATGGATTCCGCGCTTGGGATAACATTGGGATCTCCACCTTAGGCATTGTTATGCGGGTCCGATCTTTCAGGACATCCAGAAAGACTTTCAACTGTCGAAAACCCAATTTTTTTAATACTTGCAGTTCAGGCATGCTATCGCTCCCAACTTGGAGGGTTTAGAGTCCCTGCCGGAGTTCAGCCCGGTAGAAGCCAAAGTATTTATGGGGGACCTCCTTGACCATAAGATCTCCAAAATCTACCAGTCCCTGGTTACATACTGTTCCCCTTCACTGCAGTGCCTAAGGGAGGCCTGGGAAGGTGATTTGGGTCAGATGGAAGAGGAAGATTGGACAGAGGCTCTGGCATCTCCGCGTGGGGCGGCCATCGCAATGAGCCTATGGCTCATTCAATTCAAGTACCTCCATAGAGTTTATTATACTAGTGTCAGGCTCTGGAGGGAGGGCTTGGTGGCTTCTCCAAAGTGTCTCCGATGCGATCATGAGGATGGGACCCTGTTGCATACCATCTGGCATTGCACGGCACTATCAAGATTCTGGAGGGGGTGCTGGCCTGTCTCTCCGAAGTGCTGGTCGTGGGAGCTCCCCAACTCGCCAAAGCTAGTTCGCCTGCATGTGATGGAAGGGATTGGGGGCAACATCTACAAACGCCATCTTATGCTCCTGGGCTTTACCTTGGCAAAGAGGGATATAGCTAGGGCCTGGAAGGCAGCGCTCGCTCCCTCGATCTTCGCATGGAAAACGGTCTAGATTTTTGTATGGGCTTGGAGATCCTGGTATTTGAGGCTAGGGGATGTCCCCGGAAGCACTACAAGATCTGGAGGCGCTGGGCTGACTATCGAGGCTTGGCGCTTGCTTGAGCCGCCCCCGGTAGACCAGGGTCGGGACCCGAGGTGACCTCTGTACCTCCTGCAGTTTGTTTTCTTTTTTTGTTTCGTCTTAATCTGGGATTTATTTGTTGCCCCTGGGTAGGACAATTGTTACATGGCTGATGATGTCTTATATCTGATAGAGACTATTAGCCACAGATTCCTTAACGTAGAATTATCCCCAGGCGTGAGACTGGACCCGGAAAACTTTCTTGCCCAGCATCTCTGCGCGCCGGGGGCGGTACCACGTGGCTCCGACGTCTTCCGCAGGCGTGACGTCAGCGAGGTCACATAAGCCCCACCTCAGCGCGCTTACATCAGTTTTCTTCTTTTCCGCGTGCAACGCGGACCCGGACCGTGTTCCAGGCCTTCTTTTTCTACTTTAAGCATTTTTTCTTGAGGACAGTGTGCGAATGAATGCCTTCGGGCTTTAAGACGTGCTCATCTTGTGCGCACCAGATGTCGGTGACGGATCCTCACATCTGCAATTGGAGTTTGGGGGAGCACCACGACTCCACGGACTGCGAGGCGTGTCAGCAAATGAAGCTGAAGTCCTGGCGGGAGCGCCGGATGAAACTCCTTTCGGCATGTATGTCCAGGTCAGCGTCATCGCCGCGCACGTCCCCCGCGAAAGGCTTCAAGTCCCGCCGCTTCCGTCTCCGACATCGTCCCTCTCCCAGGCTGCAAGGGGTGCGGACCTTCAGGGTTCCCTCCTTCGGATCACGGCGCCTCTGCCTCGCTGCAAACCCCCACGGGGGTCCCTGTGGTGTCACGGAAGGTTTCCGGGGCTCGGGGCGTGTCCTCGAGTCCCCCTCGTCCTCTGGGCAGGCGGCGGCCTTGCCGAGGTGACGCCGCTCGGGCGCCGGTGGCTTCTGGCCCTGGCGGCGCTGCAGGGGCCGGCTAGGCGTCAGGCGTGTCCCCGGGCCCCCCTCGTTCCTCCACGCAGGCAGCTGCCTCGTGGGAGGTCGAGTTGACGCCTTTTCGGCGCCGTTCCTTAGCCGCCCCGGCTCCGACCCAGCCCTGGTCTCGAGCGCCACGCATTGTGGTGGAGGTGGTTCCGGCGTCCCCGTCGGCGCCGGTTGACATTGACCTGATGTCGGTGGCGGACTCTATGGCGCTGTGCCGGCGTCAGGTCGTTGATTCGTCTTCGGACGCCCCCTCGTCTCCAGAGGTTCGGCGGTTGTTGGTTTCATCTTCTCCGGAGACGGGTCGCAGCGTCGTGGCTTTTTCCCCAGTGTCTTCTAACGACGGCTCTTCGTCGTCCCAGTGCCCGCAGTCATCGCCAGAGGTGCCTCAGGTTCCCCATTCATCGGTCCACCCTCCCCCTTTTCGAGCTTGGCCTTTCCTTCCTCCGGTTGGGCCGAGGGACGGCTGCCTTAGCTTGCAGTCGTCTCCCACGCATTTTGCGCGTTCTGTTTTGCAGGACTTTTTGGTATAGAAGGGTTGACACCCTCCTCCGGGAGAGGTACTGCTGTGGGATTCTATTCATACGGTGAGGAATCCACAGGCAGATGTATCCATCAGAAGAACAAGTTACTTACCTTCGGTAACGCTTTTTCTGGTGGATACAGTATCTGCATGTGGATTCCTCACAGACCCACCCACCTCCCCGTTGTCCACCCATTTATGCCATAAAAGATGAGGTTTTAGTTTTTTGACGTATTATGTGTACTCAAGACTTTGTTACCTCTGTTTATTTATTATTGTCTTGTTTGAAGTGCAAGCATTCTGCTTTCTTTATACACTGAGTGTATTTGTGTGAATTCTGTATACTATGTATACGTTGTCTCTATGTCGGTCCGCCTTGTCTGCCTCTGTGGCATGGAAAAAACGGGTGGAACTGACGTCATCACGCAGACGTGGTCTTCAAATGGCTCCGGTGACGTCATGCGGAACCACGTGCGGAGCCATGACGCTGTGAAGACCTCGTCGGCGCAGAGAGCTATGAAACATTTCCAGAATGCTGGCGCAGAGGGTATAGTCATAAGGTGAGGAATCCACAGGCAGATACTATATCCACCAGAAAAAGCATTACCGAAAGTAAGTAACTTGTTCTTTGGGGGCTTGGGGGTGGCCTGCCACAGGGGACCAGGTACCCCAGCCACTTCTGCACCACCACCGTCCTGCCCCGCATGATCCTGTTTGTCTTTCCCTCCACCTCTCTACCAGGATCCCTCTTTTACAGACTGCCTTTCCCTCCCTGCCATCTGACTTGTCTCCCCCGTCCTCCAGTGCGGCTTTGCGGACCCTTAACACTCTTTGTGTATTGGCTAGGGCCACTTCTTGCTTGTGGGATTCGGCGGAGTCCCTTATGTCTGCCCCTTCTCAGAAGGGTGCCTGTGTTGATCTGTGGCACCATGTGTTGGATGGCCGGGAGCTGGCGGCATTTATTCTTCGCTCGGCTCTGGACATTTTGGAGGTGCTTGTTCGTACCATGGCTTCTTCGGTGGCCCTTCGTCGCCATGCCTGGCTACAGGATAGTGTGTTCCCTGAGAACGTTGGAGAACGGCTGGTTGACCTTGCCTTTGATAGCGCTCTTTTGTTCCACGCCCCTGTGGATTCTGCCATTCTGAGGTTTCTTGCGGGGCTTCGTCCTCCTCCTCCTCCTTCTACTCCCCTCCCCCTCAGTGACCTGTATGTTGGTCTGTGTTTTGGGAGGTGTTCTTCCGTTGTTTTCCTGGGGTCTTGTAACAAGTAGCCTCTGTTGCGTGTTCTGTGTGGTTAATGTGCCATAGGGTCCCCCCTTTTTTTTCTGGGACCTTGGTGCTGTTGGTCCGGCCCTTTTTTGACTTGTGGTTTTGGCTGTTGGTTAAGCTGTGTAGGCCCTGAGATTAGGCCTTCTGTGTATTCTTTATTGGCTGATTGGCAAGCCATTTGCGGTTTTCTCCGCAGGCCTTTCTGTTTGTCCTCTGCTGCGAAAACTTTTTCTTAAGGGGTGTTCCCATGTTCTTGGGACGTAACGTACCCTATGTGGGGTAATGGTAGCTATTACATAGCTCTATCCTGTGCTGGGAAGGTGTGGTCGCACTTTGGGCTTCTGCTCTCCGTGGCGTTGCGGTATGTCGCAGGTGCGATCTTCTTGCTGATTGGTTTGAAGCGGCTTGCGTTGTGCCCCGGTCCGTCCTTCTCCTGGGTTGCTATGTCGCTAGCCCAGTCTGCTGCTGTCTGCGGCATTGTGTTGTAGCAGTCCCGCACCTCTGCCCGGTTTCGGCTTGGTCCTCTGCTGGTGTTCCGGGGGGGACTGGCTTTCCTTGGTTTTTGTGTTCTGGTGGACGGGTTGGTCCGTCCTCCGTCTGTCTCTCTCTCTCTTCTTTTCTGCCTGGTTCCACTTCTTTCGTGGGTCTGTTTCTGGACTGGCCCCTCCCTTGGGGAGTGTCCTGGCCCTTTCTGGCCTCTGCCTTCAACTGGCATCTGGCTTGTCCTGGGTGCCCAGTTACGTGGTGTTGCCTGCTGCGTATGCCCGTGCGGGCCTGCTTGTTCTAACCCACCGTTGTGGCCTTCGATGTATTCCCTTGTGCTCTGCCTCTGGTTCCGTTGGGGCTCTGCGCAACTGTGCCTTTTCTTTTCCGTCTGCGCTTTGGCGGTGGGGCTGTTCCTGCCTGGTCCGCTGCTTGTGGCTGAGGCGTGTTCAGTTTTTTCTGTCACTGTGTCTGTGTTTCTTCCGGTGGGCCCTGCCTCCGGTTCTACCTCTTCTTCCTGGAGGTTGAGGTGGTCCTTATGTTCCTTGGGGCTTTCGGGTGCTGTCTGACCCTGCGGGGTGTTGGGCAATTCTCCCTTGGTTAGGCTTAGGATATCCTGGCCTTTCCATTCTTGTCCCTGTGACCTGTCCCCTGCTGGGGTCATGTGTCTCTCCTGGTGGGGAGGCTTTCTCACAGGCCCTCCTCCTCCCTCCTGGGTATGGCTAGGGTATCTATTCTACGTTAAGGAATCTGCGGCTAGTAGTCTCTATCAGATGTACAAGTTACTTACCTTTGGTAACGATGTATCTGGTAGAGACGATTCTAGCCGCAGATTCCTTCACGACCTGCCCTTCCTCCCTGTTCTGCGAGGACCATCTGCTGGGTTTTTGCAGTCGCCTCCCTCTGAGTGGCTTGTCTTCTGTGGGTGTCCTCTTTGTTTTCTTCTGGTCGGGCATCGCTCCAGCTGGTTTCTTTCCAGCGTGGGGGCCTACTTCTGCTCTTTCCCTCTGCTGTTGGATTTTCTGACCCCCACCAGTCTTCTTCGTTGGGGTTCTTTTACCTGTCCTTTGACCTCCTACTCCTTTCAGGTGTTATGGCCCTCCTTGGCAGTGTTGTCTGCGGATCGCTTGCCTGCCCTTTGTCCTCCTACTCCTTTCAGGAGGTAGGGCCATCCTTGGCGGTGTAGTCTGGTGATGGGTTGCTGTTGCTCCTCTGTTCCCGGGCTTATGGCCCTTCCCCTTGTGGTTGTGCTTGCAGACTCTCTCTCTCTCTCTCTTTCTGTCACGGCGCTTTCACATGCTTGTGCCTCCAGGATGGCTCTCGCTTTAGTTTGCGAGGTGGTTCTTAGGAGTGGTGCTTTGCACTTTTCTTGCGATGGCTTCACTGCTCTGGCCTTCTGGTGCTTTACTGCCACCTGCTGCTTTTGCCTTGGCTTGCACGGTTGTTCTGCAGAGTGGTGCTCTGTTCTTTTCCTGCTCTGGCCTGCTGTTGTCGCTTTTTGGTGCCTTGGTGCCACCTGGTGATGTTTCTTACCTTTTGTTTCTCTCTATTTTTGTTTCTCTGGTTTTTTTGCACACTGTTCCCATGCTCTCCTCAGTTTTGTTGTGATGGCTCCGCGTTGTGGCACGGAAAATTCTCCAAAGTAAACTGATCTCAGCGCACCGGGGTGGGGCTTATGTGACCTCGCTGACGTCACGCCCGCGGAAGACGTCGGACGGAGTTGCGTGGTACCGCCCCCCGGCGCGCAGAGATGCTGGGCAAGAAAGTTTTCCGGGTCCAGTCTCACGCCTGGGGATAATTCTACGTTAAGGAATCTGCGGCTAGAATCGTCTCTACCAGATACATCGTTACCGAAGGTAAGTAATTTGTACATTGTACATTGGCTATTTGTGGAAGTGATATGTTGCTCAGGAATAGACCGCAGTGCGCGGGAGTTGGGGGGTTGTTGTTTTAAGGGTTTGGTTTTATTTGCATCGCCTTTCCTTTTCTCCTAATTCTTACAAAAAATGGTCAAATTCAATTTCTGTATCTTGCATGCGGCAGGTGTCTCTGGGGCTCAGAGATCTGCGCCATATGTGATATTTTGGCAAATAAAATCTGTTTTTAAAACAAAAAGTCAGCCTTGGATGCGGCGGAGATGTCCAGCAGGCAGATGATTATTGGGGTGACAGAGAGAAGGCACGCATGGCTTAGGATTTCAGGCTTCAAGCCTGAGTTACAGAACAACATCCTGAACACACCCTTCAGTGGAGAGCAACTCTTTGGGACGCCAGTTGATGAAAAGTTAACTCGACTCAAAAAAGACAACGAATCTGCAAGGTCCATGGGAGCACTGCAGTTTAGAGGGATGAGAAGGGCACTCAAGAAGGCCAAACTTCCATCTCGAGAACAACGACGACACCAACTCCATCACCCTGATCGACAACCTCGGACTCAGACAACTTGTCACAACACCCACCCATTCCGACAGCCACACGCTCGACCCCATCTTCTCCGCAAGCTCCCACGTCTCCTTCAACCACACCACCGAACTCCACTGGACCAACCATTGTTGCATCCACTTCACCTTCCGAAAACCCACCACACACCACCGCACCCAACAGATGCTTCGCCGCTGCTGGAGCAAAGTCACCGAAGACCAGCTAACCACCACCCTTGCCCACCTGCCGACCCCGCCGCCTGCAACCTCAGACAGTGGATCGACGACTGCGCCAAAACCCTCGCCCCGCTCAAACCCTCCAAAAGCCACACCAGCAAGAAAGCCAGCTGGTTCACTGAAGACCTCCAGGCCTCCAAGCAAACCTGCCGAAAGCTGGAGAAGAACTGGCTCCGTGAACGAACACCGGACAGCTATGCAGCCCACAAGGACGCCACCCGTAGACACCATCACCTCATCAGATCTGCCAAAAGGGTCTCCTTCAAAGACCGCCTAGACAACAACGCACACAACAGCAAAGAGCTCTTCAACATCGTGAAGGAACTCTCCAATCCCAGCTCCAACACCAATGACATCCCACCTTCGCAAGACCTGTGCGACTCGCTTGCCACCTTCTTTCATCGAAAGATCGCAGACATCCACGACAGCTTCAACGCCACAACCGCCCCGACAACCACTGAGACACCCGCCCCCACGACCACCATCCGTACCAACCGCCTGCTCTCCTGGACCAACATCAACGACGACGACACCGTCAAGATCATGAACACCATCCACTCCGGATCCCTGTCAGACCCCTGCCCACACCACATCTTCAACAAAGCCAGCACCGCCATCGCACCCCATCTCCGGAAAGCCATCAACATCTCCTTCGAGACAGCGACTTTCCCGAAGAGCTGGAAGCACGCCGAGATCAACGCCTTACTCAAGAAACCCTATAGCGGACCTCAATAACTTCCGGCCCATCTCCCTGCTCCCGGCGAAGGTCATCGAGAAGACCGTCAACAAACAACTGACCCGCTACCTCGAGGAGAACAACATCCTTGACCCGTCCCAGTCCGGGTACCGCAGCAACCACAGCACGGAAACTGCCCTCATCGCCACCACCGATGACATCAGAACCCTGCTAGACAACGGAGAAACCGCGGCCCTCATCCTCCTGGACCTGTCAGCCGCCTTCGACACAGTCTGCCACCGCACACTACGAACATGCCTCCACGACGCCGGGATCCAAGAGAAGGCCCTGGACTGGACCACCTCCTTCCTCTCCGGCAGAACACCGAGCGTCCGCCTCCCCCTTCCGCTCCGAAGCCACCGAGATCATCTGCAGCGTACCCCAGGGCTCATCCCTCAGTCCAACGCTGTTCAACATGTACATGGCACCGCTCGCCCAGGTCGCCCGTCTGCACAACCTCAACATCATCTCCTATGCCGATGACACCCAACTGATCCTCTCCCTCACCAAGGACCCCCACACCGCCAAAACCAACCACCACGAAGGAATGAAGGCCGTCGCCGAATGGATGAGGAACAGCCGACTGAAGCTGAACTCTGACAAGACGGAGGTCCTCATCCTCGGATCCACCCCTTCGGCCTGGGACGACTCCTGGTGGCCGGCCGCACTGGGAACAGCTCCAACACCCACCGACCACGCACGCAACCTAGTGATCATCCTCGACTCCACCCTCTCCTTTGACAAAGCAGGTCAACGCCGTCTCTTCCTCCTGCTTCAACACCCTCTGCAAGATCTACAAGTGGATCCCCACCGAAACTAGAAGAACGGTCACTCAGGCCCTCGTCAGCAGGTTGGACTACGGAAACACCCTCTACGCAGGAGCCTCGGCCAAACTCCTGAAAAGCTTTCAACGAATCCAGAACGCCTCTGCACGCCTGATCCTCAACATCCCTCACCGCAGCCACATCACACCCCACCTGAGAGACCTGCACTGGCTCCCCATCAACAAGAGGATATCCTTCCTGACTCGGCTGCTACACCCCCCCCCCCCCCCCCGCCAGCTACGCTCCGCTGCCGTCACCACAGTCCCCCGCATTCGAAGAGCAACCTCCAACGGCAGATCGTTCTCCCACCTCTCTGCAAAGACCTGGAACACCCTCCCCATCCACCTATGGCAGACCCAAGACCTGCTGACCTTCAGCAGACTCTTCAAGGCCTGGCTTTTCGAGCAGTAGCAGCGTTCCCCTCCCCCCAAGCGCCTTGAGACCCTCACGGGTGAGTAGTGCGCTTTACAAATGCAATGATTGATTGAAATGGTAGGGGAGGCAACCAACCGAGCACCAAACCTTCCAACAAGGTTATCAAGGAAATGGCCAGGGACAGCATCAGCAGGGACAGCAGCAGCAGAACTTGCAGTACCAGCCATGAGGCCTGTCCTTTCGAGGTCGCTCAAACGGACGAGGACAGGCACGGAGAGGAGGGCAACTACCCACCTCCAAGTGACTTTGCAGTAAGGCAAACGCCCACCCAGACAACATCTCAAGGGGGGCATCAAAACAGAAGCCAAATCCAAAAACTAAGTTCACAAAACAAACAGTTCCCTGAACATATAACACCAGTAGGAGGCAGAATAAGGAACTTCCTCCAGGAATGGAAGAAGGTGGTCACAACGGACAAATGGATACTAAACATCATACAATATGGCTACTGTATAGAGCTAGAAAACAACCTCCAAACAACCAGGCTCACTCGGCAAAGGAACTGTCATTCTTGCTGCTAGAGGCACAGGAACTGCTCAACAAGGAGGCAATAGAGATAGTGCCGTACAAGGAAAGAAACAAGGGGGTTTATTCCAATTACTACCTCGTACCAAAAGTGGACAATCGCTAAGGCCTATTCTGGATCTAAGGTTCTTAAACAAGTTCATAAAGAAGCAAAGATTCAAAATGACATCTCGGCAAGAAGTAATACCCCAGGTACAGGAAGGGGGTTACATGGCAACTATAGACTTAAAGGAAGCGTATTTACACATCCCCATCAACAAAAAACACAAACGCCTACTAAGATTTGTGATCAACAAGACTCACTACCAGCTCAGAGTGCTCGCATTCGGACTCAAATCCGCTCAAAGGGTGTTTACAAAGTGCCTATCAGCGGAAGCAGCACACCTAAGGAGGCAAGGAATACATGTATATCCCTACCTCGACGACTGGCTCGTAAAAGCAAGCTTACAAACACTAATCCAACTGGGTTTTTCACTCCATTGGGGAAAGTCTTCAATAGAATCGGAACAGGTGAAGATATTCTTAGGGGCAGAGATCAACACCATACAGTGCAAGATGTTCCCCAGTACAAAGAGAACTTTGGCAATACTGAAGGAGACACGTCTTTACCGCAAGGGGCAAGCTCTGACAGCGAGCAAGCTAATGGGAATGATGGCGTCATGCATACACCTGGTCCCGAATATTCGCCTACACATGAGACCGTTCGAGGAATGGATACAGCAGCAATGGTCACAGGCAACAGGGAGTTGGGAAAATCTTGTGGTTGTCACACAAGCAGTGCATCAGGTAATAGCGTGGTGGAACAAGGAAAACATATCACAGGGGAAAACCATTCACACAGCCAACTCCAACAGTGACCATCACAACAGACGCCTCCCAGCTGGGGTGGGGCGCGCACATGAACAAACTCAAGGTGAGGGGGTTATGGTCGTAGCAGGATGCGGTCAAACACATCAACTACCTGGAGCTAAAAACAATGTTCCTAGCCTTAAAAGCCTTTCAAACGGAGCTATCCGGAAACAGGGTGTTGATCCAAACAGATAACACAACCACCATGTTCTACATCAACAAACAAGGAGGAACACAATCTGTGGCACTGTAGGGGCTAGCACAGGAAATATGGACATGGGCCATTCCACTAAGAATAGACCTGCTTGCAATACACCTCCCAGGGAAGGACAATGGGGAAGCAGACAGACTCAGCAGGCAAACGTCAGCATCCCACGAATGGGAGCTCAACCAACAGGAAATATAGAAACTACTCCGGAAATGGGACACACAGCAAATAGACCTATTTGCAACACACCAAAATGCAAAATGCCAACACTTCGCATCCAGACAACCAGACCATCGGTCCCAAAGGAATGTGCAATAGATAAGTTGGTCAAAGACATTTGCATACGCTTTTCCCCCCCGATACCACTGATACACAGGGTACTCAACAAATGCAGGACGAGCAACATGACGCTAATACTAATAGCACCTCAGTGGGCCAGACAGTCCTGGTTCTCACAAATAGTAGAAATGGCGCAAGCACCCGCACAGATTCCCAAAGAGAAGGGACCAGTTAACGATGCAGAACAGAAGGGTGCTACACCCAGAGCGCCTCAGCCTAGCAGCATGACTCCTGAAGACCTAGAATTTGGCCACCTCAAACTACCAGCAAGCACAATGGCGGTGCTCAGGGAGGCAAGGAGACCGACCACAAGAAAGTGCTACGTAGCAAAGTGGAAAAGATTCTCCGAATGGTGCATTGGGGAGAAACTTCAAAGGAAAATTACAAAGGAATCAACAGTATTAGGGTACCTAACGCATCTACTACAAAGTAAACTAAGCTACACATCGATAAGGGTGCACTTAGCGGCAATAGTGGCTTACACAAGTGAGGAGAAACAGGAAAGAGTTTCTTCACCTCCCAAGTAGTAAAAAGATTTCTAGAAGGGGCAAAGAGAATTGCACCTCCAAACAGAATGCCAGCACCAGCATGGAACCTCAACGTAGTGCTAACTCAATTGATGAAGGCACCATTTGAGCCTATTCACAAAGCTACACTGCACATGCTCACGCTAAAAATAGCCTTCTTAGTGGCTATCACATCGCTTTGAAGGCTGAGTGAATTGCAAGCGCTAACACTTCAAGAGCCCTAGCAGCAAATACACAATGATAGGATTGTAATGAGAACAGACCCACACTTCATGCCAAAGGTGGTGTCACGGTTCCACATCAACCAGACAATTCAAATACAGAGTTTTTTCCAAAAACCTACCACAAGCACAGAAAGGGCGCTACACACACTGGACGCCAGAAGGGCAGTAATACACTATATAGAAAGGACAAAGGAGTGCAGAAAAACAAAGCAGTTCTTTGTATCCTTTGCCAGCAGTTTTTTGGGATGATCAGTTACCAAAAATACCATTGCACGGTGGATTGCACAAACCATACAACTCTGCCACAAACAAGCAGGACAACAGTTACAAGGAGCAGCTCATGCTCACTCAACAAGGAACAAAGGAGCAACAATTGCGTTTTTAGCAAACACACCTATTCAAGACATTTGTCAAGCTGCAACATGGTCTTCAGTCCACACGTTCACTAAGCACTACTGTGTAGATATTCAAATAAACAAGGAAGCGCAAGTAGGACAGAAGGTCTTACAACACCTATTCAGTAACCAGAGCTCATCTTCCACCCACCCATCACAATAACGACAAACCGCTACAAAGTCTTTGCACAGCATAGTGAATCCAGAAAGATTCACGCTGCAAAACGTATAGTTTCTCACCTGACAGTTTTGCAGCTTGAAGACTCTCTGGATTCAATAGCGATCCCACCCTCCTCTGCCAAAGAGATGAGACAGGAGAAAAGGAGGATAACAGGGAAATGACTTTAAAGGGTTAAAAGAAGAGTAAAAGTAACACAAGACAAGAGAAAAAAAAAAGACTCCGAAGATGGCGACCAAAGGTGGGAGCTTCCGGAGGAAGCACGTTGACGTCACGAAGGACACTAAATGGTGGTATGTCGACACCCACCTGGGCCACGAAAAAAAAAAAAAGAGAGAAAAGACTACAATTCCGGACCCAACCACAAGATGGCGGAATAATGCACAGCATAGTGAATCCAGAAAGTCTTCAAGCTGCAAAACTACACCGACAGGTAAGAAACGATACGTTTGCTCTCAACATCAGGTGGGCCCTCAGGATCTGGGACGATGCCAGCTCAGGTACCGCCACCTACCCCTGGATGAGCCCATCGTCATTCCTGACGTCAACATGGATCACTAGATGCAAACCCTTGGAATTTCCTCCTTTAGAGTCATCCTATGAGGAGAAGGCGTATGGTTCCTTGGAGGTGGACCCGCCGTATGAGGAAAACTGGTATGAGGAGCTGGGAAATACCAGTGAACTAGACACTTCCCTGGATGTTAACATGCTTTCACTTCTGGGCCAGGCTTCAGAGGAAGGCTCATTCTATGCCTCAGTGATGCACAGGACTCCGGAGGTCCTTGACCTCCGCTTTCTGCTGTTGAGGTCAAGTCAAATGCCCTGACCAAAGTGTTTTAGGCGAGAGCAAGTGCCTCAGAACCATTGCTGCCCTTTAATGAATACCTCACTGAGTCTCTCCTGGGGGCCTGGGCTATGTAAATGTAAATGTATGTGTCTTGTAAAGCGCACTGCTACCCTGAGGCGTCCTGGCACTGTAGACCGCTGGGGAACCCGTCCTGGCTATCCCTGTGAGATGGTCCCTCCTGGGTATCTCCAAGGTGAAACCAGGCATCCCCGGCGAATGTGGGGGGCCGTTGTGGAGATGAGGCAAGCTAATGCCCAGAGTTGCCGAGTGTGATCCCTGGTTAGAGTAGGCACCGAGGCGAGAATTATCGAGTCCGCTGGCCCTGGTCCACGACCCTGCCGCGTCGGGAATTGAACCCTGGTCCCGGGCCGTCCTCTGCTTCCGGGTCTGCTGCCTCTAACCAGTGAGCCACACTACTCCACTACACTGCTATAGCTTGCACAGGAGCTTCTGTGCACAGCAAGATTGCCTGATGGTATCGTTCAACCACAGAGAACCCAGCCTTCCTTTCCCAGCACTCTCCTCCCAGGAGAGCCAGGTGGTCCAGGCCTCCATGGCCAAAATCAACCCAAGTGCATTTCCTATCACACCACCGGATAGGGAATCCCAAGAGGCTGGATAACTTCAGGAAGCGCATCTTTTTTTTCCCACCAGCCTTACATTGAGGTCTGTGAATACTGCATGCCTCTCTGGCCACTACTGCTATGCGTTGTGGGATTTGGTTACACAGCTGCTTCCCATGCTCCCTGAGGAGGGCCATTACATCCTCAACCAGGTTTAACTGGACGGCAGGGATGCGGGTAAATTCGCCATACAGCGTGGACTGAACACCATGGACTCCCTTGGTAGGACCATAGCTTGTATTGTAGCGCTTTGCCGCCACACTTAGTTACGGTCCACTGGATTTTGGGGGGATGTTCAGTCATCTGTGACTGACATACCCTTTGTAGGGTCCTGCGACACTATCGATTTTGCAAGAGCAGCATCACCACTCAATCTTTGGGTCCCTCCTTCTTGAACCGGATGCAACAACAGTTCTTTTGTCCCTACTGTGGCTACAGAAGGGGATATTTTGGGCGTCCACAGTACAAACCCTACCCAGTCCTTTCGGGGAAGGGACCGCGGAGCCCAAAGAGGGCGAGGGAACCGTACCTAACGAGCTGCCCAATCCCCAGCCCCCCTGGACACCGCAGTCTCCAAGCTTCTTTAGTGTGTCTAGTGGTATTGCAAAAACAGGGCAGCGTGGGATTGTGAACCCTGTATCAAGAGGCTCTATGTCTATGGACCGGACTCGAGCGCTAGGAAGTTTTCCGGGTTGTTCTGCACCTGGCTGGCTCTTTGACCACCAGGGCGGATGAGCTCAGCTGGTAGTGTCTCGCGGACCACAAATGGCTCCTGCATCTGGAGGTGGCACGCTTTCTTTTTTTAGAGTGGGGCAAGCCATGGCTCGATTTGTTCGCCGTCACCGAGAATGTGCAATGTCATTGCTTCTGTGCGTTGGAGTTTCCATGGTGGCTGTCGCTCAGAGGCGCATTTTGTCTGGACTGGAGTTCAGGACTCCTGTTCGCCTTTCTTCCGATACTACTACTTGCCTGAGCACTCATGAAGATTCAGAGCGACCGGGCCCTAATCATCCTAGTGGCCTAGGATTGGGCTCAGAGAGTGTGGTATCCAGATCATCTCAGCTTGAGCATTGCTCCTTCAATCAGGCTGCCTCATAAGGACGATCTTTTGATGCAGCAACAGGGCAGGGTGCTGCACCCAAAACTGCTCACTCCACAACTTCATTCTTGGAGAATGAGTGGCAACAGTTGAGGATGTTTGATCTTCCTCTTGAAATCTGTGATGTTATTTTGGCAGCCATGCGTTCTTCTACCAAAGCCATCTACGATTGCCTTTGGGAGAAGTTTGTGGTGTGGTGTTCTAAACGACAGCTGAATCCCCTTTCTGTACCTTGGTCTGAGGTTTTGTTATTTGTTCTTTCTTTTGCCTGGCAAAACCTTGACTTGGGCTCCTGGCAAGACCTTGCGTTGGGCAATGTCGATGGTTATTTGGTGGGCTTCCAGCAGCTGCTGGATCAACCATCCCTCTTTAACTCACCAGTTGTGACACGTTTTATAATGGTTTACAGCATCATTTTCCTTCTGCCTCATTTGTCATGCCCCAACGGATTCTGAACCTTGTTTACACATTTCTTATGTGTACTCCCATTGAGCCACCCCATTCTTGTCCTTTATGGATTCTCACAATTAAGACTGCTCTTCTGGTGGCTATTACATCGACTAGGAGGGCCTGCGAGCTTCAAGCTCTTTCCATGAACTCACCTTTACCACTTTTTTTTGCAGACAAACTGATCCTCCGAATACATGCCTCTTTCCTTCCAAAAGTTGTCATCCCCTTCCATGTTGGCTAGAGTATCAATCTGCCTGCTTTCTACGTCCCATCTCACCGTCCAAGGAAGAGGAGAGACTCCATTGCCTATGCCCTACACAAGCTCTCTCCTTTTATATTGATCGCACCAAACCCCAATGGGTGGACGATCAGCTCTTTATTGGGTTTACCATGGCAAAGAAGGGCAAGGCTGTTCAAAAGCGCACCATCTTGTGGAAATGTGGATTTTCCTGATCAGTTATGTCCCCTATCTTGGACCCCAACGGTTCTATATGCATGTTACAAGTACATGTATGTTCCCTCCAGTTCCAGTTTCTAAGACGCAAACACATGTGTGTCTACCGTCAACATGTTCTCTGTCAGATCCGCCATCAATGGGCTGGATACTCGCTTCCTAAGCATGAAAGGCCACCGACTTTATATGGCTTAGTTACTCCATTTTTACAGTTCAGGCAAGTAGGCCCGATTCTGTCCTCAAAGCCTTTCCCTGCTCTCTGTCTTTGACAGCTTCAGCTTGAGCTAGCATCTGTATCCATGAACTTTGTCCTACTCCCTGTGCAGCTAACAGTGCCTGCCTCGGCCAGTTTTCGCCTGCCTGCCAAGAAGCTGTATTTCACCTTCGAATTATCTATTTTTCTCTTCAGCCGATGCATTCCTGTCTAGTGATTTAGGTAACCATTTCCTTTAGCTCACAAGCAAAGGACTTAGCCTTTCCGTCCTCCTGCAAGTGATTCATAGCCCTGCTGCCATGGAAAGTTTTCTACCCCTCGCATCTCACATAGACATTTGGGCGTTTTGTGCACGCACACAGTCAGTATAGAATAGATTCTGTCCGAGAGTCCTTCCTTGTGGATAACATAGTTCTCTAAACATAGGATGTTAGATATGATTTGGGATTAGGTTGACTTGACCCCCCAGACTTCTCGTCTCCACATGTAGAGCTAAATGTCAAGTCCCCTTCACCCCCTAGTTGCACGTCAATCACACGTCATGCTGCTGCACGCGCATCTATGCCAAGTATTATTTTATAGATCCACCTATGTCTGATAATCCTAACCAATCATGTTTCTTTAATTCCTTATTATGCCTAGTTTCGATTACGTACCTGTCATGTCACTTTTCTTATCAAATGTTACGCCTTCTACATTCGTTTCATTGTAATGTACTTATTATAAAAATGCATGTCTGTCAATAAAGTATTGTACTTCACTTCCTGAACCCTCGTGGTGACGGAACCTGAAGGCCGCGACTCGAGTCGGCCATTTTTGATGGAATAAAGCCCATTTAGAAAACCTCTTATACCACGGATTTTGCCTCTTGTTATTCTGAGCTATTTTTGCTTTATGTTAAAGATTCCGTATGAAATTCAGTATTAGGTAACAAAGAATATTTACCACATAATGGCGCCCGAACAGGGACACTTTCTCATCTCACGCGCCGGCGGTGCGTTGCAGGCCCGGTCTCCTGCCACAACTGGACGGACCATAAACGCGTACCAGCAGGATTTCCTGTAAGCTCCCTCCGGTCAAGCGGGGGCGACTGAGGCTGCGATCAACCCAGACGAGGCGGTGAGAAGCGCGAAGTATCCCGACCAGAGCCTAGCTGAGAGAGCAAGATCCGAGGTATACAGAGGCCCACCAGGTTTCCGAAGTCCCGATGTCCAAAAGGTCCGCTGTCCGCAGTCATCAAGTCCCGTCCATTCTCCGAGGCCTTCCGTTTCAAGGAGCTACTCGGTGAGTACCATCGCCGGGGAGGCGTGTTGACGTGCACATAGGTTGTGCCGGTCAAGACGGATTTGGGTACACAAATCCGGTCTGCACTGTTTAGCAGTGTATATGTACTGTTTAGCAGTATATCAAGTATTCCGAAGTTTTAGCAGTATATCAAGTATTCCGAAGTATTCAGTTACTGTCAAGAATTCAGCGTGGTGATTAGTTAGGCAGACTGTCATCATTGTCGGTCGTTGTTAAAAATGTTTAATGTTTAATGTTTAAAGTGTTCAAATATTGTGGTATGAATGATCGTTCATTGTTCACTGTTCATTATTGTTTTTTTTTTTTTTGTATTAAGTGAATTCAAGAGTAAGTATCAGATCAGTTGTCAATATGCCGCTCTTCTCGAAGTTAAGACAGATTACCACCAGAAAAGGGGTGCTTGAAGAAGCAGTTCCTATTCCTCCTAGGGACACTCCAGGGCATTTTATGTACCATAAGCATGGCTTAGATGCCATATTGTTTCTTGATCTATGGGTAGATTATACCAAGGGATTGCCGGAAAGTCAAAGGTGGCCCGCAGCGGGAACCTGGGATGCAGAGTGCATCATGAAAGTGGAGGAAGAGTTATGGAAAAGAAAGGTCAGACAGTCACAGAAAGACGCTGTTGAGTTATGGCGTAAAGAATCTCATAGACGCACAGAAAAAGCACGTAGACAAGAAGAGAGGAGTAAAGAAAGTTCAAATAAAGTTCAAGAAAAACTATTAATTGAGGAAGGTATCCGAGTGAAATCAGAACAAGTAAATAGAAAAAGGAATGCTCTTATGAATGGTATGTATCCCCTCCTAGCCGAAGGACTACCTAAGGCTGCTCCAGAGATACCAAAAGACTTGCCACCCCCATTATTTCCAATTAAGGTACATCCAAAAGGGCATCCCAGAACCGCAGAAGATGTCTTTCTTTCCTCATATCTGGACGACGCAGCTCCCGAGTATGCTAACGCCACACCACATAGACCGTCTGGCGGAGGGGTACAACTTCAGGATCAGGTATCTGTTCCCGTGCAACAGCAAGTCCCGACACAAGCTTCGGCAAGCACATCTGTTTCCGCATCTGTCCCCGCAGTCGATCCTACAGGGGTATCGACACCCATAGTTGCTGTGTCACGTTCAACGAATCCATTCACACCCGACGCCCCAGATGGGGCCACGGGAGGTGCTAGCAGTACCTTTACACCACCTAGAATAAATAAACTTGTTTTTCAAGAGTCAGCGCATTCACGTACACCTAAATTCGTAAGTGAACGTACGCTTAAGGAACTCCTTGTTAATTGTAGATATGACCCGGTGGTTGGAAAAGAGGACGAAATGGTCCTGGCATCATTACGTATCAGGCGAGCCGCAGAGTATTTAGCAAGGTTACCAGGGATGATTACGCATCTAGATAACATATACCATTTTGTTCAAACAGGGCGAGATCCAGGATGTATTAACAGAGCTATGGAATTTCAGAAAGTAGAGATACAGGGGGAACTGTTACGTTTCCTCATAAACTGTGTGATCAGAAATCAAGACCGTCCGGGGGTAGACCCGAAGGCAATGCTTATTCTTACAAAATGGAGTCAGAATATATCAGAAGGGAGACACGATAAGCAAAATTGTATAATAGCCATGTGCCGAAAAATCCGTAAAGAAATAGAGCGTATTCATGAAGAGAGATTGGGAACAGACGAGTTCGAGCAAGATGAAGTGTCCGAATCAGGGAATTCCGCAAGACAGTCAGAGACCATAGCCTATGTAGGCAGAGGAAGATCCTGTGATAATACTAGATGTTTTTCTGATCCCATACACTCTGTGTGTCCAAATAATAGCAGAACGTATCCGACGCCTGTAATAAATCTGAAGTCTCCTGAACATTCGTTTCAAGTCGCAGATAAAATACTACGAGAACGAAGGGGTTACCACCTCCTCGATTCCATGGATGAGCAAGAATTAGCCAGATCAGCTGTCCACTGGATTGAAAGTCCTGAAAAATATGGTGATGAGACCGTAGCACACACGTTTTTTAATCTCAGTACAGATGAACAACGTTTAGCTGGAATCTATATGATTCAGCAACTCCTTATATTATATAAGAGCCAACATGCTGACCCTGGTCCTTTACCTGATATATTAACGGAACTACTCATGAACAGATGGAGAGGTTCTAGTAACAAGCTAATTAAAGAGATATTAGTGTCACGTAAACAGTATGTCCTTTTTGTAAGTCCGGATTCTCTCTCGCTGCCCCGCAGAGAAAGAGCGCCGTACTATATGGATAGACAAAATCCCTTACGAGAAGTGCACCCAATAAAAGGCGAAGACAATGAGTTTCACCGTGTATTTGTTTACACACCCATATCAAAAATGGAATTATTGGAAATGAAAAAAGTAGTACCTAGTCATGACAAAGACCCAGCGGGTTTCCACCGAGAAATTAAAGACATGTTACTGATGGGAGAGTACACCTTTCCTGATATTATGACGATATTAAAGGTGCTTTTGCCTGCTGGCATTTATGAAAAACTGAAAGAAAAAGAGTGGGAAGTGGGAGACCAAAAGATAGACTGGACAGCATTAGCAGAGGAAGAAAGGGGCCGAACTGCAGGTTCAGGGCTCGGGGATAAAGTTAAACTGTTACCAGGTTTACTAGTACAGGTACTGCCACGTTTATTAACTACAAAAAAGGAAGATTGGGGTGCAATCACAGCCTGCAAACAAAAGCAAGATGAAGACACAAGTGATTATTATGCTCGTTTTGAAAAATGTTTTGGTATAAATAGTGGTATAAAAGCAAGTAGTGACTCATATCCACATTTATTTGTGACAAAATTAGTGGAAAATGCATTGCCCCCAGTAAAGAATAGAATATTGAAATTCGAGAGTACCTGGCAAAGTAACACTCCGTCGCAAATGCTACAAATGTTACAGTATCATCACAATAGAATTAGGGATGAACAAGAACACGAGCATAGACGCATGAAAGATACAAAAATGAAAATGCTAGTTTCTCAGACAGTACCAGCAGATGGTCACAAAAAGGGTGTGACACATTCTGGTGATTCTGCAGTTCCTGTAAAAGGAACCTGCAATTACTGTAAACAACTAGGCCATTATGTACACGATTGTCCAGTCCTGAAACGTAATATAGCTACAGGCATTGCAAAGGAGAGACCACGTTTAGTTAGACACGATCAGAATGAACAAGGAGCTATGCAGCATGGACAGTCCATGCCAGTTCAGCAACAGTCCATGCCAGCCTCACAGCAACCCATACAGTTTGTGCCAGCTGCACCACCGTTGCCTGCTACTGCCACTCAAACCACAACACGACAAATGTATCAGACTGCACAGTATGAATACCCTGAGTATCAGCGTTACGCATGAACCAGCCTAGAGAGGGAAGTTGACTTACCACTTATCGAGATTCCTGTAGATCAAGAAGGACCTTATGTACATAGTGAATTATTAGGTCAAGATAGAAAATTCTTACTCGATACAGGGGCAAGTCGAACAACTATAAAACGTAGTGAAGTTCCAGGGGTACCCCTCTCAGGCTCTCAAAATGTTTCCCTTGGTTTTTCAGGAAAACCTATTGTTAATGAAGTATCACAGCCTCTACCACTTACGATAGGACCTTTGACACGAACTACAGATTTACTGCTTACTAAATCATGCCCAGAAAATCTGTTAGGAATTAAAACTCTGAAAGCACTAGGAGCCATAATATGTTGTTCTCCGGAAGGAGTAAGGTTGTTTTTACGTGATTTTAAAGGTCACTATGTGTCTAGAGACATGGATCCCCGACTACAGACTTTACCAGTACATCTATGGGCACAAGGCCCTACGGATGTTGGCTGCATGAACATTACACCCTATCGAGTCACACTGAAAGCAGGAGTGGTACTACCACGAATGCGACAATACAAGTTACCGCATGATGCTGTAGTGGCTTTGCTGAAAATCATTGATGAGCTGATTGTCCAGGGAGTAGTTGTAGAAACAGACTCCAATGTATGTAATTCACCGATAATTCCGATTCTTAAACGAACTGATCCTACTGCCCCACCAGTGTACCGATTGGTTATTGATTTGCGTGAACTAAACAAGTGCATTGTACCACAATTCCCTGTGGTCCCTGATATATCATCATTGTTGACAGCAATTGATTCCGAAGCAACATTCTTTACTGTAATTGATCTCAAGAATGCCTTTTTCAGCGTCCCAATAGATCCGGAAAGCCAATATTTGTTCGGATTCAGTTTAAATGGGCGCAGTTTTAAATTCTCACGCGCTCCCCAAGGATTCACAGAAAGCCCCAGCATCTACAGCCAAGCACTGAAACGAGAACTTGACAGTATCCACATGCCAGTCAATACTGCACTGCTTCAATATGTCGATGATCTGCTGATCACCGCGAGAAGCGAACCTGAATGTGAAAAGGCTTCTCTGACAGTTTTACATTTTCTGGCCGACAAGGGGCACAAGGTATCTCCTTCTAAGCTGCAATTCTGTGTCCAGCGAGTTATTTATCTTGGTCACTCGCTGTCCAAGGAGGGAAGGCAGCTTACACCAGATCGCATCCAGTTAATTGCTAACATGTCAATACCCCAGTCACAAAAGGAGGTGCGGGCTTTCATAGGCCTCACTTCATATTGTAGGCAGTGGATCCCTCAGTACGCATTTCTAGCAAAACCACTCATTCAGTTAACCACACAGGAGGCAGCCACATCGACTGTTCTCCCTTGGACTCAGGAACATACACAAGCTTTTGAAAGCCTAAAGGAAGCTTTATGTCAAGCACCTGTTTTAGCAACACCATGTTATAACAAACATTTTACACTCTTTGTCACAGAACGCGAAGGTACTGCCTTGTCAGTACTCACTCAGGATCAAGCAGGATCACGCAAGCCATGTGCTTATTTTTCCAGTACATTAGATCCCGTAGCTCAGGCTTTGCCTGCATGCCTGAAATCAGTGGCAGCAACAGCTTTAGCAATCAGACAAAGCGATGCCATAGTGTTAGGACATCCATTGACAGTACAAGTACCACATGCAGTAGAGGTTCTTGTGAACCGAACACAAACACAACACTTGACCATAGCAAGACTTACCGGTTATGAACTGACATTGTTTCAACCACACATAGAGATCCGACGGTGTAATACATTGAATCCTGCTACACTATTACCTGTAATTGGAACGGACCCACTAGCTCATGATTGTGTTGAAATCATTAAAATAAAGACGAAACCCAGACAAGACCTGACAGACGTTCCATTGTTAGATCCAGACCTGACGTTGTATGTAGACGGATCGTGCATGAGAACAAGTACAGGAGATTTAGTGGCCGCATATGCAGTCACAACAGACACTGAAGTTATTGAGACAAATTGTATAGATACTTTGTCAGCCCAAGCAGCAGAACTTATTGCTCTAACACAAGCCTGTATTCAAGCCACAAATAAGAAAGTTAATGTATACACTGACTCACGTTATGCATTCGGAGTTGTACACGACTTCGGCGTGCTGTGGCGAGAGAGAGGTTATTTAACTTCCCATGGTGCCCACATTCAGCACGGACCTCTCATTCATGCCTTGTTAGACGCAATACATCTACCCACTGCTATATCGATTATGAAATGTAAAGCACACACGAAGGTTACTGATATCATTTCTCAAGGCAATGATTTAGCTGATAGAACAGCTAAACAGACTGCTCAGAATCGCACATTAGACATGACAAAGCCAATAGTTCAGACACCAACACAGTGTATGACAGTTAAGGATCCCGCACTTGACGTAATTGACATACAGACACACGCCACAGCAGAAGAAATAAAGAAGTGGACTGAACTAGGAGGGATCCAGACAGATCAAGGATGGATGACGAAGGAGAAATCTGTATGGTTTCTCCCTGATTCCATGGTTCAAGCCATTATAGCTACAGTTCACAGTCCAGCACATTTAGGAGAGAAGGCTATGCTAGACAGCATTCAGCACATTTGGTTTAACAAACATTTACGAGCAGCAGCTAAACAAAAGGTTCGTACCTGTATGATATGTTGTCAGTTTAATCCAGGAAAGAGTGTTCCCGTAGAGCAGGGTGGATTTCAGCCTCCTGACCATCCTTTTGAAGTCCTCCAGATGGATTATATTCAGATGGAACGTTGTCGAGGATTCAAATATGTCCTCGTAGTTGTCTGCGCTCTCTCCCGTTGGACAGAGGCGTACCCCGTATCAGATTACACGGCCCCGACTACTGCCAAACAGTTAGTTCGAGAATTCTTCCCACGGTACGGGCTACCACGTGTTGTATATTCAGATAACGGTCAGCCTTTCTCATCCGAATTAATGAAACATGTCTCACTTTTGTTGGGATATCAGTGGAAATTCCACTGTGTCCGACACCCCGAGGCAGCAGGTCTCGTGGAACGACATAATCAACTTTTAAAAATCAGATTGTCTAAAATATGTCAGGAAAAAGGTGTGGACTGGATAGTAGCCTTACCAGTTGCGCTATTTTACATGAGGCCAGTAGCACCGAACTCTATAAGCAGAAACTCAGGTCCAGACCCAAACTGTCGGACGATTTGATTGTTTAAGTCCTCTCCAAGGTGAAGCGGTTGAATCTGTCCCGACATGTATCCCTTAGGTCTGAATGATGTAGAGTCCAGAATCATAATGAAACGACATGCTTATTGTAAATTACTGCGTAGCCACTGTATTGTGATTTTATTAATTTTGTTTTCCTTGAGTTTTTTAATAGTTACTGCAAGCATATTGTTGCATATGTATTATCCTGTTTCTAAACGTGCTTTCAATATAACTGATGAACATTCTTTTAGTGACCTACCCCCACATGAGTTGTCCTATAGACTTGCGCTGCGCAATAACACATTCATTAGTATGTTACATCATTCCCATCAGACTAGTAATGCTACCAATTGTTGGGTGTGTGGCCGACTCCCTCCCTATCAGAATAACAAAGGAGTTCTGCCTTTCTTTCCACATCCGTTCACACACAATGGTTCCTGTGGAGCATGGTTTAGTTTATTAAATTCCATAGACCCAGACACAGCAGTTTATCAACAACATTGGATATGGGGAAATCTGAATCTAGTTTTATTCAAAGTCTGTCACCCTAATAAGGAGGGTCACCCCAGTAGAACAGGAACTGATTTAGAAAATGAAGTGTATAAATTAGGTAATTTTACACCTAATCTTATGATTCTGAATGTCAAAACCGAAGTTGAACTAATTCTGCCCACTATGTCAGTATTTCCAGTTAAGGGTGAATTATGTGTAAGAAAAGTTGGTTCCATACATATGGGCCATAGCCAATGCGTTACTACAGTAGAATATAGTGATCAAGGTAAATCTTCATTTAGAGCTTCTCGCCACTCTTACTTTATATGTGATCAGACGGCATATATGCGTCTGCCTCTAGATTGGGATGGTACCTGTTACATAGCATTCCTTTTGCCACCTGTTTTCCTAGCTCCCCCTGATTATTATCGAAATGTTCATTTAGTACACAATAGAGAGCGTAGAGATCTCCCAGTTGTCGATTATACTGAGACGGCATGGGACAAGTATGTAGATTTCAATAAAGGTATCTTTCCCTATATAGGTACCGTATCAAATAGTAAGCTGATACGCAGACTCACCAAGACTCTTGAAGCTGTAGTAAACGAGACTATAGCCGCCCTAGGCAATCTGACAGAGGAACAATCAGTGATGAGAATTGTTGTTCTCCAGAATCGTCTTGTCCTTGACGTCATCCTGGCCGATAGGGGCGGAGCTTGCAGGGTCATCGGATCCAGCTGCTGCATATTCATACCAGAAAATTCGCCATCTGTATATAAAGCTATAACACGCCTTCATAAGATTGTAAGCCAGATACACGAGAATCCAGGCACTTGGACGTGGTCCGGGTGGTTTTGGAGTATGGTATCAGCCTGGGGATGGAGAGTTCTATCCTTCCTAGGTATTGGCCTTCTTATGATCTTCAGTTGTTGTTTATGCCTGCAATGTGGACCAGCGATTTGTGGTCTGTGTGCCACATCGTGTATTCCACATCAAAGTTCTCGTTCAAAATGCCGGAAGAAGAAGGAAGAAGAAATGATGCTCCATGAGCAAATCAATGAAATGATGAAGATTGATATCTCTTGAAGGGCAAGTAGGGGACAAGGAGGGAATGTGGAAATGTGGATTTTCCTGATCAGTTATGTCCCCTATCTTGGACCCCAACGGTTCTATATGCATGTTACAAGTACATGTATGTTCCCTCCAGTTCCAGTTTCTAAGACGCAAACACATGTGTGTCTACCGTCAACATGTTCTCTGTCAGATCCGCCATCAATGGGCTGGATACTCGCTTCCTAAGCATGAAAGGCCACCGACTTTATATGGCTTAGTTACTCCATTTTTACAGTTCAGGCAAGTAGGCCCGATTCTGTCCTCAAAGCCTTTCCCTGCTCTCTGTCTTTGACAGCTTCAGCTTGAGCTAGCATCTGTATCCATGAACTTTGTCCTACTCCCTGTGCAGCTAACAGTGCCTGCCTCGGCCAGTTTTCGCCTGCCTGCCAAGAAGCTGTATTTCACCTTCGAATTATCTATTTTTCTCTTCAGCCGATGCATTCCTGTCTAGTGATTTAGGTAAACATTTCCTTTAGCTCACAAGCAAAGGACTTAGCCTTTCCGTCCTCCTGCAAGTGATTCATAGCCCTGCTGCCATGGAAAGTTTTCTACCCCTCGCATCTCACATAGACATTTGGGCGTTTTGTGCACGCACACAGTCAGTATAGAATAGATTCTGTCCGAGAGTCCTTCCTTGTGGATAACATAGTTCTCTAAACATAGGATGTTAGATATGATTTGGGATTAGGTTGACTTGACCCCCCAGACTTCTCGTCTCCACATGTAGAGCTAAATGTCAAGTCCCCTTCACCCCCTAGTTGCACGTCAATCACACGTCATGCTGCTGCACGCGCATCTATGCCAAGTATTATTTTATAGATCCACCTATGTCTGATAATCCTAACCAATCATGTTTCTTTAATTCCTTATTACGCCTAGTTTCGATTACGTACCTGTCATGTCACTTTTCTTATCAAATGTTACGCCTTCTACATTCGTTTCATTGTAATGTACTTATTATAAAAATGCATGTCTGTCAATAAAGTATTGTACTTCACTTCCTGAACCCTCGTGGTGACGGAACCTGAAGGCCGCGACTCGAGTCGGCCATTTTTGATGGAATAAAGCCCATTTAGAAAACCTCTTATACCACGGATTTTGCCTCTTGTTATTCTGAGCTATTTTTGCTTTATGTTAAAGATTCCGTATGAAATTCAGTATTAGGTAACAAAGAATATTTACCACAATCTCCCAGTGGATTTTGCCTTGTATGAAAATCTGCTACACACTGGCGAAGAACAACCGCCTGAATGGCTGTTTGCCCATTCCACCAGGGGCAAAGCTGCCACTACTACATTAGCACATAAGCAGCCACGTGGGCGTCTCTGCACATGTTTGCCAAACATTACTGCCTTAGCAGCCAGGTCCGATGTGCCTGGAATTTTGCCTGCTCGGTCCTTCAGGATTGTTTTGGTCTAGCCTGTTTGCTGTCCCACCACTGGGGAGGTATTGCTACTGTATCTATTCTAAGGTGAGGAATCTGCGTTTAGAAGTCTCTATCAGATGAACAAGTAACTTGCCTTCAGTAACGCCTTATTTGGTAGAGACTATTTAACCACAGATTCCTCACTGGCCTTCTCATCCTCTCCATTCTGAAAACTAGGCTCTTCCCCAAAAGATCACGCTAGGTTATGCACACTGGTACATTGGCTTTTCACATAGCTCCACGTTTTGGGCACGGAAACAGTCATGAAAGAAACTGATGTCAGCGCGCCAGGGTGGCACTTAAGAAGAAGGCACCGAGCTATCCTTGCCGATGTGGATGGCGTTGACGCTGAGCCGATTGACGTCACATACCAGCGCACAGAGGTACTGCTCATGATTTTCCAGATCCATTTTGCTGCCAGGAGAATATTCTAACGTGAGGAATAGATATAGGCTCTACCAGATAAAATGTTACAGAAGGTAAGTAACTTGTTCTTCTAAACCCAAACACCACATTGAGGATAACCATCTACTTTTGTGGAATTTTGTGCTCGTAAAGTGCTTCTGCAAATATGGACAATCTGCCAGTTTGAAAGATTTGCTGTGTAACCTAATTTAGGGTCGAGACAAAATATTTGCATCAAGCAAGTATATTGGTGAAGATGGGGGAACGACAAAAGACTATAAACACGCAACTTTATAAGATTGTGGTTGTTCACTACTGATATGGAGGAGTGTCCCCACCTCAATACACATGTAATACTATTCCTTTCAAGGACAGGAGTGGTTACATACCCAGAATGAATGGGAAGGCAAGGCAACCTCAACATTCAGTGGAGTGTTGAGAGAAAGCATTTGTGCACTAGGAAACATTTTCCCTAGGGAGAAACTATGAAACATGCACTTAGTTGCACTGTTTCCACGCCTGAAATATATATCTGCAGCAAATACCAGGTGTGTAAATGATACACACAACAGTTCTTCTGGAAAGCTAAGACTATCATGGCCTTACGGAAGTAAATTTCACATGTTCGGTTTTGAATCAAGCCTTCATCTGAGTAATCTTTCTTAAGCACAAAACTCCATAACTTTTAGTCTAACATGTGAAGTATGCATCACCAAGAAAAGTATTTTGATCGCAGTGGAAGCTTTCATCTTGACTCTGAAATAATAAAGAACCAGACATCTAAGCTTTAGCAGATATTTCTGACAGCGCTTGTTCTGATAGAGACTTCTAGGTGAGATTCCTCACTTTCTGAATATTCTCTAGGGGTAAGGCTGGATCCAGAAACATTTCAGCAGTGCTCATGCGCACTGATAGGTAGCACTGAGCAGCTCCACACTAATGCCGATCCGCCCTTAAAATGCCTTGCGGAGCCTATATAGATCCTACTCCGGTGTGCTTACGTCCGTTCCTTTATTTCAGCACTACCAGGCACTGATCTGGAGTTACAAATGTCTGTGACAGATCATGTAGCAAACAAATCTGGGGGCGTGGCTTGAGAGCCAACGATGGAGGACGCGTGAGCTGATAGCTGAGCTACAGCCGTGCCGTTTCTCCTGTTTATAGAGGTGTCCACCGGAGCCCGGGGGTGCGCTATCGTGTGGCCGACCCTGGTTGCACTGCCAGGTGGGCCGGGAGTGATGGAGGATCGGGCCCGGGGCTGTGTGTGCGGCTGATGAGGTCATGTCAAAATGGCGGCCTGAGACGCCCGTGCATTCGCAGCAAAGGAGCGGACCTGCGGTCGGAGCCTGGAATCGGGGACGTGCATGACTGGCGGTCCCCAGGGAACTGAGCAGCACCGGAGTCTTGCGGCCCTGCTGGGGGCTGATACTGAGCAGCAGCGCTGATGCAAGATTGCCCCGATCTTGTGTCCAGAGTGTTGCGCTGTAGCGTGACCATCTGGTGGAGGTGAGGCCCTGAAGGCGCTGGGAGGTGCCGAGCTTCCGTTGTAGCCAAGCGGAGCATTTGAGAGTACTCACTTGAGGTGCGAGGCTGTGGCTGGACTCCTTCTCTCCCCCCCTCCCCACCAGGTATTGCACGGCTGGGAGTGTGGAGTGGGGCATCGATTGAGAGGCAAAGGCCGGTAGTAGTACCCTGGAGGTGAACAGTGTCCTGGAGACGAACAGTGTCCTGGAGACTCTTTGCCTGCGACAGGCGTTGGCAGACCCGGATGGGGTGCAATTGTGAATGTGCCCTGCTGGTGATGGATTGAGGCCTGTGGTATGGTGTCGGTGGTCTGAAGCTTGGGGTGAGGTCGCGACGCGCGTCTGCAACATGCTTGCAGGGCTGTGGAGTGCTGCATCACAGCTGGGCCTGGGACTGAACCGGAGAGTGCTTGGCTGTCACCAGGGGCCCCTGAGTGGTGGGTGCCCCGTAGCGGAGTGAGGCTGCAGCAGCATTGGCCCAGATTGGGAACCTGGTGAGGGATGAGTGACTATTGGTGACCTTGGAATCTGAGGGGCCGGGAGCCGATTGGCGCCCACGTTGTTGGAATAGCAGGAAGAGCGCGCTACGCCCTTTGAGGATCTGTGTTGGGGGGTGCGGAGCCAACAGAGGTTTTGGACCAGAGTGTGGTGCCTGGCTTATTCTCTGGGTTACGGCCCCAGTGGAGCATCGCGGCGGGGGTGCGGTAGCACTGGGAGGCCTTGGTGTCTCAGCCACTGGATTGCAGCGAACCTTTGGGGACCGGGTCCTGAGGCCTTGTGCTGGATAACACGAGGACGATACCAAGGAGTAAGCTGTGAAAGCAGTGAGCTTACCACGAAGCAGAGTGAGCCCTGTGGTTCTTGCCACCTGCCTGTGGCGCCCTGAGACCTTGTACTGAGTGCCCAGAGGGCATCAGGGACATTGGGCTAGGGATCCCAGATGGCACTCTCAACAGCGGGGGCTGCTGCGATAAAGTGTGGGAGACCAGGATGAGTTACCCCCACCTTGGAACTCTGTGTCTCTACACTGGGGTGGGGATTGGCTGGCATCCTGACAGCTGCCCTCGACCGCCCAGGGAGAGACGCACCAGATCCTCCGTTGTACAGTCTGCTCCACTGATGATGGGGAAACCGAGGGGGAAACAGATGGGGCCTCCGCCAGACCACGAGGATGCAGCATCAGAACAGGTGCACAAGGAGTTAGAGAATGAGCCCACGGAAGTCCCTGTTCACCAGCAACTGGCCAAAATCTTAGCTGCCATTGCAGATACCAAGGCGACGCTGCACCAAGACATCAGCACGGTGGCAGTTGGTCTGGGTCTGTTGAGAACTGAGCTTGCGAAGTTGGCGGACAGGGTGAAGCAGACCGAATCCTCCCTGGCAGTAATTACCCCAACGCACCAGTCCTTATCTACTCAGGTGGGGGAATTGTCCAGCCGGGTGGCTGTTCTAGAACAGAGGGCAGAGGACGCTGAGGGACGGAATCGAAGGAACAATGTCCTAGGACTGCCGGAAGGAGTGAAGGGGGATGATATGGTCCAATACCCGGAGGTATGGCTCCGTGAAGTGGTTGCACCGGAGGGCCTGTCACGGTTCTACACCTTGGAGAGGGCACACTGCATCCCGGCCAGGCCGTCGTCCCCGGGGAAGCCCCCACGGCCGGTGTTAGCCAGATTGCTCCACTTTAAGGACAGAGATGCGTTATTGCAGAAGGCGTGCACAGAGGGTCCATATGTGGTCGAAAATAGCAAAGTGTCCCTATTCCCTGATTATACTTTGGAGGTTCAGAGAGGTCAAGAGAGCCCTGCGAGACGAGGGGATCCAATACTCCTTGATTTTCCCGCCCGACTGCGGATCGTGCTGGATGGGAAGACGCACTTTTGTGAAGACCCTAAGGCCGCTTGGGAATGGTTGGAAGTCTACCAAACGGAGGGTTGACCCGGGGCACTCTCGAAGGTGGCTCGGCCGGCAGCTGGGGAGCCCAGGAAGTATTTGCGGAAACGTAAGCATCGGGGGAACTCGAAGAAACTGAGCCCATCACAGACCGCAAAGGAGAGAACAGGCGCTACAGGCGGTGGCCGCAATGATGCAAGGTCAGCGGTCGTCGGCGGATGGCGGAACGGAATCGCAGAAAGGGATGGAAGAAACAGACTCTGATGCCTCACGCAGTGACAGTGTTCAGCTACCAATTGTGACTTCGAACACAGCAGATTACATTATTTAACTTGTAGGACTTACATTGGCTTTTTCCTCGTTATTCTCCTCCCTTGTGCTGTTGCTTCCCCCCCTCCCCCCCAATGCATTGTGATCATGTGCCTGCTTTCATTGTCAGAGGTCCATGAGAGGGTGGTGAAATTGGCACGGTGCGCCCCTGGGTGCGGGCTGGACTGGCATATCAAGGCTGATGCACGCTGGGTGTTTACTGGTGCTCTTGTTTGGGGCCTGTGGTGACAGCCACGCTCCCTTTAGTCTCTAGCGCTGCAGTGGCTTTGAGCCTTACTTATCTATTGAAGTTTAGTATAATGCAGTTTGTCTGCAGCTTTGGGCAGATGACCGTTGTCAGTCCGATCGTGGGTCGGGGAGTTATTTTGTTGGGTTTGTTGTTACACACCAGGAGGTTCACAACACGTACACAGATTGGTGCGCTGGGGTGGTCACGGGGAGGGGGGATTGTACCGATGGATGGCCAGTACCGCTAGTCAAGTTGAGGAATTTAAACTCCTGACTTGAAACATTAGGGGTATGGGTTCTCCTTCCAAATGTTACATAATCCTGAATTACATAAGACGGCGGGGAGCCCACGTAGTGCTGTTGCAGGAAACCCATCTCACGGAGGTGGAGGTAGCTAGGGTGCAACATAGATGGCAAAAGCAGATATTTGCAACTACTTACTCGGCTTTTGCAAGGGGGGTGCTTGTGTGGGTCAGGCCCGGGGTCTCCTTCCAGGTCTCCCGGAAACTCAGACACGGGACGGAGGTTTGTAGTGGTCAGGGGTACGTTGAAGGGCAGGGACTTAAAGTTGGGAAGTGTTTATGCACCGAATCGCGATCAGATTTCCTTTCTAGAGCTGCTTTCTGGAGCATTGGCAGGCGTGGCACAGGATTATTTGATTCTGGGGGCAATTTTACCTGTATATGTGATTTAGGCTGGGACAGATCTACTCCCCCATTAAGACGTACTGTAGCAGCCACTACTGCAACGGCACTCAAGAACTGGTTGAGGGGGGTGGGAATTGATAGATGTGTGGAGTCTGCACAACATGCAAAAAAGAGAATACTCTTATTATTCTTCCCTGTATGATTTATATACAAGATTGGATATGTTCTTCTGTTCCGACAGACTGGCTACGCAGTTCTCTGGGGCTGAATACCTTGGTAGATCCCTTTCAGATCACAGTCCCTTGCTAATATGATTTGCCCCTACCTCAGAGAGGGCCCAAATCCCACTGTGATACCAAAGGTGATGATGGACGGAGCGTTTGAGCCAATCAAACACTCACCCCCAGTCAACTGATCTGGGTTTAATCCATCATCATTCTTTAGCTCACTCCACCACCCCAGTTCAGTATGCAAATCAGTCTGACCCTGTGCCTCATGGGAACATCCAGCCCGAACTGCCAAGCCATGTCTTCCCTGGACCGGAAACAAGCATCCTGGGACCGATTTCGGGTTCATAACCCTCATCAGCCAGGCTATCTTGAATCCAGTGGCAAAGTGAGCAAGGGACCCACGTCTGGGCATACCCTGCCAACTTAGGGCGAACAAAGCTATACCAAGGGGGATGATGGACGGAGCGTTTAAGCCAATCAAACACTCACCCCCCCAGTCAACTGATCTGGGTTTAATCCATCATCATTCTTTAGCTCACTCCACCACCCTAGTTCAGACATGGCCATATGCAAAGCAGTCTGACCCTGTGACCCCTATGGCTGGGTCCAAACTGGAATGGCATGGTGAGCAAAAAAACTATGGATTTAGGCCCAGATCTTTGTACTGGGGTGAATGTATGACATTGTTCTGCATTCTGTCCATCTAAAGTTCTTTTTGCATTTGTCACCCCGAGTGGGACGGGTATGCTCAGACGTGAGTCCCGGGCTCTCCATGCCACTGGAATCAAGCTATCCTGGCTGAAGAGGGGTGAAACCCCGAAATTGGTCCTAGGATGCTTGTTTCCAGTCCAGGGAGGACCTGGCCTGGCAGTTCGGGCTGGACTGTTCCCATTGGGCACAGGGTCAAGACTGATTTGCATATGGCTGGGTCCAAATTGGAATGGCATGGTGAGCAAAAAAACGATGGATTTAGGCCCAGATCTCTGTACTGGGGTGAATGTATGACATTGTTCTGCATTCTGTCCATCTATAGTTCTTTTTCCAATCCCACTGTGGCACCTAGATCCCACCCTACTGGAAGATGAAGGCATTACACAACGCCTCTCTGAAGCTATGACTACCTATTTTGCTGAAAATCATGAGACCGCTAGCTCCCGCTTGATAGAATGGGATGCCTTTAAAGTCGTAATCCGAGGGCAATGTTTGGGGCAAATAGTAGGGGCCAGATGGGAGATTGTCCGGGAACTTTAATCCCAGGAAGCTCAGATTGTGGCGTTAGATTGCAGGAGGGGCTGACGTGCAGGGTCGACTGGTGGAAGTGAAGAGCCTCTGTAACTCCACATGGGACAGGCTACGGACACTGGATTACCGAACATACCAAGAACAGTAACATGTAGAAGGGGGCAGACCAGGGAGGCTCCTGGCTTGGTTGATCAGACCGGAAAGTAGGGGGCCCCCCCCAATGCTAGTATTCGTGCTGCGGATGGACGAGTATTATGCTCCACGTGGAACATAAATGACTTGTTCTGGGTGTATTACGAGACCCTCTATGGGAAGCCGGGAGAATTGCGGGGTAAGGACATACAGGACTACTAGGAGACTTGGAATTGCAGAGCTTGGACCGTGACTCTCTAAAGTCGCTGGCACTGCCAGTCAAGAGTGGGGAAATTATAGCAGTCATCAAGGAGATGGCGTGGGGGGAAAACGCCTGGGCCTGACAGCCTCTCTATTGAATTTTACTCCTCTTTCATGGACATATTGGCCACGAAGTTTGAACTGGTGTATGCGGCTGAGCTGCAGGAGAAGCAGCTACCGCCATCGATTAGGGGAGCTTTGGTGATTCCCTTGCCGAAGATGAAAAAGGATATAGCAGAGGTAACGGAATTTCGGCTCCTGTCTATGTTAAATATTGATTTTAAAATCCTAAGTAAAGCATTGGCCACTAGACTTCTGCTGCAGATGCAGCGGCTGGCCTATACGGACTGGAACAGGTTTATCCTCTCCCGCTCCACATTCAATAACTTGAGGCGGTTGTATCACGTTCTGTTTCATAGGGACCTGAGTGACTATCCCGACGTGGTGATAATAGCGGTGGACCTGGAAAAGGTCTTTGATTCACTGAGATGGGACTTTTTATTGGCGGTCATGGGGAAAATGCAAATGGAGGATGGTCGGGCAGAATGGGTCCGCCTTCTGTATGCAGATCCTAGAGCACGAGTGGGCACAGGTAATGCGGTTTCTACCCCATATTGTATATATAGAGGAACCCGCCAGGGGTGTCCCCTGTCACCATTGCTCTTCGCTCTCGCCATGGAGCCGTTAGCGGAACGATTTAGGCAGGAGAGTGAGAGGCTGGGGGTGGTTCTCAATGGGACTCATCATATAATATCTTTATACGCAGACGACGTAATGTAATGTAAAAAATTCTTGTAGAGCGCGACTTACACCGGACGGTTTCTTGGCGCTGATCACTTACTTGGGAAGGGGCACAGAGGGGGAGGAAAAGAGTGCTTATGTATAGATGCTGCGGAAAAGGTGAGTTTTGAGGAGAGACCTAAAGTGAGGGTAAGAGGGAGAGAGTCTAAGTTCCAACGGGAGTGAGTTCCAAAAGGAGGGAGCCAGGAAAGAAAATCTGAGACCTCCGTGTTTTTTGCGCCTGAACCTAGGCGTCTGGAGGAGCGCATGGTGAGAGGATCGAAGGTGCCTAGGGGGAGCGTAGGGGTGCAAGAGAGAAGAGATGAAGGAAGGACCGATGCCGGCCAGAGATTTATGGGTCAAACAACCTAGTTTGAACTCGCAACGCTCCGATACAGGGAGCCAGTGAAGGGCTTTGAGCAGGGGGCGGACGTGGAGGTGTTTGGGTTGATGGTAGATCAGGCGGGCTGCCTGATTCTGTATCAGCTGTAGTCTTTTAATTTGATATTGTGGGATGCCTGCATACAGGGCGTTGGCATAGTCAATCCGGGAGATGACTAATGCCAGCAGTGCCAGAGTAAGGGCCTCAGTGGTCAGGAAATGAGCTATTTTCCGGATCTTCCTAAGCTGGAAAAAGCAGGAGGACACAGTGGCACTGACCTGGTGTTTCATTGAGAGATCATGGGAGATGTAAACTCCCAGGCTTTTCACCTTGTCAGCAGGGCAAGGAGAGGGGCCGAGGGAAGGGGGCCAAAAGGTAGAGTTCCAGGGGTTGGATGGGCCTGCGACAAGAACAAGCTCCGTCTTGTCGGGATTAAGTTTAAGATGGTGAGCACCCATCCAATTACTGATGTGACAGAGGGTGGACTGAAAGTCTTGGATCGCTTCGTCCGAGGAATCAAGGTTGAAGACAAGCTGAATGTCATCTGCATAGTTAAATGCAGTGACATTCCTTCCCCGGAGGGAGCGGATCAGGGGGGTGAGATACAAATTAAATAGGAGTAGTGACAAAGACGAACCCTGCGGAACGCCGCAAGTAAGCTTCATTTTGTCAGCCGAAAACTGGGAGAGTCGGACAGATTGGTGGCGGTTCGTAAGAAAGGAGCGAGCCCAGCTGAGGGCCGTCCCACTGATGCCCGCCTCTTTGACACGGTCGACCAAGATGGTGTGGTCGACCGTGTCAAAGGCCGCCGATAGATCTAGGAGAATCAGAGCTTGACTAGTATTAGAGTCGGCGCCTCTACGGAGTTCCTCCATGACAGAGAGGATGGCCGCCTCCGTCGAATGGACAGGTCTAAACCCAGCTTGCTGGGAGTCTAGGAAGTTGGACTCTTCAATAAAAGAACTGAGGACGCTGGTCACATGTGTCTCAAGTACCTTACTCAGGTAAGGGAGAAGGGAGATGGGACGGAAGTTACCCATAACCGCGGGGTCGGCGTTAGGTTTTTTTAGTATGGGAACCACCTCGGCGTTCTTGAACTGGCTGGGAACCTCACCGAGCAGGAGAGAGTTGTTCAGGAGGGCCAGCGGAGGGGCGGGGCAAGCCGAGAAGGCAGCACGGAGATTCGCAGGAGGGCAGCAGTCCGTGGGGGAGCCAGATGAAACTTTATTAAGCAGGGAAAGAAAGTCTCCTTCTAGTATGGGGGGAAGCTGGGTCAGGGAATGGGGATTAGAGGAGGGAATAGCCTCTGTAAGGGGCATCGCCGGGGATCCAGAGGAGATACTATTTTTAATTTTACTGATTTTGTCTGTAAAGAATTGATTAAGGGAGTCACATAGAGCCTGGGATGGGAGGGGTTTAAGGGTCACCCTGTCCGGATGTGAGAGCTCCTCCACAATGGCAAAAATTTCTTTAGATTTTTGCACGGAGTTAAGAATTTTTGTGGAGAAGTAAGCAGTTTTGGCGACTGAGATTGCCTGTTTGTATTCTCCAGAAAGTTTTAAGAATTGTAGTTTTTCTGAGGGGTCGTAGTTTCTACGCCAGCGGCGCTCGGCTTGGCGGAGTCCCAGTTTTAAAGATTTAAGGCTATCCGAGAACCATCGATGTGCGTCATGAGGACGCTTAGTTCTAATTAGCTTGAGGGGGGGCAACCTTGTCACTGGCGGACTCTAGCCATTTGACAAGTGCGGCTTCTTGGGAGTCCATGGAGCCGGGACTGGGCAGAACCGAAGATGTTAAGGAGGTAAGAAATAGATCGAGGTCTGCTTTGTTCCAGTTGCGGGCCAGGAGGCTGGGGCCTCGGCTACGGGGGGGCGGTGGAGGGACCAGGAGAGAAAAAGAGATTAAGGAGTGGTCCGACCAGTGGCAAGGTGAGATCGTAAGCGACTTAATTCCAAGATTGTAGGTCCACACTTGATCTAGGATGTGGCCCTTAGAGTGAGTGGCCGTGTGGACGTGTTGAAGGCCATTGAGCCCACTTAATAGGTCGGTGAAGGCCAAGGAGAGGGAGCTTTCATGGACGTCTGACGGCCAATAGTTGAAATCTCCCAGGACCAGGAGTTTGGAGTAGTTGATTGTGAGCTGGGAGAGTAGGTCGCCAAAGAGCGAGGGGAAATTAGGCATAGGTTGGGGAGGGCGATATACCCGAACGCAGGTAAGGGGAGACACCGAGGATTCAAATCTGATTGCCAGGTAATCGACCTGGGGAATGGTGAGTAGGGAGAGGGAGGTGAACCTAAGGGGGAGTTTGATAATGGCGGCTACGCCGCCACCAGGTTTCCCAGCTAGACGGTTGGCTTGGAGAACATAGTACCCAGGTGGGATGGCTGCCAAGATGTCAGGGGAAGAATCCTCATTCAGCCAGGTCTCCGTTAAGAGTAGAATATCAGGTCGGTCTGAATCCAGGAGGTGGCATATGTCAAGTTGATGGCTGACTAACGACCGAGTGTTAAGGTATATGATTGCTAATTCCATATTAGCAGGTGCCTGAGCGGACAAGGATTTAGGGGGAGGGGAGGTGACTATGTGCTCGAGGGTAAGGGAAGACGGGAGGGTCCTGAACTCAGGGAAAGTACTACGGGCTTGGAAAATGCCTAGTTGTTGTAGTTTCAGGTAACTGGTAGCATCCAGCGGCCAGGGTGTGTGTAAAGAGATCAGGTCCCTGGGGGAGTAAGATGTAAATTGGGTGGAGTGACAGGCCCCAGGCCCCAGCCGGCCGCGGACGGGCGCAGACGGGCTTGCCTTAGGCGCACCTTCGGCGCGCCATCGTCGCGCCCGCTGCGCTCGTCCGCTGCGCTTCCGGTGGGGACACATACTATATACAGGTGGAGAAGAGGGTTGGAAGGGGGCGTGGCCAGCGCAGGTGGGCGTGTCCCACTGGAACGCGGAAATGGCAGCAAACAAAACACCAAACACCGCTCCCGCTGCAGCGCTAGATCCGCTGTGCGGGGGAGTCTCTGGCTGCTAAAGATTGGATGTGCCACGGGTAGGTAGGTCAACAAGTTTTAAAAACTCAACAAATAGATACCTGAGGGGTGGCAATACTGCTCTGGGTCCAGTGTGGAGTAAAGCAGCTTCTGGTTCTCTATCCCCCCCCCCCCCCCCCCCGGAGTCGTGGGGACGACGGCCCGTCACGGAGTTTGGTCCCCGGCCTCACCATGAGCGGTAAGGGGAGTAGGGCGCATCACCAAGGGAAACTGGACAAATATGCGTTCACTAAAGGCTCACCCCCGCCGACGGATCACGACAAGCGCGCGGGCGCGACCTCTGACCCGGCCGGCCCACCGAAAGTAACGCTGGAGGACATCATGGCCGCCCTGACCACTGTACAAGCGACGGTGGGGTCGATCTCCACGGACGTGACGCTCCTCTGGGCGGATTTCCAAAAAATGTCCGCCAGAGTCACAGAGGTTGAACAGGTGACTACCACTCTGCAGAGAGACACTGGCACGCTGCTTCAGAAGGTGTCGCGACTGGAGGCCGAGAATAAACGCATGGTCGAGAGGCTTGAGGATCAGGAGGGGCGCTCCCGCTGCAACAATGTCCGCATCACGGGCATTCCAGAGAGTGAGGGGAGCCCAGCCATGGACCTCTATGTGGAGAACCTTATAAAAACTGAACTGCGGCCCAGGGGGGCTCTCTGCCTTCTTCTCAGTGGAGCGGGCGCACAGGGTGCCCGGGGGGAGGCCGAGGGTCGGGGCTCCCCCCCCGGCCAGTCCTGGCTCGCATTTTTAATTTCCGCGATCGCGATGCCATTTTGCAGACGGCCCGCGTGGCCCCACCCTTGCGTATCCAGAACTCCCAAATATCCTTCTTTCCGGACTACACGGCGGCGGTGTCGGCGCGGCGGCGGAGCTTCCTGGAAGTCAAAAAGAGCCTGAGGGCCCGCGAACTTTCCTACTCTATGCTATTTCCGGCCAGACTGAGAGTGGTGGCACAGGGAAAGACTTTGTTCTTCGAATCGCCGGAGGAAGCTCATGACTGGCTGGAGGGGTGGCAGCAGGTGAAGCAGTCAGGCCGTTCCGACAGGCGAAAACGACCGGCGGGAGAGGCGCCGGACCCCACTGGCCGAGATGAAGCTCTGATGGCTGCGGCGCGGCTGCAGCACGAGGCTTAACCCGACGGCGTTGGACACTGCTTACTTATATGGACGGTGCAGGGTAAGGGGGACGACCATGGGGTGGGGAGATGGCTGTGCTTCCTAAAGTAGCCCGGGACATATGGACACTCGAAATGGGGAAGGTACTGGTCTTCCTCGGACCTTCCACTCCTTGCGCGCAAGTTAGGTGTTGGGATATGGGGTCAAAGCGCTCTGCTGAGTTGGGGTGGCGGGCAGTTTGGAGTCCGCATGGCAGGGAGGGGGTTGGGGGGTACGAGGGTAATTTGTTGGGGTTTTTTAGCAGTTAAGGTTTACATTGGCAGTAATGTTTGTTGTGCGGCACATGCAACCACTACAGAGCACACACTGCGCGCCGTTTGCTGCGTGCCGCTGGTTTCCCTGGTGCACGAACGTTCTGATGGCTACTGGCTGGGAGGAGGCGCCTGAGCTGGGCCCCTCCGCTCCGATACCACCACTCTCCCTGCTCACATGGAATGTGCGTGGCCTGGGGGACAAAATCAAGCGAGGCCTCGTTCTACACAGTCTTAAGAGATGCGCCCCAGCGATTGTCCTGTTGCAGGAAACCCATTTGATCGACACCACTAGTAAAGCGATGGACAGGTGGGGGTACAAAATGGTAGTACATTCGGAGTTTACTTCCGGGTCTAGAGGGGTGGGTATTTTAGTACGGAAAAGCTACCCACTTATTATACACAAACATAAAACGGACAGAGCGGGGCGGTTTGCGGCTATAGCCATCCAGTGGGAGGGACGGCCCCTTAACGTAGTCTCCGTTTACATCCCCCCTGCCATGCACGCCACCACGTTGCCGGCGCTCAGCGAATTCCTCCTCGACCTACCGGAGGGAGAACTGCTCATCGGCGGTGATTTTAATGCAGTAGTGCACGAAGCACTTGATAGGCACCCTCAGCGAGCGGGTGGGGCGGGACTGTCTCGGTTCGGAGGTTTTTTGGAGGCCATGGGCCTGCTGGATTTGTGGCGGTTGCACCATCCAACGACAAAGCAATACACGTACCACTCGGGGGTGCATAACAGTCTCATTAGGATTGACTACTACCTGGGGTCCACTGACTGTCCTCGCAATATCGATAGTGTTGAGATTCGACCTAGAGGTATCTCCGATCACTCCCCTATACTTCTGAAATATGATTGTTACGGCCTCGCACGTCGCCGTATTCCGGTGATACGCCCAGGTTGTCTCCAGGTCCCGGCGATACATAAAGCGCTGTCAAAGGCGACGACCCTCTTCTTTACGGAGAATGCCCCTTCTGCCGCTTCGCCAACGATATTATGGGAGGCGTACAAAACAGTCCTCCGTGATCAGGCGCTCACTACCATGGCGGCGCACAGGCGTGCGACGCTGGCGGAGCTACAGTTGCTTGAACGGGAATTGCGCTTGGCGGAGGCTCGACAGGCTCGGGACCCGACTCTGGAGTCAGCCGCAGCCCTGAGGGCTGCGCAGACCAAGTATCGGGCGCACCTTACGGAGCATACGAAGCAGCAGCTGCTGGCCACACGGCACAGGATATATGACCTGGGGGATAAGACAGGGAAGCTCCTGGCATGGCTTGACAGGAGGGAGGGTGGAACCAGGTGGATAGCGCAGCTCACCTCTGAGGCAGGTCAGGTGCTAACAAAACCTGGCGAGATAGCAGACACTCTCGCGCGTCACTTTCGGCGGGTCTACTCCTCCAGCTCATCTATGACAGAGGAGGAGGCAGGGACGTATGTGCAGGATCTGGCAATGCCCCGGCTCGCCCCTGAGGTGGCGGATGCCTTGGAGGCTGACATTACCGCGGAGGAGGTGCAAATGGCAGTCCTTGCGCTGCAGTCTGGTAAGGCGGCGGGACCTAATGGAATACCGGTCGAGCTATACAAGCGAATGGCCGGGACGGTCGCCCCTCCTTTGCTCAACATGTTTACAGATAGTCTCCGAGCGGGTGTACTCCCGCAGGATCAGCGGACAGCTACTATTGTGGCTGTCCCAAAACCTGGAAAGCCGGCGTCAGAATGCACATCCTATCGCCCTATCTCTCTGCTGAACGCAGAGGCGAAGATCCTCGCGAAACTCTTGGCATCCAGGCTCACGCCGCATTTGCCGGACATTGTACACCCAGACCAGTCGGGCTTCATGCCTGGCAGGAGCACGGCCCTTAATCTGCGGCGATTACACGGAGTATTGGCCCGTGTGGGGCAAGTGCGGGAACCAGCGGTGCTGCTCTCCCTGGACGCGCGAATGGCATTTGACATGGTCGAATGGCCCTTCCTCTTTGCCGTCTTGTCGCACTTGGGCTTTGGGCCCAAGTTTAGGGCCTGGATCCGGCTCCTCTATGCCCACCCACTGGCCCATGTGGCCGTGAACGGACACATATCGAACGACTTTCCCCTGACGCGTGGCACCCGACAGGGATGCCCCCTGTCGCCCCTGCTCTTCGCCCTGGTGCTGGAGCCCTTGGCGGCTTGGATCCGCTGAGAACCCCAGATACGGGGACTTAAATGGACAAATGACTGGGAGGATCGTATCTCCCTCTACGCGGACGACGTGCTACTCTATCTCTCCTCCCCGAGACGCTCCATCCTTGCCCTACTCAACATTTGTGATATTTTCGGGAGAGCGTCCGGTTATACTATCAACTGGTCGAAATCGGTGCTCTATGTGCTGCGCGGCCCCGCTCCCCGGCTCCCCGTAGACTGCCCATTGCAGACGGTGACGGAGTCGTTTAAGTATCTAGGTATCCACATCACGGCCAACCCCACGGACTTCATACAACTAAATCTGCACCCCCCATTGGACCGTCTCCGGCGCGATGTGCGCCACTGGGGTACGCTACCGCTTGCGTTGCTGGGGAAGGCGGCCCTCTTTAAAATGATGGCTCTTCCCCGGTTCGTCTACGTGCTGGAGAACACACCGTATCGTGTCCCGCCAGACTACTTCCGCGCGATAGCAGCGCAGGTGACTACCCTTCTGTGGGGTGGCAGACCGCCGCGCATAGCACAGTCAAAATTGACTCGCGGCTGGTACGACGGGGGGATAGCGCTTCCCGACATTCAGCTCTACTATTGGGCGGCGCAGCTCAAAGTAATTAACCAATGGCTTCATGTCCCGCATATGGACCCGGCATTCAGAGCAGATAGGGACATAATGGGGGAGCGAGGTGTGTTGGCGACCCTGTATGGTGGTGGGCTGACTCCGGCTTTCTTCGGCCCTCTCAGACAAACGGTAGCCATATGGCATGCAGCGCAGGCCAGATTAGGGTGGCGCGGGGTGCTGACTAAGCTCACACCGCTGTGGGACACCAGGCAGCTTGGGAGGCTCCGGCACAGCAGGGGATTTGACAAGTGGGACGCTATAGGGATCTCTACGATTGGCGACATGTGGCATGGGAATGACGTTATCACATTCGACCGTCTCCAACAGCAATATGAACTGGCGCCCTCCGAATGGTTCCGCTACACGCAAATTAAACACGCCTTGCTGGCACGGCTAACACCGGGTGTGGCGGTACCAGAGGCATCGCCCTTGGAGGACCGGTTATTAACGGATTTTATGCCGAAAAGGGCCACATCGTTTACATACCGTAAGCTGATTAACAACCTGCCGGACCCAATGGGCCCTCTCCGTGAGAAATGGTCCCGTGATCTGGGGGAATTTGACGAACCGGAGTGGCGAGAGGCGCTGGCCTCGCCACGGGAGGCGGGTATACTGTCGAGGCTCAGGCTGGTGCAGCTCCGCATCTTCCACCGCTCCTATTACTCCAGGCGCACATTGCATAAAATCGGCAGCGCGACACATCCTTTCTGCCTGCGTGGTTGCGGGGAGGTGGGAGGCTTCTTCCATACCATATGGGACTGCCCCGTGCTTCAGGAGTATTGGCGGGGGGTGATGAACATGCTGTCACAGTCGGGGGGAGTCACGCTGGTGCCAGAACCCAGATGCTGCCTGCTGAATATCTGGGAGCCTAACGACCTCTCGCGCCTGGCGCAGGGCTGGGCCACGTTAGGATTTATGATAGCTAAACGCAACATAGCTCAAAAATGGGGGACAGGGGAGCTGCCGCGCCTCACTGCTTGGGGCACGGACATGGACGAAGCCATGTTTGCAGAGAAGTCGGCCTTTATTAGACGGGGCTGTCCTGGCAAATGGAGTAAAGTATGGGGAGCGTGGAACTCCTATAGGGGTGACATCTGTGACCCGCCCTCAGACACTGAAGATGATGCCTCAGACACAGACTAGGATGGGGGGGCCCGGGGGTGGGGGAGTGGGAAGGTGGATGTTGAGGAAATGTACCGTTGTTGAATTGTTTTCTGCCATCTTGCCGCATTCAGGGGCTACTGCATTGCTCTACATTGTGGAAAATTATGTGCCTGATTACTGTATTGTGCTGCTGCTAATAAATACAATAAAAACAAGTTTAAAATAAAAAATAAAAAAACACAACAAATTACACTTTTAAAACAAGCTAGAGATCGTTGCTCCCGGCTGTGCCTCAGGAGAAGTAAGAGTGATGTGCGGCGCTCGTAGTCAGCGCTATAAGTAACCTAGGTGAAGGGGGCGTGGCCAGCGCAGGTGGGCGTGTCCCACTGGAACGCGGAAATGGCGGCAAACAAAACACCAAACACCGCTGCAGCGCTAGATCCGCTGTGCGGGGGAGTCTCTGGCTGCTAAAGATTGGATGTGCCAAGGGTAGGTAGGTCAACAAGTTTTAAAAACACAACAAATTACACTTTTAAAATAAGCTAGAGATCGTTGCTCCCGGCTGTGCCTCAGGAGAAGTAAGAGTGAACGTATTGATTCATTTGCGTAATGAGTCTCACGGGATCCCGATAGTGTTATGGATTTTGGAGGAATTCGCTGAGCTCTCAGGGCTACGTCTAAATTAAAAAAAAACTACATATTCCCATTGAATCCGGACCTGGCCAGACCGTGAGACTTTCCGTTAGACCTGGAGTGGGCGTCGGCCTCCTTCCGGTACTTGGGAATACAGATTTGCCATCGCCAGGGGGACCTTCTTGAGGGGGAATCTTGGGAGTGCCCTGAGAGCATTGCGGGCAAATATTACATTCTGGAGATCCCTCAAATTGTCATTAATAGCTAGGGTGGCGCTATCTAAAATGGGGGTGCTCCCACAACTGCTATACTTTGCCAATTTGCCAGTGGTTATCCCAAAAAGTTGGTTTAAACCCTGGAGTGTTATTGAGGGACTTGGTGTGGGATGGTGGACGTAACAGAGGATCACTACAGACTCTGCAGTTACTGCTTACGGGGGAAGGATTGGGTACCCCGGATTTTGAAGCTTACTATTTGGCAGCACAGCTCCAGTGGCTGACCAGGTGTCTTGCTGGGAGAAGCCTTGACACACTATCGCTGCAGGCTAGTACTATACCAATGGCCTTGCTCCCTAGAATGCTTAACCGCCGCCAGAAGATTAAACACATGGGGACCCTACTCTCAGTGGCGGTAGCGTGCTGGGATAGATGTATGGAGAGATCGAAAGATAGACCGCTTTATGCATTGAGTATTCCCCTACGGGACTCCCGCAGGTAGGGATGGGACCCCCTCTTACACAACAGCAGCTGTCGGGCTGGAAGGAGGCGGGAGTGTTGAAAGTTGGGGATTGCCATAGGGATGGGGTGCTGCTCCCATTAGACGACTTCTTGGAGTATCATGACTTACCATAGGGACAGTTCTTGAATTACCATTAGATGCGGGGGCACTGGCTGAGCTGTGGGGAGGAGACGCAACGGAACCTGTCACTCAAGCGGTCCTGCAGGCCATGGTAACGTTGGGAACGGCGGGACACCTAGTAAAATGGCTTTACTTAGCAATAATGGAGATGACCCACCGGCCTCTGCCTCGAGTGCAGGAGAGATGGGAGGGCACCCTGAATAGGCAGCTGACCATGAAGGAGTGGAAGAGGGTCCTGGGAAGCCCCAAAAAAGGTGTCTAGATATGCGGCATTTAAGCTCTTACAATTTAATATTCTCCATAGAACATACCTTTTGCCGCACAGGCTGAATGTAGTGTATCATAGAGATGACCAGACTTGCGCTAGATGCTCATTACTCAATGCCAATTTTGGACCAGCATAGTAGACCCCGTCAACAGGGTCTATTCCCGAGACCCAAACCCACGAAAATGGGGCATAGGTTTATAGATCTGTCTTTCCTCTTGGCTAAGAGAAGAATAGCCCTTAGGTGGAAGACAAAACAGAGTCCCTTGGTAGTAGATTGGGAAAACAATGTTTCCTGTTGGGCCAGAGTGGAAGAGAGAGCCTTGCTCAGGGAGGACAAGATTACAAAGAGGCGCCAACCTTTGGCCGAGCCGTGGGCGGAGAGCATGGGACACTCGCAATACGCCTGATCAAAAATCACAAAGGACTGACTGAGGGACCAGGGAAGGTACCCAACCCCTGATTACTAGATGATTATTGTAATTTTGGGTGCGCGATCGGGAGCCCCGGAGAACAGGGTGGATTAACCCCCCTATATTAGGCCACTATTTGGATATCTCCCTGTATGTGTTCAGTGCTGGTCACTGCTCCTGTTTGGTTGGGGCTCTCTGGGCGCTCCCTGCTTCTTCCCCCCTCCCTCTGGAGCCCCCTAACCACATAATAGCACCGATCGTATTGTCTTGTAAATGGTATTGACTGTGTACCCCTGGTAGTTTTACAGTTGTTAACTGCGCATTAAGTTTAAGGATACACTGAGTTGGTTTGTTTTCCTTTTTCCCTTTTTGTGTTCCCTTATTCCTATTAATATTTTTTTGAGTTGGTGTATGGCAATCATGTATGCATTCTAAATACTTGCAGATCTGTGAAAGAAAGTGTTGCTAAAAGATCCAGCCACTCCCTCCCACGCACTTTACGATGGCGATAATGTAATGTCTCCCGAACATAGCATAGAGACAATGAACATATTGGGGACATAATTGTAGTCTCAATGATATAGAGGAACCATACGTTGATGCTGCGATATATAAATAATGTGTCGATGAGACAACTGTTCGGAAATGATTTAAAGATGATGTTCTTGCTGTGGATATGGAACTGTATTGCACATGATAATGCTATATTTTACAAATGCCAATAAAAAAGATATTTAAATATAGCAAACAAATCTGCCTGTGATGCCAAGGGCTGAGTCACGACTCTAAGGTCTTCAGCGATTGCTTGTAGATGAACCCAAAGGCCAAACAAGACCACAAGGCAAAATTTACATTGTCAAACGCTAGAAGACTCCACAACAAGACTTGTCTAAGTCAACGGTTCGGTCCAGGCCACATTGAAGATTATCCATAAGTCACAGGGGTCATTCCAGAGGTCAGTCTTTGTCTCGATGAAAGTTGTCTGGTAAGTCCAATAAAAACCACAAACATCTATGACAGAGTCGACTCCTTTCCACCACTCACATTCTCCTGAGTGTGTGTGAGGGTATTCCCATACATCTCGATGATCAACATCGGAGCCTATCCCGCAGCATGTTCTGGCAGTTTCTGGGGCCGTCCACCAATCCTAAACAGATTGAAGAGTTCTGCAAAGCCATGCCTTTGGATCCTTGCCGATTCCTACTGCGTGCCTTCTGGCCCCAAGGAGCTGAGAGACTCTCCATCTGGAATATTGCTGCTGGGATCGCCCTTGGCACTAACTCACAGTGCCACCCCTGGCTCGAGTTCCGACTCCACCTCTGGCAACGCAGCCCACGCCGGTTCGAGGAACCTCGACGCTAAACCTGACTCAGTTCACGGTGGAAGAGGAGGGACCTATTGTACTCTCTGACTCAAAGTTGGCACCGGTCCGACCTCAACTGAGTCTGTGCCCGGCCGCTGTCAAGGCTCCTCCTCCTCACGATTGGATGCCCTCATGAGGAAGAACACATACCCTGTTTTCCTGTTTGGAATGGATTCAAACACATACCCAGTTTTCCTGTTTGGAATGGATTCAAACAAAGGTTATGATTTGGGTGATGAAATTAGTCAGCCATACCATGAAGAGAATTAGTATGATGACCTTCAGGAAGTTATTGGCGTTTATACTTCTCCTGAGTCTGGTATCCTCTCACCCCCTGGGCCTACCTCTAAAGAGTGCTTCCTACGCCACGGTGATGCAAAGGGCGGCCGAAGTGCTTCATCTCCAGCTTCCCCCCATGGAGGTCAAGACCAGTGTCCGGACAGAAATCCTTCAGCCAGGGCAAACATCCACTGATCCCCTGTTGCATTTCAATGAGAAACTTACAAATTCCTTATTGGGGCATATGCCAAACCTTGTCTGGGCACCCAGTTAAACGCCAGATCACAAGATACCACCGCCCTACCCTGGGCGACCCTGCGTTCTTATCCTTTGAAAGTTTGGTGGTTCAGGTGTCTATTAATAAGAACTACTTCCCCATATAAGGCATAAAAAAAGGGGGAGACGTTTGGAAAGAGTCTTCTTATTCACCAACTTTGCTCTGGATCAGTGAATGCCAGCACCTCTTGCAGCGCTGTACACATGCCCTTTGGAATTTGGTGGTTCAAGTCATCCCAGATGTTCCTAGTGATATCTGACCTATCCTGCCCCAGGCTACACTGGACAGTCGTGACAAAGCCTAGTTCACAATTGGTTGTGGCTTAGACACCACCAATTCCATCAGGTGAGGCATTGGGTGAAGCCATTCTGCTCCACGCTTGGCTGCCATCTACCTTTTTTTCAGGTGATGTCCAACTGTCTTTAACAGACATGCCCTTTGATGGGACTCGCCTGTTTTGGGGCGAGGCAGATTCTGCTCTAGAGCGGTTCAAGGAAAGTAGGGCCATGGTACGCTCCCTGGGCAAACGCATCAACCCTATCGCTCCTTTTGCAGCTCAGCAGAAGCACCCCATCCATCCAACCTCAGCAAGGTGCCCCGCAGTTTTGCGGTCGAGGCCCTGGTGCCCACTGCCCTCGCGGTCCAAAACAACATACCACGCACTCAGATTCTCACCCACCCCTCTTTCAGGCCCATCTACCAAACCCCTTAAAAGTGCCTTTAGTGGAGCACACCCACCTTGTGGGAGGCATGATCCAATGATTCTTACCCGGTTGGCTGGCCAGAACATTGGACAGGTGGGTTCTGCGAATTGTTTGGTAGGGGTATGCCCTCCCCTTTTTTCACAGTGTTGTACGTTCCATGTCCCCCCAACAGAGAACCTTATGTGCCTTTTATGGCAGGAGGTGCAAGCCTTTTTGGCCAAGGGGGCTTTCAAGATGGTGCCTGCGCTAGAAGTAGGTTGTGGTTGTTATTCCCGCTTTTTTTCTGTTGCCAAAGAAAGGACAGGGTCTTTGTCATAATTTAGACCTGCGCTCTCATAATGCCTTTCTGTGGATAGAAAAATTCACAATGCTCATGCTGGGCCAGGTCTCGTTTTCCCTTGCCCCTGGAGACTGGATAGTGGTGTTTGACCTGAAGGACACCTATTTCCATATTCCCGTCCTGCAGGCCCATCAGCGCTACCTGCTGACCGTAGTGGGACAGGAGCATTTCAAGTTCGCTGTGCTCCCCTTTGATCTCCCTAGTGCACGCCACATGTTTGTGAAAGTGATGGCGAGGAGGTTGGGGTTCCAGTCTTCCCCTACTTCGACAGGCTCTTTAAGGGTGGCTCGCACCAGGCAGTCGTCAAAAACCTCCAAACTACAGCGAACCTCCCGTCATCTTTGGTGTTTACTGTCAACGTGCCGAAGTCACATCTCCTTCTCAACACTCCCTTTCATGCGAGACATTCTGGACATGGTTTGGTTTTGTGCCTTTCCCCTAGAAAAGGTAGTCCAGGATATTGACCCTGTGATCTAGATTTTTCAGCTTCTATTCTGGATCTTAGTGAGGTCAACTCTGAGGCTGCTGGGATTGATGGCCTCCTGCATCCTGCTGATCAAGCTCCACAGGTGGAAAGTGCAGGCTCTGCAGTGGAATCTGAAGTCTCAGTGGGCCCAACATCAAGGGGACCTCTCCGATTACATTCAGATTTCGGAGGAGACTGCAAAGGATCTGCAGTCAGGGTTGCTGGACTGGGATTACATCAGAAGCAGACCCCACTCCCTTTCCCATTCAAAGCTGACTGCTAACCGATGCATTGCTCTTGGGTTGGGATTACCATCTGGGAGAGAAGATTAGAGGCTTCTGGTCTCCAGCAAAGTCATGGCTCTGTCAGCATATTGGAGCTGAGGGCCATCCACTTGGCGTTGACAGCCTTCCTTTCATCCATCAAGGGGAGGCTGGTACAGGTGCTCACGGACAACACCAAGTGGTACTGCAGAAAACAGGGAGGTGTGGGGTCATGTGCCAAGAGGTCTTGCGTCTCTTATAATAGCTGCACAACCAAAGAATTTTCCTGGTGGTGAACCACCTGACTTGTCAGCTCCGAGTGGATCACAGGTGGAAGTTGTAACAGGACATGGCGCCAGGTCTCTTCAACAAATGGGGAGAACCTTGGCTCGTTCTGGTCGCCACCTCTGAGAACGCGCAGTCTCAGCTCTTCTGCACAGTGAAGTTTCAAAAGTGTTGATCGCTCGGAGACTCGTGTCTCTTCAAGTAGAGTTTAGGCTCATGCATGCACTCCTTCCCGAGTTCTCAACATCAGGAGCGACTGGGCTCAAGTCATCCTAGTGCCTCTGGACTGGGCATTGAGGGTATGGTATACAGAATTCCTGGGCATTCGCATCTGTCCTCTGATCAGACTCACCTTCCCGGGAGGATCTGCTGTGCCAGCAGCAGGGCAGGATTCTACACCCGGGCCATCACAATCACTGCCTTCAAGCTTGGAGATTGAGCGCCTACAGCTGAACACCTCCTACCTCCCTCCGGTGGTTGATGTCATCTTGGCAGCCATGCGTCCCTCAACATAAACTGTATATGCCTGTCGGTGGGACAAATCTGTGGCTTGGTGCAGTACTCAGTAGATGAGCCATCCTCCAGCCAAAGTTATCTAATGTTCGGTTTGTTTCGTCCTTAGCCTAGCAAGGCTTTGGACACAATTAAAAGGTAGCTTTTGGCCTTTTTTAGGTTGCTGGATCACTCCTCATTGTTTAGGTCTCCAGGTGTTACGCACTCTTTGAAAAGTTTACATTTGTTTCCTCCTGCTCCCTTTGTTACAGCTAGAACTTAACCTTGTCCTCACATATCTGATATGCACTCCCTTTCCTTTCTGCCGCTTCACAGCTGTCCCTTAGGGCTTCTCACCCTCAAGACTGTGCTCCTCATGGCTATGACATCAGCATGGTATGTGACTGAGCTTCAGGCTCTCTGTGTATTCGTCGTACACCTCCTTCTTACCAGACAAGCTGGTTTTACACACACAGGCATCGTTCTTACCTAAAGTTGTGACACCATCCCACGTTGGTCAAAACATCACCTTACCAGTGTTCTATGCTTTGCCTAACTCATCTAAGGTGGATGAGAGACTTCACTATTGGGACCCCAAGAGAGCTCTCAACTTTTACATTGATTGTACCAAAGAACACCGGGTGGCCGATCAGCTCTTTGTGGGGTTCTCTGTAGTGAAAATAGGCAAGGCTGTGCAGAAGAGAACCATCTCCCGCTGGATCGTGCATTGTATTAAGATCATCTATGCACTGGCCAAAAAGGAGCCTCTGGTGAACTGCCACTTGGAGTCCCTGACCTAGACATTTGCTAGGCAGCTACGTGGGCATTCCTCTATACGTTCACAAAGCTCTATTTTCTGGACAGTCTGATTCGCTGAGAGGGGCATTTTGCGTGCTCCATTCTGCAGGACTTTGTGGTTTGAGCCCATTCATAGACCCATCTCAGAATAGGTATTGCATTGGTATCTGTCCAAAGGTTGAGGAGTCTGCGGCTAGAATTCTCTTCCAGAAGAACAAATTACTTACCTTCGGTAATGCACTTTCTGATAGAGACTCTAGCTGCAGATTCATCACTGACCTGACCCTCATCCCTGTTCTACGATTGGACTCTATTCATTAATAAGAGGCCAAGTCTAGGAATCTGCACACTGGCCACAATCAATTTGCTTTTTGGACCCTGCTTCTGGGGGTGTGGACAGTCTCGTAAGCAACTGACAACAGTGTGTGGGGCTGCTGCCTATATAGCGTCCACACATTTCCGTAGAAGAATGGCGTAATGGCAGAGCCGCAAAGCATCCCCTACCAGCACAGGGAGGAACTGCTGAAAAGTTTCCTGATCCAGTCTCATGCCTAGGAAAGATTCAAAAGGTAAGGAAACAGCAGCTAGATAGTCTCTACCAGAAGAGCGATACTGAAGATATGCAACTTGTTCTTCAGGATCACAATCTCCATTTATCATTGTTGTTTTTGTCCATATCCCTATTAAGTAAAGTATTTCTCTGCTCTAGGAAGTTAGCTTTAAGTTTACCAATGTTATGGAGGCTCTTGAAGTCAAAGGTACACTATTACTGCACCAAGTGTGTTCACATTTGGGTGAGATTCACTGAAACAATTGACTTCAGGCCTTGTCTGGGTAGTATTGCAATAGCTAGCACACAACATTCAAACAATCCAATATATAAAATCAGAATTGGGTGTGTGCAACAATGTTTAAATAAACAAAATCAGTTAGGTTAACCGTTATCATAGACTGTTGTGAAAGACAGTGATATTCTACGGAGAAAAATGGAGAGGTGTGAATAATGCAGCAGAACCAGCACAACAATTAAGCTGTCTTGCAAACATTTGTGGTTACATTGGGGTTCATGTTTGCCACTTGGACGTTTCAATAGACCTTATTCTTCCCCAATGTGAGTCCTGTTGAGGCTGTATCTAGTACACCGTTAATAAATCTGACATGGTGAGGAGTTTTCACAAATGTAAAACAAGCATTGGCAAAGCCAATATGTCTCGACTATGCAATATTGTCCACCAGTGTGACTGCTGTTCAGCATTGCTAAAAGTTAGTGGAATGGTTTAGGGTGGGATGGGGTAGAGTGGAGTGGGGCAGAGTGGGGTAAAGTGGGTTAGATTGGAGTTCAGTGTGGTAGAGTGGAGTGGGGTGTAGTGGGGTAGATTGGAGTGTGGCGTAGATTGAAGTGGGGTAGATTAGGGTACAGTAGAGTGGGGTAGCTTGGGGTGGAGTGCGGTAGATTGGAGTGGGGTAGAGTGGAGAGCTGTATATTCAAGCGGGGTAGATTGGGTTAGAATGACTGAAGTGGGGTAGAATGGAGTGGAGGGGATTAGATTGGGATAGACTGGAGTGGGGTAAGGTGAAGTGCGGTAGATTGGAGTAGGGTAGATTAGATTGTGGTGGAGTGTGGTAGATTCAGGTACAGTGGTGTGTAGTACATTGGGGTAGATTGGGTGGACAGAGTGGGGTAGATTGTAGTAGATTGGAGCGGGGTAGACTGGAGTGGAATGGGGTGGATTGGAGAGGGATAGATTGGAATGGAGTGGGGTAGATTGGGGTGGAGTGGGGTAGGGTGGATTGAGTAGATTGGAATAGACTGGTGTGGGGTAGACTGGAGTGGGTGGGGTAGATTGTAGTGGGGTGGAAGGGGCAGATTGTAGTGGGGTAGAGTGGAATGGTTAGACTGGGATAGAGTGTATTGGGGTAGAATGGAATGGAGTGGGGTAGATGGGGTGAATTGGAGTGGGGTAGTTTTGGTAGAGTGGAGGGTTGTAGACTGGAGTAGTGGGGTAGTTTGTGGTAGATTGGAGTGGGTTAGATTGGGTGAAGTGGGGTGGATTGGGGTAGACTGGGTGTGGTGGATTGGGATAGATTGGAGTGGGGTAGAGTGGAACGGGTTACATTGGAATGGAGTGGGGAAATTGTAATGGATTGGGGTAGATTGAGTAGAGTGGGGTAGATTGGAGTGGGGTAGATTCAGGTAAAATGGAGTGGGGTCAGTGGTGGTCGGTGACCAGCAAAAATGATGCCGGACATTTTTTTGGAGTTTTTTTTTTTATACATAGCGTGAACTCGACATGAAGGTATCGGAGTGCTTTAAATGAGCACCAGTTGCATTACGGACACATTCCTTTTTCAGGCACGGGGAGATTATCGCTCTTTTGTAAAGTGCTCCAACACTTCTGGGTAAAGTACGTGCTATATAAAAAAGAAATTTTAAAAGTGATTTGCCCGGAATCACAGGATGCTTGAGCTTCCTGCCAAGACACTAATCTGTTTCCTCAGCTTGAAGGTCAGCCGCTTTGGCCATTACGCCACACCCTCTCCTCATCACATATCATCATAACAGAATACAAAAATACATACAAATAAAGAAACATTTAAAAAGAAAAGAAACTTACCTTAGCCTGCAGCACATCCAGCCCCCGGCTCCAGACACCTCTGATTGCAAGCTCCCAAAGGTCCTTATCCAATCCAGATTGTGATCTGAGTGTTAAGCAGCATGAGTGAAGCATCTGTTTTGGCTGGAGCAGGCAGCCTCAGTGCTCCTAAGAGCACTGGAGGCCTGTGCCTACTCTCCAACCCATCTGTCTAAAACTGATTGGAGAGTTTGAATTGTGCATGTCGGTTTTGCCATAGCAAGATAGCCGGCCAAAACGACATGCGCAATTCATACCATACCACACGTCATTGCTGCCAATCAGCAATAATGATGAGCTGGCCCTATCCTGCCCTCTTGGTTTGGCAAAAAGGTGGAAAAGTTATATGGTAATAAAAGGATTTTATCAAATAAAAATCCTTTATTTACCATTTTATTTTTCTAGCTTTCTGCGCAGCAGTGTGTGTTTGGGGAGCGGCGCTCCTATGGAGGAACTGCCGCTGAGTGGCGTAGATTGTGGTAGATCAGAGTGGGGTAGAGTGGGATAGATTGGGAGTGAAGTGGAGTGAGTAGGTTGTGGTAGATTGGAGTGGGGTAGATAGGGGAGAGTAGAGTAGGGTAGATTGTGGTAGTTTGGAGTGAGGTAGCCTGTGGCAGAGTGGAGTGGGGTACATTGGGGAGAGTGGAATGGGGTAGATTGGAGTGGGGGACATTGGGGTAAAGTGGAGAGGGGTACATTGGGGTAAAGTGGAGTGGGTATATTGTGGTAAAGTGGAGTGTGGTAGATTAAGATAGATTGGAGTGGGGTAGATTGTGGTAGTTTGGAGTGGGGTAGATTGGTGTGGAGTATGTTACAGTGGAGTGGGGTAGACTGGTATAGAGTGGGGTAGATTGTAATGAAGTGGATTGGGGTAGACTTGAGTAGGATAAGTGTCATAGAGTGGAGAGGCATAGAGTAGTTTGGCGTGTCAGAGTGGAGGGGCGTCGAGTGGTGTGGATTGTGCAGGGTGTGGTAGCGCACTGCCATTACAGACAACACATTTTCAATTGAAATTACCATTACATTTGCACAGACATACAGTTTTACTACGCACAAACAATGTGTGGAAATGTCATCACCTTCTGTATTGATGTGTTTTGATCGTATTCCAATATCGGTTTACATCACTCTTCAGACTTACAAAAAAAAGGTGATTCATTTGTACTTTCCTAATTCTGATATATTCTGAAATATCAGCACAGTTCATTTTTGTTGTGTGCTAGAAACAAGACCCTACAGCCTCTCTCACAGGGGCACCCTGCAGGACTGGCAAATTCTCTCACTTTGAAGGCAAAAAAAGAAAAGTAAACACCAGGCTTCCTCGGAAGACAGAGCCTGACATCTAACCTCGGTCTTTGAATGCACAGCAAATGTGAAAAGATAAGATAAAGATTTAAAGGCCTTTTTTACAGAAAGCGAGTACTCAAAAGGATACAGTAAACAGCAAATAGAAAGTAGGCAACTGTGAGTTACAAACCCAATGGTTAGCAATGGGTGAAATCCGTTCCTGTGGAAGCTTTCAGAATGCCTACAAGAAGTTATCTTACCAAACCATTGTCCTGTCTGGCAGGCTCCAATCAATCAAGGAATTGTAAGCGCGCTACTCACCCATAAGGGTCTCAAGGGGGTGAGGGGGTGGACCAGGGGTCTGCAGATCTGTTAACCAAAGAGCCAGGTCTTGGGGGTCTTCCTGAAGGTGTTCAGGGAGGGAGTGCGTCTGATGTCTGCCGGTAGCTCGTTCCAGGTCTTGGCTGCAATGTGAGAGAAGGATCTTCTGCCTGCTCTGGCTCTGTGGATGCTCGGGGTTTCGGCCAGTGCGAGGTTGGAAGATCAGAGGTTTCTTTTGGGTACGTGGCAGTTGATTCTGTCGTTGAGGTATTTGGGTCTATTGTTGTGTAGGCATTTGTAGGCGTGAGTGAGGATTTTGAAAGTGACTCTTTCCTCCACGGGGAGCCAGTGGAGACTTCGTAGGTGTTGGCTGATGTGTTTGTGTCAGGGGATGCCGAGGACGAGTCTGGCGGCGGTGTTCTGTATTGTCTGGAGTTTGCGGAGTAGGGACTTGTTGATGCCGGCGTAGAGTGCGTTTCTATAGGCCAGTCTGCTGGTGATGAGTGCGTGGGTGACTGTCTTCCTTGACTCAGGGGGGATCCACTTGAAGGTCTTGCGGACGGTGTTGAAGCAGCTGGAGGTGACGGTGTTGACCTGTCGGTTCATGGTGAGTGATGAGTCGAGTACGATGCTGAGGTTCTTGGCGTGGTCTGAGGGGGTAGGTGGGCTTCCGAGGGCGGGCGGCCACCAGGTGCTGTCCCATGCAGAAGGGGTGGTACTGAGGACGAGGACTTATGTCTTCTCGGCGTTGAACTTCAGGCAGCTGTTTCTCATCCAGACTCAACGTCTTGCATTCCTTTCTGGAAGTTGAGTTTGGCAGTGGTGGGGTCTTTGGTGAGGGAAGAGGATGAGCTGGGTGTCGTCAGCGTAGGATACGATGTTGAGGCCGTGTTGTCAGACGCTGGCTGCGAGGGGGGCCATGTAGATGTTGAAGAGGGTAAGGCTCAGTGATGAACCCTGTGGGACTCCGCAGGTGATTTTCGTGGGGTCGGAGAGGAAGGGTGGGAGTCTGATCCTTTGGCTTCTTCCGGTGAGGAATGATCGGATTCAGTCCAGAGCTGTTCCTTGTATGCCTGCGTTGTGTAGTCTGGCGACAAGTGTGCGGTGGGAGACGGTGTCGGAGGCTACTGATAGGTTGAGGGCTGTAGAGTGGCCTTGGTCCAGGAGGGTGCGGATGTCGTCTGTGGCGGCCAGTAGGGCGGTCTCTGTGCTGTGGTTGCTTCGGAATCCATATTAGGACAGGTCGAGGACGGCGTTCTCTTCAATGAATCGTGTCAGTTTCCTGTTGACGGTTTTCTCTGCAACTTTGGCTGCGAAGGGGAGGGGCAAGATGGGCCGATAGTTCTTGAGGTCGGTAGGGTCAGCTGTGGGCTTCTTGAGCAGGGGTCTGACTTCTGCGTGCTTCCAGTCGTCTGGGAAGGTGCCTCTTCTGAAGGTGGTGTTGATGGTGCGTGGTAGTTCGGGAGCGATGGCGGCCACAGCACTGTGGTAGATGTGAGGGGGGCAGGGGTCGATGGGGGCCTCCGAGTGGATGCTTTTCATGGTCGAGGCTGTGGCTTCGGCCGTGATCGGTGTCCAGTTGGAAATGGTGGACTGGCTGGTGTTTATGGGGGGCGGGGGGCTGTCTGTGACACCTGGTGGATGGTCGATGAAGTTGTCGTAGAGGTTTTTGATCTTGAGGTGCAAATAGGTTCCAAGCTTGTCGCAGAGGTCTTGGGATGGGGTGATGTCTGTGGCTTCACTGCTTGGGTTGGAGAATTCTTGAATGACACTGAAAAGTTCCTTGGACTTGGTGGAGTTGGCCAGGATTTTGTTGTGGATGAAGTTCCTCTTGGTGGCTCTGATCTGGTTGTGGTAGTCCGTCATAGCGTCATTGGAGGTGGTGTGGTTTTCGGTTGTCTTAGTGTTTCTCCAGGCGTCTGCAGGTGTGTCTGGCTTCTTGGAGAGCTGTGGTGAACCAGGCAGCTTTCCTGGGGCGTTGTCTGTCGGGGTTGCGTAGCACGGCGAGCTCGTCAGCGCAGCTGGAGATCCAGGTGTGGAGTTCTCTGGCTGCGTCGTTTGCGTCGGGTGCCCAGGTGTGGTTGTCTCGGGTGAGGGTGGAGTTAAGTTGCTCGTCGGTAACCTTGCTCCAGTGCCTTCATGGTGGGCGTGGGGCTGGTTTGGGTGCCTTGGGTTTGTTGATGGCAAAGTGTACGCAGTGGTGGTCGGTCCATGGCGGCTGCGTTGTGTGGCTGAATTGGACGCTGTTTCCTGCCATGAAGATGGGGTCGAGGGCGTCTCCTGCTCGGTGGGTCGGTGTGTTGACGATGACCCAAAAGCAGTACAAATATGACTTTGGACTCTGAAGAATAGTTCGTCTCACACCTGTTACAGTGGACTTTAGTGCGTGTCTGGAATCTGTAGGCCTTAGGAAAGTTAATATAGCCCATGGGCTCCACATTCCCATAAGAGCACAATGGAATAAACACTGTAAAGCACACTGACTTTCCCTGGTATGTTTCTTCCCAGTGTATAAAACCTATTCCATGTCCCCACCCAATTCTGCATAAGTCCTGCCACACCATTCACCTTGTATCTGCCCGGGGCTGCCCACGCCAGGAATCTCCCCTGCGCAGCCCGCACATGTGCACACACATGTAGACATGTGTCTCTGCATGTAACTAGCCCGGTGCCCCTGCGGCTGCACAGCGGCCTGCTCAAGCCAGGGGGACAACAGTAAAATTCCCATGCAGTCTCTTTCATTGTGAGTTCACTGTGGGTGAGTCCCAACTTATGAGGCTACATCACAGTAAAAGCTCAACAATTAGGTGCTCAAAATGCGAAAAATCCAGGCGGCCCATAGTGGCAGAACCACCTTCTAACACCATCTTCTTCCGTGATCACTGGTGCTGCGAACTAGGGCATCCGTTCTACCGAGAATTGGGACTCTGTTCCACGTCATTCAAACATCACTCTGCTGACGTTCCATGCTCCCCCTCAACCTTCTAAGGAGGAGGAGAGACTCCATTGCTTGGACCCCATAAGAGTCATCAATATCTACATTGATGGTACCAAAGACCACCGGGTGGAGGATCAGCTCTTTGTGGGGTTCGCCAAAGCAATAAAAGGCAAGGCTGTACAGAAGTGTACCATCCCGTGCAAGAATGTGCTCTGCATTAGGATCTGCCATGGACTGGCTGAAAAGCAGCCTCCAGAAGGACTGCATACTCATTCTACCAAGGCCAAGACTGCTATCATTGTACTAGCATGCGGAGTCCCTGTCCTAGAGATATACCAGGCTATGTGGGTATTCCTTCATATGTTCACAGAGCACTATTGCTTGAACCACCATATATGCTGAGAAGGGCACTTCCTCCACTCAGACCTGCAGGACTTTCTGGTGTGAGTCAATTCATAGCCCACCTACAATAAGGTACTGCTTTGGTATCATTTCAAAAGGTGAGGAATCTGTGGCTAGAAGTCTATCAGAAAAATAATTTGCTTACCTTTGGTAACACTCTTTCTGGCAGAGACGGTTCTGTGATTGAACTCTACCCATTAATAAAAACCCAAGTCTACGAATCTGCACACTAGTCCATCAATTTGCTTTTGGGAGTCCAAGTCTGGCAGCACAGACTGTCTCAAAAGCAACTGACATCAGTGGAGAGGTGTGGTGCAGCTGCCAGGGCAGCTGACTTCGGAGCACAGGGCTCACGGTTCGATCCCTGGCTCCGGCGGTAGCTCAGCTCAGCACCATGTGACTCTGGGCAATAGCTCACTTAATTTCCACAACGGCCCCCAGCGCCTTGAGACCTGTACGGTTGAGTAGTTTGCGCTTTACAAATACGGATTTATACGCAGGAGTGACGGTTATATAGGTTCCCGAACAGCATCAGTGTGGAGCAACACATCGCCACCTACTGGCATGCGTAGATACTATGGAAAACTTCCGGATCTACTCTGTAGCCTGGGTAGTATTCAAAAGGTGGAATTTGCAGCTAGATAGACTCTCTACCAGAAAGAGTGTTAATGAAAGCAAGTAACATGTTCAGTGTGACATTGGTTGGTGTTGTGCTGAAGTTGGTTTGGGGCCAAACATTGGAGCCGGTAGAGTATCCTCCACCTGCGCATGTGATGTTGGTACCAGTGTTGACGAGGGAGGGACCAACACAGGTTGTGGTACCAGGGTGGAGTCTGTATCAAAGCCTATGACAGTTCCAAGGGGTTTGGATGGCTCAGAGAGCCACCAGCAGTAACTGAACTGACGGCCCCTGCAGATTCTTTCAGCCCCACAGGCACACCAGAGAAAGCTGGAAGAGTGGAAATATCCGCAACATTTCCTTAAAGGCTTTGACCTGTTGTGAAGTTGCAGATGGACCGGGGAATTTGGGGCGCACCTGGACCAACTGGGGAATCGGCCCTGCAATTAGAGCTCCAAGAGAGACAGACTGACATTGTAATGCCCTCATGCCTTCTCTTTAGGTATAGAATGACGGGGTGGGGTAGAGTCCAACTTCGGTTTCTTATTTTTATATATGGACTTCGATTTACTGAAGGACTTTACCTGCGAATTTGACCTTTCAGTGGAGTAACCTCAGAAGCCGGTCTGCACCCTTGGCTTGGAGCAAGAGTTACACAAGCCTGCAACAACTTCTTGTGTTCTCCAATGTACAGCTTCACCACCTGCTCCTGGATCACCTTCAGGTGCACACGGGCGCTCTTGTTGAGTTAGTTATGCCGGAGTCCAAAAACCAGAGACACACCTAGAGTGCATCCATGACTGACTTCTGTTTCTGACACTCTTGGCTGGTTTAAAACCTGTAATTTTAGGATGAGACACTGTTCCTGAGCCTACTGGAATTTCTTGTTTTAGAAGTCGTTGGAAGTCAAGCGAAATTTGGAGCAGAATTTTAGATCTGTGTCGGAAGGCACATAAAGAAAGGAACTGAAGTCAGCGCACAAAGGTGGCGCTTGTATGCGGCTCCACTCTGTCTTTTCAGGGGAGATACAGAGCCTGCGTGGAGTTCCACAGCACCCCCCAAGTGGTGTGCAGGAGTATGCCTGAAAAATGTCTTGATCAATCTGACACCTGGGGTATATTCTAAAAGTGAGGAATCCGCAATGAAAGTATCCATCAGAATGACGACTCTCCTAGTATTTCTCAGTATTGTGCCCCACTGTTCGTCTGTGAAGGTCTTCCCTAGTTCCCTCTCCCACTGGCCTTTGAAGCCAGCCTTGACCACCTATTCCTCTTATTGGAGCATTTTATTTACTCTGGAGATGAGGTGCCTCTCCAACGAGACCTTCACAAGAGGTTTTGTAAAGGGGTTGAGTTGCTATATCACTGCTGCCTTCACCTCCACACTGGGTACTCTGTGTCTACCTTGCATATATCTAAACATTTCTGCCTTGCTGTTGTCTTATAGCTTCTTTATTTGTTCATGCGGTTTTACGGTCCTTTTGTCATATATTTCTCCTGTCTTAGTGCACTTTGCCAGTCACCAGTTTTGAAAGGCCTCCCTGATGATGTGCAAATACCAGATTGGCCATGAAAGATGTAAATGGGCCAGGATGGAGCATTAACCCCCATCTTGGCCCCCATGTGAACCTACATTCTGAGAGTAGTATTTGTAATGGGGAAGCAGAAAATGTTCAGTGGTCTACACGTAGGGCAAAGCTGAGACTGCCCACAAGACTCGACCTGCTAGTATGTAGTCCAGAAAACTCTAGTGCTTATCGGTTTCTGCTTTGGACCATTCTAAAACGTGTCAAAAGTGGGATGCTTGGGGACGTTGCCTAGCAGCGAAGCAAAATGGCCGCATGTTAAAGACTCTCTGAAGCTCACCCTCTCCCCCCGTATAAATCCGCCCTATTAATCTGCAACCCGGTGTCAGAAACGACTACCGAAGGTCCAGCAAAACACAACAAGCCCTCAATTGGTGAAATCAGACCCGCAGATACGAGCGGGCCGGGTGGCGGCCTGCAGCCGGGGGAAAAGCCGGGACCTGGAGTGCTCGGGTGCCCCGGGCAGGCGCTTCACTGGGCGGGCCTCTGCATGCGGCGGCTCCCGGGAGGCACCCGAGGAAACGATCTGGCATACTGCAGGGGCGGCCCGTCGAGAGTACCGGAGCCCCCCCCCCTCACCTTCTCTCCCCCCCCCCCCGGCTAAATTCAGGGCGTTCGGCCCTCAGACCGGATATCAGTGGGAGGATTCGGAGGCCCCCGGGGGAAACAAGAGAAAACAATCAGACGATCCTCACCTGGGCCCAGCAACAGAGAAGAGGTGAGCCCTGCATGTATGCATTACTCGGGAATGGAAGTGGCTGATTTGGTGCCCCGAGGGCCCGGAAGACCATAGGCCTGTGTGGAGTGGCCGAAAATCCAGAGGCACCAGGCGCAGCACGAGCATTGCGGCGGGCTCAACCGGCACCGTGCGCTGAGGGCGGGGGAGTGCGAAGAAGTGCAGTTGGAGGGAGCGCGACCCCAGGGAGCCCCAAAACACTGTCAATAAGGAGCAATAGCACAGGCCTACAGGTGACAGCGGTGGACCATCAGGGGGCAGCAGAGCAGCAGATCATGTGTAGAGAGCGGAAGCCCTGACCAGTAACTTGGGTCCTTCGGTACGAGGGGGGGACCCCCCCAGGTGAGGGCGATCTCCTGTGACCTACTATACGGGTGGCGGCTGAGGCTCACCATCGGAGAGGTAATACCCTAGGCCAAGAATCCACCGGACAGCCGCAGCCGGATTGCCACGCTAACCAGTACGCTGCTCCCTGACACCCTAAGGGAACCTGGAGAAAAACACCGACTGAGAGAACACAAGACACAGCCGCGGGGCACCAAAGACCCGAAAAGGAACGTGCAAGTGGGCCTATCAACGCCAGGGACTCGACTTGCACCTCCCCTACACCCGATGGCAGCTGCCCACCCGATAACTATGTCAGGCTCAAGGGGCCCAAAGACCACTCAGAGTAATAAATTGGACAAATACACCTGCCCCAAGTCGGCCATGGCCACGCCACACCCGCCCCAAGCTGGAGAGGACCCAGAAGCAGGATCTCCAGAACACACCTTGAAGGACGTGCTGGACGCCATCGGAGGGATCCGCACATCGCTGGAGCAGAGAATGGACGCGAACTCCTCGAAAGTCATGCTAATCAGGGCAGATCTGGCCACAAACAGGGAGAAAGTCCAACAATTGGAGATCGCCACGGCAAGCCTCGTAGATGACACCAACCAGCTTCAGATAGAGTTGCGTGAACTCCAAACATTTCGGAAATCTGCAGAAGGAAAGCTGGACGACTACGAACGCCACACTAGGCGCAACAATGTGCGCATCCTTGGAGTTCCTGAAAGGGCAGAGGGACAATCTCAGACCTATTTGTCGAAAGCCTAATCACCAAGCACCTCCAGCCCAAAGGCCTGTCTAACATCTTCGTCGTTGAGAGAGCTCATCGGGTGCCGGGGGGGGGGAAACTGGGGCCCGGTCCCCCCGCCCCATACTGGCCAGACTCCTGAACTATAGGGACAGGGACCTAATATTGCAAACAGCCAGAGTAGCACCACCAATACGACTGGAAAACTCGGAAATCAGCTTCTTTCCAGACTTTACTCAAGCGGTTCAAAAACAGCGTAGATCATTCCTGGGGATCAAAAAACGTCTGAGAGACAAAGGCCTCAAGTACGCCATGTTGTTCCCGGCGCAGCTTAGGGTGGAGGCCGGGGGAAAGACCAGGTTCTTCGAAACTACGGAGGACGCTGCAGATTGGCTGGACGAATGGAGAATCCAAACAGATCACAGCTCCCAACGAGAATAGGGGGTACCGAGGCTCTGCCAACTGACTTTGGGGTTTTCTGAATGCTGGTTGAGTCCCCAGTTTGGGTTATCTCTCAGTTATGTTGTACACGAGATACGAGACCTACTGTACTACTATGTCACCGATACATGGGTGGATACCGTGGGGAGATACATGGGCATCACTGGCCAATGGGAAGGGAAAGTACTGACTTTCATGTCAGTTTATGTACCGCCAGCCCTCCAGGAACCAGCCTTTAAGGACCTGGGATCCATCCTGATGACGATCCCAGAAGGACTCCTAATAGTGGGAGGGGACCTGAACGCAGTGGTAAATGGCACACAAGACAGAAGCCCGCCAAGACAACTTCGCCCATCCAACAGCTGAATACCAAATTTTCTGGGGGCTTTGGGGTTGCAGGATACATGGCGCTCATTTCACCCAGACACCTTCCAATACACCTACTCGGGTGCCCACAACACCCAATCCAGAATAGACTACTTACTAGTTCCCCCTGACCATTTGCAACACGTACGAGAGGTTAGGCACATGGTCAGACGTATATCTGATCATTCCCTGTTGTGGATGCACCTAGTGGTGGGCCACCACAGAGTGGGAAGGGAGGCCCCCATCAACACTTGGCATCTCCGCAACCCGGTAGTCCGTAAAGCAGTTCATGCTACCATTGAGCACTACTTCCTAGAAAACGAGGGATCGGTGAGCTCACACCAGACACTGTGGGAAGCTTTTAAGACAGTGGTTAGGGGCCAAGGCCTCTCCCAGATGCGGGGGTGAAGAAAGAAAAGGTCAAGGAGGAGGAAGCGCTTGAGGTGGAAATCCTCCGCCTAGAAGAGGAAATGGCGGAGCGACCTAACCCAGACACCCTACACACTTTACAGTTAAAACAAGATAACTATAAGGCCCTAGTGACAGATAGGGCCAAAGAACTGGGAAGAGAAACGCTAGGTAGAATCTATGATCAAGGGAATAAAGCTGGAAAGTTAATCGCATGGCTAGACAAACAAAAATTAACAAATAGACTGGTACCGGAACTAGTCGATACAGACGCTCACATAATCACAGACCCCCAGGATATCGCAAACACATTTGCCCTCCACTTCCAGCAGATCTATGCCTCCCAGAATCCCTACACGACACAAGACTCTATCGACCTCCTAAGAGACATAACATTTCCTAAACTTTCAGAGTCAGAGCTTGAATACCTGGAGGGGGCACTCACACCAGATGAGGTGGCACTGGCAGTCAGAGGACTTAACTCAGGGAAGGCATCGGGACCCAACGGCCTACCGATAGAACTTTATAAACTCGGGATAAACATTCTTGCCCCCCACCTATGTAACATGTTCAAGGAGAGCAGGGAGATTGGGGAGCTACCTCAGGACCAAAGAATTGCAACTCTAGTGATGATCCACAAAGAAGGTAAAAGTCGGACAGATTGTTCCTCCTATAGACCAATCTCTCTATTGAACGCCGAGCCAAAGATCTTACCCAAACTTCTCACTAATCAACTAATCAAGGTCATCAATAACCTTGTACATCCGGGTCAATCTGGCTAAATCTGCGCAGAGTACACAGAGTGGTGGGGAGGGCGGCCACAATACAGGAGGAGGCGGTCTTGGTTATTTCTGGACGCCTCTATGGCATTCGACATGCTCGAATGGCAATACCTATTTGCAGTTCTTGAGAAAATGGGTTTTGGGCACCAATTCATTCGGTGGGTGCGACTCCTCTACTCAAAACCACAGGCCCAGACAGTAGTGAACAATAAAAAATCTGAAGTGTTTGAACTAGGTAGAGGCACGAGGCAGGGATGCCCGCTCTCCCCCCTCCTATTCGCCTTGGCCCTGGAGCCTCTGGCATCTTGGATCCGGTGATTCGTGGTTTTAGGTGGGCTGAATCCTGGGAGGACCGCATTTTACTATATGCGGATGACATATTGTTGTTCCTAACTTCCCCGAAGGCCTCGCTAATAGCAGTGCTTGATATATTCGCCATCTTTGGTAGATACTCGGGGTACACCATAAATTGGCTCAAATCAGTGTTGTACGTCCTCAAGGGTCCCCTCACAGGCCTCCCCGATACAGATCACCACACAGGGTTTCAAATACCTCGCATCCATATAACCGCTAACCCTGCAGACAGATTTGCTCAGAACCTGCTCCCACCCTTGCAGAGACTGAAGAGAGACTCGGAGCGCTGGATGAAACTCGCGCTGCTAGGCTGAGCCTTCCTGTTCAAGATGATGTCCCTACCCTGGAACCTATACGTCCTACAAAATTCATTAGATCTAGTTCCTGCCAGCTATTTCAGAGAGATAGAGACCCTACAACGCCGTTTACTATGGAATGAGAAGCCACGCATAGCACTATCCAAACTGAATCACACCTGGTATGACGGGGGATCGCCCTCCCTGATCTCAAAAAATATTATTGGGCAGCTCATCTGACGGCCATTAACCATGGCACCTACAGGCAGGCAGGCGACCCAGGCTATGCAATGGATTGATGGATACTGATTGGAGAGAACTACAATCGAGCGCTCTATTTGAACTCTGGGAGACGCCAACTGACCGGGCCAACCAAGCAATCGGTGCAGGTCTGGAAGGCAGCCACCAGGAGCATAGGGTGGGAACATAAGATAACCCTGGCTACGTCACTATGGGATTCGGAAAGACTTGGGAACCTCAGGTCCACTAAAGGTTTCAACAAATGGGACCTCATAGGCATATCAAAAATAGGCGACCTGTGGGTAAAGGGCGAGGTCAAGTCATTCTCCACCCTACAACAAGAATATGATCTTGCTCCTACAGAGTACTTCAGATACTTACAAGTCCGCCACGCCTTATACTCCTGTCTCCAAAAGGGGGAGACACCCCCCTGAATCCACACCCCTTGAAAATAGACTCCTCAATGGCTATTTACCAGCAAAGGTAATCTCGCTCACATATAAAAAGTTAGTGAACCACTCTGGAGACCCCCTGGTGAGATTGCGAGAGAAGTGGGAAGGGGATGGCATAATACTAGATGACGAAGACTGGGTGGCAGCAGTATCTTCGCCACGGGAGGTAGCCATTGCAGCGAAGTTGAGGCTAATACAACTCAAAATTTTGCACTGGATCTATATTACGGGACCTGGGATGGTACAAATGGGTAGAGCACCTGATGGCGAATGTAGAAGGGGCTGTGGAAACGAAGTTACTTTCCTTCGCTTACTATGGGAATGCCCACTTGTCCAAAGGTACTGGAAGAAAATACATGAGGTCCTGAACGAAGTGTTGAACCATACTCTCCCTCTGGAGGCTAATAGATGTCTCCTGAATGTGTGGGAGCCCACGGACCTAAACAACACACGCATAACCTGGGCTACATTGGGGCTGATGATAGCGAAACGCAACATAGCTCAGAAATGGGGGGCATCGCAGGCACCAGCAGTGTGTGCATAGAAGAAAGACATGGATTGGTGCATGTTTCGGGAAAAGTATGTCTATGTAGCTAGGGGATGTCCTAAAAAGTGGTCTCGCATTTGGAGTTATTGGAATGAATATAGAGGGAATCTTTGCACCCCGCCACTGTTACCAGCTCAAGAGGAATCACTGTAGACATGGCACAAATCACCAGTAATCAACATTGTGTATTTTTAAGTAAAGGGCCTAGAACCAGGATAACATCCTACCAAACAGAAAAAAATGGGGTTAAGGGATCACAGGCCTGGCTTAAATACCTCCAAGACTGTACCCCACGGCCTGAGTTCAAAAGATTTCTTTCAACCTATTTGGAGGTGCATGAGTCTCTAAATAGTATCCACATTCCTTCAATAGTATTTAGCTGTTTTCTTTATGTGAAAATCAATTTCACTTATTACTAAACTTTAGCAAAATCAATCTTTAATAGAGCCTCGCACAACAGCCAGCACATGTTTTGAGGTATGATCCCCTTTTTCAGGGCTGTAAATTTAGTTATGCAAAAGTCAAAAATAAAAACCCCATAATTAACATTAAAGAATTAAGAAAAACAAAGACAACACAGTCAAAAAGGAATGAGTATATATATTGATATATATATATATATATATTCACTTAAAAAACCATAGGTTTCACACACGTTATAGTTAGGAATTAGCATTTAAAAAACCTTGCAAATTCACTGAAAAAAACATAGGTTTCACACATGTTATAGTTAGCTGGACATTTCACTCGTAAAAAACCATTGAAAATTCCCCGTTATAGTTAGTTCAGCTAAATATAACTCGCGAGACCGCAATCCACTGCTGATGACGTCACATATTACATCACTGTATTCACTAAGATACTGTTAATAAGTCAGTTATACAATTAATTTTACAAAAAAAACATCCATTTAGACACTTATTTACCCATTTATTCTTCCATTAACCTTTAGATATACATATATAAAAATATTTATTTTTCAGAAAGCCACATATTCACTGGATGATGTCATGAGTGATGTCATGAGTGATGTCATGAGTGATGTCATGAGTGATGTCACTGACCATGTCATGAGTGATGTAATATGTGACGTCATCAGCAGTGGATTGCGGTCGCGCGATCATGAGTGATGTAATATGTGACGTCATCAGCAGTGGATTGCGGTCGCGCGAGTTATATTTAGCTGAACTAACTATAACGGGGGAATTTCAATGGTTTTTTACGAGCGAAATGTCCAGCTAACTATAACATGTGTGAAACCTATGGTTTTTTCAGTGAATTTGCAAGGTTTTTTAAATGCTAATTCCTAACTATAACGTGTGTGAAACCTATGTTTTTTTAAGTGAATTTGCAAGGTTTTTTAAATGCTAATTTCTAACTATAACGTGTGTGAAACCTATGGTTTTTTTAGTGAATTTGTAAGGTTTTTTAAATGCTAATTTATGTATGTATGTATTATATATTTTATATATTTATTTTACAATAAACAACCTATGTATATAGTTATAGATTGACTGTATCCTGTAATATGGAATGGCTCGTTTAAAATGTTTTTTTTTTTTTAAGGCTTTTTTTACCATGCGCGCACCCCGCGATTTTTTGAAAAAAAATAAAATGTTTTATTCACCCTTCGGGGTCCTTCAGGGACCCCCTGACAAAGGCTAGGGCGTCAGGAACTCTCTACCCTGCCCCCTTTTCACGTTCTCCACCTTTCTTTTTCACTGCCACACACAAAATGGCGTCCGACACTTCCTGATTTCGACCGATTCGAATGTTGACTGACATCTAACCACCAATCAGAATTACGCTCGCGCACGGTGCGCGCACGGTGCGCGCATATAGATATTTATGTACTTTTAACTGCAATTTTCTCAGGAACTACTGAACAGATTGACACCATATATGCAAAAGGCACATCCCTGACCTGAGGACTACCTCTTTGCCAAATTTCAAGAAATTCTGTTCAGCCGTTCGGGCTGTACCTTCGACTAAAGGTCCTATGGGAAAATGCATGGGGAAAATGTGTTTTGGAACCCCCCTTTTTTCTCAGCCCCCGCTTGACGAATCACCCCGAGACTTTCAGGGTAGGAGCTGAGCGGAGTGCCCCATTAGTTTTGAAAATTTCACGAAGATAAGTCAACTGGTGCCAAAGTTATTCAAAATAGAATTTTCAGATTTCCTATGGGAACTTGGTCCCAACTATAACTATCTACTGGCGACCGCCAGTAGATAATATATATATATATATATACACACACATATATACACATACAAATTCCCAAAAGGGGGTCATGCAAAATGTACTTGCATCATTTACTGAAAGCAGAAGCGTCATATGTTGCACCATAATAGATATCGCTATCCATCCCAAGTGCTCAACAAAATAAGAATCTTAATCCATAGACATCATACATTATAGAAAGCAATGGTGACGCCTAAAGTTCCTTTCTATTGATACGTTTACCAAATATTTCAAACATATAATATTCAAGATGTTATTTTAGTACTTGATAAGAAGCTAGAGGCTCAAATTAATCTTACCTTTCAAATCTTGTGTGAAAAACATCCATTAGGGGACGAAATTTCAATCATAATTATTATTGTAGAGAACTGTCCCATACTGTTATCTGCAAGAACGATAATATCATACCATTAAGGCTTCTATCCAAACAATAACAAATATTAACTCATAATATAATATAAGTCCGACAACAGTATAAATGTGTACGTACTGCCCGCTGCGAAGACACGCTCACGGTGCCTGGGCCTAGATGCGAAGGAAACAGAGCCGGACTGGGAAAGAAAACCGGCCCTGGTAAAGTGGTCGGCGGCCCCCCGGGGCGTTCGGGGTGCAGCCGAGCTGTTTGTCAGGGCCAGTTTCAGCCAATTTTGTTACAGGGGCAGATACTGCAGCTATGCTGCAAAAACGCACCTGTAACAAAAACAGCCCCCCAGGAGCCCAAAACCGCCCCCCACCCTAGCGGCCCACCGGGGAAACGCCCGGTGCCAGCTACGGCCAGTCCGGCCCTGGAAGGAAAGGGCGAGGCACGGAAGATCGACCATCCCAGGAGCCTCACAGCATGAGGTGAGATGGCTGAGAGGAGGGGTGAGAGGCGGTGTGAAGCCACACAGGCAGCGAGAGGCAGGCAGCAAGCACTAGGCTGCAGCACCACGCACTACACATAGGTGGTTGGCGCTGTGTAGATCCGGTGTCTGCTGCTGCCAAGACACATTGGAGGGTGGTAGCAAGGCTGGATTGGCTGTACCCGGCATTGGGCGTTTCCCTGGGAGGCTGGAAGGGTGGGGAGGGTGCTTTTGTTACTGAGGGCTGGCACTATAAAGTTTCTTGTACACCCTAAACTTGTATGAGAGGCACTATAAAACAAATGTAATACATGTGAGAGAGGCACTGTTGGTGATAATGAGGGAATCATTGAAGAGGCCCATCAAAGATTGTGCACAGTAAAGTCATCATTTATAATGCTTTAGAAGCTAATACAGTTGATATATAATGACAAATGTGTTGTAGAATGCACCATGTTTTCCCAAATTTTCTTGGGGGTGTAAGAACAACGGCTGTGAGCTTTCAGTTTGTTTGTAACACTCAACTTTTAAATATCTGCAAACAAACTGTGCAAATGTTTCAAAACATATCAGCAGTTAGGAAATGGACCACTTGTTTGTAATTCAGAAGCGTGCAGGAAACAGAGTTTTAATAGGATCAAAACAATAAAGAGATTTTACTTTGTGATGTTCAAATGATACATATTTGCCGAAACCACATTTCCACACATTAGTATTTGTGCGTTATATATAGTTTTATCAGTAAAACTGCATTTTGCTTCCATTCAATAGAAAATGTTCTCTATGTTAAAGACACTGCCTCCTTCTGCCCTAAAATTATGCTTTAACAGTGTATACAGTTTCTAGTCTGTAGCACACTTCCGTACATCTATGAGAATCTGTAGTTTACAGCTCAGAGAAATGAAACTGCCCAAGCTGTATACTATTTCCAATATACAGGTAAAATAAGGAGGGCTGATATATGGTTAGCCACTAGCTTCCTCCTATGCGTGCCGCTTTACATCTCACAACGGCAGTGATGTTTCTGTAAAACTTAACTTTTGTCCTGAAGTTTTGTCCTGAATTTTGACCTTCTGTCCCAATTTTTGTCCTGAATTTTGAGCCTTTGTCCTGAATTTTCAAACTCACCGTCCTGAATTTGCACTCATGCCAGTTGGTCATCTTACCACCAACACTGTTACCTACCGCAGTGCACGGCTATTACAGCCCACGCAGCAATATTATAATGTAGCTGCCAGCAGGAAGCAGAGGCTGGGCCCTTGTATGGTGCCGAGTAGAGAAAGGAAGAGCAAAGCTCGTGCCCGCAGCCTTCGGCATCACAATTCGGAAGCCCAACCACGGCCACGCAATATTCACAGGAATGACTAGAGAGCATATATAAGGGTGCTGCTGCAACTGGCAGGAGAATAGCCATCACTGGAGCACAGCCCCCCCCCCCCCCAATGCACCAATGATATTAGGAGGGGCTGATGAAAAACTTAAATGACACCCGCATATTTACAGGCGCTTCAGGATAGTTTCACCGCTACCTGTTAAGGAGAAATAAGATGAAGGGGAAAATGAATGAAGATCGGTGAGATGAGGAGGCTGATCAGCCATTCAGATGGGCCAGTGAAGCAGGGAGTGCTGCTAGTGCTTGGAGAGAGCAGACTAAAGTCACTGAGGTCAGCAGACAACTAATGGGGAAAGACAGGGGCAAACAGGAAAGCAAAACCATGACCAAGTACTTTCCTAGAGTGTTTAAGGGAAATCTACCCAGGGTCCACATGGACTTTGCATCAAGCTCACCTATCTCCCCCCTTAATGGAAGTATCTAACCCCACCAATGAATTTAGTCTCCGAGTTAGCCCCCAAAAAGGGGGAAGAGAAGGCGGACCCCCCTCATGCCCAAAGTTGGTTGAAGTATCCACAATCATTGAGCTGTCCTCTACCTCAATTGATTGCTCAGGCATCACAGTCCATCAGAAACAACCCCATGATGGGCCTGAGATAGTTGCTCTTAGGCTTAATAGCTGCCCCCCAACCCCACGCCAACGAATGGGGTGACCAGGGCTTCAAGTGGGCCGGGACCTGCCAGTGCTCAGCACCAACACTTCTAAAAAGCAGGTGCTGAGACGGTCTCTTTCGGGCTCTCTATTTTTGCCCTCACCGCGAAAAAAAATCTTAACTCTGCAGCAGTGCCACCACCCTTCACTGCCTTTGATGCAACTTCTAAGAAACTCATTATAGTTATTTCATAGTTTCAGAACTGAAGCATTTTCAATGTTATATACAACGAAGCAAAAGTTGTTGCTTATTTTGCTTGTGCAAATAACAATTATTGGCAAAGCCAAAAGTCCTAGCTTGTTCTAGGTGGAATGTTACTTATTATATTATTTATCTGGATGAAATGACAGAAGGAGCAAATTTACCAGCCGGGCAGCACACTACACTAAGCACAGATTTTTTAGCCTACGTGTTTTTAAGCCACACCCTTAATTACATTGACCACGCCCTTTGAGAGACCTCCAGTTTTTTCATCCCACTTAAAGTCCTGGGGATAACAATTGTGCAAGTACATACGGAGCACTTGGAAGATATAGTGAAGGCAAAAGAAATAATAGAAACTCAGCCCACCTGCAAAAAATATCTCTGGGAAGCCCACGGTTAGGGAGGTTAGAGGCTCAATACCAAGTTCAAGGCCGCCTTGATATATGGAAATGCAGAGGGCAAGCCACTAGAAAATCTACATGACTGCACCATCGCACCGAACTGGGACCTCACGACCAAGACAAACTACTGGCATCCATAAACTCCTCTCCGATGGCTGCGATAAATGCACTTACATGGTAGTCGCACAAGCTCGAAATTCAAATTGACACTATGCAAACTATATCCCTTAGTATAGCAAACATGGCCTGGAAATTAGATAATATTGACAAAAGGGTTCCAATGAATGCCGCTGCTCAGAGTTCGTGGAGAAACTGTCAACTCTACCTGAAGTTCTGACAACAAGGGTAAAAGATTTGAAAAGTATCAAGCAACCAGGAGCAATACTTACAGAGATAGAGAAGGTCAGCCTTGAAGCACAAAGGAAGAGTTAAGGTCAAAAGCAGTCCGCCAACCATCATCAAAGTTGGATGAAATGGGGCCAGAAGTGAGGCGGCCTGAAATGGAGATGCCCTAGATAACCCCACAAACATAGCTTGCAGCATGGAAAATCAAATCGAGCTCATGCAGCATTATCTGAAGCCCACAGCTAACTAGGATGGGGTAGTAAATCTGGGTACCAAACCACTAACGAGGCGTGCCAAAAAACGGCTAAAGAAATGGCAAACAACACAAAAAAATGCCCAACTGAGAAGGAGCTGGGAACTAATGGAGCCCATATTGGCAAACTCAATTGCTCAGATCCACACACAAGCCAACAACAAGAAAACCCGGACAACGCCCATCCATTATCTAGAGAACTGGCTTAGATCGTCCTAAGGCCAATCCAGAAGAACACTACCGCAAACAAAAGCGCCTCAAGAGAATAAACACAGGAATTAGGGTGTAGGGACTCACAAACCCAAGCCAATAAAGCAATTAGGGATTGGCTGTCCAGGATGCACTGCCCCTCCAGCAAATTAAAAGGAGGAAGCTCCTGAAGAGGAAACAGCACTATATCAAATAACATTCTTGCCTCAGTACATCTCAAGGGGCAGGCAAGAAATAATCAAGCAAATATTTTGTGGCTAAGGCACTGTATACCCTCATTAGCTGAAATACTCAGTGAGGACATTATTCACATCCAGTTTGAAGCTAGTGGCAAGGACAATAGCCAGGAGCACACAATAACAACATTGTCAAGACCCGTTTCTGCAAAGCTGCGTTTTTCTGAGAAGGAAAGATTTCTAAACTGGGGTATTATGGTGAAAAGAAAGAAGAAAGAGAATATCCATATGTGCTATTTTCACATGTGGGATCACATCCTCCCTCCCTGAGTGATCAAAAGTCAAGGAAAGGCCTGCTAAGGGGAGCACAGAGGGTCCAATTAAATTCTAATTACAAATATCTTAGCATACATTACAGGCAAATGAGTAGCCAGCCCAAACCGGGATAGTTCACCCGATGATAAGGTTTAGCGAGGAGGGTTGGAGCTGGCTAGTATCCAATCCGGGTGGCAGGATTGAGAGCAAAGACCAGCCAAATGCATCTTGCGCTCATTCCTTCAATAACAGCACAATGATCGATTACATCTTCCTAAGGCCAAACCTTTAAAAGGTTTCATGATGACCTAGCATCAAGGTAGTGACCATGCTATACTAAAAGCTGACTTTAACCATCAAAGAAGACCCAAAGATCACACAACGACCACTAACCACACAAAAGGCGATAAAAATCACACCATGGTGATAAGGATCAGATAGAATGAGTGCAACTCAGTCGAAATGGAGGACTAGAAGAGCGGAATGGAAGGTAAGTTGGCAGACATGAACTCAACAGCCATTATCAACAACTGGGCTCCATGGGTTATGGACTTCCGATCTACCTTACTGAGGTAAGGTAATGGGAACAAAGTAGACAGACCCCGACAAACATTGTATAGCTTTGGTTACAACTACCAGATGAAGGATTTCACCGTAAGCTAAGGCAGGACACAGAAGACTACCAAAGATTAGGAACTACTGCTTCAAGGAGAAAGTTAAAACAAGCAAAACTTTAAGACAAACCGCCTAGCTGGAACTTAAAACGAAACCATTATGAAGCAGAATGGATTAAAATCCACAATCTAATAAGAAATATTAAACAGCAACAATTTTGTGAATACATAACCAAGTTGAAAAATGAAAAAACTGACAGGCGTAATTCTGTGGCCACAGAGGTATGGCTAACCGATGTAGAGAACATGTACACTGAGAAATCAGGAAAGTTACTAATTAGAAAAAGAATTGATATACCTTTAATAAGGGCCAGCGATGATGGCACACAGCCTACAAACAATGATGCTACACCGCTGGATAACCAGTTAATGTTAAAAACAGTAAAAAAGAAAAGAGGGGGTTCTGGGCCCTAATGGACTCCCAGGAGGAAGGTTTAGGAAGGACCCAACGTTTTGGGCTGGGGTCTTCTTCCCGCTGTTCTCAGTATGTGGACAGAACGCAGATGTTTCTGATTCATGGCGAGGGTCATTGCTCCACCCAACGCAGATGTTTCTGATTCATGGTGAGGGTCATTGCTCCACCCAACATTCAAGAAAGGCAACAATAACGATCCAAAACATGACAGAATGATTGCCCTCTTAGATATTGAGGTGATACACGGACACTATGAACTGAAATAACTAAATGGATTGAAGAAGAAGAGATACTTCCCTTCTATCAAACTGGATGTCACAAGGGAGGCTCAGCTATTGAAAACACTGTTGCCCTGTCCTACATTGTACAGCAAGCTGACGTAAAAACACAACATGCCGGTGGTCACCTGCTCTGCAGAGTACTCTGCTGCGCTTAATGGGGTAGTGCACAACCATCTTTGGAGATAGCGCCAACAATGGAAAATCCTAGACAGCCTCCTGAACGCCATTATTTACCCTCTACAGTGGGACTTGGGTGCGATTAAAACTTGCAGGGGACATGGTATCTTAAAAAACTCTACACAGATTGGGGTTTAAAACAAAGATGCGTCCTTGCCCCAACACTTTTTAATTTATACACGGCAGATCTGGGCAAGGCGCTGCAAAAAGCCAATTTAACTACCCCGTAGTGTGGCCAGAAGAAATTGTTTTCAATACAGTATGTGGACAACTTGCTACCTTTAGACAAAAACAGGTCTCCAGAAAGGGCTAGAATGATGCACTACACTTCTACAATGAATGCACCGATTTAGCTGCTAATCCAAACAAGACCAAAGTTCTGATATTCGAATGCCATGCAAGAAAGACATTGCAAAGATGGAGACTGGGCCCTCGGACCATCGGACCACATCAACCGCAAGAAATTACAACCATCTCGGGGCATGGTTCAGTGACATCAGGAAAGTGACAGTACACCAGCACCAGCTGAAAACTAAAGCCCAGGCAACCAATGAAAAGCTATATAGCCCAACGACTACAGCGATCAGGAGGGTTATAAAAGCAAAATTGTTGTCTACAGCAGGCTATGCTCAACAGGCATTACCAAGGCCATCCGAGTCTCAATTAGAGAAAACCCCATGTCTGGCTTATAAGCGCATCTTTCGGTTATCGTCAGACACACGTAACAGTCTGATACGATTGGAGTTCACCCTCACTCAGCAAATATATGAATGCAAAGTATTACTACTAGGTCGCGAATGCTACAGTAGACTCCATGAAGGAGGTGTTAAAGCTAACATATACAGCAAAGAACATCCCTTGAAGCACTTACTTAAATATAGCGGTGGAGACTCTAAATCTGACCGCGAAATAGAAGGAACAAGTTACATGGCGGTAAAAAGTGCAATAAACAAACAAGTACACCGGCTATCATGGGAAGCTGATCTTGCTCGGACATAAGTAAAAACAAAGTCACACAGCTCTGATTTCATCCTACGAAGCCCAGAAAATACATCCATGCCTGTGCCAAGTCCTGGAAAAGAAATGCCTGAAAGAGATCGTGTGGGCTAGGCTGGTGCCTCTTCAGATAAAATAGTTGAACTTGAATTGGAAATCTCTTTCACACAACATAGGATGCAGTCTATGCAATTACAGAAAGGAGTCCTTACTGCATCTTATATGTTCAACTCCGCAACAGTTACAACGGAAATTGCGAACACCAATTTTTCTGTCTAAGTAGGGATGGACCTGTGTAGAACCAGTTACAGTTCCTTTTCTTCAAGACCTGCCCCCTTGATTTGTCCAAATTCGACAGAATTTTGCTGGTGGCAAGAACCTGTCTGAAAGAAGCTATGCAGCAGCGTCTCAGTAAAGACAAAAATTAAACTCATGTCCAACTTCTTTGGAAGGATTTCCCTCCATCTCACTTTTTTGCACTTAATAGACTGTTGTGTAGCTCCCTACTTTTCAACTGCGCATTTGTTGGGCCACATAAACATAGGAATGGTGACAGACTGATTCTGTGTACCCTGCAGGATATATCGTCCTAGAGACCAGCTAGCCCACAGTGCCACCAAATGCACCCTTAAACCTAGAAAAGTAGCAAATGATTTGGCAACCACAGAACATGACAACCATGAGCTCTCCCATGGATCATGGTAACAAATCTAGAACACTTTTTCTCAGTCACTCATGCTCTCTTCCTCTCAGAGGAGTATACAAGGAATACACAATGGGGCGTGTTCAATATTTATTGAACCAACGTGATTCTTGTATAGAATATATGTGCTGCAATGATCAATAGGCAGAAGCAGATGAAAGTGATTAGCAATATAAGGACAATGAACAGAATGAAAAGTTCCACCATTTTGCTAAGACAATGTATATATGGAGGCATATAAAACAATATATATATGTAGCATATGCCTGCTATGCATTCCCTAACCTAGGTGCCTAGGGTGTATGTACGTGTTCTGCCAGGAATCCACCATTGGATGATCAAACCCCATTACCTTAAGGCAAAGAATGTAGGCCCCGGTCATGGTCACAAGTTGGATATCCCTGACCAAGGGATCAGCCAACAGCTGGGCCGAGGTTTGAGCATGTAGAGACTTAGCAAATGACAGCAAGTGCTCCTCTGCCTAAACCTGGAAATGCTTGTTTATTTATACCAGAAAGCATCCTTGCATTAGCCCGAGATTCTAGTCAGGCCGCCATTGTTTATGTACTATCGATAGCTCTGTCGCCGCATGGATGAAAACAAACAATCACATTTGCAAAATGTATGTATAGAACTTGTGCGTGAAGTTAGAGATATCATGAAAGTGTTCTTACAAAGTTGATTTAGTAAGTAAGTATGGTTTCAGGGAAAGTAATCTGCACTTTCATGGTTGCAAATATGTTTCAAGTCATTGGGTGAGAGTGAAGGCAATTTAGGAGAAATTTGTGTGTTAGTAAAATGGCCGTGTTTCCCTCTAGACCTAATCCAGGACACACTGCAAACATAGTCGACTATTAAGCTATCTAAATAAACAGATATGGCTAAAAATACATCAACATATATAAATACCAAAAGGATCACAAAATTCTCTTTTAAAATTAAACTAAAAACAAACAAAAGTCAATCATGTGATTTAAAAGCACAAAGCAAGCCAATAAAAATAAAAACCAATTTAAAAACAATTTAGGATGTTAAAAACAAGCCAAATTAAAAGTTCCCACCAAACGGAATAGCCAAATGTTTGTGTGTTCCGAAAGGTAGACAAAACATTTCTGTTCAGTATCCGCAGACAATGATCCCAGAGACACAATTCGGAGCAGGTTTATAGAGAAAATGTGTTCCCATCCAACCCCCGCAGTAGCCGCTGAGGAAGTGACTACAGCCATGAGTAGTTCCGCCAAACCAGAGCCAAGATCCAAATCACCAGGAGCAGATGCATCCCAAGAAGGCTCAACAGAATCTGCAGTGGGCAGCTATACATATGGGCCTTTAACGGGACCACCAGTGCATTTACGTCCCATGGCTCAACCAGTTGCGATCCCAGGCACAAATCCAACGCCCACTCAAAAGTACACAACAGGCAGCAGAACACGGACTTTATGCAGTGAAGCCACACATCCTCAAATAATATGAATCCATGCTCATTCAGTTCTCGAAGAAAGAGTGTGCCAAACCAATGCACCATGTGCTCAAGGCACAGCAACACATGTGGTAGTGCTCGCCACATTTGTTCTCGAAATGGGACATACACTGCGGAGCAGAAAAACTTAAAATCACAGTTCTGACAATCAAGAGCAGACCAACGGAAGACCTCAAAAGATACTTCCGAGCACGGAGTGTATAAAAGATGGAATGACTCCAAAACAGTCTGGAAGGTGCTAGCCAAACCAGAGCCTAAACCTTCAAACAATTCTCTATTCCTTTTGTACATGTTAAAAACATGATGCACCAGCTCTCCAAAATGTTATGGGAAGTTTGTGCGGAGTAACGCCTATATCTCTGAAGAGGACCTTGCAACTGGATGATCAAACATCTCCATTGCAGAAGTTAAGGCTACATCTTTCTGAAACAGTACGGCTTTCAGTTTGCTCAGAGCATCAAAAAGCATAATGGTAAGATTTATTGAAGGCCAAAATGTATCCTTCCTAAATGTACTGGCAGGCGGACACAGTACTTGTTTACAACATGTAACAATAGAATACATGGAATAAACCGTCACCAGGTAGGCAACCCCCAGTTTCATTCCACAGCAACCTTGACTGTTCAGCATTAGGTAGCTCCCTTTAGAGGGCAATCTGAAAGACGGACGTATCACGGCTGCTGGGGAACCTTTCAAGTAGCAAGATAAGTTTGCCACAGAAGCATTAGAGGCCCAGTGCAGCGAAACATCCTTGCAGACTAGGATCCATTTAAAGTATTCTTACAGTCTGAACTGCTTTGAAAAACCTCAGTTTCCCTCTTTCAACATAGAAATTTGAAATGTAGTTCCCAATACTTGTGTGCAAACCCTTTCCCCAACGTTTCATATCTGCCTACTTGGTGGTTTTGCAGACAGTCCAGAAAATGAAATGCCGGAAGTGGCAGGGTGATGTACCCTTGGACTATCCAATCCGCAGATGGTATATCAGCAATGGTGAAAGGTAGCTTCTCTAGTTTCTCAATGTGTAACAGTGTATTTTGCAGCTTTGCGTGCCATGGGCATCTGCTGTTTCGTAAGCTGGTGTGGGGCAAACAAGCTAGTGGTGTTAATATGTCACCATGGCACGTAGCCAGAAAGTAGTATTTGTGATGTCCAGCTCAATAGTGAAACAGACCTAAGCTGCGACTGCCCATGATGAATTTACTGTATTTTGTAAACTATTGCCAGTTTTCGAAACGTGCAAATTTAGGAATTCGTTGTGTGTTCAAACCTTTCATCTTGAGTAATCCAAGGCAAGTTGTTTGTTGCATAGTTTTGTTCAGGAAAATTGTTCGATGTGGTATTAGGCATGCTGTAAACAAGGCCTCAGTTCCTTGAACCTGCCAGTCTTTGTCCCCCAAATAAATTTTACATCTATTGTGTCTCGCTAAAAGTCAAAACCATGTTCGGACAGATGGAAAATAAAGAAGCAGAATATTTCAGCCTAGAGACTGTTAGCATATTTTTCTTTGAGGGTCATGGTGCAAGCCAATAATAAAAAGAAGCTGGGTCAGTTGTATCGTAACCAGAAAAAAAAAAGAAAACATATGTGCAAATGTTTTTGAACTACTCCGTAGTGGTGTAGGGCAATGTTCCCATTGTGTGTAATTAAAAATAGTACAAGGACATGTGTTGGCTGCTGGAAAGAATTTGATGTTTTGAACACTGAAAATGATCTACAATAAATGATCTACCGAGTTGAAGATTTGGATCACTATAACTTTCGTGTGGAAATTGGAATTACTCAAGAAAATACTTTTGATGAACTTAAAATTGTGAAAAAACTCTAAATATATAACCTATACATAGTGTGTGCCTCAGGAGTTTGTATGACTTTGGTCGGGACCCCTGGGTTTAAGGTGTCTGATTGGTAGTGTAGGGTACACATTCCTCCCTTATGTGCAACACTCTAATTAGCGATTTAAAATACTGTGTTATACTGCCAGGTGAGCGTCATTGTTAGATCCTGCGTTTACCCCCGTTATTGCAGAAGACATACTTCATTGTCTCCTGTCAGAGAGCAGATGCTTCATTAGTTATTAAAGCTTCCATCTGAACTTCTTGCATGGTAGGGAGAGGAGGTACGTAGCTACACTGGAGCCCATATGGCTCACTGCTGAGAATCAGCCACATAGTGTTGTTTGATCAGATCAATGGAGACAATCTTTTGTCTTTGCAGATGGCAAGGGGAAGAAGAAGTACAGTTCTGGTGCCTTCAATAGCCAGGACAGGAACAGGCTCTCTGTCAGATGGATGAATTCTTTCTTGTTCACAATTGTCTCTCTGACCAGGTCCCCAACCTGTGGGACCCAGGCAGGTCTTGTCGAGACTTCCTTCACTGCCCCAGTGGCGGTGCATTTTACTTGGACATTGCTACATTCATCCCAGAAGTCATTCAGTTCCTTTTAAACAGCTAAACACTCAGTGATGTCAAACGGTGATTCCACCGCCATTGATCTGGCATGGTTGAGGTCTAGGACCCACATCTTTACCCCAAACAGGATTTCGTAGGGAGTTTGACCACCCAGGGGTTTCCTAGGCAGGTTATGAAGTACCCTCTGTACCTCATACAGATGATAGACCCACCTGCAGCCTCAGCCTAGTACCCTTACTGTTAAAGACTGATTTAAGTCACGGTCCTTCCTCTCCACAACCGAATTTCCCTCAGGATGGTTTGGAGATGAGAAACACAGGGTCACGCCCAAACTTCCAATGGCCTCTTTGTAAGCCCTAGAGCTAAACACTGAACCCTGGTTGGAATGTAAAATGTCGAATGCGCATGTGCCGATAAAAGGTTTGCAGATCCTTTATAACAGTTCGGGCGTGAGCCGAACGCTGAGGCCATATCTATAGGAATCGACAGCAGGAGTCCACTGCTACCAAGATGTATGTGTAAGCCCCATCGGATGACAGAGGGCCACAGTGGTCCAGGTAAACACAAGCCAGGATCTTGTTTAAAATCAGTATAGGTGCATGTGGTGTACGCACCATGGTGGGACCCTTCATCTGCTGGCAGATGTTGCATTCAAGGACAAAGTCCTTCGCCTGTTTGTAAAGACCGAGTCACCAGTGGCATTGCTGCAATAATGAAATTATAGCAGCAACCCCTGCATGTGCAGATGGCAGACCCACGTGTGAAGCTAGGATTAAACCCATCCTGCGATCAGTGTTTGGTATTACTCTATACCCCACTTTAGGAATGTGAGCATACGGAATGATTTGTGCATCTAACTTGCAGGAGTACCTGTGTGGAAAGCCTTTCGGCACATAGGTGTCTTTTACGCGCAGCATTGACAGCCACCATTATGTCTCTGTCTCTCTTCATACTTGAACAGGTGATTACAGAAAGTGCAAACTGTTGCTTTTTTGGCTTCATCAGGCATGGAATTCTCTACAATGTGAACGCCAGCACGTTGATGACTCAATGTGTTTATTACATGAGTCCGTGGCAAGCAATCTTTCAGCTTTACCACCTGTTCCCAAAGCATCTTGAGCTGGATTGTGCAACCCTTTGAGTCTCTGAATCCATTCTGGCTCCAATAATGTAGTGTTCATTATAAGACTGGATACAGTAAAACTAATCACACACTATAAGTGTGGTGAATCCTGGATCCGTGTTTTCTAGTGCCAGTATTAAAGCCCTAAGTTCGGCCAGCTGCGCAGTGCAGTCGCCAAGTGACTGTGTGTAGGTTTTCTCAGGGTGGAATTCTGCACCGTGCATGCGCCCTTTTACAATAGCGCACGCTGCTGAGTATTGATGCTTTATCCCCACGACAAACTGGACAGAACCATCAGTATTTATGATGTAATCAGAGTTCTAAAGGCATTATTTCATTAGGCAGCAGATATTCTTATTCGTACCTCATAAAGACTTGTGTTTGTAGTGTAGAATCAAACTTGAGGTGTACATCTGTTGCGGTGAGCGAGTTAACCCATTGTATCCATCGTGGATGCAATGCCTTAGTGCTTGGAATTCTTGCTTCGGTGACTGCCTCTAAGGTTGGCACTGGGGTACTGACAATGATGTGCTAGCCCTGAGCTAGTGATCGCTCTCTCACCACAGCAGTCTGTACTGCTGTCAGTATTTTTTCTGTTGGTGTAAAACACTTTTCAGCATTGGTATATAGATGTGATTTATATGCAATTGATACTGTGTCACCATCATTGAATGTGATGTATATATACCCAAATGTTCCTGTGATGACACGAATCACCAGGTTTGTTGTGTTTACACGTGTGTGTAAGTGTTTTGAATATAATTTCAGCTTGTACGGAACGCAAGATATTTGTATGTTGCTGAGTCCAATGTGTAGTGGAAAAATCTGGATGTATTAGGTCGTAGAATGGTTTAACGTAGTCTGCGCAATCTGGAATGTTCGTTCTGCCAAAATGTAGAAATCCCAATATGGATTGTAATCTCTTCAACGTTGTTGGAGGTTGAAGCAATGCACACTTCTCTAAGAAGTGTGTTGTAAGGTTTTTGCTTTCACTTGCCAGCTCATATCCCAGAAAAAGGACATTGAGATGGACTTTTTAAAAAAATTTTAAAGTAAATTTGTATCCCATGAGAGCAAACCCCACAACTATTCGGTCTACTCTTGTCAATTGCTTCGAAAGGTCATCATCTGTTAAGTAAATGTCATCGGCATAGGACAGTGCCTGGTCATCTAAACTTTGTAGTAGCTCTGTTATTCTGGCTGAGAACAGCCCAGGGCTATTCTTATAAACTTGGGGTATTTGACAGAATTGCGCCTGAGAGCGGAGCACGCTAAATGCGGTCAGATATCTGCCTCCAGGCACTTTATTTTGGCAGAAAAATCCATTTGAGAATGCAAGTGTTGTTTTATATTTCTTTCGTACTGTTGTGTTCATTAGTGCAGTACTATGTGCATTTTGTACTGCAAATGTGGAAGTAGCTGTGTTTAAGTGTCTGTAGTCTAATACTAGACAGTATGAATAATCAGGTTTCACAACGGGAAACAAGGGATTATTCATTGATGAAGTGCGACTTTCTATTACACCTTGGTATTCAAGTTGTTGGAGTATTTTCCTAACTTGTTTTTTAGCTTCGTGCTTAATTGGATACTGTCTTTGAGGTTGTGGGGTTGTCCTTAGTGGTATCTCAAGATAAGGGGAACTGTCATCTCACACCACATGGCTGTGGTATACTGCAGGAGCTAGCGCTAGCACCCACGTCTTGGTGTAGGAGTGTTTTACTGATTCCAGAACGAGGTCAGAGAAAGCAGGTCAAGTTTCCCCATTTGGCACTCCATTACGAAATCAGGTGGCCAATGCTTTTCAGCCATAAGAATGATGTAACCTTGGGTTAAGTCCTCCCAAAACAGAACATTAGTGTTTCTGGGTACGTCCCCCTCCAACTGTAGTTGTATTTCGTATAGACGATGTGGGACACTTACCCTGTTATCCGGTATTTCTACTGAGATATACTCACTCAGCGCTGCTCCCACCAGACAATCCATCAGGCTCTGGCAAACCATTGTGACTTCTGCCGCACTTTCCAGCATTGTCACTGCCCACTTCCCCGTTCAGAAGCAGAGTCTCAATATCCGGTGCATGCCTGACCACCTTCTTCTTTTTGAATTCCTGTTCTATTATGTAGTGAGATGAGTGGTCCTTCTTTGGTTTCACATGCTCTTCTGATCTGCACTCTGACTGTCCACCTCTCTCCAAACATTTATCGGATGAATCCTGAAAGGAACAAGACAAACGTGTATCAGTATCCTGATACCTGCCAGGCGGTCTAATATTATCATGGTTACGCAGGTTATAGCATTTTTCAGTGGCTTACTGTTGAGGACGCCAACACCATGACTTAGTCTAGTCTTTGTTTTTCTTCTCCCAATTCTTCTTTGTAGAAGAGATGGGTGCTTGCTTAGAGTTATCCTTCCCAGGATTACTCTTTAATTGTGGTTTCCCAGGTTTGGCTCCCAAAAGATCTCTACACAGCGTGATATCGTTTTTTTTCGATAATTGTAGGTAATTCGTGCTCCTGCTGTGCAGGAGCCAAATCCCGTATGCGCTGGCGTATAGCCAATGCTGCTGCTTTCCCCATTACATTACATAACATAATGATGGATACTGTGGCAAAATTGCCCATCAGTTTCATCCCCAGGTCCAGGGCAGGTGCTGCCCGTACTCATTCTGGGTCTGAATAAGCACTTCAGGCAAAACAGACAATGAAGGGGTACCATGTGTTCTTCTGGTATATAAGACAGAAAAAGGGTACCCCATGTTATGCAGTCTTCCACAGGGGAAACCATCCCCATTAGCAAGCAAACTGTTACAATTCTGTGTTTTTCAAATGGGCCAGTATGGGGAAACACTACTTTAGGCTGACCTTTTTGGGCAATCCAGAACAGATTCTCCTGCTGTCTGATGGGAACTTTCCCCATGACTGCATTTAGTGTTTGTGGGCTTATGCCTTGAGTAGCCAATTGTGGTTGTACAGCTTCAGTGGTCCGCGCAAGGTTAATGTTCGAATAACAAACCGTCAAGCATCTGTATATTGGTACTAAATCTTTGTATAGTGTTTGCACCTCTGCTGCTGGTAAATTAACAAAATTAGGATGCTTTTGTAGCCGGCTAAGACTAGCCATTTAGCTCCCTCATTGCTGAGAGGACCAAGTCTAATGTTTGCTGTTGTGTGTGGTAGGGCGCCATAAACCAATTTATGTGTTATTGGTAAGTGAGAGGTATCTATATTTCTTTATATGGTGTATAATTGTCTGTTACTTCATTCTGTTTGTAAGTAGGAAATAACCATGTGGTGCCATTTGCAGTCTGGGAAAGTAACCCAGGAATCAATCAATCAATCATTTGTAAAGCGCACTACATACCCGCGAGGGTCTCAAGGCGCTGGGGGGGGGGGCGCTACTGATCAAACAGCCAGGTCTTGAGCATCCTCCTGAAGGTCAGCAGGTCTTGGGTCTGTCGTAGGCTCAGTGGGAGGGTGTTTCATGTCTTGGCGGCGAGGTGGGAGAAGGATCTCCCGCCGGTGGTTGTTCTTCGGATGCGCGGGACGGTGGCGAGTGAGAGGTCGGCGGAGCGGAGCTGGCAGTTGGGGATGTAGAAGGAGAGCCATCTGTTGAGGTAGGCTGATCTTGTGGAGTGCCTTGTGTGCGTGGATGAGGAGCTTGAAGGATATCCTCTTGCTGACAGGGAGCCAGTGCAGGTCCCTCAGGTGGGGGGTGATTTGGCCGTGGCGTGGTACGTCGAGGATCAGTCTTGCCGAGGCGTTTTGGATGCGTTGTAGTCGCTTGATGAGCTTGGTTGGGGCTCCTGTGTAGAGGGCGTTTCTATAGTTGAGTCTGCTGCTGACGAGGACCTGGGTGACTGTCTTTCTTGTATTTGTCAGGATCCATCTGTAGATCTTGCGGACCATGCTGAGGGTGTTGAAGCAGGAGGAGGAGACGGCATTGACCTGCTTGGTCATTGAGAGCATTGAGTTGAGGATGATTCCCAGGTTGTGTGCGTGGTCGGTGGGTGTCAGGGCTGCTCCCAGTGCCGTCGGCCACCAGGAGTCGTCCCAGGCTGAGGGGTTGGAGCCGAGGATGAGGACCTCCATCTTGTCCGAGTTCAGCTTCAGACGGCTGATCTTCATCCAGTTGGCGACGGCCTTCATTCCTTCCTGGAGGTTGGCTTTGGCGGTGATGGGGTCCTTGGTGAGGGAGAGGATCAGTTGAGTGTCATCGGCGTAGGAGATTGTTGAGGTCGTGGTGTCGGGCGACGTGTGCGAGCGGGGCCATGTAGATGTTGAACAGTGTTGGCCTGAGGGAGGATCCCTGGGGTATGCCGCAGATGATCTCGGTGGCTTTGGACCGGAATGGGGGGGGGAGCGGACGCTCTGGTGTCTGCCGGAGAGGAAGGAGGTGGTCCATTCCAGCGCCTTGTCTCGGATCCCTGCGGCGTGGAGGCGTGCGCATAGTGTGCGGTGGTAGACGGTGTCGAAGGCGGCGGAGGTGTCTAGGAGGATTAGTTCTGCGGTCTCACTGTTGTCCAGCATGTGTGAGAAGTTGGCCTGATGTATGATGTCACTAGTTCTAGTGTACACCTTATATCAGTCCAAACAACCCTTATGGTGATTGGTTGTAAAGTCAACCTTATAGACCAGCTATCCTAGTGGTAGCATGGACAAGAGCAGTCTGAGGCTAAACTCTGAATGGCATGTGAAGTCAGCTGTTATACCATTTGTAACCCCTTGAATACCAAATGAAAGGACACCACAACAGATATATATATAAAATAAAGTGTATTTATTCTAGTCAAACCCTCAGCACTCTTTATGAGATTCGAGGTAAGTACAACACAGTCTTATTCAAGCATACATTAAGTCACACAGGTAAGTAATACAGTTAGGCCCTAGGGGCCACTCAAACCATATACTAAGTAAGTGGTAAATGGACCACTGTCACGGAAATAGGATAGGTCTAGGCCAGGGGTCTCCAACCGGTCGATCGCGAGCTACTGGTAGCTCGCTGAGGCCCTGTGAGTAGCTCGCACCAGCATTTTTATTTTGTTGCCCTTTAATGTCCTTATTGTTTTTTCGGCCTGTTTCCAGTAGCCGTTGCCCGCCCTCACCCAAACCTGCTGCTCTCATAAGCTCAATTAAGCTTAGCTGGGGCTGGCGGGGCGGGCTGAAGAGGCCGAATTTGATCGTCATTAGAGTCAAAATCGTGCCACCTGCCTTCCGCAGCCTGGCACCGCGCTTTCATCCTGCAGGACATGAACCAGTGCAGAGCAGCAGGGGCTGGAGAGCTTGGTAGCGAGCAAGTGGTGTGGCACAGGCAGTATTGAACTGCTACCCTACCAGTACCCGCGCCACTTGCATTTTCCAGGCTGGCATCGCATCTTTGATCCGCGTGTCAAGCAGCAGATCGACCGGTGAGCCCTGGCCTAAATTAGTTGTTGTTGCTCTGTAGTTGTAAGTGTAAACTGACTATGCGAGAGGGAGCTTCCTACAATTCTTTCGTAGATTTTGATCAGACTGCTTTTTGTTTCAGCATAGCACTGTGCATGTCCAATGTTGTGCGTTTGCAGCCTGCAGAATATCTTGCCTGAATTAGTCGCAGCATAATTGTTCGCCCGTACCCCAGCGTTAGTCTTTCTCAGCCCCAGGCGCCAAAAATATTCTTGCCCAGAACCACTGTCAGTGAAGAGTATAGAGGGCGTGAAGAGAGTGAGAAGGGGGAGAAGGGATCCGTGATGCTAACCATTAAAATAAAAATGTAAAAACGTTCTTCATGTTAATGGCAGTGAAAAAAACCTAAACTGATCGTACCAAAATTCACTAATTTAAAATGCACTTGTGAATTACAATATTTTGTGCAACATGTCGATTCCCAGACATAGCATTCCCTAATGTAAAATAAAACTACGGTGGCCATTTCCTGTTGTTTTAAGCCTTTAAAATGCTGAAAATTGATTCTTGGTGTTTGGTGAAAGTTACACTTAGAGGTCAAGAATATGCATCGCGCGCCACCATGCCTAACTCAATGGCAAACTTTTGGAGTGAGCAAACATGGCAAGGACTGAAATCTAAACAAGTTCTGAAAACAACATCCGTGGCATGCAGCAAAAAGAATTAGGTAGATAGTAGAGGTTTCACAGCAAACTGCATTTTCATCACGATATAGATTGCTGGCTTATTATATGAAATATCACTCTAGGCCTAGGGAATCGCTGGGGCTACACTATACTACCAAAGGTTAGGAAGTGGGAGGCCCACGGGATTCAGGTGCAGAGTGGAAACACTCACGCGTAATGCATATAATCGATAGAAATAGTACAGTTTAGAATTAATAGGATTTAGGACACTTCTGGAGTAGCTAGGAAGTCGAGACTGGAAAACTAGACACTAGGATAGTCAATACCCTGATGAGCACCGGAGTACCCAAGTTACCTAGCCCACGGGCTGCGGGTGCATAGGTGTGAAGTTGCGTCGGGTTTCGTCGTCGACTCCTATGGATGCCTGAAAGAAAGATGCTGACAGGCAGTCAGTGAAGAGTGTCCGGTGGATCCCAAGGCCGGGATCAAGAAGGAAGGATACCTGCAAGCAGAAGGGACAGAGTCTGGGTCACTAGCCAGTGACCACGTGGAACCAGGAAGGAACCAGGCGATGTCGAGAGTTTGCAGGTGAAGAGGTGAAGCTTGTCGCAGCAGCCACGGGTACCAGGAGACGTCGAGGACGACCAGGACCAGGAGGCGAGCTGTCCCACGAAGGCTCTTGCTGTCGGCGGCGTCGAAGTCGAAGTAGGACTCACCAAGCCTTGGCAAGCGGAACCCACGAAAAATGGAGGACTTGCTTCTGGTGCAGACCAGGAAGGTCTGGGGTGCTTCTCTTTTTCAGAAGAGCAGGAGCCAGTCTAAAGGAGCCAAACCAGCAGTTGAAAGTTAAAGGTGTGTCGTCGCAAAGGTTACTAGCCAACGGGCCAGTGACCGGACAGACGCGGCAAGCAGGAAAATGCAGAAGGGCCCCACGCAGGACTCGTGGAGTGTGGGGGGCTGATCTTCGGTGCAGATGGTGCTTGGGGTTGGGGCTTCTCAATCCCCGGTGCACAAATTTGAGGGTGCCTCAGAAGCTGCGCTGGAAGATACTCGCCACTTTTCCCAGGTAGCCGGTCCCACGTCTCTCGTCGCCTCCATGGATCTCAGCTCGGCTGTGGATGTGGATCAGGGTCGGAGAAGTCTGGAAGTCAAGGCTCTGGTCAGGCTCTGCAGTCGGTCCCTCGTAGAACTTCAGCAAAGCAAAGGGTAAGTCTCTTGATGGTGCCTGTTTGCACAGGGTAGCCACTCCTTGGCCACAAGGGAGATTCTTCAGTCTTCTTCTTTCGTCGAATGTTGAAGGTCCAGAGTTTCTGTTCAAGTTGCAGGTTCAGGATAATCTAATTTCCTGGGGCCCAGCTACCACACTTATACTAATCTGGGGGGCTGGGTTGCCTGCTAGGTCACGCCTTATGGGTGGGACCTGGGAGGGGGGTGGTTACACCCCCTTCCCTTTGGCCAGTTTCGCGCCAGGACTGGGGCTGGAGTGCCCCAGCACCGGTTTGAACTGGACTATGCATGGGACACCTTGTGTGCCCCAGGCATGTCTCATTCCTTTCAGCCCTCCCTGCCCCAATACACTAAAGTCTGTCTGGGGAGGTGCTAGCACCTCCCCAAGCAGGAAACCTATTGTCCAAGCCTCCCTTGCCGGGATCACTCCCAGCAGCAGGAGGTCAGACTCGTGTCTGTGGCAGCAGCATCCATTTTGTGATGCTGAGGCTTTGGTTAGAGTTAAACAGCAAAGTAGGATTTTAACATGTCTCTCCCTCTAGAAGGGAGGAATAATATCCTCATCACCAGAAATGGTATGGGGGTATTATTCCAAAGTGTTAGGCACCTTACACGACATGTTTTGATAAAGCCAAACGATAGTTACCATAACCGTTTAAGATTATAAGGCACTTTAAGAGTATATGGTAGGCTATATCATAGAACAGCTATAAGGACATGGTTCCGAAAGCTGCAGAGAGGCTCAGCTCATGCTAGAGCACCATCTCACATGTTACCAAGCACTCTGCCTCCAGGATTGTTAAGGCCTGCCATAGGAGTGGCTGATAGGTACACGTGTCTATATATAAGGTAGGTATAGGAATACTACACCTAAGCAAGGGGTGATTACACGACCTTGCCCCAGCCGAGTGATCAGCCAGTTGTGTCTGATTGGGAGGCCAGACCAGGGGTGGCATAATACATGCTGCAGCCCCTGGGAGGCCTAGGGTACACCTATGCCCTGGGTACCTAGGGTACACTGTACAGGGTCCAATAAGGTGATCCTTACCAATTGTGTATGTACCTAAGGTACATGGAGTCCATTTTAAAGAGAGAGCAGACAGCCTGAGACCCTGAATGGCAGGATCTCAGGCCAACTAAGTCGAAAAACCAGCTAGACACTAGGCAAAAGTTGGGGGTAACCATAGTCAGATATCCACCTTCCTACAGCATGGTCCTGATGTCATCGGTGGCGGCAATGAGGGCGGTCTCAGTGCTGTGGTTGCTGTGGAGCCATGACTGAGAAGGGTCCAGGATTCTGTTTTCTTCGAGGTATCGGGTTAGGTGTCTGTCGACGATTTTCTCGATGACCTTGGACGAGAAGGGGAGCAGAGAGATGGGTCGGAAGTACTTGAGGTCTCATGGGTCAGCCTTGGGTTTTTTCAGTAAGGCAATGATCTCAGCGTGTTTCTAGCTCTCTAGGAAGGTCACGATCTCGAGTGACAGATTGATGACGTTGCACAGGTTGGGTGCGATGGAGCTTCTTGCTTTGTTGAAGACGTGGTGCGGGAAGGGATCTGACCGGGAGCCGGAGTGGATTGTCCTCGATGCTCACGTTGGCCCAGGCTAGCAGGGGGTCATGGTCGATGGTGTGCGGAGGGTCTGTTGTGTTGCTGTCTGTTGGGTCTGTCTGGGTGTTGAAGCTGTTGTGGATGTCTGCTATCTTGCGGTGGAAGAAGGTGGCGAGGGAGTCGCACAGGGCTTGTGACGGCGGGATGTAGTTGGTGTTGGAGAGTTCCTTCACGATGTTGAAGAGCTTCTTGCTATTGTGTGATTTGTTGTCGAGGCGGTCTTTGAACGAGGTTCTCTTGGCGGCCCTGATGAGGTGGTGGTGGTTGCGGATGGCGTCCTTGTGTGCTGCGTGGTTGTCCGGAGTTTGTTCGCTGTGCAATTTCTTCTCTTATTTCCGGCAAGCTTGCTTGGAGGCTAGGAGTTCTGAGGTGAACCAGCTGGCCCTCTTGCTGGTGTCTCTGTAGGGGGGTTTCTTCAGCGGGGCGAGGGTGTTGGCGCAGTCTTCGATCCAGCGTCTAAGGCTGTGGGCAGCATCGTCGGTGTTGGAGGGTTCGGTGGGTGGGCTGAGAGCGAGGTTAGCATGTAGTTGGTCTTCGGTGATTTTGCTCCAGCAGCGGCGGGGGATCTGTTGGGTGCGGTGGTGTGTGGTGGGTTTCTGGAAGGTGAAGTGGATGCAGCGGTGGTCTGTCCAGAGGAGTTCAGTGGTGTGGCTGACGGAGACATACGGGCTTGAGGAGAAGATGGGGTCGAGCGTGTGGCCGGCGGAGTTGGTGGGAGTTGTGACGAGTTGCTTCAGTCCAAGGTTGGCGAGGTTGTCGATCAGGGTTGTGGAGTTGTTGTCATTGTTGTTCTCAAGGTGGAAGTTCAGGTCTCCGGAGAGGATGTAGTCGGTGGAGGTCAGGGCGTGCGTGCTAATGAACTCGGCGATGGAGTCGCTAAACTGGGGGCGGGGTCCGTGGGGTCGCTAGACGAGGGTGTCTCTGAGGGTGGAGTTGGGGGCTGTGTGGATCTGGAAGTGCATGTGTTCGGCAGTGCTGAGCGCGTCGTCAGTGCTGGTTGCGACCCTGATGCTGTTCTTGTGGACGATGGTGATTCCTCCTCCGATTCCGTTGGTGCAGTCTCTGCAGGTGATCTTGTAGCTGTCTGGGATGGCTATGGTGATGTTGGGTGCGGAGGAGTCGTTCAACCAGGTCTCTGTCAGGAAGGCGACGTCTGGAGATGTTGTGTCGAGCAGGTCCCAGAGTTCGATGGCGTGTTTGCGCGCGGAGCGGGTGTTCATTAGTATGCATCTCAGGTGGGTGCGATCATTCTTGGCGGGTGGTTCGTCGGTTCTGAGGCTGGTGTAGCTGCAGGTGAAGGGACCGTGTGTGTGTTTCGGGGTGGCCTTGAAGCAGGTGTGGGTCTGTCCGGGGTTGAGGGCGTGGAGTGTGCTGGCGTCGTAGCGGCGCCGGTCCTCGTGCGAGAGCGGGAGCCAAGAGGCTCTGGCGCGGTCCAGGCTCAGACGGGCGCAGACGGGCTTGCCTTAGGCGCGTCCGCACAGCCGCTGCATAGCGGCCGGCATATATGGGGAGGTGGGAGGAAGGAGCAGCTGGGAGACGGGGGCAGCGAATGGGCAGTGGGCAGTCAGGGGGGCAGGGCCTCAGGGAACACAGCAGTGGGGGAGGTGAGGGATGACGGCGGGAACAGAAGGAAAAAGGGCACAGAATAGGGCAAAGGGGCACAAAATTCAGTAGAAAACGAGTGGCACAGAAGGCAAAAAGGGGCACAGAAATGAGGGGGAACGAGTGGCACAGGAGGCAAAAGGGTCACAGAATCAGTAAAACGAGTGGCACAGAAGGCAAAAGGGACACAGAATATGGGGCAGCTGGGAAACAGAAGGCGAAGCGGGCAGAGAGGCATCGGGGCAGCGAGTGGTACAGAAAGGAAACTGGGCAGAGATACGAGGGTAGCAAGGGGTACAGAAGGAGAGAAACGGGCAAGGACTACGTGCAGGCAGCGGGGGAAACAGAAACAGCGGTCACAGATACAACAGAGAGAATACAGGCAATACAGTGATGCAGTAGGCGGGAGATGAGCAAACTTACGACTCTTCGGCAGCGGCAGCTGGGGCAGGGACACACAGGCGGAGCTGTGTGGAGGAGGAGCGACCTACCTGGAGGGGTCAAGGATAGTATAGGATACCTCTGTCCTAAATGCTTCGTAAGTCTCAACCACGGAGACCATGTCTCCGCTCGTAGCTGCGAGACCATATTGTAATAACTTCTGAGTAACTGCATGTCTGTAGTTATCAGCAATGTTAAGTGCTGCTGCATCTTCAGCCACAGACATTATTAAAAGTGTATGAATGAATTCATAGAGTGGTTAACATAATGGTAAACAGATCCTTTATAAGTTCAAGCTTGAACAACCTACAGCCGAAACATAGGAGTTAACTATTCAGCTGAAGAGGATAGTTCCTACCACCACGGACATCTCCGGTTAGGAGGTTAGTAGGGGTCTCTGTGAAAGTATGATAGACCTACTCAGGTGATCCATTCAATAAGAAACAATTCTACCAACATTGGCAGCACCATATTATGTAGCTCCCTACTTTTCAGTAGGAATTGCACGTTTATTGGGCAACATAAATTTAGGGATGGTGCCAGACTTATTTCGTGCATCCAAACAGGATATGTCATCCTAGAGACCAGCTAGACCACAGTGCCACCATATGCACCCCTAAACTCAGGCAGGTAGCAAATGGTTTTAGCAGACACAGAACATGACAACCCTGAGCTGTCCCAGGGATCATGTTAACAAATCTAGAACCCTTTTGCTCAGTCACTCATGCTCTCTTTCTCTCAGAGAAGTTCACAAGGAATACACAGAGGGGTGTTTTCAATATTTATTGAACCAATATTATTCTTGTGTAGAATCTATGTGCTGCAATAGACAGAAGCAGATGAAAGTGATTAGCAATACAAGGACAGAAAACAGAATGGAAAGTTCTACCATCTTACTAAGATGAAGCACCTATCAACCTATATATATATATATATATATATATTCACTGAAAAAACCATAGGTTTCACACATGTTATAGTTAGCGGAAATTTTACTGATAAAAAACCAATGAAATTCCCCCGTTATAGTTAGTGCAAGCAACTATAACTCACGCGACCGCAATCCTCTGCTGATGCTAATACTGTATTTAGACACTTATTTGCCCATGTCTTCTTCCATACATTTTTAGCTATACATATATTACAAATATTTTTTTTTCATAAAGACACATATGTCATCAGCAGAAGATTGCGGTCGCGTGAGTTATAGTTGTCTGCACTAACTATAACGGGGGAATTTCATTGGTTTTTTATCAGTAAAATTTCCGCTAACTATAACATGTGTGAAACCTATGGTTTTTTCAGTGAATTTGCAAGGTTTTTTAAATGCTAATTCCTAACTATAACGTGTGTGAAACCTATGGTTTTTTCAGTGAATTTGTACGGTTTTTTAAATGCTAAGTTACTTTACGCCATTCGTGGCGTGCGCGCCCACTTAACGCAGTTCGTTCCGTGCGCGCACGGTGCGCTTCGCGCACCGTGCGCGCACAGTGAGCACGCGGTGCGCTTCGCGCACCGCGCGCCCACTTTACGCAGTTAGTGCCGTGCACGCACGGTGGGCACGCGGTGCGATGACAAAGCAAGAAAGCACGTCAACAAATCTGTTTCTGCTTTCCTCCGTGACTATGGTATGGGTGCCATTTACCACAACAACTTGCGTTATGACATGCAAGACATTTATAGAGGAGATGGTGTGCACTTCAATGATGAAGGGAACAGAGTCTTCCTCTTGAACCTTAGACTCTGCATCGGTACTTACTTGTAGGTACCACTAAAAAATCATTTCATAAACACAACGGCTCTTTTTAGAGCCCCCTAATATCTAAACACTTAAATCTGATTTTCATTTTTTTTTTTTTTTCTACCGTACGCTTACCGTAAGCTTACCGTACGCGTACCCCGTGATTTTTTTTAAAATCAATAAATGTTTTTTTTGTACTTTTCTGTCCTTCTTTGACCCCCTTACAAATGTTAGGGGGTCTGTAACTCTCCTCATTGCCCCCTTTCCTTGTTTTCACTCTTTTTTTTCAGAGTGAAATACACAAAATGGCGGCCACCGCTTCCTGGTTTCGGCAGATTCGAATGTTTACTAAGATCTAAGAGCCAATCAGAATCGCGCTCGCGCACGCCACCGTACGCTTACCGTAAGCGTACGGTAAGCGTACCGTAAGCGGGCTCAGATATATATATTGATTTAAAGGCTATTTTCTCAGAATCTACTGAACAGATTTACACCAAACCTACAAAAGGCACTTCCTTGACCTAGGGACTACCTCTCTGCCAAATTTTGAGTAATTCTGTTCAGCCGTTCGGGCTGTAGCTCGTTCTAAAGGTCCTATGGAAAAATGCATGGGAAAAACGCGTTTTGGGACCCCCCTTTTATCTCAGCCCCCGCTTGACGGATCCCCCCCGAGACTTTCAGGGTAGGAGCGGAGCGTAGCGCCCCACCTATTTTGAGAAATTCGCGAGGATTCGTCGACCGGCGCCAAAGTTATTCAAAATAGAATGTTGAGGTTTTCCTATGGAAACGTGGTCCTAACTATAACTACCTACTGGCGACTGCCAGTAGGTAATATATATATATATATATATATATATATATATATATATATATATATATATATTCATACTTCTGCTATGCATTCCCTAACCTAGATGCCTAGGGTGTATGTATGTGTTCCACCAGGAATCCCCCTTTGGACGATCCAACCCCATTACCTTAAGGGAAAGAATGTAGGCCCCTGTTGTGGTCACAAGTTGCCCATCCCTCGCCGAGGGATCAGCATACAGCTGGGCTGGGGTTTCAGCATGTAGCGACCTCTCAAATGACAGCAAGTGCTCCTCTGCCTAAACCTGGAAATGCTTGTTCATTTATACCAGAAAGCATCCTTGCCTTCGGCTGAGATTCTGGTCAGGCCACCATTGTTTATGCACTATAGATAGCTGTGTCGCCGAATAGACAAAAACAAACAATCACATTTGCACAATGTATGTATAGATCTTGTACCTGAAGTTCAAGGTATCATCATAGTGTTTTTGCGAAGTTTATTTTGTAAGCAAGTATAGTTTAATGGAAACTAATGCGTATTGTCATGTTCGCAAACGCGTGTCAAAAGTCATTGTGTGAGAGTGAAGGCAACTTAGGAGAATCCTGTGTGTTGCTAAAATGCCTGTGTTTCCCGCTAGGCCTAACCAGAACACATGACAAGAATTTGCCCCTTACTTTGCTTTTTATGAGTTTAAGCAGTAGAACACGGTTGATTAGAGGGGTTGCTAGGGAACATGAAATATTTTTATGCACAACTGCGATGTTCTTTTGCACTTAAATTTGCTGAGTTTGGTGTTTAAATAATGATTATCCTATTACATTATTGTACCACTTGCACATTTTAATGAATAATCTATACAAAAGACTCAGCACCTTATTCTGCTCTTTGTACAAGTTCCAATAACGAACAATCCATACAAAAGACCTAGCACCACACTTTACTGCCAGTACAGGGGCCAAGAACCAGGACATGGATGATCTGTCAAAGAGGTTTATGGTGGACTGTCTATAGCAATATTTTGTATAAGATGCATTTAACTTTTTGAATAATGGCTGCAGGTTGTGAAAAGCTAGATTATGATTGTGTGGAAAGTTGCAATGCTTTTAATTAATCTCACAATGAAGTATTAATTCATTATAAATTCAAAAAAGGAAAAAATATTTAAAGTGTTTCCCAAACAACTAAAATGTTGGTAAGTACAAAACCTTTAAGTTTTACCATAGTATCAATATCTTCTCTCTACTAACTAAACCGTCTCCAAAAAGAGGGCCCCTTACCAACAGTCCAGCCATCTCGGAGCATCTACCTCCCTCTTCCTCACTCTCTGCTTGCAAATAAACAGCAAGCGCCATTTTGTCTCCTCTATTTATATTCTTAGAAATTCCCACCCAATCAACATATATATGACAAATTTGGATTGTATAATTTGTTGTAATGGCAGCTTATTAGGATTTTATTAGTAAGGACTGTAAACAAAATTTCAAATATGAAAGTGGAGGACTCTCTTATTTATTTATTTTTTATGTGGGTATTTTTTCTGTTTCTTCTATGTGGAATTTTTACTTCCAGGTCTCACCGCATGGTGTCGATTGGTCGGGATGTTTTTTCCTTTTTTGAATTAATACTGTTGTCAGACTTTGTTGTGAGTTAATATTCGTAATTGTTTGGATAGAAGCATTATTGGTATGATGTTATCGTTGTTGCAGATACTGGTATGGGACAATTTCATCCCCTAATGGATATTTTTTTCACATTGAGCCTTTTTAGGTTCTTAAAAGAGGTAGCTTTTCTCCAATTTATTGATTGTTTATCAATTACTCGTGTTGACTCAAGAAATTCCATTGCGTTTTTTAAATAATATATACCAAATAGCATGATAAAATAACATCTTATGTCATTGCCAAAATCGATTTTTAAATTGATACCCAGAGAAGTATATGAGACTGGGAGGATACATAGGAATCCATGTAGTGAAATTCCAGTCTCTGTGTAGATTAGGTTATACTGGTCCTGAAGAAAAGCCACTAGATCGTTTACATGCCTGAATTAGGCTTGAAACATGTCGACCTACAGCTATCTTAGATAATTATTTTTAGTAGATAGCACCACAAATTGTAAAACAGGCTCAAGGACTCAATCATTGAAACTATTCTGAAGAGTACCCCTGTCCAATTTGTATCTCTCATTTGCACATATTCACTTAATACACCAGTCTACATTTAGACCCACAGTCCCACCCTTCACTAAATGGCTTATGAAAAGATCTACTGTAAAAAAAAACCATTGAGGTGACCATTTTGCATTGCAGCGCGGGCCCGGCGTGGAGCAAAAGCCCAACGATGAAGCATGACACTTATCCTGGTGTATGAGGGCATTTGTTACCACAGAGTAATGCTCCAAGCAGACCCGGTGGATCTTAACTGACCTGAGCAGATAGACTCCTTTTTTTAAGAACTGCATACCCTGTTGAGCTTGGTCCACAATGTGTACCTGGTGCCATCTTTGAAGTCGGTGAAGGTTCTGGAGATAGCCACCCCAAAGGTTTTTGGAATTTCTTGCCTCCCTGCCTTGACCCCAACTTGTCTGGGGTCACAAAAGACTAGTGTCAACCCTTTGTGAGTGTACTTATAAAAACATAAATGCCTAACAATTGTAGAATAAATCAAAACATAAATGAAATTCTCAAGGCATTCTTCATCTGTAGAGTCCCATGAGTCCTTGTGTTGCCCTATGAATTTTGGGACAAGCAGTCCCTTCCTCAGGGGCCTGTTTATGAACGTATACATAAACATTTCTATTATCAACAAAACGTATCTCCAAGACTGGACAACAGCCGTTAATAATACCCAGCATTTAGCACCTTTGTTAATATCACCTCAGTGAACAACCCAGTAGGTGATCTCTGCTTTTTTATCACTCTGCCCATGTAGTCTGTGTTACTTCTTGCCACCCCTCACCCATCTGTGCTGTTCTGCTAGTCACAACCCGGTTCAATAAAGAGAAACCACTACTCCCAAGCTCATGTATACACAACCTCATACTCACTAAATATTGGAATCTTCAATCCTTTTCATGCGAAACCAGAAGTCACCCAGTACTTCTGTGGGTGAGCGTAATCATTAGCTCATGAAAAAATGCTCACTTCAATGTACATCATCATTAGAAACAAATGTATATATCGCCTCAACATACCTAGCTTGGTAAATGCGAAGTCAAAAGCATCAGTATGGAATCACCTTCGTTCAGTTATATGATCTTTAAAAAAATATTCATAACTGCCGTTATCTACCTGATTCGAAATCCAATGCATCATCACATCAAACCTTTGAACAATACTTGCTCCTACCCGTCATGAACCAATTTAACGCCGATATAGACAGGGCCAGTCCTAGGATTTGTGGGGCCCCGGGCAGAATAGGAACATGCGAGGCCACTATAATATGCATAAGATTTAACCTGACAGGAAGTGACCTCATAGGAGGTAATATCAATTGGACATTAATTATATGGCATTGTTTGAAGCCGCTTTGCAAGAAGCTACTTACCTAGTTTGGATATAAGTAAAATGGTTAGAAATAGCATTAATAATCCTAAGAAAATACGCACATAAATTTTAAATCTCTAATACGTGGAAATACATTAAATGAATTGAACTTAGTTATTGTTCTCTTGAATAGGATGAATGAAATTGATATGCTAACTGGGCATTCTGGCATTAAGAGAGCTCCAAAGAAGATGTGCAGACTTTACTAATGTGGAGAAATGAAGTTTAAGTGTTTTTCCAAAAGATTGGAGTCACACCATAGCTCAAGAGGGAGATAGTCCCAGTCCTGCACAACTAGAAAGGAGAAGGTTCTGTTTCAAATCAGGGCCATCTAAATTTTAGGATGGCACAGGAGTTTGGATGGCACAAAGTATAGGATTCTGGAATGCATAATGTGAATAATCTAGGACAACTTCAAAAATTAATATAAATCTCAAAACATGTCACAAATCGACACTAGTGACACTGGAATATAGAAAAATACAAAAAGCAATTTATTAGGATTTAGTAATTATTATAAACAATATAAAAAGAGAACTAATGTTACAGAGATGAACAAAAACACAATATTCTAGCTAGCATTCATACATTCATACTGCATTATATTGTTCAATTTAATCTACATTATCTATAACAAAACAATATTTGTTTTAGATTGCAATTGATGTAGCAAGATAGTTCTATGAACACATCGTTATTATTAAGGTGGTGTCCAATGTAGCTCTACGCGCGTTTCGGCAGACCTCTGCATTCCTCAGGAGTTCCACCACCGAGTTAATCTTGATATTCTGATTACCTGACATCACGTAGGTTGGAGACACGTACTATCTCGGGTGCGAGCTGCCAGCGTTATCTCATTTTATAAATAGTATCCAATATATGGTGGCAAAATCCTATGGACTGACAGCTCGTCCTCATTGTTAGGACCTTTCTAAACAGTTTAAAGATTCTGCAGCAGTAAGAGAGGACTCTTTTACTCATGTGCCTATCAATATATCAAGATTAACTAGCTGATGTTCATGAATTTACGTCTAACTCAGGGGTACTCACAAACTTTCTGTCGGGGGCCAAAATTACAGTGTGGTTAGTGGCCGAGGGCCGCACTGGTTGGGGTGGAGTCAGTGGGGGTGGAGTCAGTGGGGGCGGGATCAGTGGGGGCGGAGCTAGAGTAAAAAAAAAACCTTTCAAAACATTAGACAATGCTGTATTTCACAATCAGATGCAACTACAAAGAGCACATTTTGATAATACATTTTTATTTGAAGGCATGAACTACACAAGAAACATGCTGAATCTGCGACGAGGGTGACATTGAGCAGTTTGGGGGTGTTATGCCGTTGAAATCACTGGAGAATAAGCATTTTACAGGGGGATGCCCCCCATGTAGGGGAGGTGTAAGGGGTCATTTTGATTATTTGAGGTATGCCACCGAGTCCAATGAGTAGGTGACAACCTCCAAATGGGGATGAATCGACTGAGAGATGCCAACTCTACCTCGAAAGCAACTCAGTTTCAGGAGAGAAGAGGCAGCGCTCTAGCGTCTACTCGGATTTGACTAAGCTCGGGTTTTAACCCAGCCTCTTTTTACCGCTCCATAAACATCTTTAACCCCAACAACCCCCATCCACACGCACCTCTCCTCAGGCACTCTCCCAGGCGACTACGAGGAATCCTTTTAGCTCCGCCCCTTCCGGACTACACGCCTCTCTCACTTTCAATGGCGGTGCGTTCCTAGCCTCACTCTGAGGTCTCTTCGTTGCACTAACTCACCGGTTCCGTGTGTGACTCGGAGGCAGTCAGGCCAATCAGAGGCAAGCAGTAAGCAGAGACGATGGCCGCAGGAGGAAATGTTGTGAATATGTATTCAAGCGTATTTACAACGTTTGCTCCTGCGGCCATCTTCCCTGTTTACTCCAAGGAAGGAACTGCGGCATGTAATCTAACAGGGTCCGCGGGCCGCCAATGAAGGCCAGGCGGGCCGCCAGCGGCCCGCGGGCCGTACTATGAGTAACCCTGGTCTAACTGATGATTTTAAAATGCTAATTGGCTTATGCAGAATGCAATTTGAATAACAACTGGCATCATCCACAGTTGTTACATGCATCCTACTGAAAATAGAACACAGTCTTATTCATGTCTCCGTGTTGTGGTCATTTTCAAATACAGTCATTGAACACAACATTCGGTGGTGGAACTCCTGAGGAAGGCAGAGGTCTGCCGAAACACGCGTAGAGCTGCATTGGAAACCACCTTAATAATAATGATGTGTTCATAGAACTATCTTGCTACATCAATTGCAATCTAAAACAAAATTTGTTTCGTTATAGATCATGTACATTAAATTGAACAATAGAATGCAGTATGAATGTGTGATGTATGATTGCTAGCTAGAATGTTGTGTTTTTGTTCATCTCTGTAACATTAGTTCTCTTTTTATATTTTTTATAATAATTTCTAAATCCTAATAAATTGCTTTTTGTATTTTTCTATATTCCAGTGTCACTAGTGTATTTGTGACATGTTTTGAGATTTATATTAATTTTTGAAGTTGTCCTAGATTATTCACATTATGTATTTCCCTGTCTAGGTGAACTTCACATTAGAATCAGGGGGCCCCTTTCTTTGCAGCTAGGATTCTGGAATGAACAGTACGGAGTGCTTTCGAAAGAGAGAACCTTTTTAATGCAGTGCACAATGACAAATGGTTATTGCCCTGCAGATGTAGGGTTTCAAATCAAAAACCCGGCAGAAAGCAGAAAGGTGAGAAGAAATAGCATGGCGATGCAGCAGTCTCAGATGAAGGAGCCTAGCACTGTCCTGAATGATTTGAAGGGTACTGAATGTTAAAAGGCGGGAAGCCCAAAAGAGAGGGCATTTGCATAATCAAATAAGAAGATAACTGACTACACATCAGCTTCACTATAGTGAGAGGGGAGAAAAGAGATGGTTTTGTGTTGCTTATGGATGTAGTAAAAGCAAGTGGATGAAACATGGTTAATATGTTCCGAATAAGAAAGAAAAGATGCTGGAAACGGAATCCAAGATTTTTTTCTGCTGACTCCACCTATGTGGGCGATTTACCCAGCTCCACCAGCCACCAAAGAGAACACGATATAGTATGAGATCCTTTAAAAATGAGAACCCTTGATTTGTCACTTTAAGGTTTTAATTAATTTGTCTTCATTCAGAAATCAAATGTTAGCAAACAAGTCCAAACATATTCTTGGGCAAAGACCAGATTGCCACTGAGGGAAGTGACGTTTGGGTATTAATATGATCAAGATATAAGTAAGAAACCCAAAGTACTGTATGAGTAAGACTAACTGGGAATTATATAGATTGAACAGTGGAGACGCAATAAATTACACAAGTCAGAGGTTTAGAACATAATAGAAATAGGTGGTAAGTGGATTGTTTCAGATTCCTCAAATTGGATAGAGGTAAACCACACCAGGGGGATACTTAAATTCCAGGTTGTACTAGTTGATTTATAAGCACTGGCTGGGAAACAGTGTCAAATGTGGTGCTAAGTATTAGTAGTATTAAGACTGCTCTAACTCTACGATCAAGAGTCAGCCACAAATCATCTGTTACAGCACATATGCTACTTCAAACTCCTGGAGTTGCCAGAAGCAGGCACCTTGCCAATGAGTAAAATATGTTTATGGAAGAGATTTGAAAGTTGACTTCTTTTTTCTAGGATTCAAATTGTTCCTGCTGGTTCGGACCCTTCTGACTTTCACCTCTTCCCTCCTGTCTCATTCCGCCCAACCTCTGACATCTTTCAGTGGTCCTGCTTTCTTCCACCCATCTCTCACCAATACCTCTCTCTCTACTCTGCTTATGTTCCCTTGCTGCTTCTTTCTCGCTTATATCCACAAATCGTATCCATACAATCCCCTTCAACATTCATCTCTCCCCAAGCCTCATTACATCTTTCCTTGTTCTGCTTCATTTACATCCACCTCTCCCCTTTCATCCTCCTGGTGCATCTTATCTTTTCTTGTTGATGCTGACCCTTTTAAATCAACCTTCCCTTCAATGCTCTACTCTTTTTATCATCTTTCTCTCAGCTTTCTGATGATTGAATCCAGAAATATAAGACAACAACTGACTTAAATCTAAAAACAGTGGTATTGGTTTTGGCTGTTTAAGATAAATGAGTAACAACAATAAATTATTTTCCGTTCACCCTGTCACTGTTTTGACCAATGAGTACCTCCTTCACACACATTTGCACAGAATCCCAACTGGAATACGGGACTGTTGCTCTGCAGAGAGGCCATGTATTGAATGATCATGTATTCTGGACACCTTTTTGACCCACAGACAGGCACAGTGTGAAAGTTGTACTGCCTCCTTCAGCCTCAACTCCAAAGCACTTAACTATAGCCGGTTATAAACACCTGGAGGCGACTCACTACGATGTGTGCCCCATACGAGAGTAATATGCTGTGAAATGAAATACAGAAACACACATCCTGAAGATAACTAACACTCTTGGGGAATGCAAGATTAAATAAAGCATGTGAAATATAAACAGGAACAAAATCGGTGCCATGGATTACCCTATCATGCAGAGTGAGACTGGGTCAGGAAATGGGCCTGGCACCAAAATAAAAGTGGCCCCCATTAGTGAATTAGTTAGCTAGAAAAGTGTCCCATGTTTACAAATTAGGGCAGTTTTTATTAACTTGCAAAGACATGCTGTTTACGTTTTTTGTAAGGTATGGGGGTCTGCATAGATTTTATTTTGCTGCAGGCAATATTTGTTTTGATATCATAAAAATCGACAGTAAAAATTCGCTCACCTGACCATAAAGCAGGCCAACAAACAGCCCAAAAAACGGCCTACATACTAACCTGACAGATTAGACCATCACGCACTGCCTGATTGCCCTATAGGCCAGTCCAACCCGGCTACTGTGTTATACATTTATTGTGCAGACACTGGATCATTGTTTTCGAAGGAAAAGTAAAGGCCATGAATAAAGGGTCCGATAGGGGCCTGTTTCAATGTCCGTTTTAATTTATCACCAGGTAAAGACTCGAGGGACCCAGCACACTTAAAGCCCTAGTCCAGCCACTTTTACATTCCGATTGTGCTCCTCTGCGCTCACCACTTGTCTGGCTGCTGTACTCACACCTACCTGCTCCCACCTCTCACTTTATTCTGTTTCCCTTACCCCCGTCATTCACCTCTGTGCTCCCTTTCTCTCATCCTGGGTGACCTGAGCGGTTTTCAGTGTGAGGCGCCATCATTTTATCTTTTGTTCTGCACCCTGTAGGTTATCCTGTTTTTCATTCAAACAGGGGCAGGGCGCACTTCACACGTGAGGGCTCTTTAATTACCTGGCTAATCGCTGCTATCCTCCTGCAGATGCAGCGATTAGGCCCAGAGAGAGGGACCAGCCGGCAGAAATTGATCAAAATAGAAAAAATATAAACTCTTAAGGGGCCCCCTGGGCCTCGAAACTCAGGAGTTTTTGAAAGTGCGAGGCCCCGTGGCTGCGAGCTGGCGCGGGGCCCTGGGCACTGCCCATGCCTAGCGCCGGCCCTGGATATACAAACACTCCAGCCGACTCCGGCGACGTCCGACTCCGAGAGCTCTACAGAAAAACTCTAAGTCTACAGCGTTTCTCGCATCCCAGCATCTTCTGCATAGTCAGTGACATAAATATTAGACCACAACACGTCCACTCCTTAACCACACCAAAGTATCGGCCATATTTGAATAGTAAATACAATAAATAACTGCCATCCTTACGTCAAGTCACATAGCTCAAGTGACTGTCACAAACGCTTTCCCCTCAGCTCATACTCATTTTGTGTCCGAAAACGGCCTAATCAGCTTAGTGTGTGCAAACAATATGACAGTGAACAACCCATGTCTCATATGTTCTTTGGTGGAGTGTTAGTGCAGTTTAAGCCAATTAACATTTCAAAATTCATCGACCTAATTTGACTCTTTGTGAATCATATTAACAATATCTCTGGGTATCTGAAGCGTACACATTGAGTTACATATGACATAATGACAAATATCTACAACAAGAATCCCTCTGACGTACATGACTAATTTCAATTCGATTACCAACATGCGAAAACATATCAATGGATATCTGAAGCGTACACATTGAGTTACATATGACATAATGACATATCTGCAACAACAATAATACCTCTGACCTACATGACTTAATTCATTTTAATTACCAACATGTGAAAACATATCCGTGAGATGTTTAATCTCTTTACATAAGTTCAAACTTCAGCTTACATAGTTAATGCATACACTGTGCATAACAAAGTGACATCAATGTGTAGCACTGACATGTCATAATGTGTATTGCAGTATGCTGTGTGTTGGAGAAAACAGCTCATATCTAATTTGTCATTGAGCCCCAATAGACTTATAGTATCATATTTTTTATCCAGGAAACCAACAGAGCGGGTTCTTGGACTTGCACTATCTAGAAGGGAGTTTCTCCAACACTATCACCCCATTCGAGACTTTGGAAGAGAGTTCTAGCATAGGCCACATCGAACTCTGCCTCTGCAGCAACAGAACTCCCAGTTCTTTGGAAGCAGAAGTTGGAGATCCGGCTGCCAGCATTCAGACCCCAAAGGACTACTAACTACACAGTCCTTCGCTCTCCTGTCGCTGCTGCAAAACCCCTTTAGCTTGCCCTCAGCGGTGCAGTGTCGCATGGTTGCGGGACAGATACATTTTGACCTCAATGAGTGGCAAAGCATCACATCAGACAGATGGATGCTTCAAATAATCCACTGTGGTTATGCCCTACTGTTACTTTACATCCCCCCAAACATGCCACCTATACTACAACGGCTCCCTGAGGACCACTTATCCATTCTCTGGCAAGACATTCATGCTGTCTTGGAGAAGCGTGCTATAGAGAGAGTACCGGCATCAGAGGTCAAGACAGGCTGATACTCCCACTACTTTCTGGTGGCAAAGAAGAATCGAGGATATTGTCATATTTTAGACCTCCACCACCTAAACTACTTCTTCAAGAAGAACAAGTCCAAGATGCTCACCGTGGCTCAAGTTCTGTCTGCCTTGTATCCACACCAATGGGATGGTAGAATTTGATTGCAGGATGCCTATACCTCATCCCTGTCCTGCAATCCCACAGACATATCCTGGGGTTTCAGGTAGTCCACAAGCACTTGCAGTTCTCCAGGCTCTCCTTCAGCCTCACCAGTGCCCTTCGGGTGTTAAAAAAAAGTGATCATGGTAGTTGCTGTCTATCACCAGAGGTTGGGGAATATCAGTCTTCCTGTACCTCAACAACTGGTTGTTGAAGGCAGGATTGCTCCAAACAGTTGAAACCAGTCCAGAAAATGGCCAAATATTTGACATCTCTAGGATTTTCATCATTGTTGCTGGGTTGGGGAGGCCATCTGGAAGCAGTGGAGATCCGAGGACTCTGGTCTCTGATGGAAACCTGCCTCCACATCAACTTGCTGGAGTTGCAATTGATTCATTTGGCACTAAAAGCCTTCCTGCCCTCGATCAAGAGGGAAAGGGTACAGGTCCTCACAGACAACACCACCTCCATGTGGTACTGCAACAATCAGGATGACGGATCCTGTGCTAGGAGGCTCTACACTCCTGGAATTGGCTTTGTTGTTAGGACACTTCCCTGGGCATACAACACCTGATAGGATCTTTTAACGGCAGGGCAGATGAGCTCAGTCGCATTGCCTAGCAGATCATGACTGGCAGCAACACTCAGTGGCGGCAAAGGGTATTTTCCAACAATGGGGAGGGGGAATCCTGACTATCTTCTTACCACTCACACCGAGGACATGCAGTGTCCAAACTTTGCATGGTAGAGTTCCCAAGGCAGTTCTCTCTTGGAAACTCCTTTTGCCTAGATTGGAGCTCAGGACTTCTGTCTGCCTTCCTGCTGTACCTCTCCTGCCCAAAGTTCTGAAGAAGATCAGGAAGAACTCGGCCCATGTCAACCTAGTGGCTTTGAATTGGGCAAACAGGTTGGTACAAAGAACATCTTGCCATGAGCATCTGTCCTCCAATTTGGCTGCCTCTTCAGGAGGACTACCTGTCACAACAACAGGGCATGGTACTACACCTCAACCTACACAACCTACAACTCCATGCTTGGAGAGTAAGCAGCTACAATTGATGGCCTTTGAGCTCCCTTCCAAAGTTGTGGATGTGATTTTGGCAGCCAGGTATCCTTATATTAGGACGGTCTATGCAGGACGCTGGGAGAAGTTCATTGCTTGCATGCTTCTTGATACATCCAACCCTTCCATTCCCAGTTATCGGATGTTCTGCCTTTCTCTTTGTCTCTAGCCTATCAAGGACTTGCTATGGCAACATTTAAAGAGTATTGGTTGGCCTTTCTATGGTTGGCTGACCGGATATATATATATATATATATATATATATATATATATATATATATATATTATCTACTGGCGGTCGCCAGTAGATAGTTATAGTTAGGACCCTGTTTCCATAGGAAATCCGCAACATTCTATTTGGAATAACTTTGGCGCCGGTCGACGAATCCTCGCGAAATTTTCAAAATAGGTGGGGCGCTACGCTCCGCTCCTACCCTGAAAGTCTTGGGGGGATTCGTCAAGCGGGGGCTGAGAAAAAAGGGGGTCCCAAAACGCGTTTTTCCCATGCATTTTTCCATAGGACCTTTAGACACAGCTACAGCCCGAACGGCTGAACAGAGTTACTTGAAATTTGGCAGAGAGGTAGTCCTCAGGTCAAGGAAGTGCCTTTTGTAGGTTTGGTGTAAATCTGTTCAGTAGATCCTGAGATACCAGATGAAAATATAAAAGATTACCTTTCACAACGAAGCGCATAATATGTCCTCCATGTGCGCACGGTGCGCGAAGCGCATCGTGCGTACATGGCCCATCCCGCGTAACGTGGGCACGCGGTGCGCGCAGCGCACCGCGTGACCACCGTGCGTGCACAGCACTAACTGCGTAAAGTGGGCGCGCGGTGCGCGAAGCGCACCATGCGCGCACGGAACGAACTGCGTTAACTGGGCGCGCACGCCACGAATGGCGTAAAGTAACTTAGCATTTAAAAAACCGTACAAATTCACTGAAAAAACCATAGGTTTCACACACGTTATAGTTAGGAATTAGCATTTAAAAAACCTTGCAAATTCACTGAAAAAACCATAGGTTTCACACATGTTATAGTTAGCTGGACATTTTACTGATAAAAAACCAATGAAATTCCCCCGTTATAGTTAGTGCAGGCAACTATAACTCACGCGACCGCAATCCTCTGCTGATGCTAATACTGTATTTAGACACTTATTTGCCCATGTCTTCTTCCATTAAATTTTAGCTATACATATATTACAAATATTTTTTTTCATAAAGACACATATGTCATCAGCAGAGGATTGCGGTCGCGTGAGTTATAGTTGCCTGCACTAACTATAACGGGGGAATTTCATTGGTTTTTTATCAGTAAAATGTCCAGCTAACTATAACATGTGTGAAACCTATGGTTTTTTCAGTGAATATATATATGTATATATATATATATATATATATATATATATATATATATATATATATATTATGGGCTCTTCTGTATGTTTCCACCAAAATCTTTTGGGATGCCACAGCGGGACCTCAATCTTATTTATTTATTTTATCAATTTATAGGGCGCAACAGCTACCCAAAAAGGGTTTCCCGGCGCCTAGACACAGCTAGATTGAGGACAGAGAAGGAGGTGACTGTTAAGTGGTTATTGTTCATACAGCCAGGTCTTTACAAGCTTTCTGAACCTACAGTAGTTTTCTTCCTTCCGGATACCGGGGGGAAGCGTGTTCCACAGGGAGGGTCCCAGATAGGCAAAAGATCTGCCACCTGTTCTTGCACGTTTAAACCTTGGTATGCAGAAACAGGCTGCTGTCTGTGACCAGAGGTTTCTCTTGGGCGTATAGAGGCAGGCAAGAGATTGGAGATATTTTGGTGCTATTCCTGCTTTTATTCTGAACATGTAGTTCAGGGCCTTGAAGCGGATTCTGCTCTCTATCCTGAGCCAATGAAGATTCCGACGATGGTTCGAGACTCCAGAGTTCTTCGGAATATTACAAAGGAGTCTGACCGCAGCGTTTTGCGCTACGTGTAGTCGTCCGATCACAGATTTATTTGCGCCCAGATAGAGGATGTTGCCGTAGTCAAGCCTTGATGTGATAAGGGCATTGACTACGGTCTTTTGCGTTGACACTGGCAACATCCACAGGATCTTCCTCAACCATTTAGCTATGGTGAGACAAAGGCCGGTTACTTTGCTGGCCTGTTTGTCCATGGATAAGGCATTGTCCAATATAAAGCCCAGATTTCGAGCATGGGACACCGGGGTAGGAAAAGTGCCCATCTGGTCCGGCCAATGTGCAGGGTTCCAGAGAACTTGATCCTTACCCAAAATCAGTATTTCCGTCTTGTCGCCGTTCAATTTTAACTGGTTTGTTGTCATCCAGTTCAATATTTTTAATAGTCCTTCCTTGAGTAACGACGGGGAGTGGGGACAAGATTCAGATAGGGAAAAAATGATTTGGGTGTCGTCGGCATAATTCATAAGCGTTAGACCTAACTTTTCAACAAATTCTGCCAGAGGTTTAAGATAGATATTAAAAAACAGAGGGCTCAGGATGGACCCCTGAGGCACTCCATGTGATGCAGGTATGGTGTCTGACACGGCTTGTGCAGATGCGATCTGAAAGGTTCTATTTGCCAGGAAGGATTTGATCCAATCCAGAGCCTTTCCTCTTACACCATTTGTATATAGCTCTTTAATAAGCGTTTCATGAGAGATGGTGTCGAACGCCGCACTTAGGTCCAATAACACAAGTGCGACCGTCTGGCCTTGGTCAAGAAGTTTTCTGATGTGTTCAGTGACACCTAACAGGGCGGTTTCAGTCGAGAAACCAGCCCTGAAGCCAGATTGCGAAGGATGGAGTAGGGAATTTTCTTCTGCAAAAGTGGCTAAAGTAGAGTGTACGTGTCTCTCAAGACATTTAGAAAAAGCAGGGAGCAGAGATATAGGTCTATAATTGGCCAGTATTTCTGGGTTTGCAGTAGGCTTTTTCAAAAGGGGTGTCACCATGGCATGCTTCCATAAGGCTGGGACAGTGGCGAGATCGAGGGATAAGTTTAAGAGATTGGCAATAATTTCCAAAGACTGGTCATCCAATTTTTTAATAATTTTAATAGGGATGGGGTCCCTAGGGGAGCCGGATTTAACAGTTTTTAGGATTCCTTTCAATTTCTCTAATGAAAGAGTCGGCCAGGCTTCCAGTAAATTTTCACCCAGAGCAATGGGTTGAGGCAAAAATGGGTCAGAAAGAGGGGGAGGGTCAGGATCAGAATTATTTGTCTTGATGTCTGAGATAATTTTATCGATTTTCTCAGTAAAGAAACAAGCTAACGCCTGGCATTGTTGTGTGCTTAGTGGGGGTGCAACAGCTGTGGTATGTGCGCCCGCCAATTCCTTGACTTTGGAAAAAAGAGTTTTAGGCATGTTAGTTGCTTCGATAATTGTTTTAGAGACAAAAGCAGCTCTCGCTTTTGTACAGGCAGCATGATAATGATTTCTGGCTTCATGATAGCTTCTTTTGGCATTAGGATCGTACTTTTTACGCCATTTGCGTTCTAGTACTTTGCATTTTGATTTTTCTATTTTAAGGCTGTCGTTAAACCATGGGGCTGGAGGACGATGCCTACTCCCTTTGGTGCGAGTAGAGGGCAGACAATTATTTGCTGCATTTGTTAGCCAGTTTTGTGTTTCAATTGCTACGCGGTCCATGTTGGAGTTTAGGCTTGGAGGGTTATGTTTTAGTGCCGCATTTAAAGCATCGATGTCGACTGACTTCCAATTTTTCCTGAAAGTGACATCAGTGTTTTGTTCCAAACTGGGGGAGGGTGGAAAAGTAATACTAAAATTAATGAGATGGTGGTCGGACCAGCCAGAAGGTACGGTGGCAATGTACGTAAGTTCCCTGATGTTGGATATGATGGGGTCCAACAAATGGCCCGCTATGTGAGTAGGGCTGGAATTTATTATGGACAAATTTAGTGCAGCTAGGTCTTCCAACAGATTAGAGCATGAGGGGATAGTGGGATCTTCTAGGTGTAGATTTAGATCACCCAGCAGGGAAAAATTGCTTGATGACATATAGTAGGGAGTAATAAAATTTGCAAAGTTTGATACCCATTGAGAAGGGTTGCCTGGAGGTCGATAAATCAGAAGGCCTGACATTGTAAAATTGGGGTTCAAAGAGATTTTGAAAAGACCCGCTTCACTGTCTGGAATTGATACAGATTCCAAAGTGCATTTGAATTCTCTGTTAAAAATGATAGCAATCCCACCCCCTACCTGTTTTTCCCTGTCTATTCTGACAATGGCGTAGTTATCGGGGAGGGCAATAGCAACATCCGGGCCGGCGCTGTCATGCAGCCATGTCTCAGTTAAGAAAACAGCGCTAGGACTTTCTTCGGTAAGGAGATTGAAGATATCATGCTTATGTTTGGGCAATGATCGACAGTTTGTACTATAAAATACGTATGTTGGCGGCACGTTTTTACGTAACAGTTTGCATTTCCTGTGTCTCCTAGATGGGTCGGGGTGGGGTTGATATACGGTGGTAGACAGTTTACATTCGGAGCAAACATGAGTTCCAACTTTGTGAAGGTTGAACAGAGAGCAATTCAGATTGGGGGTAGGGCGCAACGCTTTCAGAGCGGAAGATGTTCTTACCAGCCTAGGGGGTGAAGTGGGAGTGGGAGCCTTGGCCTCGTGCCCCGTCCTGGCACGGACGGGCACAGACGGGCTAGTCTTTGGCGTGTCTTCGGCGTGCTGATGGTGTGCCCGCTGCACTCGACCGCTGCGCTGTCGAGAAGTGAGCATGATAAAGAGGGGATAGAGGAGTGGGCGTGGCTACGTGGGTGGGCGTGGCCCCGAGTCACGTGGGTGCAGTGACGCTGAGTAGGGATTTTGGTCTTCCCCCTCGGCGCTGTTTAGTGCAAAAGAGCAAAGCAGCTGACTAAGTGAGTTTTAAGTCTTTTAAAATCAAAACATGAAACAAAGTGCAGTTTGACAATGATTAAAATACACGGTAGTCTAGCAGCAACACAGACACCCCGGCTTTCGCCTCAGGGTACTTAGCTGGTCAACACCGGCTTAGAGCGAGCACGGCGCTTTTCTACTTCCTGGAGTGGGCGTGGCTACGTGGGTGGGCGTGGCCCCGAGTCACGTGGGTGCAGTGACGCTGAGTAGGGATTTTGGTCTTCCCCTTCGGCGCTGTTTAGTGCAAAAGAGCAAAGCAGCTGACTAAGTGAGTTTTAAGTCTTTTAAAATCAAAACTTGAAACAAAGTGCAGTTTGACAATGATTAAAATACACGCTAGTCTAGCAGCAACACAGACACCCCGGCTTCCGCCTCAGGGTACTTAGCTGGTCAACACCGGCTTAGAGCGAGCACGGCGCTTTTCTACTTCCTGGAGTGGGCGTGGCTACGTGGGTGGGCGTGGCCCCGAGTCACGTGGGTGCAGTGACGCTGAGTAGGGATTTTGGTCTTCCCCCTCGGCGCTGTTTAGTGCAAAAGAGCAAAGCAGCTGACTAAGTGAGTTTTAAGTCTTTTAAAATCAAAACATGAAACAAAGTGCAGTTTGACAATGCTTAAAATACACGCTAGTCTAGCAGCAACACAGACACCCCGGCTTCCGCCTCAGGGTACTTAGCTGGTTCTAACATTCTTGATATCCACTCCTTTTGAGTCAATTCACAGTTGTCCTGTAAGGTTGCTCACCTGAAAAACAGTGTTCCTCATAGCAATCACGTCAGCTCGGCACATGATAGAGCTGCAAGCAGTTTCTGCCCAGCAACAGTACACCACTTTCTGCCTGGACAAGCTAGTGCTATAGTCACAGCCCGGCACTCCGCAAGCTCATGTAGTGATAGTGGTTTTGGCTCTGGTGGAATGAGCCCACAGGCCTTCCAGAGGCTGTTTCTTGGCAAGACCATAGCAGATATTTATGCAAAGAACAATTCCTCTGGAGGTGGTACACTTCTGCACTGCTCTTCCCTTCTTCACCCAAGAGAAACCCACAAAGAGCTGATCATCTACTTGGTGGTCTTTAGTGTGATCGATATAGAAACTGAGAGCTGTTTCTTCAGATCCAGGCAATAGAGATTCTCTTCCTCCTTGGACAGGTGGGGAGGGGTGAAGAAAGTCAGCAAGTTAATAAAATGCCCATCAAGGCATCAGAAACTTTGGGAGGATTGCTTGCCTTGGTTGTTAGCACTAACTTGTCCGGAATGAAAGTGGTGTATTGTTGCTGGGCAGAAACTGCTTGCAGTTCTCTCATGTGCCGAGCTGTCATGATTGCTATTAGGAACAATGTTTTTCAGATGATCAACCTGAAAGGACATAGCAGATCTTTATACAAAGAACAATCCATCTGGAGATGGTCCACTTCTGCGACACCAACACAGAGCTGCATAATGCCACCTACTGATGCGCAGGGAAGCTGCAGAGAAAAAATCTCCGAATCCAGTATCCACCAGAAAGAGCGTTATCAAAGGTAAGCAACTTGTTAGGCTAGCAGTATGTCTTGAACAGATGCTGAACATATTTTTCAATAACAGGCTCTTCTGCACCATGAAACTCCTCAGATCTGTACATTATTTATTTTGGAATTGGGTCTTTAGGTCCTCATTGTGGTACTCTAAGATAACGTTTTGCTCTAGTAAGTAAAGTAGCTCCTGATTAAGGAAATCATGCTCTTCTTCTTGCCCATCCCTTGCCTCTGAGGTAGAACAATCTCTCCTCCAGGTCATGTGTGTGTCTACTGATCTTGAGTAGTTTCTGCTACAGTCATTTACGCAGGGACTGTAGTGAGGTCTTGGTATTAACTGCGGACATTACTAAGTTAGCGTAAGTTAGGCTGCCATTTTGCCGCTTGTTGCTCGCGTTCCTACATGGCTCTGTTCTCGTAAATATTCTGCTTGCACTTTTTTCACATGAGGACTGTCTGCCTTTCACACATCTAGCTGTACACTGTGCTCCTTGTCTTCACAGCGTGTTCAAGGTCGAAAAACAATGTATGCTGTTGATTCACTTTGGTCAGTCCCACGCCCATAGACCTAACATAGAACACAGCTGCACTACTGAAACTCAGGTGCTTTTAATATGGCATTACATGCATGAAAAGGCACTTGTAGAAAATCATTCCAACAAAGAAGAGCTGTGCTTGTCCTGGGATGTAAATCCTTGTATCTAGACTTGGAGGTACGGGGTCCCCCTGACAAAGCCCAGAGTTCTTCTATAATTATAATAAACTAGCTCATAGCACGTGGAGGGTGGTAAGGCGCTGTAGTCCTGTTTCCACTGTCATTATAATATGGCTTCACCTTTTGTGCTATATGGAATTGTAACAATGCTGATTAAATTGTCCTTATGCATTTTGCTGCTAGTATTGGCTCGTGTACTGCATTATAGAGCATGTTAGTTAAAATAAACATTTTAAACTATACAGTGTCGCTGTTTACTCACGTTGTGGACAGGTGTGAGTGTTTGAACAAAAGAGTGTTCTTCCCGCGATTCCTGAGAGGGTCGAAGTGACATGTTCTAGGATGTTTAATAATTGGTAGCTTCGCTGTAGTACGGAGAACGAATGAGACACTATAGCTAGTCGGATTTGGGTTCTGGGTACCAAGGTGGGTTTTCTGGTACACCACTACACACCGAGGTCCTGCTTTCCTGCGCATAGTTCTGTGTATGTGCAGAATCCCTGCAACAGGACTTGAAGTCTTCTCTTAGGTCCTGGAACCACTACGCCATGAATTGTTTAGACACAGGCATGCCTGTGGTGCCCTCTTCTGTTGATGATGCATGCTGTGGGGAACTCTCTTTGCATGTTCTTCTTTGGCATGCTTGTGTTCTGCAGGCTTTTGCAAGAGATGTTTACTGTTCTGTCTCTCTAACTATTATTTACTGCTGTACAGGAACCTCTTGATGTCTTTTTCACAAAATTAGGCTATTCACCTAGTCGTCCTGTTACCATTGGCTTGTGGGGAGCACACTATCTCCATTGTCTACATGCTGCTCTGTCATTCCTATGCTACTCTTCTCACACTTTCTGCTGGGGCAAGATTGTTTGAGGATCTTTCAGGAGTCATGAAGCTTGCAACCTCAACTCCTGCGTGGACCCAGAAAATTAAATCTGGATCACCTCTGGATCCATTAAGACCTGCCCTTTTTAGGGATCAGTCTTTTGTGGGACGCCCCATGGTGTGCTCCCTCATTAACATCTCGCTGGCGACGGGCACGGTTCCAGCTAAATGGAAGCGGGCAGTGGTCTCTCCTATCCTGAAGAAACCCTCATTGGATCCTTCAAAACCGGAGAGCTACCGGCCCATTTCCTTGCTCCCCTGGCCGGCAAAAGTTGTGGAGGCCCACGTCAACCAGGCTCTCTCTGACCATCTTACCCGGGCCAATATTCTGGATGCTACCCAGAATGGTGTCCGTGCTGGGCATAGTACGGAGACAGCCCTTCTCGCCATGGCCGAACACCTGCGTATGGTGCTGGATGTGGGACAGACGGCGGCGCTAGTATTATTAGACTTGAGCGCCGCCTTCGATACTGTTTCACACCGCATCCTTCTGCATCGCCTGGAGGAGATAGGCATTGGTGGACTCGCCTTACAGTGGTTCCGTTCCTTTCTCGATGACCGCTCCTTCTGCGTTGCCATACCACCGTACCAGTCCAAATTTCATCCTCTAGGCCTGGGGGTGCCGCAGGGATCCTCGCTGAGTCCCACGTTATTCAATCTTTACGTGAGACCGCTGGCTGATGTCGTCAAGCAGTGGGGCATGACTATGGTCTCTTATGCTGACGACACTCAGCTAGCAGTTACTATCAGCGGGGATGTTGAGCAAGACGCCCCTAGGTTTCAGAGTGGACAGAGGGCGGTGGCGAGCTGGATGAATGCAAACTGTCTCCAGCTCAACGCTAAGAAGACTGAGGTTATGGTTGTCGGGAAGGGGAAGGAGCTCTGGGGGGATAGATGGTGGCCACCGGAGCTTGGGCCGGCTCCAATTCCGGTAACGGAGTTGAGAAATTTGGGAGTGTGGATGGAGCCCACTCTTAGCTTCGTGGGGCACTCTAAGAAAACCGCGGCCTGCTGTTTTGGGGTCCTTCAAGGCTTAAGACCTGTCCTGAAGTTTTTTGATCCCCCTACCAGGCAGCTGGTGGTTCAGGTAACAGTAATATCTCGTCTAGATTATGCCAGCTCCCTCCTGGTAGGGGCTAACCAGGCAGAAATCATTCGCCTTCAACGTGTCCAAAACGCCGCTACTAGAGCCATAGTTGGCTTGCCCAGGTCCTGCTCTGTTTCCAGTACCCTTCGATCCTTGCATTGGCTACCGGTTAAATCAAGAATTCACTTCAAAGTTTTATGTTTGGCCTTTAAGATCTTGAAGGGATCAGCCCCCCGGATTCTTTCGAATCTTCTGTCCTCTTATGTACCAACCCGCTCTTTGAGATCATTGGGCCAAGCGCTTGCGGTGGTCCCGAGGTTTAAGCTCAGCCGTGTTGGGGGCCGGTCCTTCCGGGTAAAAGCAGCAGCGCTATGGAACTCTCTTCCGATCGAGATACGCTTGATGGAAGACCTTCTTTTGTTCCGTAAAGCTATAAAAACCTTTTTATTTTAATGTTTTCCCTTACTTGCTGCGCTCTTTTTGTCCTTCTCTGTCTCTATGTTGAGTGTTGCTATGTTTACCTTGTCATGCGCCAGGACGCCCCTTAGCAGGGGCAGCTGTGCGCACTACAAATGCTCATAACATAACATAACATAACATAACATAACTCAGAGATCAATACAGTATTTAGCCCTCACCTCCCCTACGTAGGGCTGAGCTAGAGTGGGGTGCTGCTCTATCAATCCAGCAGGATCTTACCTCCCTGTTATGTTTTACCTGTCCTCTTCAGAATATTAACCAGTGGTAGCTCGCACTCCCCTTGAGATTCTCACTTCTCACATGGTGGCATTTTTCTCTGTCTCATTGACTTGGTGCAGAGTTGTTGCCCAGGTTGCCTGCTATTTCCGCTTTTATTGACTATTCGCTTGGGTCAGCAAGCACTGCTGTCAGCAGAGGGCCACAATGTATGCCACTCACTGTAAGGCCTCAGGGGTGTCAGTAGTCAGGCTTTGGCTCTCCTGCATTTCTAGCTCCTCCACAAACACACACACACACACACACCCACCCACACACACACACACACACACACACACAGAGTTTTACCTCCAGGGGCACAGGCTTTCCTCCATCCATCACTATTCGCTATATCATATCTACCATTGCCTCTCAGTCCTGCTGGGGTTCTGGTTATCCTGAGTGGCCCTCACTGCCCTGGACAGGGTAGAGGCCTACTGCTCTGGGACTCCCAGATTGCTTCATGAGCCACATTAATCTCTCAGGGTCTCTGCGCTGCGGCAGACTCTAGCCACTCTGCACATCTATTTTGCTTCCGGTTTTTGGGGTTCTTTACTCCATTGAATCACTTGGGAGGTCAAGTCCAAATCTCCAAATTACGTTTTGATGCAATGTAGGCCAATACTTGGAGAGTCAGGCTGAGGGGAGACAAGCAAGTTATAGTTAGGACCGTGTTTCCATAGGAAATCCGCATCATTCTATTTGGAATAACTTTGGCGCCGGTCGACGAATCCTCGCGAAATTTTCAAAACTAATGGGGCGCTACGCTCCGCTCCTACCCTGAAAGTCTCGGGGGGATTCGTCAAGCGGGGCCTGAGAAAAAAGGGGGGTCCCAAAACGCGTTTTCCCCATGCATTTTTCCATAGGACCTTTAGACACAGCTACAGCCCGAACGGCTGAACAGAATTACTTGAAATTTGGCAGAGAGGTAGTCCTCAGGTCAAGGATGTGCCTTTTGTAGGTCTGGTGTAAATCTGTTCAGTAGGTCCTGAGAAAATAGCATTTAAATCAATATATATATCTGTAAGCGCGCTCCGTGCGCTTACCGTAAGCTTACCGTACGCGTACGGTGCCGTGCGCGAGCTCAATTCTGATTGGTGGTTACATGACTGTAAACATTCGAATCGGTCGAAATCAGGAAGTGTCGGCCGCCATTTTCTGTCTCTCGCACTGAAAAACAAAGGTGGGGAACGTGAAACGGGGGCAACGAAGAGAGTTGCAGACCCCCTAGTGTTTGTCAGGGAGTCCAAGAAGGACCCAAAAGTACGAAAAATTAATTTAATAATTAAAAAAAAAAATCACGGGGTACGCGTACGGTAAGCTTACCGTACGCGCACGGCAAAAAAAAAAAAAAAAAAAAAATAAAGAAGTAACAATCACATTTATTAAATAAATTAAAGGACCCACAAGGGAGAAAAAAACAAATGTTACTGCGTAAAAAAAGGCGAGGAGCGCATGGCATGGACTGCGCAACGTGGGCGCTCGGTGTGCGAAGCAGGGTGTGCGCATAGTGAAAAACCAGAAAAAAAATAAAAAATAAATACATAACTTAGCATTTAAAAAACCGTACAAATTCACTGAAAAAACCATAGGTTTCACACACGTTATAGTTAGGAATTATCATTTACAAAACCTTGCAAATTCACTTAAAAAACCATAGGTTTCACACATGTTATAGTTAGTTGTACATTTCACTCGTAAAAAACCAATGAAATTCCACGTTATAGTTAGATCAGGTAACTATAACTTGCGCGACCGCCATCCACAATGTGTAATTTCAGATGTGATCATTGATGTCATGAGTGATGTCACTGACCATGTCATGAGTGATGTACTATGTGACGTCATCAGCAGTTTATTGTGGGCGCGCAAGTTATAGTTACCTGATCTAACTATAACGTGGAATTTCATTGGTTTTTTACGAGTGAAATGTACAGCTAACTATAACATGTGTGAAACCTATGGTTTTTTAAGTGAATATATATATATATATAGATAGATAGATAGATATATTTTTTTCCACAGACGTACACATTGTTTCAATGCCATTTACAGGAGTAAAATGAACACGTACAGAGTGAACAGCTCACAAAAAAGCCATATTAATTTGGAGAAAAACACAATATTGCATGTATATGCAATCAATTACAAAGTATACATATTCAGATGGCCCAACCATGAGCGCTACAGTCGGAGCTGCGGACTTTGGAATTGGGGAACCAGGTTCGAGTCTTGGCATTGGCTCAACATCCTTTGATTCTGGGAAAATCACTTAATCTCCCCATGTCTAAGTAAAATTTCATGTTACCTTGCATAATGTAACTGGTGCTTATGTAAAGCACTCCAATTGCTTTGGGTCAAGTTTCTGCTATATAGAACTTCAAATAAAAAAAACCTCAGCTTTGTGAGCTACATAATACTGTGTAGTCAGTGTCATTCACCTAATACTAAGGAAGTTACTTATACTGTGGTGGGCAGCCTGGCAAGTCAGGATGCCAATCTTCAAATGGGTTCATGGAGCATTTTTAGGTTTCGCATACACAGAGCATGGGCTGTGCTGAGAGACATATTGTTTACAATTCAGTTGGCTTACAACCCGTCCAGAGCATTCCATTAATTGTTTTCATTGTCACTAACTGTAATCTTTTAACTGCTTAGTTCTCATAGGCTTGACTTCCTTTATGTTAGCTCCTCCCTGGAGCATGGACCAAGTATGTGTTCTTCCTCATCTTTGTTGTTCCTCGTCTTTTTGCAATGCACTATTTTTATATTTTCTGAGCAGTTCATTATTATTCCTGGACCTGCAATGCGCTTTCATGCATTTAACACAGGCATTGGGCTCCTTATTTATGTTGCTTTCATCCTATCTGCCATCTCTATTGACGCCTTAGTTGCTCACACCCACAACTGTACTACCCTATGCCACTAGACTCGCCACCCCACTCTATACCGCTCTACTATAAGGCACTCTACTCCACCCCTTTCTATGTCATTCTACTCTACACCATTCAACTCTAATCCATTCATGTCTACACCAATCCACTCCACACAATGCCACTCTACGGCACTCTATGGCACCCTAATCGAAACCCCTTCAGTCTACGCCATGCCACGCCACTCTAGTCCACCCTCACAGGCAGCTACATCAGCACAACTTGGCCTCAAAATGCACAAGGTAAAAAGCGAAATCCTGAAGGCTAACATAGCCAGCACAACTGCAGTTACTCTTGCAGGTGATACACTGAAAGAGGCCTTCATCTACCTGGGGGATGTCATAGACAAGCGGGGCGGCTCAGACGCTGACCTCAATGCAAGAATCGGCAGAGCAAGGTCTGCCTTCATTTAGCTAAAGAAGATCTTCAGCTCCAAGGACCCAACACTGCAAACCAAGATCAAGATTTTTGGCACCAACGTAAAATCGGTCCTTCTGTAGGGAGCAGGAACTTGGAGGACAACAGTGACCCCCACCAACACAGTCCAGACCTTCATCAACACTGCCTGAGGAAAATCCTACAAATGCACTAGCAAAACACCTTCAGCAACAACAACAACATATGGCAGCAGACATTACAACTCCCTGATCATGAAGAAATCATGAAAAAAAGCTGGGGCTGGATAGGCCACATCCGCCACAAACACGCATCAACCACCACCAGACAAGCCCTCAACTGGATGCCCTCAAGGAAACAGAAAAGAGGAAGGCCAGGAAACACCTGTCATCGAGGCTGACTGCAGGAGAAGGGTTACACCACCTGGAGTCAGATTGAACAAAAAGCCCAGGACAGAGATGGGTGGCAAGTCCTGGTTGTTAGCCTATACCCCAGTAGGGGTAGTAGGCATAAGTAAGTACACCACTCTGTGTGCCACTCCAATGTATGCCACTCTGCCTCATGCCACTCCACTAACTTTTATCCATACTGAACACAGCCCTGCTGCTGTACAACATGACTTAAAAACATTGACAAAGCTAATAGCTCTTACATAGGCAAGACATATTGGCTTTGGCAATACTTGTCAATGGGCTTCAGTCACTGTTTTTAACACCCTATCAGCATCCTACCTTTCCCCCATCTGCCTGTTATCCCTTGACGCCACGCACACTCTCCCCACACCAACAAACTTGGTACTAGCAGGGAGTGACCTGCTACAAGGCCTGATTTTATTCACCAGCAGCATTAAGGGTGGCAAATTTCTTTCTGCTTAGGACACTATCGATTAAGGGCCGCCTCTGGGAGCACCACCCACTCTAACACTATGCACTGTCGGTCCCAGATAGATACAAGTAGTAATGGTCACTCCATTTTACGTTGGGTGGAGTCAGCGTCACTGTTGCCTTGCTGCATCGTGGAGCCAGGTCAACGATTTTTACTAAAAGGGCCGATGAGACTCTGCCAACAGAAACCCAATTGTTTTCCCGCCTCATTATGGGGTTGGGGAAGCACGAGTTATGAGGGATGGGAGCATCACCAGTATGGCAGTGCTCCAGCTTTGCCAGACTCCTATGCATCCCCTAGGTTTTCAAAAGGAGTTAAGAGCCCAATGTGTGCAGAAAGGAATGGTGCAAGGATTATTGATACCACGGGCAGAAAGGCAGAAACAAAAAGGAATTAAACAGGGTAAGTTTAAATAAAATTATTAGTGTGATACAAAACCTTAACTACTTTAGGATAATTCCCAATACTCGCTATACATGACAAAACTCTGTGCTCATTCTTCAGGAACAGTCAAAATACTTGCATAGCAGTATGATTTTTTTAAACACCTTAATGGCACATTTTCAAACTTTTGAGAGTTTTTTGTAGGTGTTCTAGTCTGTGGCTGTTGTAAACGCACAATTTTTTCATGTAACAAATACATAATAGTGTTCCCTAGGCATCTGAGCAATGTCCATCTTATTAATTTCGGCAGGACTAGAGATCACATAGTTTGCAGCTGACTACTGGATACGGGACATGAACAGAGATTTGTTTAGTGCTGCAATGCCATTAGTACAGACCCGCAGTGCCGTTGGGTCCAGATTTATCATGAATCTTGATTTGCATCGTTCTTAGAAAGTGACGTCAAACTGTAATATTACATTCAGATTCTATTTAAATAGTGTCTCATAAATGGCTTCAAAGCGCTAAGTAAGTAAAACATACTACCATTATATTTATGTTCTCCTTAATACACATTTTTAACTCCATATTTGGAAGGCAAAATCCTTCTCTGGTTGAATCTGCCATATCACGGTCTCGATTAAGTAAATGAGGTTCTTGTAAAGCGTGACTACTCACCTATTAGGGTCTCAAGGCTCAGGGTGGGGCGATCTGTGCTTCAGTTGAAGAGCCAGGTCTTGAGGTCCTTCCTGAATTCAGGCAGTGACGGTGATTGCCTGAGATGTAGAGGTCTTCACAGCGAGGTAGGAGAAGGATTTTCCTCTGGCTGAGGTCTTGTGGATCCTTGGAATGGTGGCCAGGGCCAGTTGGGCGGAGCAGAGATTTCTGGTGGGTGTGTGGAAGGAGAGGCGGTGGTTGAGGTATGCAGGTCTGGCGTTGTGGAGTGTTTTGTAGGCTTGCTTGAGGAGCTTGAAGGTGATGCTTTACATTGTGATAGACGATATAAAGCAATGGGGTAGCGGAGTCTAGTGCAGATCCTGGGGATTACATTTGTAGTCCTAAATGTGAGTCAAAAAAAGATTCTGTGTGTATGTAAATACATGTAACGTGACAAATTTACACTATTTTTCTTAGAACAGATAAAATACCCTTGGATACAAGATACGAGTGTTGCGTTTTGTGGTTTGGACAAAAGGCCCTCCTTTTTTCTCATTTGTTGATTGTTCTCATTTATTTGAAGAGACATCATTTAAAAAGTTCCTTAGATTTTTAAGAGTGGCAGAACCACTGTTTCACTTATCTTACATTGTGATAGAATCATGCTTACTATGTCATTTGCTGCAGGCAGACTGAGACAGGGTGTTGCGTGTTTGTGGACTGGGTTGGAAATATGGGATGTGGTACCATCTTCAGACACTTTAAGTGTCCCATTGTGTCTCTAATAGTCATCTTGGAAGCTGAATGACCTTACAATTGGACTGATTAGGCAGAGAGCTGGGAGCGTAGGGGACATGGGGAGGAATGAAACAATAGAGTCTAGGAAATTTGAAACAGGGTTTGGGGTACCAGAGAAATACTGTGACTGAGAATGACGTTTTTGTACAAGGCTGCAGACCAAGTCAACCGCAGCTGAGGAATTGTGTGTGTACCCTCGCCCAATGGGTGTTGCGCTGCTCTGTCCAGCAAATGTCTTTTTTTTAACAGTCTGAGTGATATTGTCGTAGACCCAGGGCTTAATTTGAGCCGGTGATTGCAGCTGGGACCGAATAGCACTTATTTTTGGGGACCATCGCAAACTTTTCCCAATGGACTTTGACCCAGAGAAACAGAGACCAAAAAAACAGAAGGGGGGAGGAAGGCGAAAGGGAAAGGAGGAGGAAGAGAAAGACAGAAAACAGTGACAGAGGGAGACAGCAGGGATGAAAAAAAACCTTCAAGAGTGAGATAAAGCTGCAGGAAGTGTCTGGTGGTGGATTACAGAGGCATGAGGGGAAATCAAGTCTACACAGCCTTGACATTGGCACCCTGACCTTCCATACTGCTGACCGCTGGCTTTTGAGAAAAACCTTGGGCCCGGAACTTGTACTTTTAAAAATTAAGGACGGAACTGACCTGAGTCTGCCGGGTTGTAAAAACTGTTTTGGGAATTGCATTCTGGTTATTTATTGAGATGAGCTTTGGGTATATCAATTTATGTGTGGCTAGTGATTAGTGTTGTTGGTGTGTTCATGCAGTTGAGGTTGGTATGTGATGGAGCAATATCGGTCTCATTAATATTTTGGCTGGTGTTTTGTTGCTAGTGTGGTAAAAGATTATGTGATAGTCCCATATATGAATTATCTGGGCTGTTTTGCATGTATGTAAAATGTTTTGTATGTGTTCTAGTATGAAGTCAGTGAGAGTTGATCCAAAATAGCTAAGTTTATTTAAGCTTCTTCACCAGACGGGGTTCCCCACCTACTGCCTCCATCAACCGCCTCTCCGAGAATGACCTGACTCAGTTGGAACACTACTACATTCCAGGTGTGACCCGTCAGCCTCATGCAACATGAGAGCAAGAGAGCAGAGGGAGAGAACATCACAACACAACTCCTTCTCTTACAACAAACAAGAGCAATAAGAATAAATGAACAATGTGAGAAAACAAGGGTAAAAAGAAAGAACAAGGTGAGGAAGAAAATGATACTATAACAGCATAGAATTAAGTACATTAGAATATTCTTAAATATAAAAAAAGAAAAAGAAACAGCATAATGTTCAATACAACACAAAATCATTATTATTTTCCCGGACGATGAACTTCCTGTAACTGTCTAACACCAGAACAAGTTTAACCAACATTCTGTTGCTGCATTACCATCAGATGACTGAACAATACTCTTGGAATATAAAGCAATCCTCCTAAAATTCCACTTCTGCCCATTCTCTAATACAATATGCCACCTGTGCACCTCTGACTTTCAAGGGATCAGAAAACGTGTTCATACCTTGCTCTGTCCTGCCAAGCTTCACTTTGACAAGATCATCCACTTCAACTTTGCTACTATTGCTCGGAAGGCCACCAGAAAAATTAGACATACAATCTTCATGCATCCACTGGGGAGTAAGTTTGGTTTTACGTATTCTCCCCCTCATTTTTACAAACGGAATATTATTTGTGACACTATGCACAGTTGTATTATAAGACCATACCATGTCATCCACACATCTTTGAATATCACAACCACCCTGAATATCTATTTGAAGAGTACCTTTGACAACTCTATTCATGCGCTCAATGATGCCATTGCTTTGAGGGTTATATAGTGAGGTATACTTGTGCCTGATGCCATTGCCCAAAAGACAACTGCGCATGGCCAAAGAAGTAAGTTGAGTACCGTTGTCTGTAACTAAAATGTGAGGAAAACCTTCCTTAAAAAAAATGGACCTCAAGTGTTTAATAACAGTACTGGTGGTGATATTTCTCAAAAATTCAACAAAAACCCTCCTTGAAGAAACATCCACTAAGACCATCGCAAAGCGATATTCACAGGAAAGAAAATCCATAGGACCAATGAAGTCTAAACATACCTTTTCCTATGGCAAACCAGCTTGACCAGCTGAAATAGAACCCGAATCTTGTGAGTTAACTTTTAGTCTTTTCTCAATGTCCTTACATAATGCACAATTTTCAACCCAACCTCGAACATCATCAACCTCGAACAGTATTCAATTAACCTCATGAAGGATTTAAGTTGATCCTTGGTGGAGGGGGTAGCTGCTAACCTAATGGCCTTCAGAAAGTCTTCTTTGGATTTAACGCCACTCTTGGAAATGGTGTAGCCTGAGTAGTCAACCTCTTTCATCAAGAATTTACATTTATCTTTTCTTAAAGTAAGACCTGCACTAAGTAAAATTTGTAACACCTTGGCTAAATTACTGTTGTGCTCAGTTTCATCTTTGCCAGTAACAAGAATATCATCATGAAAATAATGTATGTGTTTTGAGTCTTTCAAGAGGGTGTGCATCATGCGTTGTTAGACGCTTGCGGCTGAGGCTAGCCCGAAAGTGAGCCTCTTAAACTGAAACACCCCTTCCATGGTCAAAAAGGCTATTAGTTTAGGAGAATCAGGGTGTAAAGCTACTTGATGATACGCTGATCTAAGATCAAGTTTGCTAAAAACATTCGCTTTATCCATCAAGAGCACCATTTCTGAAATGTTAGGAAGAGGAAAATTATCAACAATGGTATTCAGATTAAGAGACCTGAGGTCCACACAGAAGTGAAGTTTGCCATTTTTCTTTTTGGTAACCACGACCGGAGAAAGCCGTTCAGAGACTTCCACCGGTTCGATAATATCCTGCTTCTGCATGTCCTCAAGCATTTCCTTAACTTCCTGACAAATAGAAATGGGAATTCTCCGAAGCGGATGCTTAACAGGATGGACATGATCCTTAAGTTTTATTTCATGAACATAACCAATTAATTTCCCTAAATCTGTTGGGAAAACGTCCTTGTATTTAGACAAGACAGAATCAGTAGTGGGAAAGTTTTCTACAAGCAAAACTTTTTCATCAGATCTGGGGTCAATAATAATGTGAAGATTGTGCTGTTGCACCCAACCAAGTATAGCCAGCCCATCACTTGAGATATAAGCTTTACCTAAGGCATATCTACCTTTGAATTCAAATTTGGTTTCCATGACACCCTTAATAGTAATAGTTTCACCACTGTAGCCTTTAGGTGTACTATCGCTACTTGCAAGAGGGGTGTTAGGCCAACATTCATTAAAAATGTGAAACGGAATAATGGTGAACATGGAGCCAGGGTCAACCATAAGTGTGATAGGAACATCATTCAAAATAAACGTGGCTCTTGGTCTCTGCAAGGAACAAGAACAATTGTCTTCCACATACAGTGAAATATCAGGAGAAACACAGTCCTCATCAACAAAGGCAACTCTTTTCCTAGATGGGTTTTTGCAAACTTTGTTTATATGGCCTCTCTTTCCACATTTCTTCCACATTTTATCTCTTGCAAAACATCCAGCAAAGTCGGCAGCATGACCCATACTGCCACAACAATAACAACCCACAAATTTGGTTTTGCTGTAGGAAGAAAACTTAGATTTAAGTTTGGAATTAGTAAATGTAGGTAGCTTGCTTTTAGTAGCACTGTTTTTAACATCATTGTCAGGTGAAGAATCTTTCTCTTTCTTATTGACAAAATTCCCAGTATCTTCTTTTTTTGACTCAAGAGAATGCATTTCATGCATGCACTTGTCAGATTCCTCAACATCTTTGGCGATAGAGATAGCTTCAAGTAAAGTGGGATTCATGGCAGCTCAAAGTTATTCTTGCATCCCTTTATTTTTACACTGAACGATCAACTGATCTGTGATAAGTTGATCAGTCATGGGACCAAAATCACACTTGATGGCAAGCTCTCTTAAACGAGTGACCATTTGATCAAATGTCTCTTTGTCCTTCTGAGGGAAAGTGAAAAATGTATGCTGTTGCATGACAATGTTGACTTGTTTCTCAAAGTATTTAGAAAGTCTTTGCTTCGCCTCAATATACGGATTGTCAATAGATTCACCATCAGAACCCAAGAGTTCCGGTAGAAATTTAAAAGCATGTTGGCCAGCTTTACCTAAAGAATTAAGTAGAATAGCTTTCTTCCTTGACGCTTGAAATCTAAGACCATCAATGGCCTCAAGATAGTTTTCAAAAATACCAATCCGCTCTTCCCATTCAATGGAAGGAGTATCGCCTTCAACGAGAAAAGCTGGAGGAGGTGCAATCATTTGGCTAGCAGCCATGACGAAAAGAATATATATACTTGCAAAAACGTGAAAGAGTTGAAATATGAAGTGGTGTGCAGATCACCGTAGAATCTGCAAAATGATTGCTACACAATAATACAATAATACAATTATGATGCGCAAATCAGATCATATTAGAAATAATGCACTAGCAATGGTATGCATATCACCGTTGAATATGAATTGTAGAATAAGTACTGCGTTATGAAACAGGTGACCCTGGAATCTTCCAAAGTATGAATAATTTGCTTAAATGGTGTGCAGATCACCGTGGAATCTGCCAATGTAAGATTAACATAAAATAGATTTGCTTAAATGGTGTGCAGATCACCAAAGAATCTGCCAATGTTACATGTAGAAGAACACAACGAAACGAAATTCATAAGAAAATGGATACTTTGTATCTTGATGCGGAGATCGGGTGATAACGGGCTGGAGAAGATGCAAAATTGCCACACGCTGTGTAAAATGCGTGAGTGTGATGATCACTTGGTTGTCAGGTGAGCGCTGAAAAGCGCGGTTGGCAATGGTTGGCAATGGTTGGCAAAATGAAGGTTTTCGAAGTACGAAATGGCCGCACACTGCGTGAAATGCGTGAACACGATTTGGTTGGCAGGAAGGAGCGCGGTTGGCAAAGTGACGGTGAAGCGTTGAGGTTGCCAGGAAACAGTAATAAACGGAGTTGGGAGGTGGTGCTCGCGCTCGCTACAATTCTGCAGAAAAAAACTATAAAATAACAGTACCTTCAGGAATAAAGAAGACAGAAACATTTGCCACCAGGTGCCAATCAGGAATCAATTCAGGATGTGGCATGTGATAACGGCAGCAGCAATTAAATTTGAGGTGGACGAGAATTGATGGATTCATACCCCGCAGGCAAAGAGGTTGAAGAAGAAATCGTCGCCAAAATGTTCTAGTATGAATCAGCGAGACGTACATCGAAGTTGATCCAAAGTAGTAAGTTTATTTAAGCTTCTTCACCAGACCGGGTTCCCCACCTGCTGCCTCCAGCAGCCGCCTCTCCGAGAATGACCTGACTCAATTGGAACACTACTGCATTCCAAGTGTGACACACCAGCCTCGCGCAACAAGAGAGCGGAGGGAGAGATACCATCACAACAGTATACAACTGAGAAAATCAATATATTATGCTTCCTTTTAGCTTGTTATGGTAGAAACTGCTAATATGTGCAACATGGAAGCCACCGTTATAGTGTCTATGCTGTATAGTATGTGCTGTTCTTTTTAATATTTGGAGGTGTGTTTTTTGTGGATTATTTTATTGGCAAGTGCTGTGATAGCCAAGTGCATGGTGTATTTGTGCTGCATTGAATGTAGGAGAGTTCGCTCTCTTTTTGGCTTTCCTTCGTGACTAGTGCTGTTAAGATCAATGTAATAGCCTAAGATGAAGGCTAGAAAGATAGTGAAGTATTCGTCTTACAATATACCATGGAGAGCAGTTAGTGAATAAGAAAGGGGACAGCGTAGCCCCTATAAACTCTGGTGTAGATGAGAGGTCACCACAGGTCACCACAGGTCACCACAGGAATACAGAGTTAGTTGTGAATTAATCAAAATACACAAACTTTGTGTGGTCTACCCATTTATCAGCACAAAGATGTACATTTGTAGCTAAGAATTACTTATTACACAACCACTTGTGAGGTTTCTTAGATGAGGTATGCTCAGAACCATCACTCAACTGAGGTCCGTAGTGTAATGAATACATACATTTAAAGCTGTAGTAGAGAAGTACTCAGAAGCCCACCTTTCTTCTGAGGTTCACAGAGTACAGAGATATGCAATGGCAGCTAAAAAGAGAAAGTATGGTTACAAGGAGGAATGGAGAGAAGCGGGAGGGAATAGAGCAGAGAACTATTGGGGAAGAAGGCAAAAAAAGGCAGTTGAAGCAGAGATCGAGATGATAAACAAGATGATCCTGTGTGATTCTTCTAATGGATACTTCTAACCGCAGATTCTTCCCCTTTAGAAGATCCCCCAAGTGCCAGGCTTGATCTGCAAAATTTTAAAGCAGTTCTCCTTCGTGGGGCAAGGTGGTGCAGTGCAGTTTCACGTTGAAATGTGAAGTGACAGAGTGGAACCACATGTAAGCAACACCACTGCGTGCTGATATCGGTTTCTCTCTTTCTACATCTTTGAATGCAGATGTGGAGCATCTGCTCCCTATTTTGTTGCTTGACAAGTTTGCCAACCTGATTTTCAGTGTGCAAGAGACTGATGTTCCCACCTTAAACTATTGAGTTCAAACCATTCCGTGACTGTTGTAAAAAAGATGTTGGTGACAGACCCTCACTAAGTGTGCCTCTAGCGTTTGAGCTCGGGTATGACTCCAAATCACGAGAGCAGTGTGACCTCATGCTCCCAAAAGCGATTTGGGTCTGTGGAGCAATGCTGTACGTCGTAAAATATCATAAGAAGCCACGCTCGCCACACTCTCCCTCGAAGTTGACTGTGCGGACTTGTTCTTGTTCACATAGCTGATCCTACAACAGGTCCTCTTTACAGTGGAAGTCATCTGATATTGTCATGTGACTAGATTAGGCCTGGGAAGAAACCCTGCCATTTTACATGTACACGTTTTTAGGTTGAGCCTAGTGCAGCGCGCATGCGCTGCTCTATGAAAACGACATCGTGGAATCACTCTGGACTTTGCACACGCTTGTGAGTGTTTATTTTTTGTTGAATTTTTTCAATTGGTCTTTGCGTGCGTCTTTATAGAAATACAGCATGCAATTGGGCAAAGGCGGGTGCATGTCCCACCTTTCCCAGGGAACGTACCCGCCCACGGCCTATAGCTTGCGGTTACGAGCAGGGGCGCCATCTGTTCGACCATCTGTTTTTAATTAGCGGGGTGCGCACCACTCGCGTTCTTGTTTACCCTCTGTATTCGTAGTTTACTTCCCGCCCACCCCAATGCCCTGTGCTAGTTACCTGTTAAGCTCTTCCAGTGTGGGGCGGCATCATGAAAGTCATGGGGGAGGCCTCGGGGAGCTGGAATCCAATCCCCGGTGCCCCCCTCTGCTTCAGAGTCGGGGCTTGTCCGGGCCAATGCCAAGCTGCGCTTCGTTCCCAGTTCCCCAAACCGGATGTCAACCATAGACCATGGCCAGGTGGGTTGGCGGGAGGCTGGTTATAGGCCACGGCTTCCGCGGGGCGCTGGAGGTCCGGGGCATAGACTTTTGTACTGAGGGAATCATTGAGTGGCCATGGTTGGCCCGGGCGACTTCTTAGGCCGAGGGCCTGCCTGCATTGAGTGAGGCAGCAGGAGGCCCAGGCACCCTCTCAGCCGGGGATCACTTTCGGTTTCTCAGCTTGGATGCAGGGTGGAGTTACAGTGACCGGCAGCCATCTTGAGAGTGGAGGTTTTCGCGGGGCTGTCTCGGGTTTCAGATAGGGAAGCATCCCTCAACGTAATGTGACGTTGTGAAACACACACGCAGGCTGATGCAGCATTTCATTGCGGGGCAGAAACAGTCACAGGTTACCGGATCCGTACCGCGTGCGGATCGGTTTATCTGCTGGGAGTGACTAACTCTCAAGCAATGGAAACTGTAAACGGCGCCCGATAGATCTCAAGCTGGAGCAGGACCAGTCACTGCCATACAGGACAGAAGCCTACACCAAAGGGTCTGGCAGTGCAGAGTAACCAATATGAGAGGATGTGGCATTAGGACCAGAACAGGTGACTGCGGGTCGGGACTGGGAAACCAGGTTCGCGACCCGGCGTCAGCTTTGCATCCCGTGATTCTGGACAACTCACTCAATCTCGCTGTGCTTAAAAATAAAATAAATAACCTGATCTTGTGTAATGTAACTAGTGCTCGTTTAAAGCGCTCTGATGCCCCTGGGCTGAGTCCCCGTTCTATAAAACTGTACACATGAATAAAGACCTGCCCAGGAGCGGCGCTATTCACATTAAAAATATAGGAGCCTGCCGGTGTACCGCCAAGATAATAGCACAAGTCCCCAAATAAGCGCTAGCACAGCGGCCTTGAAACTACAAAGGCTGCACTAAATCCCTGTCCTAATAAAATTATAGTTTTCGTGGCCAGAAGTTTTACTTCAGTGCCACACACAACTGTTGGCGCTTACACGACAGAAAGGGCAGCAGTATGCTGGAAAGTGATAGTCTCGTTTTCAAAAACTACCAACCATGCTGAGAAACCCTCAATGCCCCGCCCCCCCTCGCAGACAAATGAGGGTAGGGCCCGAATAAAATTCGACAACCCCCCCCCCAAAAAAGGTCTTTTGGCTTTCTTTTAGTGAAAATGATATACCAAGATTCACCAAGGTGGGGGAGGGAGCATAGGAACAACAGCACAGGTGGCACTAGTGAAACCTATAGAGTACAGCCGCTGTGCACAAAATTACAGCCTACGTACGAGTAAGATGGCTACCAATGTTCATCCAGCCTGCCGGCGCCACGCATCGAAAACCCCCAGTGCCCCAATTCTCCAGAAGCCCAACACCACAGAGAGATGGACAGGACAGCTGGCACTCCCCTACATGCCCATGCTCTAAATATTGGGATACTAAAGATAAATTTATTTATTGGTCAGAGGAGGCAAAACCTTTCGTGACTGCAGATAAATCATTTGGGGACAGAATGTAGCAAGGAACGCCAATCCATGCAGTTCATCACAGACAGGGTTCCAAGGAAAAACTAGCACCAAGACAGGTAATAGATTGTAACCAGCACAGACAGGAGCAAAGGCCATCTGTGAACTTGTGGTTGACTGTAAAACAATTCCATGGGCAGTTTTGCTGGGACTGCAGACCCTCGACAATGACTACAGTAAGTACATGGATTTTTGTATGCCCCCATTAACTCCTGATTGGGCAGACTCCAGTTTTCACTTTAAAATGTCACCACTGGCTACTGTTTCTGCCAACAAATATGACTGCGCACTTGATGTACGATGAGCCTCATAGAATATGTGCCTAAGTCCATATGTGTTGTAATGGCCAAGAGCTTGGAAACAGAGAAATGGCAGAATCATTATTCAAAGAGACTAGAAAACAAAGTGAATGTTTCCAAACTTTTTCAATAGTAATAATAAGAGAACTGAATGGTTTGGATCATGACACGATTGTGCAAATCTGATAATGAATGCAGGGCCTTGCGGAATATGGCACTTCCTTGCGTTTTAAACCTATCACAGCATTCAAAAACAAGCATTGGCATAGACAATAGGTCTCGCCTTTGGGACCTTATAAGTCTTTAGCCATACAACTGTTGATGTTGTAGCACCAAGGATATTGTGCTGCATAATTAAATACTTATAAGGTCCCAAAAGCGAGACCTATTGGCTATGCCAATGTTTGTTTAAGTTGCCTTCTTTTCTACAAAATTACTTTTGACACACATATGCTTGCATGACAGTGCAGTACTAGTTTCTCTGAAACCACTTTGCTTACAATTCCACTTCGTCAGTACACTATCACAACACCTTGAACATTTAGTACAAAGCCTGAAGACAAATTGTGCAAATGTTGTTGTTTGTTATTTGTCCATGAGAAGACATGGCTAGCACAAAGACAATAAACAAGGTTGGCATGCCTGAATCCTCAAAACAGAAGCATGGATGATGTTATTATAAATAAACACACATTTTTGTGCTCTAATTAGAGGAGCACTCTGCTGTCATTGCGATTTCGTCGATGTGTCAGAGTCTTAGGCCAGCTGATAACTGATTACCCTCTGCAAGGTAGGATGTCCAACTTGTGACCAAGACAGGGACCAACATAACTTGCCTTCAGGTAATTAGGACTTTGATTATCCAGTAGGTAATTCTGGGTTGAACAGCTACCTTAAGCAAGTAGGTTAGAGAGAGCAAAAAAGGAGTACAATATGCCCAGTACTTATATGCCCGCATATATACTCTGTTTTAGCACCGTCCTGGAAAGGTTTATCCTTTTCACTGTTGTTATATTGCTAATCACTTTTGTGTGCTTCTGTCTATTAATCATTGCAGAGCATATATTTTATACAAGAATCACAATGGTTCGAAAAATATTGAAAACATCCATTTATGTATTTCTTGTGTACCTTTCTGAGTGAGCACGGGTAGCTGAGCGAAAAGGTTCTAGGTCGGTTACCACGGTTCCTTGGAGAGTAAGGGTTGTCATGTTCGGAGGTTGCCCAAACCGTTTGTTACTTTACTAGGGTTAGGGGTACTCATGGTGGCACTGTGAACTAGCAGGTCTATAGGCTAACATATTCTGAGGGGGTGTGTGGAAGCAGTCTGGCACCATCCCAACGTTTATGCTGTCCAACAAACGAATAGTTCCTACTAAGAAAGTGGAAGCTGTATGATATGGCGCTGCCAATGTTGGTAGATTGGGTTCTTAATTAATGGATTGCCTGAGTAGTTCTCTCATGCATACCCAGAGGACCCTACACACCTCTTAACCAGAGATGTCCATGGTGGTAGGGGTTATCCTCCTCAGCTGAGTAGGTAAACCCTATGTATTGGCTGTAGGTTGTTCAAGCTTGAACTTTTCACTATTTCCGCATATTTTTGTGTGGAATCACTGTGCCGGCACAAATGTCCTACCCCACAGCATTCCCCTGAGTCTCCCAAGTGAAATGATACCTCACTTGTGTGGGTGGGGCAAGGGCCTGTGACTGGGAAAAGCCCAAAACATAGGGAATAAGGGTATAGAACCGAGAAACCTAAGCGCTACTTTTTTTAAAAATAATAGGTTTTTAGCCAATTCTGCATTGGACACCCACACAAGTGAGGTATCATTTTACTCTGGAGACTCAGGGGAACGCTCTGGGGTAGGACATTTGTCCCGGCACGGTGATTCCAATAAACATATGTGGAAAATGTTTATTTTTAGCTAAATTTGAGGTTTGCAGGGCATTCTGGGTAGGAAAACGTTGGGGGATCCACACAAGCCATACCTCATTGGACTCCCCCGGGTGTCTATTTGTCAGAAACGTTTGGGTTTGGTAGTTTCCCAAGATGCCCGCCGAGCCCGGGGCCAAAACACCAGGTGCCCCCTCCCAAAACTAGGTAGTTTTGTTATGGGTAATTTTGAAGTATCCACAGTACGATTTGGGCCATTTCCTGTTGCAGCCACTATGCCCACTCACACAAGTGAGGTACCATTTTTATCACGAGACCTGGGGGAACGCTGGGTGGGAGGAAATTTGTGGATCCACGCAGATTCCAGAACTTTCCCAGTCAGACAGTTGAGAAAAAAGTGATTTCTTCAGCTAAATTTGAGGTTTGCAGGGGATTCTGGGAAGGAGAATTGTGGGGGACCCATGCAAGCCATACCTCGCTGGACTCCCCCGGGTGTCTAGTTTTCAGAAATGTGTGGGTTTGGTAGGTTTCCGTAGATGGCCGCCGAGCCCGGGGCCAAAAACCCATAGGACCCTCCCTTGCAAAACCAGGTAGGTTTGTGATAGCTAATTTTGATGTTGCCTCACTAGGTTTTGGGCCCTTGCCTGTTGCGGGTCCTTGACCCACCCACGTGAGTGAGGTACCATTTTTATCGGGAGACCTGGGGAATGCTGGGTGGGAGGAAATTTGTGGATCCCCGAAGATTCCAGAACTTTACCACACAGAAATTTGAGAAAAAAAGTGATTTTTTTCAGCTAAATGAGGTTTGCAGGGGATTTTGGGTAGGAGAATGTTGGGGACCTCACGCAAGGCATACCTCGCTGGACTCCCCCGGGTGTCTAGTTTCCAGAAATGTGTGGGTTTGGTAGGTTTCCCTAGATGGCCGCAGAGCCCGGGGCCAAAAACTCATGGGACCCCCCCTTGCAAAACCAGGTTGGCTTGATAGGTAGGTAATTTTGATGTCGCCTCACTAGGTTTTGGGCCCTTGCCTGTCGCGGGTCCTTCACCCACCCACACAAGTGAGGTACCATTTTTATCGGGAGACCTGGGGGAACACTGGGTGGGAGGAAATTTGTGGATCCACGCAGATTCCAGAACTTTTCCACAGAAATGTGAGGAAAATGTGTTTTTTTGGACAATTGTTTAGGTTTGCAAGGGATTCTGGGTAACAGAACCCGGTGAGAGACAGTCAAGTCACCCTATCCAGGATTACCCTGGGTGTCTAGTTTTCAAAAATGTATTGGTTTGCTAGGTTTCCCTAGATAGCCACTCAGCCCGGGGCCAAAAACTCATAGGACCCCCCTTGCAAAAACCAGGTGGTTTGTGATAGGTAATTTTGATGTCACCTCAATAGGTTTTGGGCCCTTCCCTGCTGCGGGTACTTGGCCCACCCAGACATGTGAGGTACCATTTCTGTTGGGATACTTGGAGAAATGCTGGTGGGTAGGAAATTTGTTGTTACTTTCTGCAGCGTGAAAATTATGGCACAATAATTCAAGGAAAATGTGACAGTCACATTTTAAGGTTTGCAGGACATTGTGGGTAAGATAACTTGTTGGGATCCACAAGAGAGACATCACCATGTACTCCCATGGGTGTTTAGTTTATGACAATATCTACAGTTCATAGGTTGTTCTAAGATGAAATGTACACCTTGGCAGAGAGACAAAAAGGCGAAGATTACTGCACAGCCATCTATTCCTCAAGCACACACACATACTGGTTGGATTTGGCACGAGGGCGAGTGATGGTTCAGTATATAAAATGTTATTAACAAGAGATTTCACAAAAATGAAATTCACTGTCAATAATTGAGAGGACAAAAAACTGAACCAGTGACTCACAGCTCGTGAGCTGTAAAGCCAGGTCAAGGCCCCAACCGCTTTACAGGCCATTCACACACCTTTCATACGTGATACACACAAGACCATTCACACCACCAGGCACAAAACCAGCACATTACAACATTCACAAAAAGGGACAAGGTACACCCTGCTTCAGAAAGATAGAAAAGACAAATATTTCTGCACAACCACCTATTCCTCAAGCACACATACATTCCGGTTGGATTTGGCACGAGGGTGAGTGATGGTTCAATATATACAGTTGTATTAACCAGAGATGTCACAAAAATTAAATGCACTGTTAATAATTGAAAGGACAAGAAACTGACCATTGACTCACAGCTCATGAGCTGTAAACCCACGACAAACAAAGCACTAACCTCTTTACAGGCCATTCATACACCTTTCATACGTGTGACACATACAAAACCATTCACACCACCAGCCGCAGGCCAAGCACATTACAATACTCACAGGAGCAGACAGCGCCATTCAAGGGCCCATCACTTTCACATGCCCACATTCCTGACACAGCAACCACACCAGCTCACTGATTGCATGGAGTGGCGTTTTGCTAGCAGTGTGTGTAGTGACCAGCAGCAAGTCACTACTCACACAACGCCAGGAAAGCGCCAGTCCACACACACCACCAGCCAAGCGCCAGTCCAAGCACACCGCCAGCCAAGCGTCAATCCACGCATACCGCCAGCCAAGCGCCAGCCCACTCACCGCCAGCCAACCGCCAGGCCACGCACACTGCCAGCCAAGTGCCAGTCCACGCACACCGCCAGCCAAGCGCCAGTCCACGCACACCGCCAGCCAAGCGCCAATCCACACACACCGCCAGCCAAGTGCCAGTCCACTCACAGCCATCCAAGCGCCAGTCCACGCACACCACCAGCCAAGTGCCAATCCACGCACACCACCAGCCAAGCGCCAGTCCACTCACAGCCAGCCAAGCACCAGTCCACGCACACTGCCAGCCAAGCACCAGTCCACTCACAGCAGCCAAGTGCCAGTCCACGCACACGTCAAATTGTTTTGAACAAGAAAGAAAACACAAACCAATTGCAACTAGATACAAAACTATAACTACAAAAACAACAGCAGTAACTAAAGACATCATTCTATTGCCAAACGTGAAACTGAACAACTAAATAAAACCAGACAGTACACTATTAGACTCACGGTTGCTCCCAAAAACTCTTTTGAGTGTGATACAATCTGAAACATGTGGGCACACACAGCCCAGGATTAGAAGGACAAATCGGCACAGTGCATATGACTCTGTTTCCGCATACCTCTTCGCAAGCAGACTCTACATCTCTTACAGGGATTGTTTTTTGGGGGCGTGGGAGGAATTAAATCAGGAAAGTGGCAATCTTTCAATCTAGCCACATGCTCCACCACTCCAACTCTAGGAACACTTGCCTGTTCCACAACAACAAGGCTGCCCATCACAGACTCCTGAAACTGAACAAAAGTCATCTTTGACGCAGGAGAACACTCCTTGAACATAACAAAAGCATTGAGATTTGCTAAATTGAAGAGATGGATGGCCAACTTCTTAGACCAAATGTAAGCCTTACAAACAGCAGTGGAAGGTTCCAATCTCTCATCTACTCTAGCAACGCCACCCATGTGCTTATTGTAGTCTACAATGCACACAGGTTTGCACACTTCAGCAACCTGACCCCAAACAGTCACAGGTGAAGTACGCTCATCATGAATGGTAGTCAGCATGTACACATCCCTCCTCTCCACAAATTTCACAGCTAGCAGTTCCTCACTACGCAAGGCACGGCACAGTCTCCTCTGAAGCTTTTTGCAAACAAGCTCTTTTGGGTAACCTTTACGGTTAGAGCGGATTGTGCCACAAGCAAAAGTGTTCACTTTGAACAATTCCTTAAACAATTGCACAGCACTGTACAAGTTATCAAGGTACAAATGGTGGCCTTTGTGAAACAGTCCTCTTTCAAGCTCCCACACAATTTTCTCTGAAACTCCAAAAGTGGATGGACAACCAGGAGGGTCAATAGTGGAATCCCTACCAGTGTACACCCGGAAATTATAGACATATCCTGTCCTACTCTCAGACAACATATACATCTTAATTCCATAACGTTCCCTCTTGCTAGGAATGTACTGCCTAAAAACCAAACTGCCCTTGAACAGGACCAAAGACTCATCAACAGATATTTCTTTGCCTGGAGTATAGATCTCAGAAAATCGATCTACAAAGTGATCAAGAACAGGCCGAATCTTAAAAAGACGGTCAAAGTCAGGGTTATCTCTTGGCAACGCCGAAGCATTATCAACAAAATGCAGCATCCGAAGCAAAAGTAAATACCGATCACGACTCATAATTGCAGGAAATATGGCTGTTGCCATCAAGGGACTGGTAGACCAATATGAAGCCAGTGACGGCTTCCTTATCAAGCCCATCAAAACAGTCAAACCCAAAAACTTCTTCATCTCATCCAAATTTGTGGGAGTCCACCGGGTAGCTCTAGAGCTTGGCCTAAGTCTGGCACTGTTGTCCCTCAAAAACTGTTCATCATACAAATTAGTCTGCTCAAAATTCTCACCCAAAAATACATCATCCATGAACAACTGAAAAAACTGTATAGGCAAAAAATGTTCACAATCCACTGTACACCCTGCATCACCACTAAAGGCAGGCAACACATGCTGCATCATGTTTTGATCAACCCAGAGTCCAGCACTTCCAATGGGAAGCCTCAAGCCCCAGGCTGCAATCCAGATGCCTCTTGCACCATCGGCACATCAGTGTCCTCCTCTAAAACAGGCACTTCATCCGCACTGAGAGTAGCTTCATCTGCACTGAGAGTAGCTTCATCATCCGATAATTCCATGTGGAGAGAAAACTCACTGCCTGAATCTTCTCTCCCTCCTCTCCCTCAAACACACTGTCAGTATCATAATCCTGCTCAGAGGAAGATTCAAGAAGACTACCAACCACCTGCTGAGCAGTAATTCTACAGCTAGCCATAATGCTTACTAAGAAAGGTAACTTGTCAAACAAGTCAACAACAACAAATGCTTTGTAAAAAAAAAAGAAATAAACAAAATGTAGCTTTATCACACATTTGCAATTCAAAACTTGCACAGCGTGGCACTCATGAACAACAAACCGAGGAAAAATACAAAACCACACAATATATCTCGAATGGATATTTCTGACAAAATATAGCCCCTGGAAGCAGATGTTTGACACATTCAGCGCGCTGGGTTCTCTTTTCTGTTGATTGCCTCAGAGGTATATGAATAGCCTCGGCCTGTTTTCAGCTCGAGTAACAGAACTTTTACTAAATTTTAATGACCTGGCATTGTCCTATGTTGATGACATATATTTGACGAATGATGACCTTTCTGTACACTTGGCTAGAGTAGAACGCATAATTCTGGGATTTGTTCACATGAGCTACAAATGTAACTTGCCACCTCAATGTCCTGTTTCTGGGATACGAGCTGTCAAGTGAAGGCACAAGGCTTGCAACACATTTCTTGGAGAAGTGTGTGCTATTACAGCCTCCGGCTAAGTTGAAGATGTTACAATCCATATTGTTGCCATCAAGGGACTGGTAGACCAATATGAAGCCAGTGACGGCTTCCTTATCAAGCCCATCAAAACAGTCAAACCCAAAAACTTCTTCATCTCATCCAAATTTGTGGGAGTCCACCGGGTAGCTCTAGAGCTTGGCCTAAGTCTGGCACTGTTGTCCCTCAAAAACTGTTCAGCATACAAATTAGTCTGCTCAAAAATCTCACCCAAAAATACATCATCCATGAACAACTGAAAAAACTGTATAGGCAAAAAATGTTCACAATCCACTGTACACCCTGCATCACCACTAAAGGCAGGCAACACAGGCTGCATCATGTTTGGATCAACCCAGAGTCCAGCACTTCCAATGGGAAGCCTTAAGCCCCAGGCTGCAATCCAGATGCCTCTTGCACCATCGGCACATCAGTGTCCTCCTCTAAAACAGGCACTTCATCCGCACTGAGAGTAGCTTCATCTGCACTGAGAGTAGCTTCATCATCCGATAATTCCATGTGGAGAGAAAACTCACTGCCTGAATCTTCTCTCCCTCCTCTCCCTCAAACACACTGTCAGTATCATAATCCTGCTCAGAGGAAGATTCAAGAAGACTACCAACCACCTGCTGAGCAGTAATTCTACAGCTAGCCATAATGCTTACTAAGAAAGGTAACTTGTCAAACAAGTCAACAACAACAAATGCTTTGTAAAAAAAAAAAAGAAATAAACAAAATGTAGCTTTATCACACATTTGCAATTCAAAACTTGCACAGCGTGGCACTCATGAACAACAAACCGAGGAAAAATACAAAACCACACAATATATCTCGAATGGATATTTCTGACAAAATATAGCCCCTGGAAGCAGATGTTTGACACATTCAGCGCGCTGGGTTCTCTTTTCTGTTGATTGCCTCAGAGGTATATGAATAGCCTCGGCCTGTTTTCAGCTCGAGTAACAGAACTTTTACTAAATTTTAATGACCTGGCATTGTCCTATGTTGATGACATATATTTGACGAATGATGACCTTTCTGTACACTTGGCTAGAGTAGAACGCATAATTCTGGGATTTGTTCACATGAGCTACAAATGTAACTTGCCACCTCAATGTCCTGTTTCTGGGATACGAGCTGTCAAGTGAAGGCACAAGGCTTGCAACACATTTCTTGGAGAAGTGTGTGCTATTACAGCCTCCGGCTAAATTGAAGATGTTACAATCCATATTGAGATTCCTAAATGTTGGCAGAATATACATTCCAGATTACGCAGAATGGGTTAAGCCATTCTATGACCTGATTTGTCCAGATTTCTCAAGCACACTCTGGACACTGAGCACACACAAATTTTACGTTCAGTACAAGCTGACATGCTAGCTTCAAAACATTTACACACACGTGTAAACACAAAACAACTGGTGATCTGCGTAATTGCAGGGGCATCAGGGTGCACTTACGTTGCATTCAATGAAGGTGACAATGTACAGATTTCATATGAATAACATTCTTAAACCAATGCAGAGATGCATTTTGCATCGACAGAAAAGATACCAACAGCGGTACAGACTGATGTGGTGAGGGAGAGCGCACTGGCTCAGGGAAAACAAATAACTGTTGTGGCCCCAGTGCCTGACCTTAGAGGCCATCACACGATCAAGCATTCCAAACGCAAAAGCATTACATCCATGTTGGGTACAATGGGCTAACTCACTCACTGCAACAGATGTAGTCTACAGATTTGACTCTACACTACAAACACAAGCCTTTCTGTAGTACGAACATGAATAACCTTTCCCTAATTAAATAATGCCTCGAGCAGAGACGTTTTAATGCATGGGCAAAGTGGGCTCTGGCCCAGGGCCCCAGCCTTTCAGGGGGCTCCCTGACAGCCAGCTCCGTTCTCCAGAGTTTTGCCCTATTGACCTTGAATATTTCTTAAAGAGATTGTTTTAAGCACTGTTTTCCTTTAATTTAAATTTATATGTGGATGTGTGAGAGTCTAGTACAGCCAATTTGTAGAGAAATGTTGTGTTTGTTTCATGCAATTAACATACAAAGAGTTTCTTTTAGATCACAACAATGCCTAACATATAAGAAATGGGAGGGTGTCACAGATATTCTTTGCAGTAATATTGGTGAGCTGTTGCTGTGTTACAATATTGAAAACACACATAACTATCCCTGAATATTAGATGTAAACACTTTTAGGGCCTTATTTATGAGAGGTGATGCATCGCTGTGTGAAAACAGGCATGCGTCACTTCTTAGTGCGCCCTCCTTGCGACATGATGGACGCGTCATATTTACTGTATGACGCATCATGTCGCAAGGAGTTACAGATACATCAGTATTTCTGACTTATCTGTAGGCACAAAAGTGATGCATTGCTGGGGTGTGTCTGGAAATAGACACAACTACTACAATGTATCCTTTCACATGGGGCGAGCCCCATGTGAAAGAGCCTGCATCTGTCTTAAGCCTGCTGTGAGGCAGGTGTAAGATATTGACGCAATGGCGTCCTAGAAGTGGCATACTGAGTTCTCATAGATTTCAATGCACCACTTCTACGAGGCTTTTTGGGGGGGAACACCGACCCTGGCATAGATATAATGTGGTGCAGGGGTTTACAAAGTGACGCATCTACCTAGATGCGTCACTTTGTAAATAGGGCGCAACATGTCACATTTTTTACGCTGCCGGTGCGTCACACAAAGTGACACACCAGTGGCATAAAAGTGAAGCAAGGCCTCATAAATGAGGCCCTTAGAATTTGAACGAGTGTTCCTTTGCACTGTCAGGGACCTAATGAAATGAAAGTGTATTTATGAAAGCACACTGCTATTCAGACTAGAGTGTCCTGGCGCGTAAAAGCAGGAGTGAAACGTGCGTAAAAGACCCATCAGTTATTAAAAACCCAGGTTTTTAGTTCTTCCTGAAAGACTGTACGTATGCGGTTAGTCTCAGAGACTCAGGGAGTCTATTCGACAATTTTGCACCTATAAAGCCGAGAGATCTGCCTCGAGTGCGGGCACGGCATATTTTAGGCACGATGGCCAGGTTAGATTTGGAAGATCTTAGGGCTCTAGATTTTGTGTAGCAATTAACGCGCTTATTTAGGTAGCCCGGCTCCTAAGCCGCGGAAACCTTTAAAGAAGATGGTCATCGCTTTAAAGTCGATCTGTTCTTTTATGCGGAGCCAGTATGGAGACTTAAGAATAGGGGTCATACTAGAGCTGGGTTTAGGTCTCAGGATGGCTCTGGCCACCGCGTTTTGTACCACTTGTAGGCGTTGGATAAGGGATTTGGGAAGACCGAGGTACAAGCTGTTGACATAGTCACGCTTTGATGTCACCAGACCCTGCACCACGATCTTTCTGCTTTCAAGCGGTAACAGTGGCAGGAATTGTTTAGGATCCAGAGTATGCCAAAGCAAGGGCCAGGTAGATTTGGGATTTGAAAGCGCATGGAGAGTGTCTTTTCTAAGACAATTCCTAAGTTTTTGACTTTCTCCTTTTCTGCGGGCAGGGGTGAGAGATCTTTTGGCCACCAAGAGCTCCAGTCAGGGAATTTCCTGATTACCAAAGAAAACAACTTCAGATTAGTCAGGATTGCACTTCAGCTGATTGATTTTAAGCCAGTTAAAAACCTTTGTGAGTCAAGACCTAATCATTGCCCCATCAAGGTCGGTTCCTTTTTCACATGTAAAAATCAGCTGAGTGTCATCAGCGTAGGAACCAATTTTGGCGCCCTCTTCCTCTAACAGAAATGCAAGGGGGGATAGATATATATTAAAAAGGGTAGAGCTGAGATTGGAGCCCTGAGAGACACCTACATTCTTGGCCAGAACCGGGGATGAGAAATGGGGAGCCAGATCTCCTGAGATTTATTTGCCAAGAAGGATGACATCCATGTTAAGGTGGTCCCCCCAGGCTGATGTTAGCAAGTCTCTCCAGGAGCTTCTCATGTGGGACCGTATCGAAGAACGCCGACAGATCGAGCAGTATCAGAACAGCCTTGCCTCCCTGGTCCAGCTTACCCTTGAAAAATTCAGTCACTTCCAGCAGAGCGGACTCCGTACTGTAGTTAGCCCTAAAACCGGATTGGGACTCATGAAGGGGCTCCCCATCTTCAATGTGTTTTTGGAGGGCCTTGTTTACATGCTTCTCTAATACTTTGGATAGGGCTAGAAGAAGGGAGATTGGCCTGTAGCTGGCAGGGTCCATCGGTTTGGAGTTAGCCTTTTTTATCAGTGGAAGAATCTTAGCATTCTCCCATTATTTCGGCATGTTGCCTGAGGAGAGGGAAGCATTAAAGAGCAGGCTTATGGTGGGAGCTTATAGGTACTGGATATTCGCTGGACATGGGTCGGTAGGAGAGCCAGACTTAATGCTTTGGAGAAGGGTCAGTGACTCTTCAAGCTGAAACTCAGGGAAAGCTAGTAAAGATGGAGGATCAAAGACGTGAAATTTGCTATAAGAACTAAGGTAGAAGGTCAGTTCTTCCTCTGAGATGTTGGTGAAGGCTTGTTGGATCACAGAGATCTTTTTGTGGAAGAAGTGAGCTATTTGCTTAGCTCATTCTTCTTTGCATGGCCATTCCTTTGTGCCTGCTTTTGGGGCGGTAAAGGACTTAACTATGCTAAAGGTTCTCTTACTCTTATTTTGGGCATTTTCTACCTTGGTTTGAAAGAAGTTTTTTTTAGCTGCCTTCACGAGAATGTAATGAGCTTTTAAGGTGTCTTTATACAACTTTCTGTCCTCGGGTAGATAGGATTTACGCCATTTCCGTTCCATTTTTCTTCAATTTCTCTTGCTAGATCTGAGGTAATCGTTGAACCATAGAGCTGGTGGGGCCCTCCTTTTTGAGGAGTGGGAAGCAACCGGTACCGCTGCACCAATGTTGGTTCGGAGCCATGAATCTATTGAGAGGGCGTCCGAGTCAGGCAGCCAGACAGCTCCAGTGATGAACGACCGAGGGCGTCTGCTAACATTGGAATGGATATTTTATGGAACATCCTGTAATTTGGGACCCTGTGCCCTGCGTTAGCCCGAGGGGCTGTGACAGAGTTGGGAATGATGAATTTTAATAGGAGGTGGTCAGACCAGGTAATGGGAAGAGGTATGCTTACTGATATGTCAAAGTTGTGAAAGATTTGGTCCAGGGTTGGCCCTTCTCATGGGTGGCCGAAGAAATAGATGGAAACATGTTGCAGGCCTGCAGCGTCTCCAACAAGGAAACAGTTTGAGGGTCTTTTCCATTGTCCATATGTATATTGAAATCTCGCAGAATAAGGCAGTTGTTGTATTTTAAGGCCAAGGAGGTGGTGGCTGTATTAAGTGTAGTAATAAAATTTCCAATTGCACCTGGATGTCTGTAATTCAGAAAAACAGCTATGCTATGAAGGGGGGATAAGGTACAGCGGAAGCCTAAGAACTCTGTGACCTCAATGTTTTCCATCGGGATGGGAGAGCAGTCTAGGTTTTGATTATAAATTATGGCAACACAGTCCCCCTTCCCGCTCGGTCGGTCCCTCTTAAGGATTTTATAACCCGTAGGGATGGCTGAGGTGATGGTAGGGTTGGGGGCTACAGACAGCCAGGTCTCAGTGAGAAATAAAAGATCAGGCTGTTTGTCTATAGTGGAAGAAACTCACAGGAGGGTATCTGGGCAGCATGGCGGCGCCGGATGCCTCTGGGACGCTGACGGGCGCAGACGGGCTTGCCAGCAGCGCGCCCTCTGCGCACGTCCGTTTGCATCAGGAATGTATTGGCTAATGCCTTTGATGCAAACTGAATCGCTTACGCAGCTGAGGAAGCGGAAACAGGCGTGGGCGGAAGTGAGGAGCCCGATAGTAGCCCCAGCCCTCCGTACAATCTGCGTATCAACCGCGGCGGACCAGGACTGGAGCAAATGTGAGATGCGAATCGAAGCAGCTAAGGAGGTATAGGCAAGCAGAATCAAGTAAAGTGCAAGTGCGCGTAGCTAGGAGAAATTGTTAAAAAGCACAGAGTAATTCAGCCACACATATACAATTTAAAAGTATTAAAAACCTAGTAGCAGGGCAGGAAACACTAAATCCTACCTCTGTCAGCTGCGCACGTCCGTTTACATCGGGAATATATAGGCTAATGCCTATGATGCAAACTGGATGGCTAACGCAGCTGAGGAAGCAGAAACTGCGTGGGAAACTGGGGCTCAAATTGGATCATAAATTCAAAGCTGTTCTGAACAGGGGCCCCCAAAATATGTTTGGCCCAGGGCCCCCAAAATCCTTAAGATGTCCCTGGCAGAGACGTTTTAATGCATGGGCAAAGTGGGCTCTGGCCCAGGGCCCCAGCTTTTCAGGGGACCCCGTCAGAGGCTCTGACCCAGGGCCCCAGTCTTTCAGGGGGGGCCCTGATAGAGCCAGCTCTGTTCAGCAGAGAGTCTTGCCCATATGACCTTAAATATTTCTTAAACAGATCTTTTTAAATTCGGTTTTCCTTTAATTTACTTTTAACGTGGGTGATGTGTGAGTGTCCAGTACAGACATTTTGCAGAGAAATGTATTTATGTTTCATGCAACATTCATTAAAAGTTTTTTAGATCAAAACAGGACCTCACATACGAGAAATGAGAGGGTGTCACAGATTATTTGCAGTAATATTAGTGAGCTGCTTCTGTTACAATATTGAAACACACATCACTAACCCTGAATATTAGATGTAAACACATTTAGAATTTGGCATGTGTTTGTGTGCGCTGCCAGGGGCCTGGCCAAAGAAGGCATGAAAGAGATGAAACTGGATCAAAAATTCAATGTGGTTCCGAACGGGGCCCCCAAAAATACTTTTGGCCCAGGGCCCCCAAAATGCTTAAGATGTCTCTGGTCACATGCAGGGCACCTTCATGGATAATGCACCCATAGATGTCAAGTTTCCCAGGTCCATGCATGATATACTGCTCCAGTTCAGGTTTTTTTCACTTGAATCATGGGACTTGTAGTTCCATTTTACAAAGCAATAAACAAGACTGCAAGTCCCAGAAGGCAAAGAAAAAACATGGACCAGAGCAGCACATAGCACATGGACTTGGAAAACTTGGCAGGGATGCACACCTGGAAATTCACTTTCATGTGTTTGGGTTGTATTTAGTTGAAATAACATTTCCTTAGAAATCTGAACATTTTGAAATTGATATGACAATGTTGTGATGTGCAGAACTGTATTTTCTGGCATGGGCTGAATTAGGCCTCAATTACGCTTCAACCCCAGCTTAGATTTAGAATTAACCATGTCTTCACTTCTCATTGACACCACACGCAGTAAAATGTGCACGGATGCTTTGTGCTGATAGGCAGTTTCTAAAGAGCCTCAGAGGAAGTTTGTTAGCTAAATTGTTGCTTTCCAAGGTCTCTTCTTGCACTGTTTAGTATAGCCCTATTCATTCACAAGACTTTTCATTGCTTGTGTACCAAGATTGTCGCTAAAAGTTCAATGACATGAGGTCAGAGGACAGTCATCAATATTCATTTAAGGCATTAGTGCCAGGATGGTGGTGGTATATGACGTTTTATAATGCCGTATTATGATTTGATGATATGTTAATACATTTGGTCATCCTATTCTGACTGTGAGATTTCTATTGCTTTCTATGCTATATTTCTTTATAAAAATGGATATGTTTGGGGGTGAGACAGTTCTTTTGAAAAGATCCTCTTGGTCTCTAGAAATGTTAACATGGTTTCTGAGCTTTATGCTTACGACTGAATCATGCATTTTGATTTAGTTTACTATATTTCTGCCTTCTGTGTTGCACTTTAATATTTTAATAAGCCTTCATGGTTTCTAAATTACTGATCTCGAGCCTGTTTGAGTCAAGGCTCATGCCTATTGATTGCTATTTGCCCACATTAGGTGCTTTATTTGTAACTTGTCAGTTTATCAGAAATAGCACCACCACCTGAGTAAAATATTGTTTTAACTCCTGCTAAGAGCAGGCTTCGTGGTTGGGGTGTGGATCAAAGCTGTTGTCCAGCCTAGATACCTGCCCCGGGTTTAAGGGAAACATGAAGGAGTGCTCCATCAATATTGGAGCTGCTCTGGGCTGCTTCACGACAGAGACCTATTGGTAACGAAACAGAGATCTATTGCTAATCTATCTGTGCCAAGCTAAGCCAATATTTAAAGCCAACGAGGGCTCTATCTAGAAACACTGTGTCATCTTCATACACTAGATCAGAGCAAACTCTAGAGCTGTCCTCTGGACATATATGTAAAAACTTCCATTTGACAGCATCCCAGGGCCAATGGCTATGCGCTGGAGAGACCTGACCCTAGCAATAACATGGCGTTTGATGCACAGTTAGGAAAGCGCCTGTCTTTGAATGTTATGCTGCAAACAAGTTTGGAACTCAGTACCTGCTGTGCTCCACTGAAGAGTGGAGTACATGTGCCTGGGCTAAGAAAATGGAAGATTGGAAACAGTGAATAAATATCAAGCTAAGAAAATGAACTATTGGAAGAAACGAATAGTTACCAAGCTTTGCTTCACGGGAAGAACTGCAACTCTATGAAGAATGGAGCACATTGACCAGAATGCGCTGGAAGGGCGACTGAGCCACGTTGCACTTGAACCCCACAGCTGGAGGCTATTGGTGAGCGCCAGTCCCGTCTTGAGTGCTACCAAACTGAGGTTTTTGTTGACCGGTTTATATTGCTCAAGCTCCTACTACAACCACATTTTGAATGTGTGGACTTTGCAAAGAGTTGTCAAGATCTTCCTGACACTCTCCTTGCATGACAACGCAATATAATGCTCAAAGGGATTTAATGCTGAAGAGAGGTGTCATTTGAAGGACTTTCCGATATACAGCGGGCATAAACAGACGCTGGAAGGCTGCGATTTCAGATACAATTCATGGCATAAATACTCGGAATTGATTTTTTTAATAGTCTGCATACATACACCCCTGGGGATGGCAATACCTCATTTTATAGTGGTCATTTCATTTTAAGTGTGGCTACAAAAAGCCCAGGCAGCCCTGCTATTGAAAAACCCTCGCCTTTTTGTCACAAAGGCGTTTGCTCTATTGGAATATCACATATTTTTAAACTGAACTATTTCAAATAATTGTACTTCGCTGATCGTATCAACTGGTACCAGTGGAACCGCATGTTTTTTTTATTTCTTGAATATGAGAGGCTCACGCCGTTTAAGCCTGTGCTTTAATACGGGGCGTGGCTTGCGCGCCGCGACGATATGGCGGTTTGTGCTTGGGCTCCGTGCTGAGCCGGAGCTAACTGAGGAATAGCTGCTGTTTTGGGCTGCCCCGGCCATCGCGGATTTCGGACAGATGGATAGGAACATGTTATGAGTGCTGTGGAGGAGGTTTCCTGCTTCCTGAGGCTGCTGGCATGCATATTCTGGTTCCTGTCTGACGGCGCTCGGTGTTTCGCGAGCGGCCGCCATTTTGTCTCCTCAGAAGCGGTGAGACGTTTCTCTTCAGCGCGAAGTCGATAATGCCACAGAAGACCCAGGAAGGTTGTTAGACAAGAATTGGTGACGTTTCTTCTATTTTTTCCCTTGATATTGATTTTTTATTTTTTGCCTGCTGCCTTGCTGCCTATTTTGGTAATACTTTTTGTTTTTTCTGCTGATACTTTGTGCGTCAGAAGCATCGTCAAGGCCATTTTGGGGGGCCTCTTAGACTATTGTTAACCTGCCTTTGGGATATTTCTGACTGTTGAAAGGAGCCTTTTTTGATTCCGGCTAGGAGTGATATTTTCGTGAGGTGGCCCCCCTCTCTGTCCCTGGAATCTGCCTTTAGTATTTTTCTGTTCTCCTGCTAAGGGCGCGCTATCCATTTTTGCTCGCTCCCTTATGTGGTATTGAGGTTTCCTACCTCACCTGGCATTTTCTTCTCGGTATCTGTCTGGAGTGGTGTACTGTTCTCCTACTGAGGTGGTGTGCTCTATGGCTGCAAATATGGGCCCGTCTTCAAATACTAAAGACGCAAAGGAATCTAAAGCGTCGCTTAAAAGGGCCAAGCAGTTATCTCCTACACCTGAATCTCCGCAAAAGGACCCCAGTCCCACTCTTGAGACTATCCTGACCCGCCTTAATGAGGTCTATGAAATTGCGCAGTCTACCAAGACCAACACAGATTTATTGCAAGTGGAAGTGTTAGCTATCAGGAATGACTTCAAGGCCCTGTCGCTTCGTGTTTCAGACACGGAAGCACGTATTAGCGGCGCAGAGGATTCCATGCAAAAGCAGTCCAGATTTATTTCACAACTTGAGCGATCAATGGTAGCGTTGCGGAAGGACCTCACTGAGCAAGAAGATCGTAACCGCAGGTCTAACCTGCGCATTTTTGGTCTTCCTGAGGATGTTGAGAAAGATGCGCCTTCTATGATTGATTTCCTCTATCAATGGATTCCTTCCACACTGCAAATTTCCTTCCAAAGAGATTTTGAGCTGGAACGTGCACATCGTGTTCCCACTTTTCGTTCTAAGTCTGTTACGCAACCTAGGGCGATAATTTTTAAGCCACTGCGCCATCAGCATACAGAACAAATTCTGGCTCATATGCGGAAGGTTAGAGTTGTTTCGTGGAATGGTCATCGCATTTCAATCTCTCAAGATTTTGCCAGAGACACGGTCATACGGCGGAAGGGTTTTCTCAATCTTCGGAAGCGTCTCTCTGAGATGAATATCCCCTTTTCTTTTGCTGGCCCCTCAAAATTCCGCATTACTTTTAAAGGTCGCTCTAGAATCTTTGATGAACCTGCTGACTTGGTCTCGTTTTTGGACAATCAGATGGAGCTACAGATGGAACTTCAAATGGAGCCCTCGCTTGATCCTGGTTCTTCTGGCACCTGATGCGGTTATTTATACTGCAATGAATTTTCTTTTTTGGCAGTTCTATTGAGATTAGTCTCTTTTAGTTCTGCACGGTGGTCTTAGTGTCCATTGTTTTTGTTGTGCTTTTGTCGTCTGGTGGTGTTCCCTCCTTGTCGGTATGGTGTATTGGTCTTTTATTGTTGATAGTTCTATTGTATGAACCTTCCAAGATTTCGTGGTATTGTTTAGTGTTGTTTTGACGTCACTCTTCCGCGTTTGCCATCCTTTTTATCCTTCTCCTTCCCAAATTGTCTTTCCGCATTTTAGGTCCTGGTTCGTGTCTTATCCCAGTGTATGACTTCTTACTTTCTTTTATTGTGGTATGTGTATGACTTTCATCGTCTTTGGCTGTCTCATATCTGTGGAGTACGATAGTGTTTATAATATATTGGTGTATAGATTGATTACATATTTGACTCATTGATGAATATTTGTGGCTTATTAATTGCTATAGGTAGAGTTAGTGTTTAGTTCTATGTCACTGTTATAGCATTGATTGCTGTGTTTCGTATTATTAAGTGTCTTTTTCGACTAGGTCGGAATTCTATAGCTGTATTGTAATTGATAGGTTTATGTTTCTTTACTTCCATGTTCATATATTTAAGATATTTTCACTTCTCTCAGTTAAATCGAGTGCAACGAATGATATGTATTTTTGGACAGTTATCTATTAGATTATCTATAGACTTTACATTTTTCTTTTTTGTTGTATTGTTTCAGTTATCTTATGTATCTGCCATAAGACTTCATGGTTTATATATTGATCTATTACTATATGCCGCTCTCCTCTTTATTTCATTTACTTTCTTCACAATGTATTATATAATATCCTTTGGTATTTATTTTTTTTCTCTTTATTCTTCTCTTACTCTTAATCTGTCTGCTTTGGTTTGGCTCGATATAATAGTGACGATAGCTTTTAGCTCTCTTTTGCATCAGTTACACTTTTTTATGATTCTGTTTCGGTATTACCTTCCTATCAATTTGGTTAACTTGTCGCCTGTATAGACTTATATGTTGTACTGTTTCTAGAACGGTTATTGATTCTTGTTCATATCCTTTAGATTGTTCTTCTTTTAAAATGACGTATAATCTGTTATGTTCTGTTTTGGGGCTATTTATGCTGATGGTTTCTATTCCTCATGTTGGGCTCTTTGCTCTTTTTCCATGTCCCCCCCTTGTATGAATTCGGTCTTTTTCAGACCTTCCTTGTTGACCCTTTTCCCTCTTTCTCTGTCTTTCTTCTTGCTCTTTTTTTTATCTCTCTTTTCCTTTTCTCTTTGGATTTCCTCCGGGGATTATCCCGGTTGCGTGTGGAGGTCTAGTGTCTGGAGGCGAGGTCTCTTAGATGTTGTAGTTCATATATCAATTATGCAATATCTTTTTCTCCTGTTAATAGGTCTATGGCTGGTTTGAATGTACTCTCCCTTAATGTCAAAGGGCTAAGTCACCCTGTTAAAAGGTCAAAGATTCTAGACTATTGTAAATCTCTTTCTTCGGATCTCGTACTTTTTCAGGAGACAAAGGTCTCTGTTAGGGAAGCGTTATTTCTGAAGAAGGAGTGGGTTGCTGATGTTGCTTGCTCAGATGCGTGTGGTAAAAGAAATGGGGTAATTACTTTAGTCTCTAAACATTCGGGTTTGTCTATCGTTTCCTCTGAACAGGATACAGAGGGACGCTGGCTACTATCTAAGCTGTCCGATGGTAATGCTGTTCTCTTTGTCATGAATATCTATGCCCCTAACAAGGATGATCCGTCTTTTTGGAAAACGATCACCAAAAAGCTAAATGACACGCCTCATTCTGGCAATCTTGTTGTAGGTGGTGATTTTAACTTACCAATGGATCCTATTCTGGATAGGAATTCTGCCTTTAATTTTCGTCCCCCTCAAGCACATAAACAAATGATTAATATGTGTTCTCTGACCCATCTTCAGGATGTTTGGCGTCTTCACAATCCCACTGGCAGTGACTTCTCCTTTTTTTCTTCCCCTCACTCGTCCTTCTCACGTATTGATTATCTCCTGGTTCACTCCTCTCTTGTTCAAGCTTCCGCATCTCCGATTATTCACCCCATTTTAGTCTCAGATCATGCCGCGGTAACTTTCACACTTAGGTCTTTTGCTCCTAGGGCAAGGTCTCGATCTTGGAGGCTAAACACGGAAATTTTACATGATGTTTCCCAGGTTCAAGAGTTTTCCAATGATATTGAGACATTTTTCCTTGAGAATGTTGGCTCAGTAAGCTCCCCTGTTGTTCTCTGGGACTCTTTTAAATGCACGTTTCGAGGTCAGGTCATTAAGTGTATGTCCAGGAGAAACGCTGCCATCAAAAAAGAACTCACGGACTTAGCAGAGGATATTAAGCGTCAGGAATCTCTTTTTCGACATTCTAAGGATAAATCGTGCTTACAATCTATTAAGAATTTAAAATATGCATATAATACTATTGTCACTAAGAGGGCGCATATTGGTTTTCAGGCTCAGAAATCTAAGCGGCTACTGTTAAAAAATCGTGCGGGCAAGACTCTTGCAGCTACATTAAAGTTCCAGGAGTCTGCTAATAAGTCTTCCCAACTCTCCTCTATTACTGACCATCTTGGTAAGAGGAAATTTCAGACTGAAGAGATTCTTGAGGTCTTTCGCGATTTTTATAATAAGTTATATACCCCCTCTACTCAGGCGTCTTTTGAACAGTGCCAGGAGTTTTTGAAGACAGTGCCGTTGAAAACTATACCGGAGGATGCTAATAATTCATTAAATGCCCCGATTACCTCTGATGAAATTATTTCCGCGATTAAAGCCACTCGTTCCGGTAAGGCTCCGGGTCCAGATGGGTACCCTATTTTGTTTTATAAGACCTTTGTATCTGTGATTGTTCCGAAACTTCAATCGGTCTTTGATGCTTTTATCAAGGATGGCTCTGTGTCTGGCTCGGCTGCCGATGCTACTATTGTAGTAATCCCCAAAGAAGGAAAAGATCATTCAGACCCCAAGAATTTTCGTCCTATTTCCCTGCTTAATATGGAAGCTAAGATTTTTGCTAAAATCTTAGCTAAACGATTAGAATCCTTTATCCCTCAATTGGTTCATCCTTCCCAAACAGGTTTTGTAAAGGGTCGTCTTGCACGTGATAATATCCGTACTTTCTGTCATATTCTAGGTGCCGCTAAGCGATCCAATCTTCCGGCGGCGGCCTTGGCCCTTGATGCTGAAAAGGCCTTTGATAAGGTTTCCTGGCCTTTTTTACGAGCTGTTTTATGTGCACACAACCTTGGTGATTCTTTTATCAGTATGGTTATGTCTCTTTATTCCCGACCTAGGGCTAACATAAGAGTGAATGGGGCCACCTCGTCCTTTTTTAATCTTTGCCAGGGTACGAGACAAGGGTGTCCTTTGTCTCCTCTTTTATTTTTGTTGTCCATTGATCCTCTTCTTAGACTGATTGATGTACATCCAGACATTATGGGTTTTTCTTTTGGTTCCCATCAGCTAAAAGTAGCTGCCTATGCTGATGACGTTCTCATCTTTTCTGATGATATTGCACGTGCTATCCCGGCTATTTCTGAGATCATTTCCATTTTCTCAAAGGTTTCAGGGTATACACTGAACAGAGATAAGACAGAAATGTTCCCCTTAAATGCTTACTGCTTCTCCTCTCATATGGGTTCGGCGGGCTTTAAGTGGCAATCTAAGCAACTAAAATATCTGGGTATTTATTTTTGTTCCACCCTTTATGCCACGGTTACTTATAATGAATCTCAAACTATTCTTAAAGTGCGACATCTTTTAGATAATTGGTCTCCGAAGCATATCTCCTGGTGGGGTCGGTTCCAAACTCTTAAAATGATGATAACACCTATTATTAATTTTGTCTCTTCTATGATTCCAGTAAAGCTTTCTGACGCCTTCTTTCATGATCTTGATTTAATTACCTCCAAATTCTTATGGAATAATAAAAGGGCTAGAATTGCCTATAAATTTTTGAGGAAACCCTATGAGTCGGGGGGATGTAATCTCCCTGATTGGGAAAAATATCAATCTGCTTTTTTAGCCTCCCAGGGTGCGCTCTGGTTTTCCTCGCCCTTTATGCAGGTTCCAGCTTGGTTGCTAATAGAACAGGAATTGGCCTCTCCGCTTCCAACTGCCTCTTTTTTAACCACGCATACCCTTTTCATTCCATTTTCTAGATCTATTATTTTGGATACGGTTGCTGCGATTCGCAAAGTTGACATGAGAGTGGCGATTCCGCTGCATAAAACTAGATGGTCATCCATTTGGCGCAACTCCAAAATTAAAATTAATATTGATCCAGACTTGATGTTTTACTGGGCGGGGAAAGGTATCTCGCTTGTTAAGCACTTGTATGATTCCAATAATGATCCTCTTCCGTTCTCTACCCTGGCCCAGCAATTTTCTCTATCTAATTTAGATTTTTATACTTTTCTTAAGATAAAGGTAGCACTTGCTAGAATACAGTTTCAGCCTTCTTCCCCCATGATTATGCTTTTTCACCTATGGATTAGGTCTGGTCATGTAGCATCTAGGATTTATAAATTTTTGTCGTCCTCGACACTTCCTACTCAAACTGTTACGCAGCAAAAATGGCTACGTCATTTCGAGCATGAAGTCACTGATCATATTTCTTCGGACACTTGGCAAGATATTGGTAGGCTCTCGCTTCGTAATAAAATCGCCCCCTCATTAATGCAATCTAAGCTTTTTTCTATTAATCTTCTTCACTGGACTCCCACTCGTTTACACGCGTTAAGTCTCAAGGACGATAATCTCTGTTGGAGTTGTGGTCTTGCACCAGGTGACTTCCAACATATGTTCTTTAATTGTTCTCTTCTCCAACCCTTTTGGGGTTTAGTTCACAAACACCTCATGCTTATCTTTGATATTGAGTTTCAACTCTCTTTTCCACTAATTCTTCTAGGTCCGTTGGCGGCCTCGGTACCGTTGCCCTTAGATGCCATGGAATTACAACTATTGGATCTTTTACTAACTATTGCGGTCAAAGTAATTCTCATGGAGTGGAAATCTTTTTCCTCAGTCTCTTATCATACTTGGTGGGCATGGGTTTCTTTTTTGCGTAGTGCTCATACGTCAGTTGATCATGCTCACCTCTCTCCGTCTATATCTAATGAGGTGTGGCGGACTCTAGATACGTATGTGCAAAGGGCCTCAGAGGGATTGGTGGCTCAATACCCGTTTGATGTGCCTGGTTAATGCTGTCGTTGTTGCTGGGTGAATCCTTTGGAAATCCTCTTCTCTTCTTTCATTCTGTCTTGTCCTTCTTCCTCTTTTCTTCTATCTTTTTTCTGTCTTTGCTTTCTTTCCTTTCTTTCTTTCCCTTAATACCCAAGTTCATATAGGATGATGATACTTTTTGATAAGCACATCTCCTGACTATCTAGTGTCTCTTCCTTATTTAATGCATTCCTCGGATATTTCCAGATTAATGAACTTTGTAATGAAATTCTAGTGTCAATTCTCAGCTTTCCAGGTTGGATGTCTTTCAGCTGATATCATTTGTATCATCCGTGATTGTATACTATGCTTGTTCTTACTCCCTTAAAATAATAAATTTTTTTGAAATCAAAAAAAAAAGCCTGTGCTTTAATACTTTCTGATCTTAATGGGTGCTTATGTTTTAATGGAAGTGTCATAATTGAATGTTACTGCCCGCATCTGTAGGCAATAAGGCTATTACCACTGGACTGTGGCTGTCTCGGCAGGAGGAGTCTCGTAGCAGCTCCCCAGACAAAAATAAGCAAGTCTACGACTGCTGCCGGCCCGCCGGCGCTGCTTTTCACCCCCACCCCAGCAAAACCTGCTCCGTGAGCCGAACCCCACCCACTGGAAAGACATAAGTGACAGGTGGATTTGTGGTGCAGTGCAACACTTGTTATTTTTTCTAGCAGTAATATGCCTCGTTTCTAGCACAGTGTTATCAGTGGCAGCTGGTGAAATTTGAAAGTGGTGGGGCGTCAACAATGGCCATGACTTTTATATAGCGAGCAACATAAACAAGTCTAAGGGACAGACCTGCGGTCCAGGGTGGGTCCCTGTCCCGAGAAAAAAATGAGAAAAAGATTGGCAAATGGTGCATTTTAAAGCAAATGAATGTAGTGATAAAGCAAGGCTTATAAAGCACGGGGTCGATATAGTCTTGAAATATTAAACACATTATAAACTGCCCCATATCTTACTGCATTAATGCTCCTCTCTGCACGTGGCTGGCAGAGGGTAAAGAACGAGCTGACCTGTACTAATAGTTATTATCTGTAAATAAAATAAAGGTTTCGGATGAACTGTCCTGATCGTAATGTTCTTGTAAGGGTGCCAATCTGTGGTTTTGATATTAACTAAGGAACAAAATGACAGGTTCATAACACTTGTACCACTGAGCGTAAGTGCCTATATCATGCAAGTGGCTCAGAGGTAGGACCTTTTTGACTGTTTTGAAACCTCTTTGTGGCTTTCATCTCGGAGTCCTAGCATGTCTTCAGATCATTAAGCTACTTTGGACCTATGCTCCCCTTCAAGCTCTTGCCCTACTTGCCCCACGCAGCTCTGGACAACTCGCAGGCTTGCAATGGCAGAGTGGTCCCCCCTGAACCTACTTTCATGGTAGAGACCCTACTCTTCATGAAGGCACCACAGTTCCACCATGGTGCTATAATCAATAGAGAAGGTTCTATTATCCACAGTTATGGTAGACTCTTGATCCTTAAGTGATCCTTACCATAAGGAATAAACAGGTAGTATTATGTGTGTGCCTTCGGTAGATGCACTCCTGTGCTTCGATTTCAACCTAGAGCTCTGTTGCACCCGTAATATGAAGTTTCACTACACCATAAGCCTGCTGGTGCATCACTTCGTCTTCGTCACTTTGTCTCCAGATTTTCAATCCACAGACACCTGCATTAACAGCCATACTTTAAAAAAAAAGTTTGTTTTATTGAATTTTTTGCAACAACAAGAAATCAGCAACAAAGCAAAAAGGGGAAGGGGGAACAAAGCAAAGGGATATAATTAAATGAAATGTCGCCTTTTTGTTTTTGCACCGTTAGCAATGTGTGAATTACCGTTTTACATTGTCACAATCATAGTACACTTTATGGCATCATGAACAGTCTATCGTGGCCATGCGTGTGGCGCAACCCATAGACATTACTGGTGCAACCTCGTGGTCCACACCCGCTGGCTGTATACATGTAATTCGCTATTGCATCCCAATGAGTGAGTCCTCACCTTGACCACCGGGTAACACTCTTCTTCTCCTACAGTTCTAAGCCAATTGATAAATGGATCCCATATATCCTTGGGGCGGGATCGGGTCGGCATCAGTTCCCAATAGTGTGACAGGTGATCTTTACAGTATGTGATGTTCCAAACCCACACCCTAACTGTCGGAGGTGTGGACTTTTTCCAGTGTATTGCCACCTGTCTTTTAGCCAAGAGTAGCAGTAGCGCCGTTAGCTTTCTCACTGCCTTCGGTGTATTATGTATATATCCCAACAGGGCCACCAATGGGGTCTTTGTTAATGTTTGTTCGGTCATATTCTCTATATGAGACAGTGCTGTGAGCCGGAAGGCGGCGATTGTACGGCACTCCCAAGCGAGGTATATGAAAGTTGCCTGGGGCAATCCGCATCTCCAGAATCATGTGTCAGGGTGTAGTCCCATGCGGTGCAGCTGTGTTGGTGTGCGATATATGCAATGCAGGTATTTGAAGTGGATAAGCCTTAGGCGGTAGTTTGGAGATAGTTATTCCAGTTGGTTACAGCAAAAGGACCACTGCTGGTCAGTGATGTCAGTACCCGTGTCTGCCTCCCAAGCTGTACATGACTGTGGAACCGAAATTGGTGACTCTCTTTGTGTAAAAGTGTATAGTCGTGTAACCAGTTTACGAGCAGAGGAAACTGTGATAATGTGTTTCAATGCTGGCATTGCCAGAGGGGCCCCGGGAAATGTAGTGTATCTGGCCTTGCATGCTGTTCTAATCTGGTAGTATAAGGGCATGTCTAATGCCGAGCATTGCGATGAGCTGCACATTTGCTGTAGTGTGAGAAATGTGCCTTCAGGGAATAGATCTCCTCCGGTCGCGATATTATGTGATTGCGCTCTAAGTTTCGCTGCATTATCCAGCAATGGCGTGATTAATGGGTTCCCAGCTATGGGCATTGATGGCGAGAACAGCACCTCTTGGTTTGCTCTCTTAGTAAGTCACTTCCATGTCCATCTCAGAGTCTCTGTTGTGTCTATTTTGCCATTAGGTCGTTTAAAGGGTTGGTATAGAGCCGTGTGTAGGGGCAGAGGGGCAACTTTGCCCAGTTCAATGACTACGTGTGGTTGAAATGGCGTTGGGTGTTGCCAGAAGTGCAGGAATTGGGCCTGGACACAATAGGCATACAATTCAAAGTCCGGAGTGCTGAATCCACCCTGCGCATATGGTAGCGAGCTTACATTCCAAGATATCCTGGGCTGTTTCCCGGCCCTTACTAATTTGATTATGCTGGATCGAAGACATTTGAAAAAATGCACCGTTAGAGGCAATGGTATATTTACAAACAAATATAATAATTTGGGAAGGATTATCATTTTAGTTATTGCGATGCGGCCCGCCAGAGAGATTGGTAAATGTTTCAATCTATGCATTCTGTCGTCTACCCAGTCCATGACCCTGCCATAATTTGCCGTCCATATTTCTTCCACATCGCTGTTTATCCAGATCCCCAAGTACCTAGTCAGTCCGTCTGCCCATTTTATTGGGTATTCAGCTTCAAAGGGGGGGTGCCGTCCATTAATTAATGAATGGAAATAATGTAGATTTGGCCCAGTTTATCTAGATTCCAATGAGGCCCCCGTATCGCACCAGTTTCCTGGTCACGGGTGCAAAGTTCACTTCAGGTCTAACAAGGTATATAGTCATGTTATCAGTGTACATAGACACAAACGGTCCTCTAGAGGTGAATCCTATGCCGGGATGTGTGTGGTGTTGTCTGAGTCGTGCTGCTAATGGTTCTGTGTCAATCGCGAAGAGTAGGCAACCCAGGCGCGTGCTCCGCGTGATTTGTATTGGTTTGGATATGAGCCCGTTTACTTTGACTCTTGCGGTTGGCAGGGTATACAATAGTTTGATTTGCTGAATGTCGGTGGGACTGAGACCCAGCCGAGTTAGTAGTGTGAAAAGGAATTTCCATTCTATGGAATCAAACCCCTTTGTGGCATATAGCAGGGCGGCTATGGTTGACACGTGAGGCACCAAGTAATGGAGGAGTGCAAAGAGTGTACGCAGGTTGTGGGCTGTGGAGCAGCCCGGAATAAAACCCGATTGATCCGGTCGCGCTATTAGTGGGAGCACTGGTTGCAGTCTATTTGCTAGGAGTTTGGCATATATTTTCGCATCCAAAATTATTAGCGAAAGTGGAAGGTATGAGTTGCATTTTCGTGGGATCTTTATCTGTCTTTAATAGTGTTATTAGTGGTCACTTCGCGCATAGATGGCGGCAATATGCCGGTTTCCTGGGCCTCCTGGTACACCAGCAGCAGTCGCGGCGCCAGTAGGTCTGCATATTCTTTATCAAATTTGGCAGTGAGCCCATCTGCACCTGAGGCCTTGTCTGCCGGTAGGCTGTTAATCACTTGTCGAATGTCGTCTGCCGTGGATGGGGTGTCCAGGTACTCCAGGTGTGTCCTGCCGAGCCATAATAGCTCCAGCGAGTCTAGGAAGTATGTTATGTCAGTTACGGATGGGTCTGTTTGGGTGGTGTATAGTTGCGTGTAGAATGCCGGCATGGAATGCAGGACTTCTGGTGGTGAACGGGATGGTGGTGCATCGGGGTTGTGGAGTTTAGCGATGTATGGCGATCCTCTGGGTGGCCTTAGGAGGACTGCTAGTGTCTTTCCTGGCCTGTCTCCCTCGCCATGCCTGCACGCTTGTGTGCGTATTTGTGAAAGTAGTTAGACTCCCTCTCTGCCTCTTCTTGGAATTCCGTCAGTTTGACTCTTATATGGGCCAGTGTTGTGGGTGATGGGGTCTCAAAGTATTGGCTTTCTAAATCTCGGATTTCGCTTAAAATTTGGACCGTAAGGCTTTGAGTACCCCTGACTGTAAGGCTATGCAGGTCCCACGTAGGACCACCTTGAAGGCCACCCAAATGTTTCCCGCAGAGTCTACTGTACCCTCATTTAGTTCAAAATATTCTGTTATTTTATTGTGGATTTCCTCCCGAAACACCGAATCAAGTAGTGCATTGGGTGGAAAGCGCCAGATGTATGGTTTTGGGACATGGAGCTGCAATAGTACGGGCGCGTGATCTGAGACAGGGCCGGACAGGCCGTAGCGGACACCGGGAATTCCCCCAGTGCGTTGCACGGGTGGGGGCCGGTTTTGGGCCCCTGGGGGCCGTTTTTGTTACAGGGCCGTTTTAAGCTGCAAAATCGGCCCTGTAACAAAATCGGGCGAAAAACGGCCCTGGCAAAGAGCTCGGCTGCACCCCCAACCCCAGGGGGGGTGGGGGTTGGGCCAGCCGAGCACTTTGTCAGGGCCGGTTTTGGTTCCCAGTCCGGCTCTGATCTGAGAGTGTCCTCGGGTGGTGCGAGGCCTCTGTAACCCATGAATGGAGGTCTTTGGAGGTTAGCCAAAAGTCCAGTCTGGACCACGTGCTGTGTTGCTGAGTTATGCAGGTTCCCTCACGGGCGTTGGGATGTAGTGTGCGCCACGAGTCTATAAGCTGATAGTCGTCCATGATATGTCGAAGTGCAGCTGCCGCCTGTGGGTGATGTGTGCGGGATATACCCACTCTGTCTTCTAGTGTTGATAATACTGTATTAAAGTTGCCCCCCCAACAACACCTCTGCACTTCCCAGGGACTGAATACCGTGCCATACCTGATTGAAGAATTCGGTACTGTCTGTCATTGAGAGGACTAGTTCTGAGCAGTTTAAATCATTCAAAGTTCGTGTCGGTTTTCACTTCCTGTGACAGCATTGGGAAGAAATGCTCTGAGCATTGCAAGACAGTTGAAGTTCGTGTACGTATTCAATTCACGGTCAGGTAACCCAAGGGTGGAGGTAGTTAGGGGTTGTAGTTCAGGGGTCGTGGTTGCGTGGATTTAAAGTAGGAATTTGCTCATCAGGTATAATTTTGCTTCCTTTTTGAAGATAAGCGTAGCAGAGATTTTTCTGATGTATGGTGGAAGAGAGTTCCATATCCTTGGCGCTGCCCCGGAGAATGCTCTGTTGGAAGTTTTAGACTTTTTGAAACGTGAGGGTTTCAGAAGTAGATTGTTTGAGCTCCTTGAATGTCTGTTTCCTCCAGATAAGGTGAGTTTTTGGGCTAGGTACTGAGGGGTGTTATGGTGTAACGCCTTGTGTGTGGTGCAAGCCATTTTTTGGTGGATTCGGGCTTCGTTGGTGAGCCAGTTGAGTGCTTTCAGATGTGGCGATATGTGGTCAAATTTCCTAGACCCTGTTATGAGTCTTGCTGCAGCACTGAGACAGGCTTTTAGAGGGGCGGTTGAGATTTTGGGAAGTCCAGGGAGGGTGGAACATCCGTATTCAAGCCTTGAAATAACTAAGGACTCGACTGCAGATTTGAGGTCGAAATTCTCGAGAAAAGGTTTCATTTTTCTGAGATAACTGAGGTGGAAGCGGGCATTTTTAGTCAATAAGTTGATGTGATGTTGCATGTTGAGGTTCTTATCCAGAGTGATACCTAGTGATAAGGAGGAGTCTACTAGAGTTGGTGTGCAATTTAACGCAGTGATAATTTTGATCCATTCCTTTGTCTCAGTGGAGTTCTTAGGGGGGGAGATTAGGAGAAACTCTGTTTTTTGAGAGTTAAGCTTGAGGAAGTTGGTCGATAGCCATTGGACTGTCTTTTCGAGAGCTAGGTTCATTGTCTTTATCTCTTCGATAGAGGAGATCTTGATGTACAGTTGGGTGTCATCCGCGTACATGTGGAAGGAGATGTTCTCCTGCTGTAGTAGCTCGGTGAGTGGTTCGACGTATAGGTTGAATAACATGGGAGATAGTGTGGAGCCCTGAGGAACTCCCATAAGGTTAGGGGAGGAAACGGAGAGATTGTTGTTGATCATGTACGATTGCGTTCTGTTTTCCAGGAAGGATTTGAACCACTGAAGGACTTTACCCGATAAACCCATCCTGTTTTCTAGTCCTTAGTAATTTGTCGTGATTGACCGTATCGAAGGCTGATGAGAGGTCGAGTAGGACTAACAGGCAGGTTTTGTTGCGGTCAAGAGCTTGAAGGGCATCATCTACTATGTGCAGGATGGCTGTTTCTGTGCTATGTCCAGGTCTGAAACCCGATTGGTGAATGTTCAGTAGATTGAAGTACGAGATGTGTTGGGTCAGTTGTTGCTGAACACATATGTATACAACAGCAGTCAGCTGGCAAGGCTCTGAAACTATTAGCGACCCATGATTTGACATAATCAACAATCTGACAGTTTGCGGCAGTAAAATATAACAGCAAACAACCGCCCCTCCTCCTACACCAAACCCCCAATCAGGTTGCGTATACATCCCAATTAACACCCCAAAACTATAATATACCTAGTCTCCTAGAGTGATTGGGAATTATCCCCTGGGGGAACGTGGGGTCACTGGCGAACACCCCTGCCTTGTACTGCAGGGTGGCCTTGCGGAGCTTATTGCCCTGAGTAATATGGTACATATCCCAGTAGGTGACTTCCGCCCCCCCTCTTATTTTGATAGATTGGTTTGTAATTACATTTTGGGGCCCTATTATCCTCCCCCTAAGAGTAGCAAATGTCTGGTGGTATGTTCGGTGTCTGCGTTTTCAGCGGTGGACTTATCTGCTCGCTCTCGCAGGCTCTGTGCTGGTGTCCAAGACTTAGTCGTTGTAGCTCAGGTGACCTTCCGATGTTGCCGTTTCAGATGATTTCTGCGATTGGTGTGCTTTGGCAGGTTGTGGTGCATAGTTCAGTGCCACCTTTGCATCCGTAAAGATCGTGGGTTTTCCATTTCCGTATATTTTTAGCTTTGCAGGGTAGATCAATCCATATTTTGTTCCCGACTGCTGTAGTAACCTCTTTGCCAGGAGGAACTCTCTCCGTGCCGCCTGGACCTGCATTGTAAAGTCAGGGTACAGGGATATGACGTTACCTTGGTATTGTATGGTTCCCCGCTCCCTGACAAGCCATAGTATAGTATCGCATCTCAGTCACGGTAATTTAGAATCCTGCAAGGAGGGGGCGCGGTTGTGCCCCCGGCGGTGGTCTTGGGCCGAGAGAGCGGTGTTCTCGTTCTATGAGGAACATGGTTTAAAGTTCTTCTCCAAATAGTTCTTTGATCATGGCTTCTATGTATTTTTCCATATTTTGGATGTCTGTGGATTCAGGGATGCCGGTAATGCGCACATTGTTCCGTTGCGACCTTGTCTCCACATCCTCATTTTTAGCCTTAATGAGGTTGAGTACGGAGTCCATTTGTAGTTGTTTTTCTCGCTCTTCTGTCTGCATGTTGTCAGCATCCAATACCCTGGTTTGGAGTGCATCTATTCGGTTTTTGTGTTTTTCGACACATTGCGTGATCCTATCCATACATGCCGCTAAGGTATCTATTTTGGAGTCTATAGCTTGGAGACTTGTCTTTACATCTTTGAACATTGCACAAATGTCCTCTTCTGGGATGGTACCCATTGCTGCGTCCCCTGTACCCTCGTGAGCAGAGTGTTCTCCCTCTGGCTGCTTACTCGCCTTTTTGTTGAACATCAGCCGGGATTGTTTGGCATCTGCTTTCCCCATTACTGATGTGGTTGATAACTGGGATTGGGGGGGGGGGGGGAAGTCTCGCCCAGCCCCCATCACGTCTCCTTCTTCCGCTGTGGGAACTCACGCGTGTGTGGCCAACGGGGTCCACAATTATGCTTTGCTTTGTACCCTTGCGGCTTTCTGCCCGACCTTTGAATTTGCCTATTGGACCCTGTTTGCATTTGTGGTACTTTTACGGGGATGCAGCACCAGTGAGCGATTTCCCACTGCCCTTGCACGGACTTTTCTGACTGGGCACGCGTGGTGTTTGATGTCTCTTGGCTTGTGGTGCGGATGGGGCTATTGCATACGATTACTGCTGCCCAACGCGGGATCGCAGCCGCAATTCCAGCACAGGAGGCTGCCAGCATGTCGGCACTACAGTCTTTCCGCCGTCTAGCCCACGCCTTTGGGTCACTGCAGGTACTTTTGCGTATTGTTTTTATGTCATGCCGGAGTTTTCCCCTTCTCAGCGCTCTATGCGGCACGTTGGTGGGCCGCCCTTCTCAATGACGGTTGTGCGGTCCGATTCCCCAGGTAATTATCCCGGGTGTAACAAAACAACTGTACCTCGGCACTCTCCAATATTTATATCACTATTTTTAATAGTGTAACAAATTTATGATTAAGAAAACAATATGACTGCTCACAGGAAACCAGTCCAACCAAATAAATTCAGCAAAATTCTATTTAATAGCAAATAACAATGTTTCATTCAAATTGTGGAAATCCAATATTCAAGATACAATCCAAAACAAGGACATATATTGTTTTACAAGAGTGTTATTGCTAGTTGTTCCATGGAGGTCATATTCATAAAGCTTCCCTGTTGGCAATGATGGAAAAAGCGGACACGTGTTTCGTTACGATTGTAACTTCTTCAAGGGTTATACGCACAAAAATGGCGATCCAAAAGATTTGGATTGTCCAATATGCAAATATCTTGCTATTTAAGAAACAGAACTGGGAGACCATTTGGAATGTGTCATTCTCTGGCCAGTCATGGGAGATGTCCCCAATAGGAAAAGTGGATTAGGGAAGGATGTGTCCAGCATTTATCCTCCCATCATAGGTGCATATTCTCTTGCATTTGGATTGTGTCAATCTCTGTCCAATACCGGGAAATGTCCCCAATAGGAAAATTCAATTAAGGAAGGATGTATCCAGCTTTTGTCCTCCCACAATAGGTGCGTACTCTATGTATTGTGTGTGTCCCCCACTTTAAGTGGATGGCGAGTGTATTAAAGTGCAAATATCGTTTTATTTAGGGTGGTGGCTGCCCGAAACAGGTACGCCAATGCCCCCACCACCCGCCACCATTACTGCCTTTCTGCCCCCCCAGAGGGGCAGAAAGCCCACTATCCACCAGGGATTTTTTTTGCGCAATTGTTTTTAGGGTGTGGCCTGCCCGAAACGGGCACGCCAATGCCCCCCCCCACAAAAATGACAGTCTTTCTGCCGCCCAGGAGGCAGATGGGAGCTGTAGCCCCCAATCTGCCCCCCCCCCCGGAAGCCGTAGAAAGCCCACTAGAAACCATGGATTTTTTTGTTTTATTAGTGTAGGGGTAGGGGCTGCCCAAATTGGGCATGACAATACCCCCACCCCACCCCCAGAGAAATTCCAGTCTTTCTGCCCTCCGGGAGGGCAGATGGTGGCAGTGGCCCCTGATCTGCCCCCTGGGGGCCAGAAAGCCCACTAGGCGCCAGCGAGTACGCAGGCTTTTTTTATGCGTGGGGGCTGCCAAAATGGTCATACCAATGCCCCCGCCCCCACAAAAAATAGCCACAGTCTTTCTGCCTCCTTTAGGGGTATATCGGGACAAACCCCCCTCCCCTGATTTCCCTCCAGGGCGGCAGAAAGCCCACTGAGCTCCTACTTTTTTTTAGCAATGTGCCTACCTGTAAGTTTTGAACCCTAGCTCTGCCGGCACCTAGGGAAACCTAGCAAACCTATACATTTTTGAAAACTAGACACCCAGGGGAATCCAGGATAGGGTGACTTGACTGGCTCTCACCAGGTTCTGTTACACTACATTTTGTGCCCTTGCCTGTCGCGGGTACTTGAGCCTCCCACATGAGTGAGGCACCGTTTTTAACGGGAGACCTGGGGGAACGCTGGGTGGTAGGAAATTTGTGTCAGCCCGGTGATGCCACAACTTTTTCAGCTAAATTTGAGGTTTGCAGGGCATTCTGGGTAAGGAAACGTTGGGGGTCCATGCAAGCCATACCTCCCTGGAATCCCCCGGGTGTCTAGTTTTCAGAAATGTGTGGGCTTGGTAGGTTTCCCTAGGTGGTCGCTGAGCACCGGGCCAAAAACCCAGGGTACCCCCTTTGCAAAACCAGGTTGTTTTGTGATAGGCAATTTTGATGTCACCTCACTACGTTTTGGGCCCTTGCCTGTCGCGGGTACTTGTGCCTCCCACACGTGCGAAGCACAGTTCTTATCGGGAGACCCGGGGGAACTCTGGGTGGTAAGAAATTTGTGTCAGCCCGGGGATGCCACAACTTTCCCACACAAAATGTGGGAAAAAATGTTTGCAGCTAAAATTGAGGTTTGCAAGGGATTCTGGGTAAGGAAACGTTGGGTGATCCACGCAAGCCATACCTCCCTAGAATCCCCTGGATGTCTAGTTTTCAGAAATGTGTGGTAGGTTTCCCTAGGTGACGGCAGATCTATGGTTAAAAAACTACAGCTAGGCACTTTGCCAAAAAAGGGTCATTTTTCACTGCGAAACTGAGGTGTGTCCACGTTGCGTTTTGCGCCGTTTCCTCTCACGGGCACTAGGCCGATCCACACAAGTGAGGTACCATTTTTCTCAGAAGTCTTTGGGGAACGCGGGGTGGGTGGTAATTTGTGGATCCACGTGGATTCCAGTACTTTCCACCACAGAAATGTGAGGAAAATGTGGTTTTTGTTTTACAATTTTTTAGGTTTGCAATGGATTCTGGGTAATATTACCTGGTGGGAGGCAATCAAGTCACCCCATCCTGGATTCCCCTGGGTGTCTAGTTTTCAAAAATGTATAGGTTTTCTAGGTTTCCCTAGGTGCCAGCAGAGCTATGGTTAAAAAACTACATCTAGGCACTTTGCCAAAAAAGGGTCATTTTTCACTGCGAAACTGATGTGTGTCCAAGTTGCGTGCCATTTCCTGTCGCGGGTACTAGGCCGACCCACACAAGTGAGGTACCATTCTTCCTGGAAGACTTTGGGGAACGTGGGGTGGGTGGATCCACGCAGATTCCAGAACTTTCCACCACAGAAATATGGGGAACATGTGTTTTTTTTGCCAATTATTTAGGTTTGCAAGGGATTTTGGGTAACAGAACCTAGTGGGAGGCAGTCAAGTCACCCCATCCTGGATTACCCTGGGCGTATAGTTTTAAAAAATGTATAGGTTTGCTAGGTTTCTCTAGGTGCCGGCACAGCTATAGTTCAAAAACTACAGCTAGGCACTTTGCCAAAAAAGGGTCATTTTTCACTGCGAAATTGAGGTGTGACCGCTTTGCGTTTTGCACCGTTTCCTGACGCGGGCACTAGGCTGACCCTCACAAGTGAGGTACCATTTTTATCGGGAGACTTAGGGTAATTCAGCTTTGTAAAGCAACTGTTATTACCTATTGAATTTCGATGCATTTCGTCCTTCCAAATGAAAGACATTGTGTAAAAAAGAAGTCATTTTGAAAAATGACCGATAATTCTCATGCTAGTATGAGTGTTCCCAATTTCGAAAACGTGCAAATATCTACAGTTTCTAAACTCTATAATTTGTTCCCATTTCAGAACTACATAGGTGTCTTTTATACCGATTTTTCCATGTATACATTTTCCCATAATAATTGATATATATCCGGTACATAATAAAAAGCCATTGCAAATTGCTGCTCAGTTTTTGATTCTGGGTTCGTCTGGTTCTTGGTGAACCTACAAGTCCTATATATCCCCACAACCAGAAAAGTCCAGTGGATGTAACGGTATATTGCTTTCAAAGAGCTGTCATAATTAGAAGAAGTTACAAGTGAAAATGTTGACACAAAAGGCTGTTTTTTTCCAACTAATTTTAAATTTTTCCTATATTTAACTGTTAGTTTCTAAAACCTTGATGGATCAACACAAATGACCCCTTGCTGAATTCTGTCTACTTTTCTATAGTTTTACAGGATCCATTATTGCTTTCATACCCATTTCTCCCATCAACTGGAAGGAGGTGGTTGAAAGCACAAAAAATATCAAAAATAGGCTATGTCCCAGAAAAATGCCAAAACTGTGTAAAAAATGTTGGTTTTCTGACAAAAGTCTGTCATTCCCTAAAAGCTGGGAAAATGGTGATTTCAGCCCCACAAACCCTTTTTTTGATACCATGTGCAGGGAAAAACCCAGACGCTTTCATTTGCAGCCCTTTTTTCCAATTTTCCCCCAAAAAAACAAACTTTTGCTGTATTTTGGCTAATTTCAGGGACCCCACCAGGGGAATCCACAAACCCTGGGTACCTTTACAATCCCCATGATGTTGGAAGAAAAGGACACAAATTTGGCGTGGATACCTTATGTGGTCAAAAAGTTACAGGGGCCTAAGAGCGCACTACCCCAAATAGCCAAAAAAAGGCTTAGCAAAGGAGGGAAAAGGCCTAGCAGTGAAGGGGTTAACAGCCATACTTAAGTCTATTGGTGCTGGACTAGAAAATACTCCAAGTCGACTCCTCCTATTAGCATTGTGCTCAAGTTAGCATATGCGGAACCATTTTGCATTTAGCTACCATTTTGTGTGATGATCGAAACTAACTTTTGTCTCACTTTGCCTGCCTCAGCAGAAAGCAGCTTCAATATTTTTTTTTGCATTTCTCCAAGGCTGAGCTTCGTTGACCTAATGAATACATGAATTTGCCTTTGCATACCTTTCTCATTAGATAAGCCTGTTCTCATGCTTACAGTGGCGGGCACGGGCAGAGTAACCTTGAGCTCGAGATAACATGTACCCGATCCCAGGAGTATAGCTCATCCTCTGTATCTCCTTTGTTAACCTGCTCCAACTGGAAATTTCCAGTTTTGGGTGGGTCCTGCTGGGCATTGGAAATGTATAACATCTGATGTAATGTTGGTGAGGGTCAGTCCCTCTGTAGCATCTTAGGAGGCTAGTCAGACTGGACTCCGCTCAAGCGCAATACTAATAAATGACTTGGTTTGCATTCTCTGTCTGACCGACTCTTCATTTGTATGGAAGGCTGAGAGGTGGTCGTGAGTGACCCGGGTGACCCTAATCAGGTCACTTCCTTCATTGGTGGCAATTATTTACTTTGTATAAATTTTATGTTAACATACAGCACAATTTGTTTGAGATACCTACACTAATTAATTCCATCATAAGTAATCCCTTAAACTCGCCCCCAAGTCATATGAACTGTACGCTCTAACATTCTGCGCCTGGAGCCCTATGCAAGGATGGCCTTTTTCAAACACTACATTGCCTTTGTAAACTCTTTTGTGCACATGCCATTCTTGGAAATGGTACTCAATGGACCACTGTCATGCTTCTATTGCGTTTTGTGGATATGTTAAAATAGTAGTTACACCATATTCTCAGTAAGCCCATTACATAGTAAAAAGGTGTGTCCGGTGAAGGTTCTGAATCCCTCAGTAATTACCTAAAATACATCCTCTTTGAGCTGACTGGGCCCTAAATCTATAACCAGGGTTACATATCTACAATGAAACCTTCGATAACACAGAACCTTTGTTAAATAGAACATCTGAAAGCTTTCTTGTCCTAAATTGAAGGATTATCTAAACTGAATTGGATTATTTCTCACTGTATATTATCACCAAATGAACAAAAACTTCCTACTATAAGAAATCACTCAGTTGCCTGAAGGTATAGCCTATTTTGGATAAGTCAAACATCTGTTTATCATTCACTCAAGGGTAACCTCTACTCTCCTTCATGTGCCAGTCCTTATTCAGTCCCCTCGTGCTTGGAGGAGACCAAACAAATCCTAGAGCTCAAGTTAAAAAGCGGAATCCGAGGACCTGCCTCTTGCCAATTCTTGGGTTGTGGACAGTCGCACCCACGTCAAGTGAGATTTAGCACCCAAGGCTCCTACTTGATCACCAGACATAGGACCCAAGAGCAACTCTGAAATACTCAGAGTTGCCCTTGTCTGCTATACATCAGGCAATACATTTGGAAGGTCCTCTTCTTACCTCATCCCTTCCTCATTCTACTTCCTACTGCCCCAACAGTCAAAAGAAGCAGGCACGGTCACACGTTATGCCAGGGGGCAGGTTTTGTCCAGCTTCATACAATATGCCATCTACATCAACTACTGCAATTCTAATCCTTTTCTATACACAGACCATGTGATCAAAGTGTTACAGATACATGCCATGACTTCATGGAGGTAGGACACACAGACACAAGTAGGAAAGGACTTACACACACAGAGCTATGAGACCACACATCTTTCCCCTGCAGGGAAACAAAGTAACATACAGGAAAACTGATAAAAGGCATCCAACTTCCTAAAAAGCAACCAAAGTACTGATTCATCAAAACAATGAAAATTGTACATAATTACTGATTACACAATCCCTTAAACACACCAGAAATCACGTTATATGCAAGTTGGCAGGCAAATCGTTAAAAAGAATGATTGTCTTTCAACAAGAACCTCTCCTTCCTACACCAACATGTAAGCAGCCTTCACAAATAGTTGAACATTTAACAAAATATCATGGAGGTTAATTACTAAGAGGTGCAGTGATGAGCTAGTGACACTGCTCAATTTTGCCATGCACCTAAAGGCTTTTATAATGGTAAGCAAATCAACACAATGCTTGCTTTGCTTTATGAAATATGCACTGCTTTGTACCATGCAGCGACTGACCAACTCCTTCATAAATAACTGGGTTCGATCTTTAAGCCAACCACACACTATATACCCCGGCTGATCTTTCGCAAAGCCATGCACCCAGCCCTACAAGGGTGACCAATTCCTGCTGTTCACAACCTGTAGCTTTGTGCAGCCTTGGTTGGCTAAAAGGCCAGGCCTTCTACACAGACTTGCAGCAAAATATTCATAAGGAGCCACCCCCTTTTGCTGATGTTCTTCAGCTCTGCTCAGTGGAGGTTAGCTGCAGGCCCTGGCAGATCCTTCAACCAGTTTTTGGCTGACATGAACCCCCACTGCATACAGTTTTTGGTGATACACATTTGTCCGCAGTCAAACTCTATTGCATATGGTCAAATGCCCATTTTTTATTTGATTTGTTTGTGGTTTACTGTCTAATGTCCACAGCACTATACTAGATGATGTCATCAGTTTTGTCAGTGATGTAATGAGTGATACATCTAAGGGCATAAGCAGTGCCTGATAGAAGTGAGTTTAGTTTAGTATACCTAATAACTGTCAAATTTCAGAGTTTATTTTATATTTTATATTTTGTTGCACTGTATTGCACAGTAACCAGGTTTCCAGTGAATTTTGGAGGGTTTTTTAAACGTATGTTAAGGTTGTATAAGCAAGCCTAATCAGCACTTCACTTCACCGATTCTATTTTTCCGTACTTTGTTTTTTTTTAATCATATTTCAGCACAAAAGGTTCCTTGTGCCTAACCTCCATTTTACAGTCAACCCCCAATGGCCTTGGCCATGTGCAATGGGGGTTTGCCTAAGGGTTCATACTGCCACAGGTGGCAAACGTTGCAGACCATGGCCTCTGACAAAGCACATCAGGTGTTAGCCACTGGACCTGGCCTTTGGTCAGGCCCTGCCCTATGCTGAAACTGGCTTGCAATACGCTATGTGCAACGATTTTAACTGTTTGCATGTGAGTGTTGGCCGTAGGGCCTGGTCTTCAGTCACACCCTGTATCCAAACCACCCCACTACAGGTACCGCACACCCGAGGGCTGTTTTTTTTTTTTTTTTTTTAAGTTTTCAAAAGGTAGCTTTATTGCTCCTCAAAGAATATGATTTAGATGCCTTGTTTCTTACTGAAACCTGGCTCTCAAGTGTATCTGACCCAGCGGTAGTACAAGCCATCCCACCTGGATACGTGATTCAGAGACAGGATCGGGAAGGGAGCAGAGGAGGGGGCCTGGCTATTCTGTTTAAAGACAAATTCAACTGTCGGATTTCACCCGGTTTGATTCCAGACTGCGAAAGTTTGTTTTTTCACTTGGCTTCTCACCCACATGCACTTTCTCGGGAGTCCTCATTTATCGTCCGCCGGGCCCATCGGGCCTTTTTATTAGAGAGCTCCCAGACACTTTAGCTAAAGTGGTTAGCTCCTCCTCAAATTTCTCTGTCTTGGGTGACCTCAATATTCATTTGGACTGTCCCACATCTGCAGATGCGGCGATCATAGACAATCTGGGTGCATTGACACTCACTTTGAAAGTGCTCGCCCCCACCCATCAGAAAGGCTACCTCCTTGACCCACTCTTCTCTAATATTGACAGCCTTGTGGTAGGAAAGCATACACCCCTGCCTTGGTCAGACCATTTCCTGGTCCCTTTTGGTTGGACAATTCAGGAGGGTGACCAGCCACGGGAAAAGGGAAAAACATGGTGCCGAAACTGGTCTAAACTCTCTGTTGAAACTTGGGCATCCACCCTCGACAACTCCAGACCGGTGTTAGGAGATGACCCTGAACGGGACAATCATATAGTCCAGCAATGGCTGGAATCATCCTTAGACACACTTATCCCGGAAAGCTGGATGACGAGGAAGAAAGATAGGCTTTGTGTAGCATGGTACTCCCCCAAACTCAGAGAGCAGAAACAAGCTTGTAAACGCCTTGAGAGACGTTGGAGGAGGGAGTTCTCAAGTACGGAGAAAAGCAAATACAGAGAAGCGATTAAAGTCTATAAAGCAGGAATTAAAAGTGCCCAAGCTGAGTATTATGGAGCAAAGATTATCTCTGCATCTCACTCCCCCAGGGAAATTTTCTAAATTATGAAAACTCTTATCAAACCCCCTGCACCTCCACTGCCTTCAGAGGATGTCGCAGGACGGTGCACAAGGTTGGCTCAATATTTCTATAAAAAAATTGATGATATTTACTCCACTTTCACTCCTCCTCCAACCACAGGACTGTCCCCCATAGAGGTAGAGCTCCGCTTTTCGGAGCCCTCCATTGAGACCATCCCTCACTTAGATATCAACTCCCTGAAGACCTACATGGAGCAGCTGAAATCAGGCTCACCAAGAGATGCAGCATCTCCCGTGACCCTTAATCGTGTTTCTTACTCTGTCGCTCCAACCTTCTTGGAGCTTATCAATAGCTCGCTGTCCTCTGGAATTGTGCCGTCCACATGGAAACGAGCTATGGTCAGAGCATTATTGAAGAAACCCTCTCTGGACCCTGAGGTGTTTGCCAACTATCGGCCAATTTCACTCCTTCCAGGGATTGCAAAGATATGTGAAAAACACGTTAATCATGTTCTCTCCACATTTCTGGAGGAAAATGAACGTCTCCACCCTTCTCAAACGGGTTTTAGACCCCAACAAGGCACAGAGACAGCCTTGCTAGTTGTGGTCGAAGAGGCTAGGAAAATTGTAGAAAGTGGCGGGTCCACAGCTATTATATTGCTCGACCTTAGTGCGGCTTTCGACACTGTTAACCACCAACTTCTGATTACAAGACTGAGGGCCTTATGTAGGTAGCCTAACATTTACCACTTCATAAATACCGAATTTTACCGATTCGGTATTTATGAAGTGGTAAATGCTATGTAGGTAATCAGTCGGTAAAAATTACCGATTCGGAATTGGTCGGTAATTAAGAATCGGTATTTACCGATTCGGTAATGGTAACTGGCTTCCCATTGATTCCTATGGGCCAGGAGGCCCATAGGAATCAATGGGAAGCCAGTTACCATTACCGAATCGGTAAATACCGATTCGGTAATGGGGGGGAGCACAATCAAGGGTGGCAGGGTGTCACAGTGACACCCTGTTGCACCCCTGATTCCTGCATGTGTGCACATGTGGCACACATACATGCCCTAAGGGCATGTATGTCTGCCACATTGCACACTTCTAAGGGCCACAAAATGCTTTTTCTAAGACATTCGTCATTTACCACCAACTTTTAGTTGGTGGTAAATAACGAATCCACACAACACCCACACACTACCCCTACATCTCATTTCAGAATTCGGTATTTACCGAATCGGTAAAATTACCGATTCGGTAAATTACCGAATCCTGAAATGTCCCCCCTACATACCAAAAGCCTGAATACCGGTCGGTAACGGGATTTTTACCGAAAATCGGCCGTTACCGACCGGTATTGGGCTTCCTACATATGGCCCTTAGAGAGGTGGGGGTGTCAGGAACTATACTGAAATGGTTGGAATCTTTCCTGACAGGCAGGTGTTTTCAAGTCTTTGAGGGTAGCACCAGCTCTGAAAAAATACCTCTACAATGCGGAGTGCCGCAGGGCTCCTCGTTGAGCCCCACGCTTTTTAATGTCTATCTGCGCCCATTGGCTGAGGTGGTAAAACGTTTTGGGGTTAATATCATTACGTATGCTGATGATACTCAGCTGATTGCATCCTTGAATAGTCTGGATAATACTGGGAGCAACCTGGCCAGCTGCTTGGAGGGGATCTCTGTTTGGATGGACAATTCCTTTTTAAAATTGAATGCGACCAAGACTGAGGTGATGTTCTTGGGTAAAACTAGCAATTTGGACATTAGTATGCTTTGGCCGCAATGTTTGGGGACTTTACCTCTCCCCAAAACCCAAATAAAGAGTCTTGGGGTATGGCTGGATCACAGTCTAAATCTTAAAGTACAGGCATGCAGGGTGGCAGGTACCTGCTATGGTATCCTGAAAATGATCAGGAAAGTTCTCCCACTTCTGCCTTTTGCTGCCCGGAAGCTTTTGGTGCAAGCCCTGATTCTTTCGAGGCTTGATTATGCCAATGTGCTTTATTTTGGATCTCCATCTATAACCATCAAAAAACTACAAACAGTTCAAAATTGTGCGGCCCGATTGCTGCTGCAGGTTCACAGGCAGGAATCGGCCAGATCCCACATTAAATCCCTGCATTGGCTTCCGGTGGCTGAGAGAATTCAGTTTAAGGCCTTATGCGTTGCCCACAAGGTACTTTCTGCTAAGGCCCCGTCGGTCCTTCGATCTATTAGTCTCCCGTAGCTTCCCAGCAGATCCCTCCGCTCTGAGAAAAAACATCTGGCTATAATTCCCAGAGTGTATCGAGCCCGGAGTGGGGGACGTCTCTTCTCCCTCATTGCGGCCAGAGGGTGGAATCAGCTTCCGGATTATATCCGACTTGAGACCAATCATCTTGTCTTTCGTAAACAACTGAAGACCGCACTGTTCTCCAGAACTGTCTGATTGCGTGATTGTCTGGCGGCTTGTCTCTAGCGCTGGGAGGCCTTTGGTAGCCATGCGCTCTATAAGTGTTAGTCATTCATTCATTCATTAATTGGTAAATAAATAAATAAAGGTGTCAATACATTATTCACGATGTTAAGGTTGAATCAGTACATCGTAGTATATTACATTAGCAATGAATTGGATTGATAGGTACAAGCATAGAAAACGGAACAAAATGAATGGAGTATCATGAAAAGAAAACCAGTTATATTAAATAAGCTAGGAACGTATAAGGGAGTCAAGGGGGTTTAAGAACTTCCTGCTGAGAGGGCTTCAAATGGAAATGACGTCTGGCACACTCATCTAAAAACAATGTAACAGGAGACCACAATTCCAGACGTTTCGGTGCCAAATGTAAAGGATAAACAAAGGAAGTGTCCAATCTATGATTATGGCAAACAGCATACCACCATGCTTTGTAAGAAATTTTTGTGAAATCTTTCCAATTAGCCGTAAATTGCTGAAAAGCAACCGCAAGCAATAAATCAATAATTTTGACATTAAGTGTAACTTTCTCCCAGCAAAATGAAAGACTACCTAAAAAAACATGGATAATGGAAAAAGAAATGTCAGTTCCAAAAATTAAATTAACTTGGGACCATACCTGTTTCCAAAAATTATATACAGTTGGGCAGAAAATAACATATGTAATAAATCTGCATTTGGAGAAGAACATGTCCAGCAAGTATCCGGTGTATTCGTAAACCTTTTACTTAAGACATTTGGTGTAAATAACAACCTATTATAAACAAAGAATAACGTTTGTACTATGTTAGCTGCTCTAGAGGATTTAAGTATCTTAACCCATATACTGTTCCAAAGAGATATTGGCCAGGATAATACTAAATCCCTTTCCCAAGCCTCCTCTATTTTGGATTTCTGTCTAGGGTTGCTTGTATTCCGTAGATAGCTATAGATAATAGAGGCTTTAGGGATAGTTTTCAGCAGGGTATGAAGATGTGAGGAGGGTCTGGAAATAGTGGAAACAGTAGGAGTAATGGATAACTTGGTATAAGTATCAATCACTACTTTCTTGAGTAAATTATATTTATGAAAAAATGTGGGCGGTAAGCTAAATGATTGACTGAGTGAGGAAAAGGGCAGGAAATCTGAGTTGGAGAATAATTTGATGAATCCATATTAAACCTTTTTGTCGCCAACTTTTCCAATAGAATGGCTTATTGTGGATAGTCAGGGATTTGTTATGCCAAATTGTAGAATTAAGAAAGGAGTGAACGGTGATAGGTGTAGAAGCATGTGTAGTATCCAAGAGTTTGGAGGTCAGCTTAATTATGGGAGTGGATACACTCTGTGGTTTGCGTGAGAAAGAGAGGTATTCAGAAAAAGAGAAGGGGGATAAGAAAAGACGCTCAATCATAGTCCATAAAGGACAGTCATCTGTAGGACCAAGTAGCCAAAGTGAAGCTTGACGCAAAAGAAATGCTTTGTGATACGCCTGGAAGTTGGGAAAGTTGACCCCCCTTCTATTTTTGGTCGTTTCAATTTAAGTAGCGACATTCGGGACTTCTTTTTATTCCATACGAAGGAAGAGAGGGTTGAATTAATTTTCATGAAGAATTTAATGGGGATAGACACCGGGATATTAGAAATAGTATATAATATTATAGACGATAGCATCATTTTTATAGTGTCTAGGCGACCCCACCAGGATAAGTAAAGAGGATGCCACTTAGTAGTTAAATCCGAAATCTTTTGTATGCATTTATTCATACATAAAGCTACTGTATCAGAAATTGAAGAAGTAACATGTAGACCTAAGTATTTAATATGATTGGGACTCCAAGTAAAGTTAGAAGCACTGAAATCCGACTTAAATGTGAACTTATTTAAGGGTATAATTTCACATTTATCTTCGTTTAATTTGTATCCGGAAATAAGGGAATAAGCTTGCTCTTCCGCCAAAAAGGCAGGAATCAAATCGTTCGGCTTTGATATAAAAAGCAAAATGTCATCGGCATAAGCCGCAAGTTTAATATGGGAATTAGGAGTTAAAAAGCCTTGTAATTTTGGGTTCTGGCGTAATTTAGAAAGAAAAGGTTCCAATGCCAAATTAAAGAGAAAAGGGGAAAGAGGGCAACCTTGACGTATACCTCTCTGTAAATCAAAAAATGCGGAGACTAACCCATTAGCGCAAACCGCCGCCCGGGGGTTAGAATAGAGAAGAGAAATCAGGGATATAAATTTAGGGCCAAAGCCAAACCAATGAAGTGTGTGGAATAAATGAGGCCACTCAACTCTATCAAACGCCTTCTCGGCATCTAATGCTATCGCCGCTAAGAAATAATCTAGACGAGAGGACTTAGATAAAACATTAAAAAGGATCCTTGTATTATCGGTAATGAATCTGCCTTTGACAAATCCAGATTGCTCTTTCCCTAACAGATCAGGTAAGTAGGAGTCTAATCGAATGGCCAGAGTTGTAGCAAAAATGTTGTCATCAATATTAACCAAGGATATGGGCCTATAGTTGTTACAGTGTTTAGAGTCTCTGCCAGGCTTGGGAATGAGACATATATGTGCTTCTGAAAAAGAGCCTGAGGAACTGCCCACCGTGGTGAAAGAAGTAAGTAGGGAGTGTAGCCTAGGCAATAAGAGTTCAGAGAAGTGTTGGTAAAATTCTACAGTGAAACCATCCGGTCCCGAGGCTTTGTCTTTTTTAAGATGTTGCAAAGCTATTAGTAATTCTTGACCGGTTAAGTCAAGCTCTAAGGAGGAAAAATCAGGTATGCTATGTGGAGATTTCTGGATGTTGGGAAAAAAATGAGAAAGAGAAGTATTAGAAGGTTGTGATTCGGAAGTGTATAATGACTTGTAAAAAAGGGAAAACTCATTCAAAATTTCAGCATCCTTAAATTGTAATACTGATTGAGTGTCATGAATAGATTCGATATTCAACTTATTGTGCTTAACTTTTAAATAATTGGCTAATATTTTCCCAGCTTTATTTTTACCCCCATAATATTTTGCACTTGACTTTAATAAATATAACGAGGCATCTTCCGTTGATTTTTTATTGAATTGTAATTTGGCATTTACGAGGGCTGTGAGACAATCTTTTGAAGGTGAAGTGTAATATGTATGTTCCAAACGCTTATTGTCCTGAAGGAGATCTTTAGTGAACTTACGGGAAATTTTCCTTTGAGGCAACAAAACCTATTATGAAATCCCTTGCCGAGGCCTTAAATGCATCCCATATCGTGGCAAGTGGCATAGAAGGGGTTCGATTTATTTCAAAGAACTCATAAGAAAATGTAGTGAGGGAAGCAGTACATTTCTGAACTAAGAGGAGGGCATTATTAAAATGCCACCTTCTAGGACCAGTGACCTGGGGAAGGTCTTCATACGTCGAGGCCTATTGAAACTGGAGCGTGATCTGACAATAAAATAGGGCCAATCTCAGCACTTGTAAGAGTTTGCGAGATATTATGTGATACAAATATATAATCAATTCTTGACTGAGTATGCTGAGAAGAGGAATAAAAAGAATACTCTCTAGTGGTCGGATTGCAAAGACACCATGCATCCAGGAGTTTATATTGGGAAATAACCTGCACAAAAGACTTGTGTGATTTATTAGGAACAAAGGGGGATTTTGAATTTCTGTCAAGAAACGGATCAAAAATTTGATTACAGTCACCAGCTAATATGAAATTATCTTGAATACATTGTGTAATTTGTTTAGCAAAAATGGGCCAAAAAGGAGGGTGTACCACCTGTAGGGGCACAAATATTTAAAAGAGAGACAGGAACCCCCTTCAAGGATAGTTTGACATTCACCCATCTGCATCTGACTCTTGAGATACAAGTGAAAACGAAAGGGACTTACGACATAATATCATTACTCCGTTACGTCTTCCGTCCCCTGGGGAGAAAAAGATCTCCCCTACCCATCCTCTTTTTAACTTTATTGACTCTGGGGCCGAGGGATGAGTTTCCTGTAAAAAAACAATGTCAGCGCCCAATTTAGCTAAATGAGTCAGGACTTTCTGCCTCTTGATGGGAGAGTGTAAACCCTTAACGTTCCATGCAATCAACTTTAATGACATTAGTAATGGTAAGTAAGATGAACCAAAGTTGTCAAAAATAAATCCAATTCATGAAAGTGATTATAAAAAGTATGAAAAAAGGAGAAGAAGTTGAAAAGAATAAATGCAATATTGAAGTAAGAAAAAGTATAAGTATCAAAAAACCTGAAAAAAGAGCAAGAGAAGAAGATATGAAGGAGGAGAGGGAAAGACCAAGTAGGAAGGCAGTAAAAGGATAAGAAGATAAGAGAAATAGAAATTGTATTGACCGCAACATCAACAAGAGTGAAAAGACAATAAGGGATGAACAAACCAAGGACACCATCAAATTAGGAAATACGAATCAATAGAAGAAAACAAAAAACAACAAAGACTACAACGAACAGATCCACGATAGGACATGAAGGTAACATACCTACAGAAGAGGACTCAAAAATATACGAGGGGGGGATGAAACCACTTGGAGAGGGCCAAAAATCCGAGGGAGCCAAACGGAGGATCAAGGAGACATCACGACAAGGGAGTATAAAACCTGTAAATGCGACAAACAAAAGTATTAAAATTGAATGAGAAAGGAGGAGAATTAAACAAGCGATTAATCAAATATTGAACAATAATAGCAACGATAAAGAGAACAAATTTAGGCGGGAAGTATAACTCTGTAGAAACAACAAATATGACGAAAGAAAAATCTATGAAGGATACAAACTCACAGATCAAGATATCATAAGAGAAACATCAAAAACCTGGGAACCTGTGAAAAGAAAAATTGTTATGTGATAGAAGAGGTCGAAGGTGCAGAAAAATCCATGGCATTCGTTTTGCAGGAATTGATGCTCTGTAGCCTTGCCGGGTCTTCATACGTCGTAGTTCTATTGTTATACGTAACCTTAAAAAGACAAGGATGGAAAAGGCCATAGCGAGCTCCCATGGAACGGAGATCAGCTCTCATGCCGAGGAAAGCTTTGCGTCTACTAGCATTAGCTTTAGCATAGTCCTGCACAAAGAATAGAGATGAGCCTGACCATGTAAGTCTTGGGGAAGCTTTGACTGCAGAAAGGACTTTCAGCAAATCAGTATACTCCAAGAAATATAAAATGACTCCTCTTGGTCTCTGTGGGGAAGATACGCGAGATGGAGCCCGTCCCAACCTGTGAGCTCTTTGGATGTTGAGTAAAGTTTCATAAGACAGATGAAGAAGTTTAGGGAGGAAGGATTTGAAAAAGGAGATTGGGTCGGATCCTTCAAGACCTTCTCCCAAGCCATAAATGCGTAGATTGTTCCGTCTATTCCGGTTTTCAAGTTCCTCGACCTGCTGCTGAAGCGTGCATTCTTATCACATAAAGAGGGGGGACCGGGAGCGTAATTAGAGAGTAGGTCCAGTACCCGTGCTCCCTCAGAATCACTTAAATATTATGAGAGGGTAACTGTTCCTAAGGGAAAATGGTTGTGTGTGCTCTCACGATGTGGTGTGGGGAATTTCTCCTTTTGTATATAGTGCCCTCACACACCCTTTCGGGTGTCTTGCTTCATCATAGGGCGTTGCTCCTCGTGGGGGTGGCGCTGCAGTCCCCCACGGGCCCCGCAAGAGGGCTCTTTGGCGGAGATCTTTTGGTTGGAGACGCCGCAGTTGTGCATGGGTGTGTGTGGGCCTATAGGAAGACAGGTGGGTGGTGCGATTTTAAAAAATTGCTGGGTAGAGTTTCAGACCTTTATTCACGGCTCTACCTGGCAAATGGTTAAAATTAATGATCCTGGAGCTACTCTTAGCAAAAGAAATAAAAGAGGGCAGATTCTGGAAAGTAACTGCTGCTCTCAGGAAGGTGAGTGGGGAGCCTACTGGTGAGTGGTCAACATGTTTCGCGCTTACGGGTGGGTCCTTAAGGGATCCCAAATGCGCTTCGTCAGGACCTAAAACAATTAAAAAGTGAGTGAAAGTGTTTGTGAATAAACAGAATAACAGGTTTCAGTAAAGTGTGGTTCTGTAGACCTGTTGTACCTCAATATTAAGGTTGAACAGCGTCCTTGCGCTGAGAGGTTTACCTTTCTTTTCTGGAAACCTTAACCCAACCTGGTATGGTAGAGGAAAAATGGAGAGACACACATGGACAGGGGAGAGGGAGAAAAATATGCAAAGAAAAATAACATCAAGGTAAACATTTGTACATTGTATGTTAAAAATGCCATATAGGCAGCACAAGATAGTTAAAATGCAAGCCATGCTTCTAAAGTTAACATAACATGCGCGTGTGACGGACTCGTTTGTGAGGACTATCACATCAATGTGCCTCGAATCCGTTACTGTGCAGTGAGAGTGTCGTCGTATTCGAGTGCCTCACTTGTCCAGCTGTTCGTGTGAGGCAAACAAATTGCCCCGTACATACTGTCATTATCGTGGGTATAACAAGAGACGAGCAGTATCTCTACAGTGGTGTGTTCGTTATTGTGAAGATAACACAAATATCTGTATCCGTGAAACAGTGATAAAATAAATGGTAAAAAACTAGATTTCCAGTTGAAGCCTACCCTCGAGTTGTAGGGATTAGGGCTCCATCAGCAATGTGGAGTCAGCAATAGGAGAAACTAACAGAGGGGGAGACAGAGCGAAGTGTCATGGTCATCGGTATCTATATCGGACCTTAAAATAGCGCAGCTAGGCTCACCTCTTTAGTCTGGAAATACTCACACGTGCTCCTTTGCCCGGGACGTGGTAACCTACCCCTTCTCCGTCTATCGCTGGAATGGATAGCGATAGAGCGAAGTCGTTTTGCTTATATGCGATTTCTTGTGCTGCACTGTTCTGATTGGGGGTTGTCCCTGGGCCGAAGAACATCATTCGTCAGGCACACAAGAGAGCCAAAAACAGTACTAGGGCAGCTCTGCTTGAGACCAAAGAAAAACCTGTACTAGACACAATGACCTGTGTCACCACATTCACTCCAAGCTCGAACAGTGTGCAAAGAGCAATCAAAAGACATTGGCCTATACTAAATTCCGGTTCATTCGAACCAGGACCACCACCCCTTTTCGCATTCAAACGCACAATGAATCTGAAAGATCATCTAGTACATACAAGGCCGAAACCACTAACCACACACCAATCTACACTCTGGTCTCTACCACCTGTAGTAGGCCACTACCCTTGCGGCTCTTGTTCGAGCTGTGCAGAAACTACGGTTTCCAAGGAAATCGATTTGGGCCTCAATACACCGTGGCGTCAAATGAGACACACTAACTGTAACACAACTAATTGTGTCTACACCATAGTGTGCCCATGTAACAAGAGGTATGTAGGAATGACTACTAGAGCAGTCAAGGTCCGCATGGGGGAACATAAAAGCACCATCAGACGAGGCAAGACCAACACCAAACTGTTGACACACTTTGCAGAGGAAGGACACACCGCGAATAGTCTAAGATGGACCATCATTGACTCCAATCCTCACTGGACAAAACAGACCTTGTTCAAACAGAAACAACGATGGGTCCATAGACTGAGATGCGACACAATAGGTCTGAACGATGAAATTCCATGGGTGGAGTTGACATAACATCTACATACCAACTCAGACTATGTTCACTATAATATCTGAATATTGTTATTGCATACCCCCAGTTGCTGAGAAGTCTGTCTCTGTCATACACGCAAAACACTCTTCGATACGACCAAGTAGCGGATAATGAAGGCCATTATAACACTCTCAATACGGTTTAGAAAACCCCTTTTATTTGAAAAAACATGTGGTGTATTTGCGCTATTTTTGAATGATGGGACACGACAACGGCTTCAATTTTCACAGAGTCTTCATCTGTCACTAGCTCTCCACAGAAGCCCCTATAGGTTTCCCTTTATCAAGAACTTTGGCTTTCTACACTAAAAACTTTATTGACTTTCAATAAATACACACGAGCGATTTTTTCATGAATGCGGGTAGTTACCCCAACGTGACAAAAAACAACCGATCCCCCCAAAAAACGGAGCTTAGATTCCGGTATGAACGGCACTCTATGATAACAGAGACCACAATTTATACGACGCTCCCTCCTACATCAGGAAGCGTCTCAATCTCGCCAGACTCACCATGACAACCAACCACATAACGATTAGATTGACGGTCACTCCCTAGACGCTACCACGTCTTCGAATAGCGTCCTATTTGTTGCCATAGTTACCTTCTTACCCAATCACGCAACGTAGTGACGTCATCTGTCTGCGCCCAGGGACAACCCCCAATCAGAACAGTGCAGCACAAGAAATCGCATATAAGCAAAACGACTTCGCTCTATCGCTATCCATTCCAGCGATAGACGGAGAAGGGGTAGTTTACCACGTCCCGGGCAAAGGAGCACGTGTGAGTATTTCCAGACTAAAGAGGTGAGCCTAGCCGCGCTATTTTAAGGTCCGATATAGATACCGATGACCATGACACTTCGCTCTGTCTCCCCCTCTGTTAGTTTCTCCTATTGCTGACTCCACATTGCTGATGGAGCCCTAATCCCTACAACTCGAGGGTAGGCTTCAACTGGAAATCTAGTTTTTTACCATTTATTTTATCACTGTTTCACGGATACAGATATTTGTGTTATCTTCACAATAACGAACACACCACTGTAGAGATACTGCTCGTCTCTTGTTATACCCACGATAATGACAGTATGTACGGGGCAATTTGTTTGCCTCACACGAACAGCTGGACAAGTGAGGCACTCGAATACGACGACACTCTCACTGCACAGTAACGGATTCGAGGCACATTGATGTGATAGTCCTCACAAACGAGTCCGTCACACGCGCATGTTATGTTAACTTTAGAAGCATGGCTTGCATTTTAACTATCTTGTGCTGCCTATATGGCATTTTTAACATACAATGTACAAATGTTTACCTTGATGTTATTTTTCTTTGCATATTTTTCTCCCTCTCCCCTGTCCATGTGTGTGTCTCTCCATTTTTCCTCTACCATACCAGGTTGGGTTAAGGTTTCCAGAAAAGAAAGGTAAACCTCTCAGCGCAAGGACGCTGTTCAACCTTAATATTGAGGTACAACAGGTCTACAGAACCACACTTTACTGAAACCTGTTATTCTGTTTATTCACAAACACTTTCACTCACTTTTTAATTGTTTTAGGTCCTGACGAAGCGCATTTGGGATCCCTTAAGGACCCACCCGTAAGCGCGAAACATGTTGACCACTCACCAGTAGGCTCCCCACTCACCTTCCTGAGAGCAGCAGTTACTTTCCAGAATCTGCCCTCTTTTATTTCTTTTGCTAAGAGTAGCTCCAGGATCATTAATTTTAACCATTTGCCAGGTAGAGCCGTGAATAAAGGTCTGAAACTCTACCCAGCAATTTTTTAAAATCGCACCACCCACCTGTCTTCCTATAGGCCCACACACACCCATGCACAACTGCGGCGTCTCCAACCAAAAGATCTCCGCCAAAGAGCCCTCTTGCGGGGCCCGTGGGGGACTGCAGCGCCACCCCCACGAGGAGCAACGCCCTATGATGAAGCAAGACACCCGAAAGGGTGTGTGAGGGCACTATATACAAAAGGAGAAATTCCCCACACCACATCGTGAGAGCACACACAACCATTTTCCCTTAGGAACAGTTACCCTCTCATAATATTTAGCTGAAGCGTGCATACCTGGGACTTGAGTTGAGAGACTGTGGTGCAAGTTTCTTTTAAGGAAGCAACAGTATTCTCAACCGCGGCGACCCTCGTATCCATTTGAAACCAATTATCTGTGAGAGTCTACAACTTATTGTTGGTTTCTTCCATAAAAGGTCAGAGGGCTCTTATCTCCTCAAGTAGGAGCTCCATAGAGACAGGTGATGCTGACTTAGGCGGTGAAGGGGGGTCTCTTTTAAGGCGTTTGGAGATAGATTTCCCAGGGGCGCCAGATGGAGGATCCATATTTGTCTCAAAGCACTGAGAAGTGAATGATAGGGAGTCTTCAAACTTGGAAAATTCTGATTTTTTTTTTGAGTTTATTAAGATATGCTGCTTGGAAGAGGGAGGCCGAGTCGCTCTTATTCTGCCCATAAATCAAGAAGGAAAAATAAATAAATAAATAAATAAATTTCCTCCAAAAAAACTTCCCATAAATGAAGAAGGGTACTTCGTGAGGAAGAGTGCCGAAGTTTGCAAAATGGCCGCTCATATCCAAAAAATACCGAGACTTCGCCAACAGTATCAGTAACATTGAATTATCTTGAAGTGTTCAAAAAGCTAAGTGATGCCACAATTCTATAGAACAACCAGTGCGAAGAATTATGAACAAAAGGAGCCAATTCTCAGTCAGCCATGTACGGAAAAGGACGATGGAGTTTCTGACAAACTTAAGTGAACACCTCAAAATGGCTGCCAGACCCCAGCACCTCACATCATGTAAAAAAAAATACTTAAGAACGTTGTGCAGCATCAAAGATGGCTCCATAAAGAGAAAAACAGCATATGACAAGGATGAAATAGTCCTGGGAGCATCATGAGACACTTAATGAAGCAAATGTATGCGTTTTGAAGTGAAACGCGATCGCGGCAAATTTTCAAAATGGCGGCCGCGGAATAGCGCGACCGATGTGAGGCACACTTATGCAAAATAAAGTTACTTGCTGGGGCTTTGGAAACGCGTTGTAGATGTCATCGTGTTCCGCCGGTCTTCATAGGCACATGTTCGTCACCATGTCGCCGCGAAACGGGTCGGATGCGTGAAGGCTCCGAAATCCGCCAGGGAGCTTCACCCACGGACCGCCGACTCCATTGGGCGTCAAGCCACGCCCCCGCGTTTTTGTTTTTTAATTAAAAAAAAGGGTTAAAATGTTTGCAAATTCTTTCATATGGTTTGTGACCTGTCACAGAAATGTGATCCTATAATGGACATTTTGTCAGGTCCGAGAACCTGGTTTCATAGTTGCGGAAGCCACAAATGGGCCAACAGGTGACCATGAAGCTTGCCTGGATTCTTGGCCCCTTGCCCATGAAGCTTGTGCCAGGTTTGGAGTTCGCAATCAGAATTCATGGATTTCAAGGGCTGTGAACCCAGTCACAAGATCTGCAAACCCTATTGCAAAATCTAAATTTTTTAACTTTTTTAACTTTGCTTTATTCTCATGGGCCTGTACTCTCCTGCCCCCTAATGTGCCTTTTTTCCAGGAGGCAGGGATCGAGTCCCCATGTCCTGCATTTTTCCTGATGTTGTGGCCAGACAATTAGAGGGCTTCAGTTTCACGGACCAGAGTTTGGGTTTGAGGAATCGAAAGGGAGGAGGGGAGAGAAAGATCCCTCATTCAACGAAGTCCGAGTATTTTTTGAATTCTCAAACTGCGGAGGTCTGCAAAACCGGGCGCATTATACTATGCAAAATAACGGTCCAGATATCTCTAAAATGTAATCTCTTCTTAGCCAGTCCAGAACACTTTAACACATACAATTACTGAATGTGTTTACACCATACTAAGCAAAGAGACTCCCTTAAGCAGAGCTCTATTTTCATGACAAGGTTGGTGAAATACCATTCATCCGCTCTAGCTGTAGTAAGGAGCTAAGAATATTATGGTAGTTAAAATGAGATACGTCACTTTTGGAATCCACTCTTTGTTGTGCCTGGTTGACAGTTCTACAAGACATTTGTCATGAAGAACCCAAAGGTGATGAACAATTGTTTTGGGAAGTTTTAAGCAGCTAAAATGCACTTTTTCTTTAGAAAGTCTGAATTAGCCATAACTGCACACACCTGCTACTGTGGCATTTGCAATATATGAATATATGAATGTTTTTGTGATTACAAGAACGTGTCAGACAACTAAGTCTCTCAGGCCTTCTAAGGAGATTCTAGCAAGACTTATCAAAGCGCAAATGTTCTACCACTAGGGTTTGTCAAATGGGATAATCAACACCAAAATCCTTGCCTACTAAGGTAATCTGTAAGATTCTATATAACAAAACACTTCTTCAAGCTTTAGCACTGTTGTAATAAAAATCCACCTATAAAGGTCTATTGGTTTTAACATATGCATTTCATAATAAATAAATCAGGTCTACTGCTTTTGGCGCAACTTTTACTACTAAACAGATTATGTATTTGATACCGGGCACAAATTCTTCTAATGAACTGTAAGAACTGGGGGTCTCTAATTGGCAGAGGTATGCACCTTTGCCCAAGTAGGTACCCTTGCTTCTAGTGAGTGTAAGGGGTATACATAACCCCCTTGGTAGCTTGGCATGAGCAGACAGGCTTATCTCAAAGGCATAGTGTAAAGTATTTGTACTTAAAACACACAGTAACACAGTGATAACACCACAAATGGACACCACACCAGTTTAGAAAATTAAAGTATCTTTATCTAAACTCAACAAGACCAAAACAGAAATCTAGCATACATGTAGTAAAATAGCACTTTAAAACAGTTATTTCAAAAATAAAGCTTGTAGAAAACAAATAGTTCCACTTGGGGCTATTATGACGTCGTGACAGCAATAAATCCAAAGTACGGTGCTGAACGGGAGGTGCGTGTCGTTGGGCACGGAGTCACATGGACCCCCCCCAAACAAACAGTACCTTACAAAACTTAGTCTATGAGAATGCATGGCGTCATGGAGGTGAGGCATCAGGGTTGAGGCCTGCTCTCTGGCTACGACGGGGGAGGCGAGGCGTCGTGTCCAGGACAGGGGAAGTCGGTGTGTTGGCGGTGAGGCATCGGTTCCAGTGAGGCGATGTAATGTCGCTGAGTTTGTGGAGTCCCCCTCGACGGTTATTGGCACTGCAATAACAGGATGCAGACACTGGCGATGACAGAGTCGGTGCGACCACTGGCGTTGGGGATGTCGATAACTGCAGGTGTCGGCAGGCATCGAAGGGCGTCAAAGCTGCAGTGCAGGCCAGGCTGTGCATCGTGCATTTCATGAGCGGTGCCCCTGGCCTCGGTGCAGGTTGTGGCATCACGGTGGCATCGCTGGCAGTGTCGGAGATTGGTTTCCTTGCTTCTCTTAGGTTACTTCCAGCTCCCAACAGCAGGAACAACCTCCAGAGGCCCAAAACTGGAACAGCACCTCCTGGCAGGTCAGAACTCTCAACAATAGAGTTCAAGGGAGCGGTGTGAAGTCTTTGTGTCCCTGAGACTTCAGAATGGGAGGTCAGCACACTCAAGCCCTTGAAGATTCTTCTTCAAGCAGGTTTCTCAGCAAAGTTCCAGTTTGTGTCCTTTCCTTGGCAGAAGCAGCAACTGCAGGCCAACCCCACACAGCACACAGTACAAGGGGCAGTACTCCTCCTCAGAGCTCTCCAGCTCTTCTCCTTGGCAAGGGTTCCGCTTGAGTCCAGAAGTTATCTAAAGTTTTGGGGTTTAAGGTCTACTACATATACCCCATTTTGTATTTGTTCTTCTTTGTGGAAGGGTCTCTGAGCCCAGTCCAAACCAGTTCTGTCCTCACTGGTGCGGTATGACCACATGGGGTGGAGACAGCATTGTGCAAGGGAGACAGGCCCTATTCAGGTGCAATGAAAACTCCTCCCACTACTCTAAATGCAGCCAAGGTCTATTCAGCTCAGCTCTGAGTCATCCAGGAAAAGCTAGGCACACCTCAACCCCCCAGTGGCTGTCTGCAGTGAATGCATATCCCCCAGCCCCAGTCACCCCAAAATCAGACAGTCAATCCACAAACATGCAGAGGCACACAGAATGTTTAAACAAGAAAATGCCTACTTTCTAAAAGTGGTATTTTCAAACACACAATTTAAAAACATATTTACTAAAAGTTGTGTTATTAAATTTTGAGTTCAGAGAGCTTAAACTCTATTCCTCTATCTTGATCAAATGGGAAGTTATACTTATACGATGTTACAAAGAATCTCCCATGCACTCCTATGGGACAGATAGCCTTCCTATAGTGAAAAACTAAATTGGCAGTATTTCACTATCAGGACATTTCACACACACCAGTACATGTCCTACCTTTCACATACAGAGCACCCTGCACATGGGGGTACCTTGGGCCTACCTGAGGGGTATCTTACATGTAAGAAAGGGGAAGGTTAGGGCCTGGCAAGTGGGTGCACTTGACAGGTCGAAATAGCAGTTCAAAAACTGTGTGTTAACACTGCAGTGGCAGGTCTGAGATACAATTACATGGCTACTCATCTGGGTGGCACAACCAGTGCTGCAAGCCCACTAGTAGCATTTAATTTACAGGCCCTGGCACACCTAGTACTCTTTACTAGGGACTTACCCATAAATCAAATATGCCAATAATGGATAACCAATTACAATAACAATTTACACAAGGAGCACTAGCCCTTTGACACTGATCAGCAGTGGCAAAGTGCCCAAAGCATCTAAGCCAGCAAAAACGAAATGCAGCACAGCATCAAAAATACAGGAGGTAGATGCAAAAAGTCAGGGGAAACTACGCCAAAGGTGCTAAGTCTAACATGAACCAAATGAGTTTATGGCGTTTGTCATTGGTTTGTCATCATAACCAATTTTGTGGAAATCACTAATTCCAATCCAGATTATTTTGCTAATTCCTCCTTTACAACACAGGATTTTGCTTGGGAGCTAATGTTTTCAGGAGCAAAATTCTTTGAAAGAAAGAAACAGGGTCTTCTAATCTAAAGTAGGCCTTGTTTTCGATAGGGCTAGTACTTACTCTTCCGAGCCCCCTTGAGTTAAGTAGGTTCAGTTAAGACACAAATTTTCTAAGTATTTATCTGAATAATGCAACAAGGTGCTTTCTATGTGGCACAGGATTTCTCTCCAGCACCTACCAATACCAAGTCTTCAAACATCTTCTCCAGTTCTACTACATCATCAAAGTCTTGAACCTGGTCAACTCTCTAGGTAGCCAACTATGCCTACATATGCTGGCAAAATAATCTAGCTTCCCACAACTTATTTAACCAGCAGGACATGTCACCAGACTTGCTTTATGCAAAGATAACCTACGTCTCTAACAAACTTTTTTCGATGTACTAATAGCCAGTTTACTTACCTGTAACCTTCATTACTTCACATCCTGTTCTTTCTCATCACAGTCCTAACATTATGAAGTTTTGCAATATCACACAGAAAAAGTTCCCCTATCCAAGCAAAAAAGGAAAAACTATAAACACACTTTCTCTAATCACACACCAGGTTTCGATCTGATCCCATGAATCCAAAAGGAGGGATCAACCTCCTGCATTATAAAAATCTTAGAAACTACACCTTAGGGGTGCCATATTTCTTTGGGACAAGAGGGAGGGAGGGAGCAAGGGACAGTGACGAGGAAAACTAGGACTCAGAGTAATGAACATTACTGGTAAGCATACTGGCTATTAACTCTCACCTATTTTGCTCATCCCAGTCCTGAACTACAAGGATGTACCCAAATGAGATAACCACTTAGACTTAAAAGAAAAATAACTAAAACCAAAGATGAAAAGCGCTACACCTCATGAGTTTTATTATGGAAACAAAATAATGAAAATGTATTCACAAGTATATATAATTTACAGATGAAAGGACCTGTTCACCAAAATCGGAGGAGTAACCACCGCTCACATACAGTCAATAATAAATCATAAATGTATGAGGGGAAATCCAGGAGGAAGCGCTGCATCAGTTTTTCGGTGAGTCCCATTTGAAAGCTGCCCAAGTAGCATCTACACCCTGGTAAACTGTCCCTGAACATGACTTGTATATCAAGCTCCGCGGTACTGTAAGCCGGGAAAGAGTCAGATGAAGCCAAAGACTAAGCATTGCTATAGAGTTGCAATGTCCTTGACCTGCTGAACCACAAGTCACAAATACAGAATCTCCCTTGTGAAAAGAAGATGCATGTTCTAAACAAAGGTAAAGGGCTCTCAGCATTCAGTGAAGGAAACTTACTCCTCCGAGTAAGAAGATGGACAAAAAAAGAAAAATCAAATCCTCTACACAATGAAAATTAGACAGAACGATATGTACAAATGAAAGAACTGGGCTAAGGACCCCTTCTCATGAAAAAAAGTAAAAACGGGGGAAGACAAAAGTGCAGCACCAAGTACTCCAAAATATCGTCCTGAACAAGTTGCAACTAAGATCATCAGTTTAGCTGAAAGTAATTTTAATTCAACCTTGTATAAAGATTCAAAGGGTGCTCCCTGCAGAACTTTAGGCAATAAGGAAGGTTCTAAAGAGGCTCTGGACAATGAACCAGAAGACATTAAAGGGCAAAAAAAGTAAAGAATCCAGTTCAGAAATAGAAGGCATTTCTGAAATCCTCATTTACTGAATGACAATCTATTGGTGCCTTAGAGTAGAAACAGTCACACCAAGGAGGGTCCTATCTATGGTTCCATCTATAAGGAAATCCAATACTTTAGCAAACTCACACAAGGCCCCATGTAGATTTTTCTTAAAGATGGCTCAAACTGAATCCAATGAAGAGTATAAGCCTTAAGGGTTGCTGGTGGGTGAGATTCCTGTATATACAAAGCCAGTTCATAGAGCGTCCCTGATCCTCCAAAACCTATTCTTTCAAGCTCAAAACTACCAGAGGAACTTTAGAACTGGTGTCTCTGGGCGTTAAGGGGCTCAGAGAAGGGATATGACTGCTGAAAACAACCAAGGAGGTTGGGATGACAGTTGCAGGATCAACAGACACAAAGGACAATCAAACCAACAAGGAACTACCAGTAATACTTCTGCATGGTTGATCCAAATCTTCTGAAAGATACTGAGGATCAACGGGAATGAAGGAAAGGCATGTGGCAGGCATCTAGTTCATGGAAGAGACAATGTGTCGATCCCCCATAACTTTGTTGATGGAATGTGACTGCAGACATTTAGGAGAAGACCGTTCTCTCTGAGGCAAGAAGATTCAACCATGGATGGCCCAATCGTGCTGTTATTCTTGTAATTAGATTTAGATAAAGGGCTATTGAGGGAGGAAAAATTGGCTCAACTGGCCCACCCATCTATTCTCCGTCCCTGAAAGATAGACAGCTGTCAGGGAAGGAATATTGGCTTGTTCCCAGTGGCTACTATTTTCAGAACCTGAGTCCCCTTTACCGATTTGTACACCTGGTTGTCTGCCATGATCTAGACTGAATGATCCTGTAGGAAATTAGAAATATTTAGGTGTGTCAACTGGATTGCTGCTAACTCCCTCTAGTTTGAGAAATTGCCCATCTTCTCTTGATTCCACATACCTCTGGCCACCACTTTCCTCCGAGTTCCTCTCTATCCTATCACAATTCAATACATCATGAGAACCAAGGGTGAAGAGAGAACCAAAGATAGATCTCTGTCCAAATTGTGCTGAACCAACCACCACTTTGGGGGCCGGTGGTGTTACTGGAACCAGATGGTTGTAGTTTTCTGAGACTTGATCCCACCACTGAACTGCATTCAGTAACCCATTCGTACCACCTATAAGACCCATGAGTCTGATATTGAGGAATGCCAGACCACGAAGAAGGCTTTGAGATGACCTCCCGCCGGACCAGCACTCTCAAGAGCCCAGTTATAATTTGAAGGATAGAGGGACAGGTGTGATAAAAGTCTAAGAGGACTTTTCAGATAAAAGGACTCCAGGCCACAAACCCTTCTTCGAAAGAGATAAAATGAAACCCTGGAAGCTGAAGCTGGATCAAAATATCTTCTGGAGGCAAAAGTTCGCCCTCTACCTAAAGGTTGCCTGGGAGCAATACGTTTTTGATCACCCAAAGATTTAACTAATGCCAGAAACCTTTGCTTCTATGAAAGGAAGATGCACAGTAAAGGCTTCTTTCTTTGAACATATCCAAATGTGCTTCTGTGTAGCAACAGAAGAACTAGAGGCCGCCGCACACAGTCCATCAAAAAAAAAGAAAATGACAGGCAGGAAACAGCATTGTTGTTCTATCGTGGAAAGAGTGAATGTGTAATCAACCCATTGCTGTATCTGTTCTGATAGTGCGTGAAAGCCTCGTAGAAGGACTGTATTGCACAGCTAGCATAGGCATTCGCCATAGTGAAACTGGAAGCAGAGTTCACTCGCTTAGTTTCTACCACCACTTTGTGAAATGGATCTGGTGGATATGGATCCTCTAAACTATTAGTGCCTATTGAGGATAATCCAGCCATCAATGGTTGAATCTTCACCGTCAAAAAGAACGCAAACACAAACTTTTCCAGAGGGCAGTATTTCATGAAGAATGGTGGTAAAGCAGAGCACTTAACTTCCTTCCACTCCCTGGAAAGTACAATATGCACAGCTTTGTGCCAGGGAGGCTTTTGAGATCTTATGATAATGTATGAAGACAATCACACCAACCAGGTCAATTAAGTGTTTGAGAAAAAATGTTGGGACCAAAGAAACATGGTAAATTAACACAAAATAGGTGGTAGAATTATCTGAGATAGTGTACTGGCTACCACTACCTCCTCTAGCCTATACACTTTCAGATCCTCCAGTGAAATATTTAGATGTGACTTGAAAACGAAGGCGACGCCACCCCCTTTCCTGTCCTTCCTATTACCGGGCAGAGAAGTATATCCACCCAGGATAGCTGACTCAATGTCAGGTCCTGCCACCTCACCCAGCCAGGCTTCAGAGACAGAAATCAAGTCAAAGGGCGTACCTGTTATAAGTAGAAGACAGCATCATTCAACCTCCCACCACCACCAGGAACACCCACTCACCAGAGAAGACACCGCCGGAATTATGCAGATCATCCATTCAGGCTCCTGCACAGACCTGTGCCCTCACCACATATACAACCTGGGAAAAACACTGATCAAGGCCAACCTCACTACCATCATCATCATGTCATCCAGCTATAGCGGAACCCTCCCAGATAGCTGGAAACACACAGATGTCACATCTCTCCTGAAGAAACCTTCTGCAAACCTGAAAGGACTCAGAAACTACAGACCCATCTCACTCTTTCCTGTCCAAAGTCCTGTCGAAAGTGATCAACAGGCAACTCTCCACCCATCTAGAACAGCACCACTTCCTGGACTACACCCAGTCAGGGTTCAGCCGCACCCTCAGCACCGAAACAGCCCTCCAGGGAGCAACAGACTATATTCGGTCAATCATACACAGAGGTGAAACCGCCACTCTCATCCTGCTTGACCTCTCGGTGGACATCGATACCATCTCCCATTGTATCCTCATCACCAGACTCCGGGACTCAGGAATTCAAGACCCCACCCTGAAATGGATTGCCTCCTTCCTCTCCAACAGAATTCAATGACTCCCCCCTTATACTGCTGAATACAAGAAGCTGTTCTGCGATGTCCCCCAGGGTACCTCCCTCAGCCTAGCCCGGTTCAACGTGTACATGGCACCCCTCGCCCGCATCATAAGAGCACACAGCATCAACATGGTCGCCTACACCGATGACACTCAGCTCATCCTCTCTCTCATCAATGAAAAGAACCCCACCAGGAGCAACTTCACCTCCTGCATGACAAATGTGGCCAACTAGATGAGAGAGAACGGTCTTAAACTCAATATGGACAAAACAGTGATACTGATCTTTGCAAACAAGCGCTCCCCATGGGATTCTTCCGGGGGGGCCTTCTGAACTAGGTCCCACATACCCACCCCACAGACCATGCAACAAACCTCTGCTTCATCCTAGATGATAAACTCACTATGAATAAACAGGTCAACGCTGTGACCGCATCCTGCTCCACATTCTTAGAATGCTTTTCAAGATTTTCAAATGGATCCCCAAGCACACAAGATGTATGGTCACCCAGGCCCTCATAACCAGTAGACTTGCCTACGGCAACGTGCTCTGTGTCCGCATCCCCTGCCAGCTCACGTAAGGACTTCAGACCATCCAAACCACCGCCGCCAGACTCATCCTAGATGTTCTCAGAAGTATACCCAACTGAACTACATTGGATACCCATACAGGCACGTTACCAATTCAAGCTGCCCCTCCATCCTGTAAAGTTCTTCACAACACCGGATCAGCATACTTCAATGACCAAATTCAACTCTACCAACCTTCCAGACAACTAATCTCTACCTCTCTCCCCCTTGCACGGGTCCCCCGCAACTGCAAAAGCAAGTCAGGAGGGCATGCCTTTTCCTTAATCACCGCCAAGAACTGGGATGAACTTCCTCAACACTTCAGGACAGCTCCTTCACTACTCAACTTCCGCAAGAAACCAAAGACCTGGCTGTTACACTAGGAGCTCCACCCGGTCTGTGTTCCTACTCCATAGCCTGGAAACTCTCACAGGTGATCAGCTGTGCTATACAAATCCCCTTTGTGTCTGGCCACCTAACGGACATTCATAAGAGCGGCAGAGAGATGAGAGTTCTTAAATCATTGAAATGAGTGCATAAAATCAGTATGAGAAGAATAATCAACAGAATCCCAAGGGTGCAACTGGCTCTCCTGCCTCCTCTCTCAAATACAGAACGGAAGATTCACATTATAAACAAGGTCCCTGTTATCTATGTGCTGAACTACATTATCCCCAGATCCCTATGTCCTCGTCCCATTCATTTACCAAGTGGAGATAACCATCTCCCGAAAAAGACAAGAGGAATGCTAGGACCCTAATACTGCCCCTCCCACGGGGAGTACATAAGCAGTACTTACCCAGCATCCCGACTGTTCTTTTTTTCTGTTTGTCGACAGAATGGACGTGGTGTGCTGGTGCTGCTCCTGCTGGGCTGGAGTGGCGGTCTTCGCTCCTCCCCCCCGCCCGGCTGCCTGGATGTGCGGGCGTGGGGTTTCCTGGGCTGTCTCTCGGCCTGCCGGGCTTGCTGGGAATCAGTCTCTGTTCCTGCCGGAATCCTGTCTGGCCGCCCGGCCCTTTGCGGCTGGGGCATGTGCTCCTGTTTCCTTCCGGGTAGCGGGTGCGTCTTCCCGAGCCTGGCTGGGTGAGATGTGCCTCGCTTGCAGTGTTCCTGCCGTTTCCCCTGGATTCCTGCTGGCAGTTGCAAGTGGGGGGGGGGCCTTGGTGCTGGTGTTGGCCCCCGCCCTGGGTGAGAGCCGCTTAGAAGCTGTCTATTATTTCTGCTGGCGCTCCTGTGTCACGAGCTCTGCTGCCTGTGGATTTGCTTGCTGCCGTTTGTCTCCGTCTGCTTCTCGGCAGTTGGGCCAGTGCTGGTTCCGCCGCTGTGGTGGTGCAGGATGTTGCTGTTGCTGGCTGTCTTCTCTTGCGGCAGGGATGGCACTATAGGTGGCGGCCCTGCGGGTGCAGCGCTTGATGCAGCTGTCTGAGTGCTGACTGCGGTCACAAATTTGAGTCCCAGCGGGAGAAGCTGGGCCCTTCGACATGCATTCTCTCCTCCTGCGGGCGGATGCCTCTCGGGACGGTCACTGACATGACTGCCGTTGTATTGGGCTCTTCTGGCACCTGTCCCCTTTTTCTGATTGATGAGGTCCTGCTTGATGGGGTCTTGCCTTGGTGTTGCGAGCATCGCTGCTGTGTTTTTTCCTTTACAGGGTCAGGCTCGTGCCCACCCCCACCTGCGCCTGCTGTGCCCGGGTAGTGCCCTGGCGGCGATCCAGTTGTGTATGGGGGTGTTTTGCATTTCTGCACCTCCACTGCTGTTCCCTGGCTGTTTCCTGCCCGGTGCTGGCACGCCGTCCCTGGGTTGTGACTTTGCTGGATCGGAGCTGGTGCGGGAGGTGCTGTGTTGGGGCATCGATCAGGGTCCTTGTGGTCCCCCGAGCTCGTCTCACTTGCTTCCCAGCCTTGTTCTCTCTGTCGCTTTGCTGGGTACCTGATGGAGTGTTTTGTCCGGTCCTGGTTCCTGGCAGCGTGGCGCCCCTTTGCTTTGTGGGGCATTCTGGTGCCGGCCCTCCCGCCCCTGCCTCGATGGCAGTTCTGTCTTGTTTTGCCAGCCCTTGGGGGTGTTCAGCTGGCGTCCTGGGTGGTTCTGTGTTCATGCCTCCCTTTTGGCGTGGGGGCAGCAGCGCTTGTGTTCTCCTGGGGTTCCCTGCGCTTGCCGTTGATGGCCTCCCTGGGTGGTATGGTTGGGACCATTGTCCTCCTGGGCCAGCGTGGCCGCCGTTCTCCTCGCACTTTGTCTGGTGTGGGCGGTTGTTCTTCAGCTGCTGCTGTTTTTTCTCCCCCTCGCTGGTGCTTGCCCTCTCCTGGGCTTATGGTCCTGCCGGGGTCTGCCCCTCTCTTTCTGTCGTGCCTGAGCGGTCCTGCTCCTCGGGGTGTTACTGGTGCTGGTACTGTGGTCTGGCCTTGAGTGGCTGGGTACGCGGTGTGGTGCAGTGTCCGCTTCCTCCTGGTTCCCGGGGGTTGCGTCTGTTGCTACCTCCTTTGCCGGATGCCGGGGTCAGTCCTGGGGCCTTCTGTGTGCTGGGGTTGCTTCCTGGGGCTGGCTGGTGCTGTCTTCGTCTGCTTGCCTCTTCCTTGCTGGGTGCTGCTATCTTGGTTGCTCCTGGCTCTGGCGCTCTCTTTGCGCTGTTGCTGGCTTCTGGGGTTTCCTTGGCATTGTCCTCGTGTTCCCCTGCTTTTGCTGCACACCTGCTCTGTTTCCTGTGTGTGTCTTTGGCTTTCTTCGGTGGGTCCTGGCCACCCCTCCTGCTCTCTGGGGTTCACCTGGAGCAGGCCTGGTGGGCTCCTGGTTGTGGACAGCCTGGAGGCGCCTGGTGCTGTGGACTTCTCAGGCTGGTGTGGTTGGGCTCCTGCTCTTCCTTTCCTTTGCGTCCCCCCTGGGGTGTGTTCCCTGTGGCGGTTCACCCGTTGGGTCCCTGGGGTTCGTGCTGCTGCTGTTTGGGCCTGGTTGTCTTTCGCTGCTGCCGTGACCTTGGCGCCTGTTTTCCCCTCTTCTGTGCTGCGGTTCTTCCGGTTGGGGTTCTGTCTGGGCTCCGGGGGTGGTTGCTCCCTGGGGGGTCCTGGTCTCGTCTGGTCCCCATCCTGGGTGCCTGGCTGGGGTCCACTGGGGCTTTCTGGCTCCTGCGGGTTTTCTGGCGCCTGTTGGTCGCTTTCTTTGGTCCTGCGTCCTTGCCTGTGCACTCTGAGTGGCCTGGCGGGTCGCTCCGCTGGTTTCGGGCCCTGTTCTGGTGTGTCCTTCAGGGCCTGCCCCTTCCGGTGGTTCTCTTCCCAGGCTTGCTTTGTCTGTGGTTGGGTGTCCGTGTTTCTACCTGATCCTGGTGTCTCTGTTGTGGGCTGTTGGGGTTGCCCCGGTGCTCCTTCTTCGTTGGCCCTCTTTCTACTGCCTTGTTCAGGCATGTGTGGGGTCCTGGTGTTCGGTGCATCTGGTTTGGCGTGTCCGGGGTTGCCTCTTGTTGCTCCCGGCCTGCCGGCTTCCTGTTGGTAAGGCGTGGCCTCTGGCAGTGCCACTTTGGTTTGCTGGCTGTACGGTCGCTTCTCTGCTGGCTGTGGGGTGTGTTTTCCATGTATTCCGGTTTCTTTCCTGGTTCCGGTGTCCTGGCTCGCTCCTGTCTTCCCTTGCTTCCGCGGATCTGCTCCCGGTGCGTATATGTTTTAGGTGCCCCCCTTTCTCTTGTTGGGGTGCGGTTCTGTGGTGTTCATTGTTGCCTCTGTGGGGTCCGCGCTCCTGGTTGAGGGTTGTCCGGGGTCAGTTGCTGGTTGGCCCTCTAGCTTCTCTGCTTCCTGCAGTTTCCGCTTGGCAGTTTCCTCTGTTTGTATCTTCCGGCCTTCTGTGTGGTCCGGCAGTGGTATGCTGGGGGTCTCAGTCGGCCTCCCTGCCCTTTGCTTCAGCCTTTGTGCTGCGTGGGCTCCTTCTGGGGGCTGGTTGGGCCTGCGGGTCCTCCTGCATAGGCGGGTTGCTTATCTCCGGTCCTGGTTTCCTGGTTCCTTTGCATTTGTTGCCCTGGTTTTGGCTGTTTTCTTGGCTCCTCTCCGGCATTGGCTGGGGTCAGACCTGGTGGGTTTCTCTTCTGGGGGCTGTGCGCCCTGGGGCCTTTTCCTCTGCTCCTGCCCTTGCTGCAGGCTTGGCCGGGGTGTTGGGTGCCTGGGCAGTCCTCCGCTTTGTTGGCGCGTGTTTTTTTCTGCCCTCTGTGGTTCTGCAGGTTTGTGCCTGGTTGTTTCCTGGTTTGGGGGCTGCCGGGGGTTCCCGTTGTCCTGGGCTTGTGTCCTGCCTTGTTTTCCCTCCCTTTGGGGGTTTTGGGGTTGTGGCCGGTGGCCCTGTCCCCGCCCTTCCTGGGCCTGTTTGGTTCCGGCTTGTTGGTTTCCGGTCTTTGTTGGCCTCTCTGTTGTTCGGTCCACTGTCGGCTGGTTCTTTCTGGGGGCTTCTCTGGCCTGTGGTCTTTTGGGTTGGCTTCCTCTGTCCCTGCTGTACCGCTTTGTTCGCCATAAGTTGGCAGGGTATGCTCAGACGTGAGTCCCTTGCTCACTTTGCCACTGGATTCAAGCAAGCCTGGCTGAAGACGGCTGAAATGCCAGAAACCGGTCCTAGGAAGCTTGTTTCCGGTCCAGGGAAGGCATGGCTTGGCAGTTCGGGCTGGACTGTTCCCATGAGGCACAGGGTCAGACTGATTTGCATATGGCCATGTCTGAACTGGGGTGGCAGAGTGGGCTAAAGAACGGTGATGGATCAAACCCAGATCTGTTGACTGGGTGTGAGTGTTTGATTGGTTCTGATGCTCCGTCCATCACCACCCCCTTTTGTACCGTTCTGGGTTTTGTGGCCGTCCTGGTTTGGCTGGCGGCCCCCTTCCCTGTGGGGCTTTTGGCCTCCTGGGGTTTCTGGTCTCTGTCTCCTTACCTATCCTTTTCGGTTTGGTTGGGATCTGGCTCCTGTTCTGCTCCTGAGCTCTCGCTGCGGCTCCTCCCTCTGGGCTGGGTTCTTGAAGGTTGTCGTTTGGTGGCCCTGGTGGTGCTGGCTTTTCTTTCCTGGGCCCTGGGCCTCCTTTGCAGGGTTTGGTTTCTTTCTCCTCTGGCCTCTCTGGGGGCCGGGTCATTTGGTTTGGTGGGGTGGGCCAGTTTCTGGCCTGTGCTTCCCTCTTTCCTTGTTCGTCTGGGTGCTTGTGCCTGCACCCTGTTGGCCGGTCTTGGCTTCTTTCTTTGGCCTTCTTTGGGGTGGTTGAGGTTTGCTCGGTGTCTTTGCGACTGCCGGGTCCTGTGTGTCTTCCTGGTGGTTCTGGGCTAGGCTGCCTTGTCCGGTGAGTCCCCTTGGCCGTTTCCCCTGTTTTTTTTTGCCCTGGTTGCCCTGTCTCCGGTTTCTCTGGTTGGAGGCCTCCTTGTTGTGGCCCTGGCCTTCTGTTTGTTTCTTGGTTGTCTCCGGTCCTGGTTTGGTCCCTGCTGTCCTGTTCTGGGTTGCGGGCCGGTTGCTTCTCCCTCCTTTGCAGTGCTCCCTTGGGTTGCTGCTTTTGTTGTGGTTTCCTGGGCGCGCTTGTGGGTTCAGAAGGCCGGTTTTCTGCTTTGGAATGCTCCACTTTGTAAATGAATGGGACGAGGACATAAGGGACACGGGGGTAATGCTCTATTACTTACCAGTAATCTTTATTACTCCTGGTCCCATTTCCTCGTCCCATTGATGCGCCCCTCCCTCCCGCCCAGGCAGCCGGCCTTCCTGTTTGGGCTTGGTTGTACAGGCGGGATGCTGGGTAAGTACTGCTTATGTACTCCTGGTGAAAGGGGCAGTATTAGGGTCCCAGCATTCGTCTTGTCTTTTTTTCTGTCGGGAGATGGTTATCTCCACTGTGTAAATGTTCGGGGTAATGAAGATTACCGGTAAGTACGACACAACCTGCCATTCAGTCAAAATGTCCTCCGCTACTTTTGTTCTTTTTCTTTTTGCATAGACAAAAAAACAATCACATCCCGATACAGTACTACTGAGCAAACCCCACCGTATTGGGTCGAGTGCCATGCGGGTGCTGCTGGCTGGCTTACAGCAGAACGGCACTTCCCTCACTTAGGATCCCCCAGACAGCCCCTCAGTAATGTTCACAGCGCTGTTTATCCTCTGGCATCGGCCAATTACCAGCTGGATCCTCCGGTTGCTAGAGTCTTTAACAGCACACAGAAATCACACTCCAAGCCTTCCCGCTCTTTTTGATCTCGCGACGCAGCCCCGCCCCGAAAATAATCGGAAAGCGTTCTATGTGCGTATGTCCTCTCCACAGTGCGTGTGGAGGGAGAAGAGTTTGATTGCAGCAGGTGCTCTGTTTTGCATGTCCTTGCTAAACCAATGCCGTGAGCCCCAGAAGGAAGCGCGCGCTGTATCCCCAGTCAGGACGGAAGGCTGAGGTAATCAGCGATGCCTCAAGCGCCTCTGACGTGAGTGACAGTGCCTGCAGCGCTGTGAGTGATGTGTTCCTGCAGGGATTTGGGTAAATTTCCAATGGCGTTCAGAGTTTTGGAATAGGGAATTACAACGGGGATCACTAATTTCTGTACGGTTCCTGCCTGTTTTTCTCCAATTTCCGGGCACGTTTCTCCACGCTCATTTCATTGGGGTTTTCATGGCAAAATGCACGTGCGGAAAACAATTTAGCTGTGCACTATTCCTACATCCGAATATCGATTACTGTACTTCCTATAAAGAGTGTAAATATTTGTTGTGGAAGTTTTCAGTCAGTCATCTTTGTCTTTGACTAAACTTTATAAATAAATAAATAAATAGGAGGTTGCAGGTGACCTGCCTGAGATGCCAGCCATGGCTAGCTGAAGGACTTGCCCTCTGGAGCCTCCTCGGAGAGGATGGACTGGTTCATCGGGAACCCAAGGGCTGGAGTACCTGACACAATGGTCGAAGTGGGGGAAAAAGCAGGGAAACTGTGGCAGAGAATCAGAGAGTGGGAATAACCTGTGGATTGGGTCAGTGGGCGGAGTCAGAGGTGTGACAGAAAGAGCAAAATATCCCAATTTTTTGTATTTGTTTCCCATTTCACCAACCGGTTACAGCTTATTACGTTATTTAATTTAACCAATGGATACACATTTTCATATAAGGTTTAATATAAGTTATTGACATTAAAATACATTCACAAAGTGGGATACATTTCCAATCACAGAATGTCCCAAATATCCTTAAAAGTGGAATTGCAAGCCATTTGTCTCCCAGCCATGGAGTTTCTGTCATCAGCACTTCTCCTCCCTTTTTCCACAAGAGCAGTTCAAACATGAATGGCTAAATATCCTAGTTTGCAAATGTTCTCCACATTATTATGGATCTGCCATATTTGCCACATAATACATCATCTGCTGCACAATCTGGCGATTTTAACTGGTAAATTGTTTATAGCTCAAATGGATCAAAAGTTCCTAAAATATGTGACTTGTGCTGCTGTGAAGTGGAGGGCCCTTTGCACAGGTTGACTGGTCACCTTTCTCACTGCTGCAGTTGTATGTTCCACTGGTACTAATAAGGCAAAATCTTTCCAGAGACTGTTAGCATGTGTAAAATGTCAAAATAATAAAGTATCAGACAATTTACAGAACCACTACTACCAGTGTAGGATGTCAGAGAACTTTACATCACACATATTACATTGAAACAATCAATCATACGTTTGTAAATCACTGTATAGGAAAGGTTACATAAGACAAAAGACTACAAGGTGTAGGAGTTAAATGACTCCTAGGGGAGAGTAGTTGGCCTAACGGCTAGGGCGGCTGACCTCAAGTCTGGGGAACTGGGTTCGGGTCTCTGCAATGACGCTGAACATCCTGTGATTCTGGGCAAATCACTTAATCTCCCTGTGCCTAACAACAAAAAAAACGAATGTGTCCTAAGTAACGCAACTGGTGCTATATAAAGCACTCCGATACCCGATTTGGGTCAAGTTCGCGCTATATAAAAGTCTATAATTTAATTTTTTTTAAATAACAATCATACTAGTAGGCAGCATAATTTATTAGTGATTGGTCTGGAGAAACACAAACTCTGAATTTAGAACGCAATACCATGGTTGGGGGTTCTCTTCAATAACCAGAATTGATTTCTATCCAAATGAACCCTTTTTTGCAACATTAGAATAAAGACTAGGGAAAAAATCATAACGCTCTAATTTATACCTTGCAGTTTGCATTCAGCTCTTACATGACAGTTAATAGCTCACTGTTCTATGTTAGGATTTTAACTTATTAACTGCAAGTAACAATATGGTCTCTCTGACAAAAGCAGTAATCCACTGACCTATTTACATTATATGCACTTTGTGATCTGCATGGTACATGTTCTTAGCAGCAGGCACATTAACCCTCTGAGCTTCCTTTCCATGAGTCAAAACTTCCACTAGGCAAAACACCATCTCTCTCTTCTAAGAACATTAATCACTGGAGTTATCATGACATTTTTATTGTTGCCGAAAATTGTTGGAGGCCAGGAAGAAGGCAGTAAGTGCTTTTAAAACCATATTATACTTGCAAACACGACGCCCCCAACTGAAGTCAGCGGCCGGTGCGGTCGCACTGCCCTAGAGCCACCCCTCTCAACGGTTCTGTGACCTCAGAGGCACTGTCACTCTATGGTGTGCTGGTTCATAGACCGGCCTGCAAGACTGAAGGTGAACTTCAGAATGAATTGTGGTCGACAGGCCTTCAAGGTCTTGCGGGGTCTTTCAATTTCTAGCATGGGAATGTGCTCCCTCAGGGGGAGTGGCCCGGTGGACTGGTCATGAAGGCTGAACCTGGTTCCCCAGTTTCAAATTCAGTAGCTCTGACCACAGTGCCACATCCTTTCCCCCACTGAACACCATACTACCACACTAACTTGCTCTGCACTGACCTGCTATAAATACCTGGATGTAACTCAATTCAAATTACGCAGTAGACAAGAGCAATATGCTGCCTAAAAATGTTTTAACAACATCCTAGAAAAAGCAAACACTCATTGGCAATGCAAGATTAAGTAAATTATGTGAAATTTAAGCAGCAACAGCATGGTTACCTTTTTCCTTTCACACTCATTATTCAGAAATTAGTGAGTGCTTTTGCCTGAAAAGTTAAGGCCATGACTACAGGGCCCAGAAGGGACCTGGTTCAATGCCCATTGCTTATATCCATACAAACCGTAAGCAGTATGGTTTAAAGAGACCACATTTGTGAACACAGAGCCGCTGTACACATTTTGTTTTCCAATTCACCCATCAAGCAGGTATTTCAGCACCTCCAAGAATGGTGCACTTTCCCACCCAGGGAAAACAATGTTGTTCAAAGAGAGATGAGAAAACAAAAGTAGCGCTTCACTGGCAAACACTGTAAAGTGGCGCTAATGTGTTTGGGTGTGAATAAATCAATCTGGCCACCTTGCAACCCCTCTGTCTTACTTTAGTTATTTATATTTAATATTTTGAATGTTTTATTTCTTTTAACCCGAGGCTGCACTTAGAAATTGAAAAATGTCAGAAAAAGACAAAATTTCCAACAAAACTGTTTTTCTTTTTTGGATACATTTCACAGGGGAGAAAATAAAGGAAAGGAGGAAAGAGAAGGTAATACCTGTTTCTTGAGCTCTCAGTTTTCACTAAATGAGGAGTAAGGAACGAGACAGAAAGAGAGGAAAGAGGGGGACAAAGGGAGGGGGCGGCAGCTGCCAGCGGCAGGAGAACTGGACACTGTCCTTGTCTTCTCTGGGCACGAAGAAAAAGGAAAAGACAGTCCTATTCCTTCTCTGCCCGTCCCCAAAAGCCGAGACTTAATTGTCGGCCTTGGAGATTTCTGCCCTCTGGGAGGCATGTTTACAATAAGATAAAATAAGTAGGGGAATGGAATCTATAAAATTAGAGAAGTAGGGGCACGCCGTGCCCGGCTGATCCCGCCCACTTCGACCACTGACCTGACACGAAGGGTCTTATTTAGAGATTGGCGGACGGAATACTCTGTCAAAATGTGATGACTATCCCATCCGCCGTATTACAAGTGCCATAGGCTATAATGTATGTCCTCCGGCTAGAAACTCTAGGAAAATCCAGGTCTTTGGTGGACACAGCTCGTGTGTTCCCATGCTGACTCACTGGTGACAGTTCTATGACCCCTCCCCCACAGAGTAGATGTAAGTCACTTCTGGGTTGTTTTCCATCAGGAAGGGAAGACATGCCCCTACCAATGAAGATGGAAGGAAAATGCCATCTGGGCCTGACTAAGCGCTAGAAGTTTGGATAGCTATGTTGTTCCCTGTGTAAGTGAGTAGCGAGCTATATGTTGACTCATCTATTTCAGATGGCTGTGGGGATGTAAATATGTTTCAGCTTGTTATGTTATGTTAACTGGACTTGTATAGCGCGCAGCTGCCTCAGCGAAGAGGCGTCCCGGCGCAGACAGTAGACAAACAAAGGCTAAGAACAGGGCATGCCGGCGCGAAAAATAGTGCACATAGGGAAGAGAGGACGGCTAAGCCGAGGGGAAGAGGTGTGTTTTAATGGCTTTTCTGAAGAACAGCAAGCTATCCAAACTACGGCTCTGGAAGGGCAGGGAGTTTCATAGTTTGGCTGCCAAACATCGGAGAGACCGCACCCCCAGCACGGAGACGGTTCACTCGGGGCACCACAACCAAATGTTGCCCCAAAGAACGCAGCTGGCGTCTTGCTTACGATTAGTGGTGCACGTAATTTGCTGTAGCATAATTATGCTGAATTATAGCAAAATGATGTGAGATTACGCAGAATTATGCGAGGAGCCTAACCCAAGCTTTTTGTTATATTTTCTTGGTGCAAATAAACCCTTGTGTCCAAAATGGACCTGAGGATGCATTTTACTCAAATAAAATAGTGCTAAATGCAACAGAATGTGAACAGCAGCGGGCAGTCAGCATCTGCTCACACTCACTAAATTCTTTATTCCTGTGCTCCTGGGATAGAATTTGGGTGCCAAATTATTTAGAATTATGCCAACGTGGGTGATCACGTAATTTTCGGTAGTTTCACGATAAAAGAATAATGCACAATTACCAAAATTACTTTGATTACATCAGCGTAATTGCAATTTTGCTCAGGCCAAATTATGGCATGCTTCAGCAGCTGCAAAAATGTATATTAAATCTCAAAGTGTGGCACCCTGCAGGTTGAGTACATGACGTCTTTTTGCATGAACAAGTACATTGTTCAAATAGGGTTTCCTAGACCACATGGTTATTAAGACTTTTGGCTATGTTCGCGTTACAGAAATACTACATACAGCCATACTAAATATCTAAGTATGATAAGGATTTATTCCTTCAAACTACAGTAGGACCAGGAATGTGGGTAACGACTCACAGGAAACCCACACAGACCGCCTGACAGAGGGGGAGCCAGAAAGATCGGAAGCCAGGGCCAGACGTAAATTATAAAAGCAGATCCAGAGTTTGTTGTTACTGTCCAGAGCCAGCAGGCGGTCATAGAAACCACAAGTGTTCTCTTTTCTATGTTCATTGATGATGCAATAGTCCATGGCAGTGCTTATTCCTGGAAAGGGATGCACTGTTTACGAATAATAATAAACCAGCACTGGCAAAGCCAATAGGCCTTTCCTTGGCAAACATATGATTTTTTTTTATTGCAAATACATGCAATAGGCATTATGTAACTGTTAAAGTAAGAAAATGTGAAAATGGGCTGTCTAAAGGTTGTGTAAAAAAATGGCTCATCGCAAAAAGAAAGGAAAACAATACATGCAATGAAAGCTGAAATAAAAGCAGAGATTGGCCTTCCAGCTCTGGCACTGACTGGGGGGTGTGCACCCTCAAGATGCCATTTTACTTACAGTGCAAGAGAATTGATGCCTGAAGTGGGCTGAGTGAGTGCTTGAAGCTATATGCTGTGGTGGGTGGAAGCAAAATGTGAACAACACTGGGTGAACAGGGCTGACCGAAAGCCCCGGTAAATATATATGTATGCAGTGCTTGAAATGGAAACATAGAAGTGCAGGTTCTCACTATCTAGAGTACCTCTTTGCTCCTGAGATGTGCCAATACTCTCCCATTAAATGTATTACAGCAGTGCTGAGAAGTGCTGGTACCCCCCCCCCCCCCACCCCTTTTATATTGCAGAAGTGTAGGTACTCAGTACTAGACCGTACGTGTCCATTTAAAGCACTGTATGTATGCATATTTAGAATAAATATTTTGGAAAGCACGAGGCACGCGAAACAGTGAATCCGTCTCTAGCTAGGCCGTACATGGTCTTGCACGCCCATCAGCGCATGCAAGTTCTACAGGCCCTCTCCGTGCGCACCTACCCTTCCCTAAGAGGGGAGGGAGGATTAAATACATTTCAGGCTCGTAGAGCTCTCTGCCCTCCAGAGGAGCTCTGTGCTCAGGCAGGCGCACTACAACGGCAGCCTTAGTGATTGCCTGCATTTCCAGCAGAGCTGAATATGCACGCAGGCTAATACGCATGCGCTTGCATTTGCAAAGCGATCATTTGCAAATTGTTACTTTCTCTGCTGGCACATTCTGTTCTCTGGAACCCGAGGTTGAAATGAACAAATTGGATTTGCGCGCACGCACACAAACGCGCGTGCGCGCGCACACACACACACACACACACACACTCCCTTCTCCTTGAAGGCGCGAGGACAAGGCGCATCAGAGACTTTTAACTAGCCAGGGAAGACTAAAAGCGTTTTTTCTACTAATGCATGCTTAAAATCCCATCTTGGGATGGGAGCTTTCGCCTGTTGCATTATTTAAAGTTCAACCGAGAGCGTCACAGATCAGAAATAGAAACATGGAGGGGCGGGTGTGCATGTCCCCTGCAGAGAAGGCAAGCCCATTTCAAGGATATCACGGGCTGCAGAGAGGACTCGGAGGTCTCTTCTCCCCTCCTTCCTCGACATTGATGGATTTGTTAAGAGATTCCTAGACTGCCTGCGTCTATCCAGCCAGCCTGGCTCAGTGTGCAGCGCATTAAACAAGTGTTGCCTGCCAAGCCACGCTGGGGTGGGGGTGCATGCTAACACTGTGTTCAGAGAAGAGGCACTTTGACCAGCATGCATGGTGGGAAATGCCCTGGTTTCTTACCAGTCATCTTCATTAGCCGGCATGGTGAAACATTAGGAAAAACAGATAGGTTTAGCGGTCAACCCAAGCGACTGGAGTCAACATAGCAAGAAGTATGCAACCTTGAAATAATTTTTTGGGTTATGGTATGGTGGATGTTTCATGTCTGTTGAACGAGGCCTGCGGACGAGAAGGTAATGATCTTTGGATATGGTGGAAAGTGTGCTAAGGTAGAGGATCATACTGAGGAACATGTAGGGTGGGCCAGGCAGCCTCAACAGAGAGAAGAACAGAAACGCTACCCTGTGCCATGCATAGGAAGGCTATGGCATTGAGCACAGTGGAGCGGAGGAAATACAAGTAGAGGATGTATATGACCGAGGTGAAAATTGACTTGTGGAAACATGTTCTCGAGAAACCTTTTTTCTGGCTCAATGATCGTTTTCTACACATTTTTCAAAACAAATTACATGCACTAAGTTGTGGAATCCGATCTGGTGACTCGATTTGATCTAAAGAAGGCTCCCTATGTCACGTTTGTGTCCGAATCTCATTGGTCCTTTTACCTTCTACGAGGAGTAAACAATGCACACCCCTTTCTTGCTCACTCTCTTTGGGGCATATGTATCAAGCCCATTCCCGTTCGCAAAAAGGCCGATTCTCAGAATCGGCCCATTTGCGAACGGGAAAAAAGCCTTTTGGGATGTATCATCCCAAAAAGCCCTCGCAAAATAGAGAATCGCATAATTTGCGATTCCTATTTTGCTAATGCATTTAAGGAATCGCAAATTGAGATTCCTTAAATGCAATGTAGAAAGCACCTAAGTTGTGCGAATTTGGCATAAAAAATCGCAAATTACCACCAACTTACAGTTGGTGGTAATTTGCGAATTCTTTAAAAAAAAAAAGCACTTTTTTGCTTTTTTAAAGTGCCATGTGGCACATATACATGCCCTTAGGCCCTTAGTGCATGTATGTGCGCCACTTGCGCACACATGCACATTTTAGGGGTGCAACAGTGTGTCCTTTTGGAACCCTTTCACCCTTGAAATTGGGTGCGCAATTTGCGAGTACCTTTTGGGTACTCGCAATTTGCAATATGTCTGTGGCTGACCTAACGTAAATGAGTGTGCAATGAGTGAGCCATGCTTCTTGCTTCCCTTGCCCCATCAATAACATGCCTTACCTGGTTTTCTCTGTGTGATCTTAATCTTCTAAAGTCCTTATCTACTTCATCTTCCTGTATGGGTGGTGTGAGGCATAGCTGGTAGACATTCATGCTCTAAATATTTTATATTTATGTGAAATAATCTTTGCATTCTTTTTTTAAAGGATGTTATTGGTACAATATTCTAAATATATGACTTTCTAAAATGTTTTTTGTCACCATATCCATCATTTTGAAATGAATTAAATATATGAAAAAGTCTCTAATTTGTTGTCAACAAAAATTTTCGTTATTGCTTTAAGTGCCAAATTAGAGATTCATTCGTGCAGGCAGGGTCATCAGACTGGTGCTTTTTCCTGAACGAGGCACTCTCCCATGAATATTGCAGAGGACAGGCGAAGCATTCTTCAAGTGCAGGTGACTACAAGGCACCACTGCTTGATTCGCTCTGGTGATTGCAGTTAGCAGGCACCACCAAGCTTTTTTGGGGTCTGGGACTGATTTTTCATCATTAGACTTTGAACCAGGGCAAGAGAGAGCCAGGCAGAAAAGAGAGAACGAAGGAGTAAGAGAAGAGAAAAGAACAGTGACAAACTGAGAAATCAGGGGATGAAAAATAACCTGCATGAATGGCATAAGAGACCGAAGTGCAGAGTGGTGGAAGAAAGAGGTATGAAGTGAAATCAAAACTAGGCAGCATTCGGCTGCACCGGCGACGGGCTTCTCAGAAAAACGTTAGCCCCGAACTCATAATTTATTGATTTTATTTTTTATAAATTATGCACTGCAAGACTCCTTTCACATCGTGCAGTATTTACAGGGCTTTCAGACCAGTGTGCGGGATGGAAGATGCCCTTGACCAATGTGCAGGGTGAAAAGGACACAGCAGTATGCACGGTGGTGCAGACCTCCTGAACAGCGTGGAGAGGTGGGAGGAGCACCCTGGCCAGTGTGCGGGGTGAAAAGGACACTGCAGTATGCAGGGTGCTGCAGAGCTCCTAAGCAGTGTGGAGAGGTGGGAGCAGCACCCAGACCAGTGTGCGGGGAGAAAAGGACACTGCAGTATGCAGGGTGCTGCAGAGCTCCTGAGCAGTGTGGAGAGGTGGGAGGAGCACCTTGACCGGTGTGCGGGGTGGAATAGAAATTGGGTGAAGTGATGGAAGGGGCCCTTGACCAGTGTGTAGGGTGGAAAGGACACTGCAGTATGCAGGGTGGTGCAGACCTCCTTAGCAGTGTGGAGAGGTGAGAGCAGCACAATGAGCAGTGTGCGGGTGAAAAGGACACTGCAGTCTGCAGGGTGGTGCAGACCTCCTGAGCAGTGTGAAGAGGTGGGAGCAGCACCCTAACCGGTGTGTGGGGTGAAAAGGACTCTGCAGTATGCAGGGTGCTGCAGACCTCCTGAGCAGTGTGGAGAGGTGGGAGCAGCACCCTGACTGGTGTGCGGAGTGAAAAGGACACTGCAGTGTGCTAGGTGGCGCAGACCTCCTGAGCAGTGTGGAGAGGTGGGAGCAACACCCTGACCAGTGTGCGGGGTGAAAAGGACACTGCAGTATACAGGGTGGCGCAGACCTCCTGAGCAGTGTCAAGAGGTGGGAGCAGCACCCTGACCAGTGTGCGGGGTGAAAAGGACACTGCAGTATGCACGGTGGTGCAGACCTCCTGAGCAGTGTGAAGAGGTGGGAGCAGCACCCTGACCAGTGTGCGGGGTGAAAAGGACACAGCAGTATGCAGGGTGCTGCAGAGCTCCTGAGCAGTGTGGAGAGGTGGGAGGAGCACCCTGACCAGTGTGCGGAGTGAAAAGGACACTGCAGTATGCAGGGTGGCGCAGACCTCCTGAGCAGTGTCAAGAGGTGGGAGCAGCACCCTGACCGGTGTGCGGAGTGAAAAGACACTGCAGTGTGTTAGGTGGCGCAGACCTCCTGAGCAGTGTGGAGAGGTGGGAGCAGCACCCTGACCAGTGTGCGGGGTTAAAAGGACACTGCAGTATGCAGGATGCTGCAGAGCTCCTGAGCAGTGTGAAGAGGTGGGAGCAGCACCCTGACCGGTGTGCGGAGTGAAAAGGACACTGCAGTGTGCTAGGTGGCGCAGACCTCCTGAGCAGTGTGGAGAGGTGGGAGCAGCACCCTGACCAGTGTGCGGGGTTTAAAGGACACTGCAGTATGCAAGGTGCTGCAGAGCTCCTGAGCAGTGTGTAGAGGTGGGTGCAGCACCCTGACAGGTGTGCTGAGTGAAAAGGCCACTGCAGTATGCAGGGTGGCGCAGACTTCCTGAGCAGTGTGGAGAGGTGGGAGCGGGGTGAAAAGGACACTGCAGTATGCACGGTGGTGCAGACCTCCTGAGCAGTGTGGACAGGTGAGAGCAGCACCCTGAGCAGTGTGCGGGGTGAAAAGGACACTGCAGTATGCAGGGTGGTGCAGACCTCCTGAGCAGTGTGGACAGGTGAGAGCGGAACCCTGACCAGTGTGCGGGGTGAAAAGGACACTGCAGTATGCAGGGTGCTGCAGACCTCCTAAGCAGTGTGGAGAGGTGAGAGCAGCACCCTAACCAGTGTGCGGGGTGAAAAGGACACTGCACTGTGCTGGGTGGTGCAGACCTCCTGAGCAGTGTGGAGAGGTGGGAGCAGCACCCTAACCAGTGTGCGGGGTGAAAAGGACACTGCACTATGCTGGGTGGCGCAGACCTCTTGAGCAGTGTCAAGAGGTGGGAGTAGCACCCTGACCAGTGTGCGGGGTGAAAAGGACACTGCACTGTGCTGGGTGGCGCAGACCTCTTGAACAGTGTCAAGAGGTGGGAGCAGTACCCTGAGCAGTGTGTGGGGTGGAATGGACACTTTAGTATGCAGGGTGGTGCAGACCTCTTGAACATCATCAAGACGGCGGAGCAGCACCCTGACCGGTGTGCGGGGTGGAATGGAAATTGGGTGAAGTGATGGAAGGGGCCCTTGACCAGTGTGCAGGGTGGAAAGGACACTGCAGTATGCAGGGTGGCGCAGACCTCCTGAGCAGGGTCAATAGGTGGGAACAGCACCCTAACCAGTGTGCGGGGTGAAAAGGAAACTGCGCTGTGCTGGGTGGTGCAGACCTCCTGAGCAGTGTGGAGAGGTGGGAGGAGCACCCTGACCAGTGTGCGGGGTGGAATGGACACTGCAGTTTGCACGGTGGTGCAGAACTCCTGAGCAGTGTGGAGAGGTGGGAGCAGCACCCTGACTGGTGTGCGGAGTGAAAAGGACACTGCAGTGTGCTAGGTGGCGCATACCTCCTGAGCAGTGTGGAGAGGTGGGAGGAGCACCCTGAGCAGTGTGAAAAGGACACTGCACTATGCAGGGTGCTGCAGACCTGAGCAGTGTGGAGAGGTGAGAGCAGCACCCTGAGCAGTGTGCGGGGGGAAAAGGACACTGCAGTATGCAGGGTGCTGAAGACCTCCTGAGCAGTGTAGAGAGGTGGGAGCGGTGTGAAAAGGACACTGCAGTATGCACGGTGGTGCAGACCTCCTGAGCAGTGTGGAGAGGTGGGAGCAGCACCCTGACCAGTGTGCGGGGTGAAAAGGACACAGCAGTATGCAGGGTGGTGCAGACCTCCTGAGCAGTGTCAAGAGGTGGGAGCAGCACCCTGACCAGTGACCGGGGTGAAAAGGACACGGCAGTATGCAGGGTGGTGCAGACCTCCTGAGCAGTGTGGAGAGGTGGGAGGAGCACCCTGACCAGTGTGCAGGGTGAAAAGGACACAGCAGTATGCAGGGTGGTACAGACCTCCTGAGCAGTGTGAAGAGGTGGGAGCAGCGCCCTGACCGGTGTGCAGGGTGAAAAGGACACTGCAGTATGCAGGGTGCTGTAGAGCTCCTGAGCAGTGTCGAGAGGTGGGAGCGGGGTGAAAAGGACAATGCAGTATGCAGGGTGCTGCAGAGTTCCTGAGCAGTGTGGAGAGGTGGGAGGAGCACCCTGACCAGTGTGCGGAGTGAAAAGGACACTGCAGTATGCAGGGTGGCGCAGACCTCCTGAGCAGTGTCAAGAGGTGGGAGCAGCTCCCTGACCAGTGTGCGGGGTGAAAAGGACACTGCACTGTGCTGGGTGGCGCAGACCTCTTGAACAGTGTCAAGAGGTGGGAGCAGTACCCTGAGCAGTGTGTGGGGTGGAATGGACACTTTAGTATGCAGGGTGGTGCAGACCTCTTGAGCAGTGTGGAGAGGTGAGGGGAGCACCCTGACCAGTGTGCGGGGTGAAAAGTACACTGCAGTATACAGGGTGGTACAGACCTCCTGAGCAGTGTGAAGAGGTGGGAGCAGCGCCCTGACCGGTGTGCAGGGTGAAAAGGACACAGCAGTATGCAGGGTGCTGCAGAGCCCCTGAGCAGTGTGGAGAGGTGGGAGCGGGGTGACAAGGACACTGCAGTATGCAGGGTGCTGCAGAGCTCCTGAGCAGTGTGGAGAGGTGGTTGGAGCACCCTGACCAGTGTGCGGAGTGAAAAGGACACTGCAGTGTGCAGGGTGGCGCAGACCTCCTGAGCAGTGTGGAGAGGTGGGAGCAGCACCCTGACCAGTGTGCGGGCTTAAAAGGACTCTGCAGTACGCAGGGTGCTGCAGAGCTCCTGAGCAGTGTGAAGAGGTGGGAGCAGCACCCTGACCTGTGTGCGGAGTGAAAAGGACACTGCAGTGTACTAGGTGGCGCAGACCTCCTGAGCAGTGTGGAGAGGTGGGAGCAGAACCCTGACCAGTGTGCGGGGTTAAAAGGACACTGCAGTATGCAGGATGCTGCAGAGCTCCTGAGCAGTGTGAAGAGGTGGGAGCAGCACCCTGACCGGTGTGCGGAGTGAAAAGGACACTGCAGTGTGCTAGGTGGCGCAGACCTCCTGAGCAGTGTGGAGAGGTGGGAGGAGCACCCTGGCCAGTGTGCGGGGTGAAAAGGACACTGCAGTATGCAGGGTGCTGCAGAGCTCCTAAGCAGTGTGGAGAGGTGGGAGCAGCACCCAGACCAGTGTGCGGGGAGAAAAGGACACTGCAGTATGCAGGGTGCTGCAGAGCTCCTGAGCAGTGTGGAGAGGTGGGAGGAGCACCTTGACCGGTGTGCGGGGTGGAATAGAAATTGGGTGAAGTGATGGAAGGGGCCCTTGACCAGTGTGTAGGGTGGAAAGGACACTGCAGTATGCAGGGTGGTGCAGACCTCCTTAGCAGTGTGGAGAGGTGAGAGCAGCACAATGAGCAGTGTGCGGGTGAAAAGGACACTGCAGTCTGCAGGGTGGTGCAGACCTCCTGAGCAGTGTGAAGAGGTGGGAGCAGCACCCTAACCGGTGTGTGGGGTGAAAAGGACTCTGCAGTATGCAGGGTGCTGCAGACCTCCTGAGCAGTGTGGAGAGGTGGGAGCAGCACCCTGACTGGTGTGCGGAGTGAAAAGGACACTGCAGTGTGCTAGGTGGCGCAGACCTCCTGAGCAGTGTGGAGAGGTGGGAGCAACACCCTGACCAGTGTGCGGGGTGAAAAGGACACTGCAGTATACAGGGTGGCGCAGACCTCCTGAGCAGTGTCAAGAGGTGGGAGCAGCACCCTGACCAGTGTGCGGGGTGAAAAGGACACTGCAGTATGCACGGTGGTGCAGACCTCCTGAGCAGTGTGAAGAGGTGGGAGCAGCACCCTGACCAGTGTGCGGGGTGAAAAGGACACAGCAGTATGCAGGGTGCTGCAGAGCTCCTGAGCAGTGTGGAGAGGTGGGAGGAGCACCCTGACCAGTGTGCGGAGTGAAAAGGACACTGCAGTATGCAGGATGGCGCAGACCTCCTGAGCAGTGTCAAGAGGTGGGAGCAGCACCCTGACCGGTGTGCGGAGTGAAAAGACACTGCAGTGTGTTAGGTGGCGCAGACCTCCTGAGCAGTGTGGAGAGGTGGGAGCAGCACCCTGACCAGTGTGCGGGGTTAAAAGGACACTGCAGTATGCAGGATGCTGCAGAGCTCCTGAGCAGTGTGAAGAGGTGGGAGCAGCACCCTGACCGGTGTGCGGAGTGAAAAGGACACTGCAGTGTGCTAGGTGGCGCAGACCTCCTGAGCAGTGTGGAGAGGTGGGAGCAGCACCCTGACCAGTGTGCGGGGTTTAAAGGACACTGCAGTATGCAAGGTGCTGCAGAGCTCCTGAGCAGTGTGTAGAGGTGGGTGCAGCACCCTGACAGGTGTGCTGAGTGAAAAGGCCACTGCAGTATGCAGGGTGGCGCAGACTTCCTGAGCAGTGTGGAGAGGTGGGAGCGGGGTGAAAAGGACACTGCAGTATGCACGGTGGTGCAGACCTCCTGAGCAGTGTGGACAGGTGAGAGCAGCACCCTGAGCAGTGTGCGGGGTGAAAAGGACACTGCAGTATGCAGGGTGGTGCAGACCTCCTGAGCAGTGTGGACAGGTGAGAGCGGAACCCTGACCAGTGTGCGGGGTGAAAAGGACACTGCAGTATGCAGGGTGCTGCAGACCTCCTAAGCAGTGTGGAGAGGTGAGAGCAGCACCCTAACCAGTGTGCGGGGTGAAAAGGACACTGCACTGTGCTGGGTGGTGCAGACCTCCTGAGCAGTGTGGAGAGGTGGGAGCAGCACCCTAACCAGTGTGCGGGGTGAAAAGGACACTGCACTATGCTGGGTGGCGCAGACCTCTTGAGCAGTGTCAAGAGGTGGGAGTAGCACCCTGACCAGTGTGCGGGGTGAAAAGGACACTGCACTGTGCTGGGTGGCGCAGACCTCTTGAACAGTGTCAAGAGGTGGGAGCAGTACCCTGAGCAGTGTGTGGGGTGGAATGGACACTTTAGTATGCAGGGTGGTGCAGACCTCTTGAACATCATCAAGACGGCGGAGCAGCACCCTGACCGGTGTGCGGGGTGGAATGGAAATTGGGTGAAGTGATGGAAGGGGCCCTTGACCAGTGTGCAGGGTGGAAAGGACACTGCAGTATGCAGGGTGGCGCAGACCTCCTGAGCAGGGTCAATAGGTGGGAACAGCACCCTAACCAGTGTGCGGGGTGAAAAGGAAACTGCGCTGTGCTGGGTGGTGCAGACCTCCTGAGCAGTGTGGAGAGGTGGGAGGAGCACCCTGACCAGTGTGCGGGGTGGAATGGACACTGCAGTTTGCACGGTGGTGCAGAACTCCTGAGCAGTGTGGAGAGGTGGGAGCAGCACCCTGACTGGTGTGCGGAGTGAAAAGGACACTGCAGTGTGCTAGGTGGCGCATACCTCCTGAGCAGTGTGGAGAGGTGGGAGGAGCACCCTGAGCAGTGTGAAAAGGACACTGCACTATGCAGGGTGCTGCAGACCTGAGCAGTGTGGAGAGGTGAGAGCAGCACCCTGAGCAGTGTGCGGGGGGAAAAGGACACTGCAGTATGCAGGGTGCTGAAGACCTCCTGAGCAGTGTAGAGAGGTGGGAGCGGTGTGAAAAGGACACTGCAGTATGCACGGTGGTGCAGACCTCCTGAGCAGTGTGGAGAGGTGGGAGCAGCACCCTGACCAGTGTGCGGGGTGAAAAGGACACAGCAGTATGCAGGGTGGTGCAGACCTCCTGAGCAGTGTCAAGAGGTGGGAGCAGCACCCTGACCAGTGACCGGGGTGAAAAGGACACGGCAGTATGCAGGGTGGTGCAGACCTCCTGAGCAGTGTGGAGAGGTGGGAGGAGCACCCTGACCAGTGTGCAGGGTGAAAAGGACACAGCAGTATGCAGGGTGGTACAGACCTCCTGAGCAGTGTGAAGAGGTGGGAGCAGCGCCCTGACCGGTGTGCAGGGTGAAAAGGACACTGCAGTATGCAGGGTGCTGTAGAGCTCCTGAGCAGTGTCGAGAGGTGGGAGCGGGGTGAAAAGGACAATGCAGTATGCAGGGTGCTGCAGAGTTCCTGAGCAGTGTGGAGAGGTGGGAGGAGCACCCTGACCAGTGTGCGGAGTGAAAAGGACACTGCAGTATGCAGGGTGGCGCAGACCTCCTGAGCAGTGTCAAGAGGTGGGAGCAGCTCCCTGACCAGTGTGCGGGGTGAAAAGGACACTGCACTGTGCTGGGTGGCGCAGACCTCTTGAACAGTGTCAAGAGGTGGGAGCAGTACCCTGAGCAGTGTGTGGGGTGGAATGGACACTTTAGTATGCAGGGTGGTGCAGACCTCTTGAGCAGTGTGGAGAGGTGAGGGGAGCACCCTGACCAGTGTGCGGGGTGAAAAGTACACTGCAGTATACAGGGTGGTACAGACCTCCTGAGCAGTGTGAAGAGGTGGGAGCAGCGCCCTGACCGGTGTGCAGGGTGAAAAGGACACAGCAGTATGCAGGGTGCTGCAGAGCCCCTGAGCAGTGTGGAGAGGTGGGAGCGGGGTGACAAGGACACTGCAGTATGCAGGGTGCTGCAGAGCTCCTGAGCAGTGTGGAGAGGTGGTTGGAGCACCCTGACCAGTGTGCGGAGTGAAAAGGACACTGCAGTGTGCAGGGTGGCGCAGACCTCCTGAGCAGTGTGGAGAGGTGGGAGCAGCACCCTGACCAGTGTGCGGGCTTAAAAGGACTCTGCAGTACGCAGGGTGCTGCAGAGCTCCTGAGCAGTGTGAAGAGGTGGGAGCAGCACCCTGACCTGTGTGCGGAGTGAAAAGGACACTGCAGTGTACTAGGTGGCGCAGACCTCCTGAGCAGTGTGGAGAGGTGGGAGCAGAACCCTGACCAGTGTGCGGGGTTAAAAGGACACTGCAGTATGCAGGATGCTGCAGAGCTCCTGAGCAGTGTGAAGAGGTGGGAGCAGCACCCTGACCGGTGTGCGGAGTGAAAAGGACACTGCAGTGTGCTAGGTGGCGCAGACCTCCTGAGCAGTGTGGAGAGGTGGGAGCAGCACCCTGACCAGTGTGCGGGGTTAAAAGGACACTGCAGTATGCAAGGTGCTGCAGAGCTCCTGAGCAGTGTGTAGAGGTGGGTGCAGCACCCTGACAGGTGTGCGGAGTGAAAAGGCCACTGCAGTATGCAGGGTGGCGCAGACTTCCTGACCAGTGTGGAGAGGTGGGAACGGGGTGAAAAGGACACTGCAGTATGCAAGGTGGTGCAGACCTCCTGAGCAGTGTGGACAGGTGAGAGCAGCACCCTGAGCAGTGTGCGGGGTGAAAAGGACACTGCACTGTGCTGGGTGGCACAGACCTCTTGAGCAGTGTCAAGAGGCGGGAGCAGCACCCTGACCAGTGTGCGGGGTGAAAAGGACACTGCACTGTGCTGGGTGGCGCAGACCTCTTGAACAGTGTCAAGAGGTGGGAGCAGTACCCTGAGCAGTGTGTGGGGTGGAATGGACACTTTAGTATGCAGGGTGGTGCAGACCTCTTGACCAGTGTGGAGATGTGGGGGAGCACCCTGACCAGTGTGCGGGTGAAAAGTACACTGCAGTATACAGGGTGGTACAGACCTCCTGAGCAGTGTGAAGAGGTGGGAGCAGCGCCCTGACCGGTGTGCAGGGTGAAAAGGACACTGCAGTATGCAGCGTGCTGCAGAGCCCCTGAGCAGTGTGGAGAGGTGGGAGCGGGGTGAAAAGGACACTGCAGTATGCAGGGTGCTGCAGAGCTCCTGAGCAGTGTGGAGAGGTGGGAGGAGCACCCTGACCAGTGTGCGGAGTGAGAAGGACACTGCAGTATGCAGGGTGGCGCAGACCTCCTGAGCAGTGTGGAGAGGTGGGAGCAGCACCCTGACCAGTGTGCGGGGTTAAAAGGACACTGCAGTATGCAAGGTGCTGCAGAGCTCCTGAGCAGTGTGTAGAGGTGGGTGCAGCACCCTGACAGGTGTGCGGAGTGAAAAGGCCACTGCAGTATGCAGGGTGGCGCAGCCTTCCTGAGCAGTGTGGAGAGGTGGGAGCGGGGTGAAAAGGACACTGCAGTATGCACGGTGGTGCAGACCTCCTGAGCAGTGTGGACAGGTGAGAGCAGCACCCTGAGCAGTGTGCGGGGTGAAAAGGACACTGCAGTATGCAGGGTGGTGCAGACCTCCTAAGCAGTGTGGAGAGGTGAGAGCAGCACCCTAACCAGTGTGCGGGGTGAAAAGGACACTGCACTGTGCTGGGTGGTGCAGACCTCCTGAGCAGTGTGGAGAGGTGGGAGCAGCACCCTGACCAGTGTGCGGGGTGAAAAGGACACTGCACTGTGCTGGGTGGCGCAGACCTCTTGAGCAGTGTCAAGAGGCGGGAGCAGCACCCTGACCAGTGTGCGGGGTGAAAAGGACACTGCACTGTGCTGGGTGGCGCAGACCTCTTGAACAGTGTCAAGAGGTGGGAGCAGTACCCTGAGCAGTGTGTGTGGTGGGATGGACACTTTAGTATGCAGGGTGGTGCAGACCTCTTGACCAGTGTGGAGATGTGGGGGAGCACCCTGACCAGTGTGCGGGTGAAAAGTACACTGCAGTATACAGGGTGGTACAGACCTCCTGAGCAGTGTGAAGAGGTGGGAGCAGCGCCCTGACCGGTGTGCAGGGTGAAAAGGACACTGCAGTATGCAGCGTGCTGCAGAGCCCCTGAGCAGTGTGGAGAGGTGGGAGCGGGGTGAAAAGGACACTGCAGTATGCAGGGTGCTGCAGAGCTCCTGAGCAGTGTGGAGAGGTGGGAGGAGCACCCTGACCAGTGTGCGGAGTGAGAAGGACACTGCAGTATGCAGGGTGGCGCAGACCTCCTGAGCAGTGTGGAGAGGTGGGAGCAGCACCCTGACCAGTGTGCGGGGTTAAAAGGACACTGCAGTATGCAAGGTGCTGCAGAGCTCCTGAGCAGTGTGTAGAGGTGGGTGCAGCACCCTGACAGGTGTGCGGAGTGAAAAGGCCACTGCAGTATGCAGGGTGGCGCAGCCTTCCTGAGCAGTGTGGAGAGGTGGGAGCGGGGTGAAAAGGACACTGCAGTATGCACGGTGGTGCAGACCTCCTGAGCAGTGTGGACAGGTGAGAGCAGCACCCTGAGCAGTGTGCGGGGTGAAAAGGACACTGCAGTATGCAGGGTGGTGCAGACCTCCTAAGCAGTGTGGAGAGGTGAGAGCAGCACCCTAACCAGTGTGCGGGGTGAAAAGGACACTGCACTGTGCTGGGTGGTGCAGACCTCCTGAGCAGTGTGGAGAGGTGGGAGCAGCACCCTGACCAGTGTGCGGGGTGAAAAGGACACTGCACTGTGCTGGGTGGCGCAGACCTCTTGAGCAGTGTCAAGAGGCGGGAGCAGCACCCTGACCAGTGTGCGGGGTGAAAAGGACACTGCACTGTGCTGGGTGGCGCAGACCTCTTGAACAGTGTCAAGAGGTGGGAGCAGTACCCTGAGCAGTGTGTGTGGTGGGATGGACACTTTAGTATGCAGGGTGGTGCAGACCTCTTGACCAGTGTGGAGATGTGGGGGAGCACCCTGACCAGTGTGCGGGTGAAAAGTACACTGCAGTATACAGGGTGGTACAGACCTCCTGAGCAGTGTGAAGAGATGGGAGCAGCGCCCTGACTGGTGTGCAGGGTGAAAAGGACACTGCAGTATGCAGGGTGCTGCAGAGCCCCTGAGCAGTGTGGAGAGGTGGGAGCGGGGTGAAAAGGACACTGCAGTATGCAGGGTGCTGCAGAGCTCCTGAGCAGTGTGGAGAGGTGGGAGGAGCACCCTGACCAGTGTGCGGAGTGAAAAGGACACTGCAGTATGCAAGGTGGCGCAGACATCCTGAGCAGTGTCAAGAGGTGGGAGCAGCACCCTGACCAGTGTGCGGGGTTAAAAGGACACTGCAGTATGCAGGATGCTGCAGAGCTCCTGAGCAGTGTGAAGAGGTGGGAGCAGGACCCTGACCGGTGTGCGGAGTGAAAAGGACACTGCAGTGTGCTAGGTGGCGCAGACCTCCTGAGCAGTGTGGAGAGGTGGGAGCTGCACCCTGACCAGTGTGCGGGGTTAAAAGGACACTGCAGTATGCAAGGTGCTGCAGGGCTCCTGAGCAGTGTGTAGAGGTGGGTGCAGCACCCTGACAGGTGTGCGGAGTGAAAAGGCCACTGCAGTATGCAGGGTGGCGCAGATTTCCTGAGCAGTGTGGAGAGGTGGGAGCGGGGTGAAAAGGACACTGCAGTATGCACGGTGGTGCAGACCTCCTGAGCAGTGTGGACAGGTGAGAGCAGCACCCTGAGCAGTGTGCGGGGTGAAAAGGACACTGCAGTATGCAGGGTGGTGCAGACCTCCTGAGCAGTGTCAAGAGGTGGGAGCAGAACCCTGACCAGTGTGCGGGGTGAAAAGGACACTGCAGTATGCAGGGTGCTGCAGACCTCCTAAGCAGTGTGGAGAGGTGAGAGCAGCACCCTAACCAGTGTGCGGGGTGAAAAGGACACTGCACTGTGCTGGGTGGTGCAGACCTCCTGAGCAGTGTGGAGAGGTGGGAGCAGCACCCTGACCAGTGTGCGGGGTGAAAAGGACACTGCACTGTGCTGGGTGGCGCAGACCTCTTGAGCAGTGTCAAGAGGTGGGAGCAGCACCCTGACCAGTGTGCGGGGTGAAAAGGACACTGCACTATGCTGGGTGGCGCTGACCTCTTGAACAGTGTGGAGAGGTGGGAGGGTTGTAAAAAGGACACTGCAGTATGCAGGGTGCTGCAGACCTCCTGAGCAGTGTGGATGGGTGGGAGCAGCACCCTGACAAGTGTGCGGGGTGGAATCGACATTGGTTGAAGCGTGCACGATGGAAGGGGCCCTTGCCAGTGTGTAGGGTGGAAAGGAGCGCAGTGGTGCTGGAACAATTTTCAGAGTGAGGGTGCTGCCATCAATGCTACATCACTGATCTCATAAGGACTGTGAAAACCCCAAGCATCACACAAAGAACAAGTATAACAAATTAGTCTCGCCCATTCAGCAGGGAGTGGCAAGGGTAAGGTATGGAGTAGGTGGTGAATTTTGGAACACACTGACAAAATGTATTACTGAAGCATGGTGTGATACCCACAATCATTTACAGACAGCACATTTTATATTGAAATGGTCGCTAAATGTGTACTGAAATGCAGTTTTACCGATAAAACCATGTAGTGCACAAATAACATGTGGAAATCAGGTTTTAGAAAATATTTATTATTTTCACACCACCAAGTAAAGTGTCTTGATTTGTTTTGATCCTATTAAAATCTTTGTTTCCATCTCACTTCACCATCACAAAAAATGTGTTCATTTGTGCTTTTGTATCTGCTGCTATATTTTGAATTATTTGTGCAGTTCATACACAGGTATTTAAATGTTCTTGTCTGTTAAAACACCTGACATTCTTTAGCCTTTCCTTTCGCTCTTCCTGAACCCCAGCTAGATTGTCAGACAGCACACTTCAGAAAGGCCTCGAGTTTTGAACTCAGAGAAAGAATAATAAACTCCAATCCCTAGCTTAAAATAATAAGTAAACAATGTGTCAGAGGACACAGCCTGGCATTTCACCTCCGTCTTTGAATGCAGAGCAAACGTGACAAGACAAAACCAAAATGGAAAAGCATTTTTATGGCTCATTCGCCTTCTGTACTCCAGCGAACAGTATGCAGGATTGAGGAGTCCACCTGAGCAGAAGTGAAAACACTACCCGGACCAGTGTCCAGAGTGGAACGGACATTGGGTGAGTGTGCTGGATTGAAGGGGCCCTTGACCAATGTCCAGAGTGGAAAGGACATTGTGTGAAGTGTGCAGGATGGAAGGGGCCCTTGACCAGTGTCCAGAGTGGAAAGGACATTGTGTGAAGTGTGCAGGATGGAAGGGGCCCCTGAACAGTATCCAGAGTGGAATCGACACTGAGTGAAGTGTCCAAGATGGAAGGGGCCCTTGACCAGTATCCAGAGTGGAAAGGACATTGGGTGAAGTGTGCAGGATGGAAGGGGCCCTTGACCAGTGTCCAGAGCGGAAAGGACACTTCGAGGAGTATGCAGGATGGGGGAAAGTGTCCAGAGTAGAATGGACCCCGCAAGCAGTATGCAGGATGGAAGAGACCACCCGAGAAGAAGTGGAAGCAGTACCCTGACCAGTGTCCAGAGTGGAATGGACACTGAGTGAAGTGTGCAGGATGGAAGGGGCCCTTGACCAGTGTCTAGAGTGGAATGGACACCGAGTGAAGTGTGCAGGATGGAAGGGGCCCTTGACCAGTGTCCAGAGTGGAATGGACACTGAGTGGAATGGACACTGAGTGAAGTGTGCAGGATGGTTGAGACTTGCTAAGCTGTTTGCAGCCGTGGAAGGGATCACTCCTGACCAGTCTAGAAGATGGAAACAGCATTGGAAGGCGAGTGCAGTTAGGACACAACATCCACCGCAGTGTTCAGGGTGGAAGCGCTGTCCAGTCTCATGCAGAATGATAGAATCGCCAATGTAAGCAGAGTGCGGAATAGAGGAGGTGGTGTCAGTCGCATTAAATATAACTAAAACACAAGTACCTAAAATGTAGAGTTGAAGTACTTACATTTTTTCATTTGGAAAAAATGCTTTTTTTCCCCAAAATTCCGATATGTAAAATAGAGGATGAGTTTAGGTTCAGATATTAGTTTTAGGGCCAAGCCTAGAATTAGACTTAGATTCATGGCCAGGGTAAGCATTTGGTTTAGGCGCAGGCCTCTAGTTGGGCTTAGGCCTAAGGTCAGCATTAGGTTTAGGTCCGCGTTGATCGACGGATATAGATACAACTGGCCATTTAATTGCGTTCTACAAAAACTGCGGGACACAGATCCTTCTCGGTGCTGGTGCCTTTGGATGTAGAAGTTCTTGCAGTGGTATTCATGATTACCATTTCTGGACCAGAATCCGATAGTTGAAGCGGATTATTCAGGCTTTTAAAAGCCTGACTGAAAATGCAGGGTGAAAACTTGATCATTAGACCTGCAAATAAGGGGTTGAAGTTGTCTTGGAGGTAAGAATTGTATAGCTCAAAGAAGCAGCCCAACGGAGTTGTGACACTACAAGCTGAACTACAGAATTGTTGGCGTAGTTCCAACGCAGGAAACACCTGACCGAGACATCAAGCTGTGAGGAGAAGCAGCCATGATTGGTTGGCCCAAAGAAAATGGCAGAACTGCCAACGATAGGGACAAGAAACGTCCAATGGATACAGTGAGTAGTAGTTGCCTCACCAAAAGAATGGAAATAAAGAAACAGTCTCCAAAATGACAGCAGTTTATCAATATAGTGATTGGAATTCCAAAAACACATAGGAGGCTTTAATTACGAATGAGGAGCATACAGCCAAATGTTTGAAGTACGAGAAATATTTCTGTTCCATAAAAGACTGCTGAAAATAGAGACCGTGAATAGACTAAATGCTTAGACTTCTTTAAGACTTTGACATCGCACATTGTTCACACAATTTGACCACAAAATATCCAGGACATGCTGTATATGAATTTTTATACTGGCGTTTGTTATGACATGTAGAAGCAATGGTTTTTGCTGAAAACGAATATATACTCCTGAAGAAGGGCGAATTGTTTCGCTAGAAACATATTGAGTGAACATAGAATGTAAAGAATTATGAATCCAAGATGCTACATATGGTAAACAATATTAAAGAAAAGGACATAATTGCTTCTTGGGGTTGCCATTATTAGGGTTCAACTGAAACCCAACTTAGGGCCTTCTTTAGAGTTTAGCAAATAGATATTCCATCACAAATGTGACTCGTCTTCCGTCCTCTGTCTTACAAGTGCCATTGGCTATAATGCACTTGTAATAAGAAGCAGATGGGACATTCAACAGGTTTGTAATGAGTCCCCCATCTGCCAAACTATAGATAAGGCCCTCAGTTCTGCTTTCTGGTGCCTCAGTCGCTGAGGCTATTTCAAGGAGCACCACAATAAACATTTGAAATAATTGTCTGTGTGTGATGATACTTTGATGTAAACATCCTGAGCAAGGGGGATGGGAGGAGCCGACGCGTACACCTGAATAGGTAGTGACCTGGCCTCACACAAAACACTGATTTACCCCCCACCACCACCACAGATAGGCTGGCAGCCAGAGCTGGGCTGAAAGGAGACTTGTGCACCACAAAGGCTTTGCTGTCACCTCAACTTCAAGGACACATTTGGGTATATGTATTTGGTCTATGACTTCCCTCTCACTAGTTTAGTTCCCTTTGGCGTCCTGAGGAGACACTGCCAAGAAGAGGAGCAGTGCTACAGGAGAGACTGCCACTTTGCTAACTACCTTACTGTGTTGGCCTGCTGCCTACTAATTACTGGGCTACAGGAGGCACTGCCACTTTGCTACCTGCTCTGCTGTGTTGGACTGCTGCCTCTGACCTGGACATTGAGAAAGACTGAAACTGTTCTCTACAAGCTTTAGCCACCTAAGTAACTCCAAGGGCTTGTTGGCTTGCCCAGTTCAGAAAATCCTTGGGGCATCAAAGATTTCATTTGCACAAACGACCGCTGCTAGGCTCTGCTAATCTGAAGTCTGACTCTGCCTGACTTGCCCTCAACCAGTCATAGGCCTTCGCAGTGTCGACATCCGATTTTTGACATCCACATGCATCAGCGTGGTGCACTGATGAAGAATCAATATATCTGCCTACTCAAGTGCAGACCATTGTGTTTGTCAACTTGCCGAAGCCGCAGTGCCTGAAGGTAGTCCAGCGCACCTGGCACACTCTGCATGCATCAAGGAAAGATGGGCGTCTTCCCTCTGTGACTCTAATCACCACATTGTATCTAGCAAGGGGCGACTCCAGCAACGTGGGCCCAGATCCTGAGGCCAATGGCACTGCTGCAATCCCCAAGAAAGGTACTGTGCACTCCGGGACTTACAAGGTCCCTGCCGCCCACCAGCGCTCTCGTAGGCGGCCCGAACGGAGCGAGTAGATCAGTCTCTAGTAAACTTGACAATGCATTTTAACATTGTAAACATTTCTTCATGCTGATACGGGGCAAAATGTCTGTTCCCGAGCCACAGCGTGGATTGCCATAATTTCCCCAGTGATCCACGCAGTGGTTTTAAGACTTGTGCGCTGCTATGCTGTTACACTGCCACGCTAGGAGGTGTTGGGAGGAAGAGGAGTGAGGAGGAGTGAATGAGAGTTGAAGAGCCTGCGGAGGCTGGAGCTCTTCAGCGGTGTTTGGGTGGCAGCGGAGCGATCCCATGCGGGACCAACTTAGTGGCGGCACAGGACCAGTCCAATTCCAGGACAGGTGGGATAGGACAGCAGCCTTCCCTGTGTGCCCCGAGTGCTTGCATCTTGAAGGCCACAGATGTGGCTACGTGCCTTGTGCATGCACTTTGTGCAACTTGGGGGCTCTTGCTCAGCTGCAGTTGTTCTTCTGCACTACGCTGCTATGACCACTTCCAGCTACCCGCCTCCCCTCAGTGACCACCATGGCGCCAGGGCCATTTTAATGTTTCCAGCTTTCAAATTTATATTAAATTTAGTTTCAACTTCAACACAAATCCAGCTGACAGGCATAGTGAAGTAAGGGCTGGCGGCCTGAAGAAGACGGCAAGATCACAAGGGGCCTGCTCAGACCACATGTTACAGCAATTCCCTTCAATTCTATTCACTGGGGCATTCGCCTCGTGAATCCGTGAAATAGTGACCTCTGCAACGCCAGCTCAGTGACAGAGACAAAGATAAAGGTGGGAGGAGCTACCTCAGAGCAGGGGATACAGGCTTTGGACCTGTATAAGACTGAGCCCCCGGTTCGCAGAAGCGACTCAACTAGGCTACGGTGCAGCTTGTATCCTGGGTGAGCTCCCTCCATGCCCTGCACTCGCTGGTGATTAGAGCCCTTTAGCTGCCAAGACTCCTTAGAAGAGCCTTTATGTTCCTTAAGCTGCTTCAAGTTTCCCTAAGGCCGCGATAACGTAGCATTTTTGCTTGCTCGCGACGCTCTCCCGCTCAGACTACGCAAGATAACCTACATAAGGGCAGTGTTAGAAGTGGGGGGGAACGGAAGGGCACGGCGTGCCCCTACTTTTAAAAATTATGCTAGTCCGTTCCCCTACTTCTTGATTTTAAAAAAAGCGTCCCGGGACTGCCCTAATTCAGACCCGGTTCTAGTAAGGGCTTGAAGGTAGGCGCCAAGGGGCTCAAAGTGCTTCACACACAGACAGTTTCAGAGATTATCGCAGCCGTACCTGAGTGCTTCACAGGTCTTTAAAAGACCATTTACATGTTAACGAGGCTTTGTTTATTTTTTCACCCCTTCATCTCCAACAGGGGCATGGCGAAAGGTGACAAATCCTTTCTTTGGCCGCGGTAACCTTTGCCTACTGTCCTGCTGCGTGGATATTCTTTTTCTATGCAGCGCAGGAGAAAAGAAGTTTGTTTATTTCGATTCACCTTTCCCAACCCCTGCAGCTGCTTATCACTTCAGGCTGCGACACTAAGCTTGACTAATGGAGTAGGTAGGAGAATGTGTCACTTTTTGTTTTTCTTTTTAAATTCTACACAGGCGCAGCAGGACATGTACTTTGTGTGTGCTTCATTTAATCCGTTTTTATCGTTATCATGGCTGATGCAGGACAACAATAGGACAATAAAAAAATGCCCAGATACCGCTGGGGATTAATGATCCTGCTGGAGAGCAATAATTTCTCTGTTAGTAGTTAAGTGCAGATGAACTGTATTTTATGTGGAAGCTCAGTGGGTTATTGTCATTGTGACAAGAGATCCTTGTGTTACTTGCAGTTCAGAAGTTACAATCCTAACCTAGGACAGTGACCAATGAACTGTCATCAAAGAGCTGTATGCAAACCTGAATGATATAGTTAGAACTTCGCGTTTTTTGTTTTGTGATATAGTTAGAACTTCCCCAGTCTTTCATTATTCTAATGTTGCTAAAATGAGTATCTTTGGGCAGATATACATTTTTATCAGTAAAGCCAACCCCTAACCACTGGAGTACTCTTTAAATCCTGAGTTTGTGCTTCTCCAGACCAAACCCTCTTAAAATAACTGCCCACCAGTATGGATGACATGTGATTCATACACCTTGTAATCCTCATTGGCTTATGTGACATTCCCTGTAGGCTGATTTACATACTTGTATGATTCGTTGTCTCTGTATAATGTGTGCGTGGTGTAAAGTACTGACACACACTACACTGATATGAGTAGCGCTACACAACAAATGAATTGCATATGAGAGAGGGGCTACATAAAGATGAGGGGCACTGTTGGAGGGTGGCAGTGAGGGAATCCGAAGAAGAGGTCATGGGGGGGAGGGGGGAGCTAGGGAGAGATGAGGGGCACTGCTGGAGGATGGTAGTGAGGGATTCTGAGGAGAAGGTCATGAGGGGGAGGGGCTACAGCGAAATGAGGGGCACTGGTGGAGGGTGGCAGTGAGGAAATCCGAGGAGGAGGTCATGAGGGGGAGGGGCTATGGGGAGATGAGGAGCACTTGTGGCGTATGGCAGTGATTATTGGTGTGGCGCCAAAAAAGACTTTTGCATCAGCGCTAAAGCCGGCCTTGTCATGGCCTTTCTGTTTTTGTTTATTTAATTAGCAGTCGGGTCATAAGGGCTACTGTGGAACATACTTTAAAGTGTGTGCTAATTGTATTTACTGCTATATTCAATGTTTTAAGTTTGAAGGTGATTTTACTAATGTTTTTACCGGGAAAAATGAAAGTGGAGCCCGATGGTGCCTGATATGGGGCTGGGGCCCAAGGTCAGCTGTGAGATAAGGTGCACTGGAGAGGAGTAGTGGATAATCAAGCCTGTAAGGGAGTGCGTTGCGGAGTTTGGGGTCAGGTGGAGGTAGCAATGAAGAGGGATCCTCCATGAAGGCTCGAACAGAGGGAGCCCAAGTAGTGTCACTTGCCTGATACTACCACCTCAGAAACCTCCTCTTCCCATCAAAGGAAAATTACATAGTAAAAACAGTTTTTGAGAGTGATAATATTTAGAAAGAGATTTGGAAAAGAGTGCGATTTACTGGGCCTTGTAAGACTAAGGAGAGATAAAGGAGGGCCCGGAGGATTTGCAGTCTGGGTGTTGCTACTCCCAAGATAATTTTGAAAAAAAAACTATAGGGTCAAATACTGCATTTTATTTTCAACACCCCATTTTTACACAAATTCTCTCAAAAGCCATTACTGTGCCAAGACAACATCCCCAGGAGTTGACCACATTTTTTTTCAAGATGCACAATATGTTCCTCCCATAAGTAAATATTTACCTCCACTTTGCCAAGGCCTGTGTTTTGTCCTGCTTGCTCACATGTTATCTCACTCAGGCTCACTACCCCCATTATTCATTCTCATTCACTTTCCCTTTTACTCAAAATTGCTCACTTGCACTCACTCTTCAACATTCGGTATCACATTCTCACTCAATCAGTCTCACCACTTTTTCCTACTCTGATTACCTCATTCTAACTTACAGTTTCACTTACTCTACGTGACTCCTTCTCACTCACTTTCTCTCACTTTCATCGACATACACTCTTTCACTCATGCTCAGTTACATTCAGGCACTCAATCATTCACACCCACATTTACTTACTCGCACTCATTGTTCTTTGCAGGACACTTGAATACATATGTGCTATACTATGTTTGAGCAGCTAGCTGGCTGACATGAATAAGAATTATTTATTTATTTATCTCACTTGTAAAGCGCACTCTCACCTAACAGGCATCCTGGCGCTGACAATCAAGAGTGCACAATTTATGGATAAGAAGGAGCCCTTGTGGGTTTCCGTGAGTCAGATCAGATTCTCTTGAAGAGTTCCTTTGTCTCTGAGCCCTGCTTAACACATGTGTACAGGAGGAGCCCTATATTCATGTCCTCAATGTTTGAGACAAAAAATACTCATTGATTTCTGAACGAGAGTAAAAGCGTTAAGGTAACAAGGACTTGTAATCCTGGGAATGCGGCAAAATCTTGCGCTGGCCCAGAGGAGGCATAACTAGGAGAAATATCTTTATTTCTCCTTGCTTTTTCCTCTTTCAAACTGTGCTTTATTCTGCAGCCCACATAGAAAGATGAAAAAGCCTCTCAAGATTGTTTTTGTACAGGAAGGTGCCCCTTCCGGCACAAAAACAATCCTGCATGCAAAGGAGGCACCCTTGCACCATGGGGCAAGTGTGCCTGCGTTGAAGCTAGGCTGTCGAAATGGCGCCAGTGCAGGGGGAAAAGACCGGAATGCACCATATTGGATAAATACGGCACATTCCCGCCCTTTCCCTGTGACGCAGGGCAGCGCAGCAAAGTAACTTGCTGTGCTGCCCTGCGCCACCATTCCCATAAATATGTCCCTAAGCTCACAAATAGTAAATTGACCAGACTAATTATCTGTGTAAGAGCATGTATTGATAAACACAATGAGCCACTGACCTTTTTCTTGGACCTTGTTGAGTTGCCAAGCACAGCAGCAGATCTAATCTTAGATACCTTACTTGCATGCTTAGAGAGACACGGTTTTACTGATGAGTATTTAAAAAGTCATTTGGTTCAGCTTGTAACAGATGGTGCTTCCAATATGATAGGTAGGAAATCCGGTGTGGCAACTCTTCTGAAACTGAAATATCCACAGTTGAGTGTATGGCACTGTGCTAACCACAAGCTGGAGCTTGCTGTGGGTGATGTTTGTAAAGAAGTCGCAGGCATTAATCAGCTCAAATTTTTTTTTGATAAACTATATACCACCTACCATGCCTCTCCGAAAAATCAGAGAGAGCTTGGGGAATGTGCTCTGGAGGTAGAAGTAAGACTTCTGGCAATTGGAAAGGTGCTAGATGTACGTTGGGTGTCCTCAAGTGAAAGATCTTTGAGAGCTGTTTGGAATAACTACAAAGGACTTATTAAACATTTCATGGAATCTTCCGAAGACTCAACGAGGAGTGACATTGAGCAGAGGAAATATGCTGGTTTAAACCGTTTATTAACCTCCCTGGTGTTTGTTGAAAATATGGGCATTTTATATGATGCTCTCACAGAATTGAGTGACCTATCCAGAAGGCTGCAGCGGCGTGATATGACCATATATGAGGCCGATCGTTCAATACAGATGCAGATTTTAGTGTTTGAATCAATGGCTGATGCACCTGGGCCCTTTGTTTGCTACAACTGCATTAGATGCTGCTGAACGGATGCAGTTTGCTGGTGTAGGACTGCAACAGAACAAAGGCTGTGTTAGCATCAATAGGGCATAGTTCTTTAGGAGCTTAGCAAATAACCTGCGAAAAAGGATGACAATGTCTAATGCATCAAATGTTTCTAGATGCACAACCACAAACAATGATGAAATAGAATACAAAGAGTTAGTACATAGAATGAAACTCCTACAACCAGTTTATTGGCCAGATCCAGTAGACATCTTATACGGTGAGGGAGAATTACAAAACCTTTGTAGCAGGTTGCATGTATTTGATACCAGGCAGTACATCCTTGGTTTCAGAGAGTACAAACAAAATAAAAATTGCATCTCTGAAAGCCTGAAACCATTAATGCACATTATAAACACCTTTTGTACCTCAACTGCTGAATGTGAACGGGGCTTTAGTGTAATGAATGATGTGCTCACACCACTGCGGAACAGAATATCAATCAATCGTCTGTCTTCTACAATGTTCATAAATATCGTGGGGCCACCTGTCATAGAATTTAAACCTGAATTTTATGTTCAGAAATGGTTAGAAAAAGGGAGGAGAAGTGCAGATGAAAGAAACTGCATGGCTCGGAGACAAATGGCTTATGATTCCACTTATAAGCGTATTTGGAATATTCTGTGATTGGAAACATGTCCCACATTGCAAATGAATTAAATATAAACAACTTATATATTAAACCTCAAATAAACATGTTTATTGATTCTTTGAATTAAATAACGTTATAAGCTCTAACTGGTCAGTGAAATGCCAAACGTTCAAAAATTGGTATGTTTTGCTATTTCTAGCCACACCTCCGACTCCGCCCACTAATCCAATCCTTGGGTTATTCCCGCCCCCTGAGTCTCCGCCCACAGTTCCTCTACTTTTTTTCCCCCACTTCGACCACTGCATAAGGGAGAGGTGTAGCAGCGGGTTCGTGGCTGGGAACTCGCTCTATGTACTCTATAAACTTGAACTCTGCAACTGTGAACCAGCACACAACACCCCCCCCAGCCTATGTGTTTACAGCTTCTAGCTCTGTGACCAACTGCTGCTGGGTGCTCATGCCCCCTTCCACTGCTCATCGGAAACCCGTCCAAGAGGAGGGGAGAGGCGGCACAACCGTGGGCCTCAAGACTAAACAAGTAAACATCAAACTCCATCTTGCTTCCTGCTAGCCATGAATCCCTGAAAGACTACACAGTTCAGAAAAGACCTCATAATGCTCTAATGTGCCCTCAGGCCTTATTGGAGGGCACTTGCAAGAAAACTTGCTCTAAGGACTTACAACAACAAGCATTGGCATAGCCAATAGGTCTCGCTTTTGCGACCCTCTAAGTGTTTAGCCAGAGGATTGGCTTTGCTCATGTTTTTAAGGTATATTGTATGGCAGAATGGGTGCTGTGCAGCATGTTGAAAAGTTATAATAATTTTCCTTCTGCTTTCTCTTTATTTTTTACTTTGTAGAAGGGCAAAATGCAGTTAATCGTAGTGAAGTTAGCCAATAATTGACGTGGGCTGACCCATTGGCCATGCTTTAATCTGCGGTGGCATACCGAAATGTGAATGGCACAATAACAGGTGACTGGTTGAAGAGAGCTGGCTGAATGCACCCCTAAGTATATTGAACATGTGACAGCTGCTCAAAGCCACACTTTAACAGGCACCATACATGCACGTGCAATCATTCCCTCCAAAGCAGCAGGGCGGGTTTGGTTGGTAGAGAAGAAAATGACAGTTTGCCAAACAAAGAGAAGACCTCCATACAGCACAATGGAGGAAGGTAGGACCAATGTGTAATAAACACATCAGAAACGTTGTCCTGCCTTCTTTTGTTGCTCTTAAATTCTTTGTGGCCGACAGAAACACAGGCATCTTGTGTGCGCGGATGCTATTGCAAAGATGCGTGGAATAAGTTCAAGTGTGAACGGCCGCGTCATCATGTCTGGGGGAACCCTTATCAAATCAGTTGTCAGAGGCGTGGCCTGGGAAGGTGACGCTCGGATAGGCAGGGTTTCTTTCAGGCAAGCAGAGAGTACGGAAATAGAAAGTGCTTTTAAAGAGTTGCAAAACAATTATTAGTTATTAGCAGGCGCCTGCCCCTGCTTAATATAAATAAGGAGAAATTAAACATTTTGTTTCATTGAGCGAGTGAGATCACAAGGATACCTTTCACCAGAAGCAGGTGATGGGAATCTGATGGGAAGAGCTGGCTGAGGTTTATTTAGAGTACGAAAGATATGGTGCTCGAATGTTAGCCCGGATGTCAATGTGCGTCATGTACTTGACCAAAACTTGAACATGTTTCCTTATAAAGATACTCTGTGTGAAGCTTTGCACAGAGTTACAAACATTGGCACTATTTTCAAAGAAATACGAGTTCCAGGTAACACTATCTTCACCACTGTAGCCTGTTCTAGTTCTGAAGACAAATCGATGCTGTGGGCAGTGTGCCTGGGCTGAGACTGCGCTGGGCATCAGCTTGCTCTAGTTCCCAATTAGAGCTTGCTCTAAAGCCCAATTAGAGTATCACCTCTGGAGGTGTGGCTGCAAATGTCTTTTCACAGGAATTCTTTTTAAGTATTTATGTTCAGAATCTAGTGAATGAGAAGTCCACCAGGAGTGGGCATAGGGCAGACGAGAGGAAGGCAGGGGTAGAAGAAACTGTGCCAGTGTTGCAGAGAAAGTCCTGTTGAGCATTCCATGAATGCCCCTTAGACTACTGATTAAATGGATACTCATGGCACTAAGGTCACCATTAGGCTGGTCTTGATGAATGGGTGGCTAAATGCCTTGCTCTATGCCAAGCCTGCACTGCAGGGCTGCGCTAGGGATGAGATGGAGCCCAGTGGAACCAACAGCCATTGGTCTTCTAAAAAGCAGTAGGTGGAAGGACACCTCACCCTATCACTTAGCGCTGGCAACCCATTTATGGTGGGATCCTGCTCCAGGGAATGGGCCCAGTTCTAAGTGGGAAATATGGAGCTATCAGGTTTATGTACTAACTCAATTTAGGTTGGAGTGAGGGTTTCCACCGCCAGATGTACATTATTAGAGTGCAGCGTTTCATGTATGCTTGTGGCTCAGTTGTGCGACCTGCGCCATTCAGACAACCAGAGCCTATCCAGAAATATCGCCCTCTATCATTTCCTACACTGAGAGACGTTATTTATAGGCACTCTCTGTAGGTTGGAGAGTCTTATAATAAAGACCTGAGTAATGCACAATGCCAGCAGTGTGGCTCATATTGCACTATTCATGGTTCCTGCTCCGGGACAACACAGTGAAGGGCAGAGTTGTATACTGTTGGTTTTACTGCTTTGCTGGTTCCTTTACCTTTACGCCATGCCCAGGCACCTTGTGGGCTCACTCGGATACAGGTTTGGGTCTATAATCCCAGGCAGGTATTCTGGGAGGCTAGGTGTCTGCTCCTCAGTAAAAGGAAATAAGTTACACTACGAAGGAGACAGATATGACAGGTGACTAAAGGAGACACCCTCCCTCCCATCGAACGTGAAAACAGGGTGCAGTCACGCCATCACCAAGGTTTGATAAATGACTTAACAGACAACGGAAGTAGAAAGGGGAAATAACAGTATATCATCACTACAGTTCCTCTTAAGAACAAAAGCGTTCAGGTCTTGTAGCACCACCCTCCGGCAAGCTGGCTTTCGAGCCCTCACTCACGGCTTATTATTAACGTCGGCAGAAATACGACAAATTAGGTTTCTTTTTTGGCAGCCAGATGAAAAGGAGGCATGCCTTTTGTTAATAAACGAACAGTCAACTGCAAACTGAGAGAAAAAGTCGGCACGATCACTGAAAGCAGGCAGCAACGACGGAAAGCAGGGCTTCCGTTTACTGTTAAGGGCTGAAGACGAAAGATTTCTTGAGATTGAAAGCATATCCTGTGAAGCGCTCAGAGCACACAGACAGTGAGAGAGACGCGCGGCCGTGAAAGTGACGCGGCCGCGAAAGTGCAAAGCGAGAGGGGGATAAAAAAAAGCATGTAGGAGCACGCCGTGGTGTGCAAAGAACTTATAGGAGTCGACAAACACAGACAGTGAGAGAGCCCGCGGTCGTGAAAGAGAGGCGGCCGCGAAAGTGCAAAGCGGGAGGTGGGATAAAAAAAAGAGCATGACGGAAGGGTGCCACAAGGAAGGCCAGATGGCGGCTGTGCGCCGTGAAAGTGACAGGGGCCACGTGGCTGCGAAAGTGCAAAGCGGGAGGGGGATATAAAAAATGAGCATGACGGAAGGGTGCCGCGAGGAAAGCTAGATGGCGGCTGTGCGCTGTGAAAGTGACGCGGCTGCGAAAGTGCAAAGCGTGAGGGGGGATAAAAAAAGAGCATGATGGAAGGGTGCCGCGAGGAAAACCAGATGGCGGCTGTGTGCCGTGAAAGTGACGAGGCCGCGTGGCCGCGAAAGTGCAAAGCGGGAGGGGGATAAAAAAAAAAAAGGAGCATGACGGAATGGGTACCGCGAGGAAAGCCAGATGGCGACTGGGTGCGTGCTCGCGCGTGTAACCGCAAGCTTGAGGCCAGCAAAAGCATGTGGTCGGACTTTTAAAAGCCCACTTACTAAATGTCTCAACAGGGCAGCGCATGAATGCCGGCACGGAGTACCACATTAGTACAGTTACAAGCCCGCCAATGCCCCCACAAGTCTGCAAAAAGACAAAAGGACGAAATGTTATACACTAAGCAAGGGAGGGTGCAGAGGGAAAAAAATCAGGCGTTAACCTGCACCAAAACAGACAGTGATCTGGCCTCAGTAGTAGGAGCTATCCCTCAGATCCAAGGCTCACAAAAAGGACGACGGTCCTCCAGAAATGAAAACATGTAGAAACAACATCAGAGGTTACTTGGTGCCTCTTCGCAATGATGTATCAGGCAAGCCAGCTCAGGAGAAGACTAGCTCAGAGGCTTTTCCCAGTAGAGGGAGAAGCAGAGATCTTTCTGAGGTATCTCCTAATCAGCCAATTGGTAGGGCAATACCACCGAGCCCGCAGACCATAATAATGGGGAAACAGAAGGCAATTACAATCAATGCACCAAAAAGTCCCCTGGTGAGAGTAATGCATGCTACTACAAATGATGAGGTCAAACCTCAGCTTCAACTGCAACTACTTCCTCTTCAGATTCTCAAAATACCTAATTCTCTGCTGGTCACACAGAAAAGCAGAGCCAAGAAGGCATAAAAGAAGCAAAAGCGGCATCTGCAGATCAATATGATTCATACAAACAGTTCACGCTTAAATAAGTACTGTCTAGTCGGCCCAAGCAGGATAGTAAAACTGTTGAAGAACTGGCGCAAGAGATGGAAACCATCCATGCCAGATGCCCCACTTGGATCTCCACTCTCCATAGAGGTCCTAAAGGAGGTCATCTACACAGATGAACACGGTGAGCAGGTGAAGGATGCTTATTGGCCAGCTGGTGTTCGAGCCTTTCCACCACATGCTTCAGCCATCAACCAGAGGCACCTCAAAACTAAACCTGACCAGGGGAATGAACGCCCTATTATCATCTCGTAAACTGACGTCCTAATAAGCATTAATAAAACTTTAAGCACCGTGGCCAATGCAGCCTTGCTGCACGCCGACAACCTGGATGTGCAAATTACCATCCTACAGTCTATTGCCAATTTAATATTGGGAACTGACAATAAATTGGCCCGTCTGAATAGCCTAACAGTCAGAGCTCAAGAATCAGCACAATTAGAGCCTCAACAAGTCCTTTGCGACTGCGGACCAATTTTAGAGAAGTTCGAAACGCTACCTGAAGTAATGAGCTCCTTGTTTGAGTACTTGAAAAAGGACACAAGGGCCCCAGATGCTGGAAACTTGCTCTACTCACGATGATGCCATCTTGCTCATTCGACCCCATGCGCTCAAGAGAGCAGGCTAGCAGTAGCAACAACCCCAACTTTGGAGGCTGCCAGTCTAGAGATTGGGCGGTCAGCTAATAAATGCGCAGGCACTGACCAAACAAATCAACCAACCAAGTTGGTAGCCATTGATAATGCCCAGCAAGAGCTCTGAGCAACAGCATAAGAATGAATCTAATACTATGAGCCTTAACCCCCGAGCAATGGGTGCCCGTCTGTCAAGGGAAAAGAAGAAAAGACAAAAAAAAAATTGAATAAGAGCAGCAAAAGTAGAAATTCGTCTCTTCTGCATTGGCTCCATCATATCATCCAAGACTTCAAGAGAACGGCTCACCCACTCATATCGGAATCAAATAGGCCCCCGGACTGCAGGCACAAAAAACCCTCTCAGGATGACATTAAAGTTATCGTAATAGACTCCCCAACCTACATCAAATCAAGCTCTCAACACATGAATAAGGTCGGCCTGCAGGCACAAAAAAACTTCTCAAGATGACGTCAAAGTTATTGTAATGGACTCCCCAAGTCAAACCACATCAGATCAAGCCCTCAGCACAGTAATAAGACCATGTTTACAAATGGCTGGCTTATCGCCAATAGTCTCCCCAAATTAAATCCTATCAAATCAAGCTCTCAACACAGTAATAAGCTCATGTTTACAAATAGATGGCTTGCTGCCAATTGCATATGCCACTGTAAGTGCAGCTCTAGCAAGTGAACATATAACAAAAACGCCTGAGGGCCACATGGTGTGAACGCAAATGATGGCTACTCCTACAGAATTGGGAGGAGCAGCTGTCACTCCTACGAGCAACGCTGAGCTAGGGAGACCAATGAGAGCCACATGATCACAACAGGTAACTTGAGCAGCCACGTGGCATCCACATTGCAAGGTGGTCCCTTAAGGGCCCCATCCCATGCCCTTACAAGATGAAGTAACGTGAGACAGAACTGTAGAGGATGACACAGCAGGTTGTGCCACAGCCTGACGTCATAGTCTACGAAGCTCGAGAAACGGCATCTCATGCTGGCGGCCACGCCTCCAGTGGTGTGTCAATGTATGTAAAAAATGAACTGACCGCAGCTGTCTTGATGCTTTGCATAGAGAATGGTGATTACATCTTCCTCAGGGTCTCCTTGGCTAAGTCAAGTAAAGCAAGACCTCAGCTCACTCTGATTCTAGAGTGCGTTTATCTCAACTCCGCAATAACAAGAAGGGAAGTAACCCTGGCCTCGCTGCTCCAACTTTGAAGGATCTTTTAGGTTTACATCCAGATGACATGTGGGTCGTGATGGGAGACTTCAGCGCCAACTTAATGTGCACAGAGCCGAATGGCACATTTGTGGATCTTGAAGATCAAATATGGCCCATACCTCTGATCGAAAAGCAGTTTCAAAGGATTGATGAACAGGGCAATGCTGTAGCTTTTTTTCGAAACCAGCTAAGTTTGAGAACATTGAATGGTAGATTCAAGTCCGACTCGCCTGCGACATACACGCACACGTCCTGTTTTAGGATGGCTACTTTTGATCATATTTGGGTATCCTTGGTGCATTTTCAATTAATATTAATAATGCAAGTTTGAAGTCGTCCTAACCCAGGCCAGTGATCATGCAATCCCAACATGTACAGCACAGGTCCCATGCCCTATCAATATTAAAACAAGACCTGTAAACAAGAAGAGCTTGAGCCCATTAAAAAAATAAAGTCGTCCGTGACAAACAATGATGAGCAAGAGGTAATCGTGGACCAATTCATGGATACGTTTCAGTGAGCAAGCTGTGAAGCTACTGATTCAAAGACCTGGGGCCTCTTGGCTAACTACCTAAAGAAACATCTCCACAAACTTGGGAAGGTTTGGTAAGGGCACGGTTACTGGCCAAGCCAAAATAGCAGCAAACAGCAGAAACGAAATAGTGACCCTAAAATGTAGCCTAAATAATGTCTTGAGAAGGCTTAGCCGTGATAAGGAGAATAAATGGCTGCGAACCCTGGTGGCTGCGACATGATCAGAATACAGGAAAGCTCTCTTCGCCCAATGAGGGACGAGGAAACTCGCAGACAGACTGAATCGCATGAGGTAATAAAATCAAAAGACCAGAGGAAATTCTGGCTCTGGAGTTCAACAAATGCTCTACCTCTAATCAACAGGTGTCTGCAGCCAACATCCCCCCGTGGAATGGGAAATCTAGATCAAAAGCCTATATGTGGACCATCTGGTCGACTGCAACATCCTCAAGGCCCCTGTAATGGGGCGTTATAGGCAATCAGCACTATACTATCAAGCCCTGTCTCCTCAGAGGTGTCATCAATAAGCCCGACCCTAGTAATAGCAGCCATCAAATTGATGTATGCAGCGGGAGCCCCTGGACCAAGCGGCATCCCCTTTGCAGTATATAAGAAGACCCGATGCACTAGGCCAAAGTAATTACTCCTTTATTGCAAGAATACCTACCGGGGTTACGCATTCCAGAATCACAGAGGAACTCACTCTTGGTCCCGGTCTACAAGAAAGGCTCACAATCATGCCATGGGGACTACCACCTGATTGCGCTTCTCGATATGGAAGGGAAGTGCTATGCCAGCATTTTAAATATAGAGCTGCAAGTTTGGGCAGAGGAAAAAAAGTTACTCCCCTGACTCAGGCTGGCCTCCAAAAGGGTTGCCAAATTGAGTACAATCTCATTTGTATTTCCTACCCGAACAAAACTATCATTACAGCAAAGGGTAAGTCTCTCTTACATAGGGTTTATTGACTTTCGAACAGTGTTCAACAGTGCATCTAGATCAATACTCTGGCTCAAATTGAATACTTGGGGCAGTCCTCAAAATGTATTGGAAGCCATTATTGCCCTACAGACTGATACATGAGTGAAGATAAGAGTCAGCACCGGATGGACGACCACAGAAATAATCTGGACAAATAAAGGCCTGAAGCAAGGCTGCATACTGGCACCCTTATTATTCAAGCTATACCTGGCTGACCTGTCAAGCCAGTTAGCAACGGTAAGGGCTTTTCCTCCAAAAATGGCTAGATCTGAAAGTAAAATCACTTCAGTATGCGGACGATACATTCCTTTTAGACCAAATGCCAATTGGCCTTTAGAGGCTCTTTGATGCACTGGCCTGCTAGTGCAGGTCCAATAACCTGGAAATCAATGTAACAAAAACGAAGGTAATGACGATGTCCAATAAATCGATAAAAGAGGGGTCCTGGTTCATTTAGGGAAAGTCCATAGAAGTGGTTGACAGGGGGAACAAACTCCCTAGAACGGGCCTTCCGCAAGTTGCAAAAATCAGTGATGAACCCAGATCTAACCCCTCTCTTGAAGGTAATGGGATGCAAATTTCTCCCCACTATTGCTTACAGGGCTATGTCATTTAGAGACAACATAGCCAATCGGCTGGAAAGGGCACAGTCCTCTTGTTACCGTAAAGTTTTTTTTACTCCCAAACTCCACATGCTCAAATTCAGCAGGAGTTTGGACTAGCTTCATACCATTGGATAGCAAAGTTTCTGGCCTACAGCCTCAAAGTAAAGTAGGCCAAGAACCACATGTTGAAGAGTAAAATTTGGGAAGTAATCCGTCAACAAACTGGCAGAAGTATCTAAATTGCACCCTAGAGACATTGGAGGCAAATGACATTTGGTCAAGTGGCCTGCCGGCACCTTTGGCGGCCAAATTGCTGATTAAACAAGCATAGTTGATATCATTGGAACATGACACATGAACAGTGAAGAAATTGGCACATGAGGGATGGCCTCCGTGAAGGAAGTGACCCGCTCGGGGCCACCCGGGTCAACGTAGACCACCTCTCAGCCTTCCATACCAAATGAAGAGTCAGAGAGACAGTGGAGAATATACACCAATAGCTGTTTATTCGTATACACTCACAGCTGAGCCTCATCTGCACAGTCTCTGAAAGTGGTACAGAGGGAACTGAAGAAACACACGTATAGATACATTATACATAGCATGGTTAGCAAAGAACACGCCCGCAATGGAATTTTCCAGGCAGCTGCAGCTGAACAGAGAAAACTCATTAAAAAGGTTTCTGCTCCCATATCTTACACAACTCTCCCCAAGCCACACCCATTGCACCCTGTGCTATGATCAAAGTACCAGACAGGTGGGAGAGGGCCTCTATCTAGTGGGAAAGCTATGTGCTGGCACTAACCATTCATTATTGCAGAAACGAAACTTAGCAAGAGGCATTTCTTAGAGTAAGTGAGAATTAGTTTTGACCATCATACAAAATGGACAACAGAAAAGCAAATGGTGTAGCGAATGCTAACTTATACATGGGACGATACACGTGGCAAAGGGCCTAATCTAAGATCCCCGCTATACCAGCTTGGTACCCATCTCTCCTATCTCTCCTTGCCTCTCGGCCAGAGTATGAAATGTCAATTAATGGGTCTGCGATTTGGATAAATCCCTTTAAAATCATATTGGTATGGTCACAGACAGTCGGATAACTCCAATAGGCAATGTTTAATTTGTTCTAAGGGAGAGGAGTCATTAACACACATTCTTTATATCTGCAATTTGCTCCCACTAAGGAAGTTTTGGCTGCTGGTGGTATGGTGCATTTTAAATGTCAAGACCTGCAGAAGTGCTGTAGAAGTCTGCCTGAGAGGAGAGTCAGCCCAGCTAGCCACTTGTTTTGTGAAATGGATGCTCCCTGTAGCTATGATGCCTGGGTTTCCCCAGACCCTGGAACTTTCTTTATGCTGAAACATCCACGAATGATCGTCTGGTCAGGGTTGAGTTAACCTGTTTCCCAGTCTGTTCCTCACTTTTAACTACAATTAATGGTTGAAGGGGGATAATGGGGAGCTTTTTAGATGGCGTGGAAAAGGGCTGCCTATCACCCATACATTTTTATATGCATTTTAATAATAGTTTCACTCATTTAATTGTTATTTCCTATTTTGCTTGGGGATTCTCAAATGCAATGATTTTATTACATTGTGCAAATAAAGATCTATCTATCCCCTACGTAACTGTAAAGAACCTACTGAAAGTGTGAAAGCTCTTTTAGCAAATTGTGCATTCTTGGGGTATTTATAACTTGAGATGCTTTAATTGGATTCTTATAATTTTTATCTTGTTTTGTAGAGTAAAAGACATACTATTTTCATACCTCATTATGGAGACTTTTTTGTGGTGCTTTTACTGTGTTATTTTATCCACGTATGCACAGCCGCTTTACACATTGCCTCTTCTATTAAGCCTGACTGCTCTGTGGCAAGCTACCAGAGGGTGAGCAGAAGTTGATTTAAGTGTGAGACTCACTTACCCTGACTAGAACTTAGCCTGCCAACTAGACACCTGATTTCTAAGAACCTTGATATATGCTTTACAGGTCATACTGTTTTGTGGCACCTGGATTCCTGGCAGGCTGTGGCATGTCTGCTTAGACCTTTTGGTGGTATGTAGGCAAAAAAGAGTAACTGCCAAAAGGAATGTTTTAGATGTTCTATTACATGAAAACAGACATAGATTAGGAAAGTCTATGCATCCCATTGCCCTAGAGGTATATGCCACTGTTACCTTTGCACCGGTTTGTATCTGTGTACGCAACATACCTAAAGTACATGTGGTTCGTAGGAAAAAGCACACCGAAAGGCTAAGGGAAAGAGATGTCACTGTCATGATGAAAGCTGTGTTTGAGCTCTCACACTGCCAAAGCAAAAGATTTCATTCATGAAAATTGCTTGAATTGAAGAAAGTCTTGGCTCACCTTTGGTAACTTGGTCTGAACATGAAGGCAATCCCAGTAGAAAATGTGTTGTGTGTAAGAGAGTAACAAAACAATATTAGAGTTACAGAAATAAAGACCTTGAATGTCCACATTGTCACCATGGGGAAAGATAGGAAAATGTTTTCACGTGACACTCCTAAAAGTAGAACATATCACACAAAATGCAAGAACTTCAACTGAATGACTGTGTTGAACAACTAAATAGGTTTCAGAGATTCTGGATAAATCTAACCAAGTTTAGTTTGAATAAACCTCGCCCATACTTCGGTAGCATGCTTCATCATTGGTGACCTTTATCTAGTCCTGTTAAGCAAATACTGCCAGGATGGACTCGACCTCAATGTTAAGGAAGTTTTTAATAAAGATGTACTTTAGAAGTGCAGGTATTCGGACTGGTAAAATTAACGCCTGGTAAAAACTGGGAGACATTCCTTTAATAAATCTGTATTCTGGACAAGGTTAAAAGAAGAAGTGAGGAGTGTCCTTGAGTTCAATGGCTCATATGTCCGCTATCTTGTACCAACATGTTTCAGCCATTCTGAACCTATATATGGCCTTCATCTGGGCTGAATTAGATCCATACTTAGCCAACATTCCTATTTGGTAAGTTCTCTAATACTTCTATCGGTTCAAGGTATTAATTGGTGATACACTTGATAAAAGACATAAAAAAGGGCCGTAAAGTAAATCAATATTAGATTGAATCTACACTGCTGGCAGGAACAAGAACAAAACAAGCGCGCACAGTGATTTTCCAACGCGATAAATTGTGAAGTCACCGCAAAAATACACACCACACATGAAGAGAATGCATGAACACAAACTCTTCAGCACTTAACTTACCCCAACTCAGGGATAAATCATCTCATGGTCATTAAGAGGGAGCACTCCTTGTAGTCACAGTCTTATGTACAAGAGATCATATTTAGATGTACATATGACAAGGCGTACAATTTTGTGCTTGCCCATTCTATTGAGCATACCACGCATCATACCTTGCAAGGGGATGTCTTGCCTGTGTATTAATATAGATTTCACTCAAACATTGTAATGTTGAGGATAACCAGGTCACAGTGCAGTATGCACACAGTCATAATTTCATGGTTTATGGAGTCATACACATTACAGTGGTTACAGGTTAAATCTCGTGCAGAGAAATCACTCACAGCCCCCTAAACTTGTGCTTTTAAAGGTTCCACTGTGCAATACCTGACAAGGTATGTTGCAAGGACTACAGACACATACCTGCCAACTTACAAAATATTGTCACCATGTGAGGAGTGGGCAGGGCTGGGCCTTGTGCTGAGCTAACAAAGAGGGACTCTGCCCCTCAACAGGCAGCCCACCCCTCACACAAAACAAGGGGTCTTCGAGACTGTCACCGATGGCATGCGGTGTTTTCACGCCTTTTATGGACATCAGCTACTTACAGCCTCCAAAAATGAGCGGGAAATCCACTGTTTACAGCGGTTTTCAGCTCGCATTCTTTGCCGCAGTGTGATTTCGGCTCCTAGCCGGGTGACCGCGTAAAGAGAGCCGAAATCGTGTGAAACACGGTGGCAGGTCTGCAGACGCACAGGCAAGGAGCTCAATATAATTTATTTTTCTTCAGTCGCCTCACATCTTCGAATATGCGTAACTTCCCCCGGTGTCCCAACCGCACGCGCCAACTGTTAACATTCCAAACAGCACCCAAGGGTACTCGTGCACAGAGACACAGGAGGGAGGAAGGTAAACGGATGGGAAAGACTGCAACGATTACCACATACATTGGCACAACAATTTAATAAATATCCAGCATTTAAGAGGGGTGCAGTAGGGATATGACATATTTTTCCTCTTTACAGAGAAATTAAAGTCAACCAATAATCTTTAGACTTGACAGGCATTCCGGGATGCCACCTGTACTGTCACAAGGTAGCGACATACCAGAAGGTGTCAAGGGTCTAGTAACCGGTTTAGTAGAAGTAACAGATTCCCCTGAATTACTACTTTTGAGGGAACCTAGACGGTGGCGCGCCTGGCGCCTGATGTAACAGGAGATTATTGCTCTGGCATAACCTTAACAGCTCGTGATTTATTCCCCCAACAACCATTCCTAAGCATTATAGCTGAAGCAGTGGTGTTGACTACTTTCATGGGATCACCAAACTTGCCTCGCGGAACTTACTAGGTGACGCCTAATCCTAACCATATCTCCAATATGTATCTTGCTTGGACAGGTTGACTTCCTTTGGTCGTAATGATGTTTCATTTTGGCTCGACACGCCACAACACTATCCTTAATGGCCTCCCCGTTTTTGTGTCTTCCCTTTTTTGAACTTAGTGGGGTAGTGCTGTGGTGGAGGCTAACCTGCGTCTTGACTCATAAGGGGGCTTTGAGTTATGTCTGTGTTATATTCTGTGGAGTGGTACAATACGTCCAAAGGCGCATTCATAGAGCGTGATGGATAGGTAAATTAGTTTTCAATGCAAGTTGTATAGTTTCTTTAATGATTCGGTTAGGTCGCTCAACTTGCCGTTGCATTGGGGGTGGTAGAACACTGTTTCCTCATTCCACCATAATGGCTTTTAGTATTACAGGTGGTCGGGAGTCTATGTATGTAGCTCACACGAGGAGGCTGCATTCACACATCCGAGGTCACATGCTACAACTTGATGCATGACGTCAAAGTGATGCGTGTCCTACTTCAGGCTCAGGAATGGAGTTAAATGCACTCAGTGAAGGTGAACGCTCTTCAAAAACTGTGTAGATAAGCAGCCTTTGGATTTGTAGGGCAGGATGCTAAGCATGTACTGAAAAGAAATTCCTCAATTTCTGGAAAAGTATATATGTTAGAAGAGTAGAGTGTGACATGAAGTACATAAATACCTTATCTGATGGTTATAGTGGCTATGATCAGGAGAACTCTCCCATGGACGTATCAAAAATAAACAAAATATCCCTTTTTCCAAAGCGCAAGTACAAGCCCTCTACCACCAGTACCAAAAGTGTCCACTAGAGGGCAGAAATCACTCAAGAATATTCAAGGGAATCGCAGATAAAAGTTCACAGAGACCAGCCGAGCTGGGCAGAAGTCATTCGAGCAGAGGTGGTCGAGCTAACAAATTAACAAGGAGAGCCGAGCCAGAGCTAAGCCCAGGCTCTGGCCCGGATCTTCGAGCTCGTGCACAAGCCGAGCCTCCAAATATTTGCTATGTAAATTATACAATAAACATCACCTAAAATATGATAAAGTCTCTCCAAAATTCAAAAAGTGTGTTTCTCTAACATGTGGAAGCTTTGACATTAAAGGGCACATTATATATAGCACTGCAGTGAGACGTACTTATGAAAAGTGATAGTTTTGTACAGCTGGTGGTCTGAACTCACATGTTTGAACGTGCTTTCATACGCCATTAAGATGAACACCAGAATTTTGGTGGAATAACATATTTAACTGAGGGCACGTACTTTAGGTGGGAAGCCGCTATTTAGCGAGGTTTTCTTGTTTTATTTTGTACAAATCAGCCAGTAAAGGGGTATTTATTTGTCTTCCCATATGTTAAGGCTTTGTTTTTAGCTCTTAGTGAATTTTTCTGCAGTGTTTGAAATATAGCGTGAACTCGATCAAAAGGCACTGGAGCACTTTAAGTAAAAGTTAAACTACAAAAGGCCACGTGCAATGTTTATGGGCATGGGGAGATTATGTAATTTGCCCAGAATCACAGAGAGTTGATCCGATGCCAGAGACTCGAACTTGGTTCCCCAGTTCGACAGCCTGCAGCTCTGGCCTGTAAGAGGCCTCATCCTGGACAGAGGGAGGAAGGGAGGCAGAAGACACATTAAGAAGGGAGGCTCGTTATAGGATAGAGGTTGCAAAGGAACCTCGAGCGGAGCCAGAGCCAGGCTTCAGGCTCGAGCCTAGCGCGAGCTTTCAATGGCGCGCCCACCTCTACATTTGCGTCGGTGGTGCATGCATTCTGCCAATGTTGCTGGTTTTCAGGTGAGTAGACTGGCTCTCCAGCAGTAGCAATAGCGTCCAAGCCGTTAGACCCATTGCCCAAAACGCATTCTTCAAGGTGGTGCTTTAGAGCTTGTCCCAAAGACCTCAATCTTCTCAAATTCACTTTTATTGGGCTATTTGTAATGGGTGCAGGTCTGGACAGTTCTCTCAGGAGCACAGCAGTAAGCTGGGATCCCATGATCAGGTCAGCAACATCCTATTGTCCTGGACTACAAGCTTCCCAACATCTTTCACAAACTAAAATCAAATATGGCAGAGGGCAGCTAGTCGGCTGAGAAGCTCCTCTGTCCCCTTCACCTTCATCTACCACTTGAAAGTCACTTCAGACAGAGTCGGAGGCAGACCCCTTTTAGAAGAGGTTAGGCCGCAACGTGCCTATGTCGGACTGTATGCAAGTTCCCTTTCAAACCCTTGGCATAGCCGGTGGACAGATGGCTTATGTGGTGTTGTTAAGAGATATGTACTTGTGGGAATCCTCTGCCACAGTAGATGTCGGTGTTGCAGCAGAGTGGCCAGGGATCAGGGCAGCTTGTTAGTGTGGGTTACATTAGTCATGAATTGTGTGGAAAAAATATCCTGCTTTCAATTCCACAATAGAGACATAGTTGGTTGAGATGCAGCGGGCAAGGCAGGTTGCATTATTACAGTTGTTTTAAATATTTGCTATTCTGCAGTATCAGCGTGGTGTCCTGACAGGCAGCCTGGTGAATCCAACATCAACAGGGGCTGCCTCCGCAGAACAAAAGAACATCAATTTAGCAGCGTTACAACAAACAAATGATGGACGGAATGCTGACAATGCAGACATTCTCCCCCAGTCAAGAGATCTGGGTTAAATCCATCGTTTTTTTGCCCACTGCACCACCCCAGTTTAGACATGGCCATATGCAAATCAGTCTTGACCCTGTCCCTCATGGGAACAGTCCAGCCCGAACTGCCAAGCCATGTCTTCCCTGGACCGGAATCAAGCATCCTAGGACCGGTTTCTGGCTATCAGCCGTCATCAGCCAGGATAGCTTGACTCCAGTGGCGTAGTGAGCACGGGTCCCACGTCTGGGAATACCCATCCCACTTAGGGCGAAAAGCGTTACAACAAACAAATGATGGACGGAATGCTGACAATGCAGACATTCTCCCCCAGTCAAGAGATCTGGGTTAAATCCATCGTTTTTTTGGCCACTGCACCACCCCAGTTTAGACATGGCCATATGCAAATCAGTCTTGACCCTGTGCCTCATGGGAACAGTCCAGCCCGAACTGCCAAGCCATGTCTTCCCTGGACCGGAATCAAGCATCCTAGGACCGGTTTCTGGCTATCAGCCGTCATCAGCCAGGATAGCTTGACTCCAGTGGCGTAGTGAGCACGGGTCCCACGTCTGGGAATACCCATCCCACTTAGGGCGAAAAGCGTTACAACAAACAAATGATGGACGGAATGCTGACAATGCAGACATTCTCCCCCTGTCAAGAGATCTGGGTTAAATCCATCGTTTTTTTGCCCACTGCACCACCCCAGTTTAGACATGGCCATATGCAAATCAGTCTTGACCGTGTGCCTCATGGGAACAGTCCAGCCCGAACTGCCAAGGCATGTCTTCCCTGGACCGGAATCAAGCATCCTAGGACCGGTTTCTGGCTATCAGCCGTCATCAGCCAGGATAGCTTGACTCCAGTGGCGTAGTGAGCACGGGTCCCACGTCTGGGAATACCCATCCCACTTAGGGCGAAAAGCGTTACAACAAACAAATGATGGACGGAATGCTGACAATGCAGACATTCTCCCCCAGTCAAGAGATCTGGGTTAAATCCATCGTTTTTTTGCCCACTGCACCACCCCAGTTTAGACATGGCCATATGCAAATCAGTCTTGACCCTGTGCCTCATGGGAACAGTCCAGCCCGAACTGCCAAGCCATGTCTTCCCTGGACTGGAATCAAGCATCCTAGGACCGGTTTCTGGCTATCAGCCGTCATCAGCCAGGATAGCTTGACTCCAGTGGCGTAGTGAGCACGGGTCCCACATCTGGGAATACCCATCCCACTTAGGGCGAAAAGCGTTACAACAAACAAATGATGGACGGAATGCTGACAATGCAGACATTCTACCCCAGTCAAGAGATCTGGTTTAAATCCATCGTTTTTTTGCCCACTGCACCACCCCAGTTTAGACATGGCCATATGCAAATCAGTCTTGACCCTGTGCCTCATGGGAACAGTCCAGCCCGAACTGCCAAGCCATGTCTTCCCTGGACCGGAATCAAGCATCCTAGGACCGGTTTCTGGCTATCAGCCGTCATCAGCCAGGATAGCTTGACTCCAGTGGCGTAGTGAGCACGGGTCCCACGTCTGGGAATACCCATCCCACTTAGGGCGAAAAGCGTTACAACAAACAAATGATGGACGGAATGCTGACAATGCAGACATTCTCCCCCAGTCAAGAGATCTGGGTTAAATCCATCGTTTTTTTGCCCACTGCACCACCCCAGTTTAGACATGGCCATATGCAAATCAGTCTTGACCCTGTGCCTCATGGGAACAGTCTAGCCCGAACTGCCAAGCCATGTCTTCCCTGGACCGGAATCAAGCATCCTAGGACCGGTTTCTGGCTATCAGCCGTCATCAGCCAGGATAGCTTGACTCCAGTGGCGTAGTGAGCACGGGTCCCACGTCTGGGAATACCCATCCCACTTAGGGCAAAAAGCGTTACAACAAACAAATGATGGACGGAATGCTAACAATGCAGACATTCTCCCCCAGTCAAGAGATCTGGGTTAAATCCATCGTTTTTTTGCCCACTGCACCACCCCAGTTTAGACATGGCCATATGCAAATCAGTCTTGACCCTGTGCCTCATGGGAACAGTCCAGCCCGAACTGCCAAGCCATGTCTTCCCTGGACCGGAATCAAGCAACCTAGGACCGGTTTCTGGCTATCCCAGAGGTGGGACCCGTGCTCACTACGCCACTGGAGTCAAGCTATCCTGGCTGATGACGGCTGATAGCCAGAAACCGGTCCTAGGATGCTTGATTCCGGTCCAGGGAAGACATGGCTTGGCAGTTCGGGCTGGACTGTTCCCATGAGGCACAGGGTCAAGACTGATTTGTATATGGCCATGTCTAAACTGGGGTGGTGCAGTGGGCAAAAAAACGATGGATTTAACCCAGATCTCTTGACTGGGGGAGAATGTCTGCATTGTCAGCATTCCGTCCATCATTTGTTTGTTGTAACGCTTTTCGCCCTAAGTGGGATGGGTATTCCCAGACGTGGGACCCGTGCTCACTACGCCACTGGAGTCAAGCTATCCTGGCTGATGACGGCTGATAGCCAGAAACCGGTCCTAGGATGCTTGATTCCGGTTCAGGGAAGACATGGCTTGGCAGTTCGGGCTGGACTGTTCCCATGAGGCACAGGGTCAAGACTGATTTGCATATGGCCATGTCTAAACTGGGGTGGTGTAGTGGGCAAAAGAACGATGGATTTAACCCAGATCTCTTGACTGGGGGAGAATGCCTGCATTGTCAGCATTCCGTCCATCAATTGTTTGTTGTATCAATTTAGCAGGGCACAGAAGGCTCGGTCTGTTTAAAAGTCAAGCTTCTGGAGAACCATTCACCCACAACACCAAAAAACCACAGGGAAAACAGTCTATGCAGATGATGTTTCTTACAAATTTCTACCCACAGTGAGCAATGGTTTCTACAAACCATGAAAAATAATTAGAGTTAGTGCATTAATTGCTCCTCAGACACCCTCTTGTGGACCTCAGATCCCAACTGAAGAACACCTCTTTCTCTCAGAGTTTAAAAGCACCAGGGCCTCTAAGAAAAACATGGTACATATGATGAAATTGTCCAAACCGAGCCATAAAAACTATTTCAAGTGAAATGTACTTTCAGGGTGGCCGCCCCTCGTCATTATATCCGCCAGACCCTCCTTAGGTTGAATGCGGTTTTTGAACAGGGTCTGGCCAAGAAACAGGATCCTTGACATTCACATGTGTTCATTAAGGTGCTGCAGAGACTGTGTTTTAGTTTCAACACTGGTGGCCAGGGGAGCGACCTCCCTCTGTCCCTTCTCGCTCTTCTTACAGGGTCCATGGCCTGGCGGCGCATCTACAGACGGTTACTTAAGTTACTGCAAACTACTTTGTAGCTACCTTCAGCGTATCCAGTGTGTCGTCGCCCTAGTGCAAGGAAGGACATGGGCCCTATGGCTGATGTTTGGATTATAAAATACAGCAATAATCACAGGTCGGGGGTCCCTAAAGACTTCGGAGCCCTGGTACCACTGCATCTGCTATACCAGTGGAAGCTACTCCCCGGGGTACACATTTATTTACACCCACCTTCAGTTCCCTGTATTTGGGGACGCCTGGCTCCACATGCCTACGTTTTTATTTTAACTTATTTCAACACGATTGTTTTTCTACTTTGATGGGTGTGCTTTATATTTATGCAAGTTTTGATCTAAATTCCTATTAGTCAATGACTGTAGACGGAAACTGCTGGGTGTCTTTTTAGGTCGAAGCCTGATAGACAGCGCTGCTGCCTGGTTTGCTAATAACATCTTGGGGACATTCGGAAAGCTTCCCTGGAAATGCATTCCGCCCACTGCTTACAATTGGCTTTGTGGTTTGTAACTCACGTTTGCTTACTTTCTATCTGCTGGCTCTATTTGTTTAGCTGTCCAGATTGAGTTTGTCCCTTCCCTTGCCCAAACTCTATTTACTGTATTCTTCCACCAGTACTGGATTCCTGTAAACAGGACTTTAACTCCTGTTCTTATCTTGTCACATTTGCTGTGCATTCAAAGAAAAGACAGAGGTCAAATGTCAGGCTCTATCTTCCAGGGAGCCTTTGGTTTAATTTTTTTTCTTGCATTTCAAAGTGAGAGAATTTATGTGTCAATCATGCTGGCTACTGGTCGAGTGCTTGAGGAAGGATGTACGATGTTATTGTTTTTTCCCTAGCACCCCAAAAAATGTAATTGTCTGTAAATAAACTGTCCAGATATTTCAGAAAATATAAAAATTAGAAAAGTACAACTAAAGCACATATTTTGGAAATTCTGAAGTGTGGTGGAAAAAAATAATGTAATACAATCAGAACGAATCAATAAAGTAGGTGATGATATTTTCACACATTATCGTTTGTGCACCGTATACTTTTATCAGTAAAACTGTATGTCTGTCTAAGTGTAATGGTCATTTCAATTGCAGTTGGCAGTGTGCTACCACACCATGCATATTCTACTCTACACCACTCCTCTCTACTCGGCACCATTCCACACTATGCCACTCCACTCCATTCCACACTGTATCACTGCACTCTACTCTGAGCCACTCCACCCCACGCTTCTGTAATCCACACCACTGTACTCTATGCCAATGCACTCTACAAAACTGCTATGCACCACTGCACACTCCACCAGTGCACTGTACACCACTCCCTGCCACTCCACTCTACAACACTGCATTCTTTGCCATTGCACTCAATGCCAATGCACTCTACTCTGTACCATTCCACTCTATGCTAGGGGACTCTATGCCAATCCACTGTACGCCACTCTAATCTACTCTGCAGTCCACACCACTCAATACCACTGCACTCTATGCCAATGCGCTAAACACGACTTTACTAAAGACCAATGTATTCAATGTTGTTGCACTCTGCGCCAACTACTCTGCACCACTGCACTCTATGCCACTATACTCTACTTTGCAACCCTCTAGGCCCCTGTGCGCTATGCCACTGCATGCTAAGCCACTCTATTCTGCTCTGTACGACTGTAATCCATGCCACTGCCCCCTGCACCACTCTACGACACTGCACGCCCTGCCACTCTTCTCTATCCCACTGCACTCTACTCTGCAAGACTGCAGTCTCTGCCACTGAACTCAACACCACTCAACTCTGCACCACTGCACTCTACATAACTGCACGCTATGCATCAACACCTTTGCACTCTACAATACTGCACTGTGCGTCACTCTATTCTACTATGCACCAATGCTCTCTGTACCCCCTACTCTGCACCACTGCGCTCTATGAAACTGTGCTCTGCAAGACTGCACTCTCCACCACTGAACTTAACGCCACTGTACTCTGCATCACTGCTTTGTATGCCACTCTATCCCATTGCGCTCTATGTCACTGCACTCTACGCCATTCTATTCTACTCTGCACCACTGTACTCCATGCCACTGCTCTCTGCACCACTCTACTCTGCACCACTACACCCTACGACACTCTGTATCAATGCACTCTCCGTCACCCTTCTCTGCACCACTACACTCAGGCGCACAACACCCATTGGGCTCACCGGGCTTCAGCCCTCCCCCTTCCCCGTCGTATGTGTCAGCCCGGGCTGAGACAGCTTCGCGGGCTGGCGTCCGTCTAATTGCAGCCGCACCAGAGTACTTCACAGGTCTTTAAAAGACCATTTACTAGTTAATGAGGCTTTTGTTGTGTTTTCACCCCTTCTTAGAGCCACTCTGCCTATGGCTGGAAGAATTAGCTCCCCCTGAAATCTTTTTCAGCCCACCCCCGAAATTTGGCTCTAGTTGCCCGCCTGACTACACTCTACATCCCTCTGCATCACTGCACTCTCTGCCACTCTACTCTGCACCACTGCACTCTAAGCCACTGCATGCTACGCCACTCTATGTCATTGCACTCTACGCCACTTTATCCTACTCTGCGCCACTCTACTGTATGCCACTGCTCTCTATGTCACTCTACTCAGCACTCCTCACCAATGCACTCTACGCCACTCTACTTCCCACTGCACTCTACAACAGTCTACCATGCAACACTGCGCACTCTGCCGCTGAACCCTATGCTGCGCCACTGGACTGGAATTACCTCTCACGTAACTGTGGTGGAAATCCTTAGCATAAATGTATAATAACTGAACATGCCAGACAGAATCTACACACGTGGCAGTACAACATGGGCATTTTTTTATGGAAGGGACACCCGTATATTTGGAGACTATGTGTGCTTTACTAAAACGTAAAAGATAGCATTTTAAGAAAAAAAAAATTTTTTTTCATTAATATGACATGCTTTTGTTTGATGCAATTTGAGTTCGTTTATGCAAAATGGAAATTCTTTTTTGATAGCAACATCAGTATATCTGAACCACTTAGCAAGAACGAGAATACAAGGTAAAGACAAGACTGAGAAAGCGAAGAGGTCTCGTGGCTGAAGGTGGGCAAGCTGCTGGATGGGAGGGGGGGGGGGGGGTAGGAGGCTGTAGACCGTGGAAGAGGTCACTTAAATGAGGGGCGAGAGGTGTGCACTCTTTAGCCCCCTCGGGGGCACTGTTACAATTGGAATTCACGGGGAGGGTTTTCCATGCGAGGTGAGGAGAGTTCGTATGTGGGAGCAGGGGGGGGGGGGGGGGGCTTCCCTCGACGCACTGACAGCCAGATGCTCATATGATGCAGGGAGTTGCAGGATTGAGAGGCGGGGGGAGGGGCAGGCTCCTCATTAGGGCTCGGTCACTCGTGGTCCACACTGTGTCGAGGTGTTGCTGGAAGGCGGGTCATTATCTCTTTCCTGAAGTACTGCAGGGATATTTAGAGCGAGAGCCCGGTGGAAATTCGTGCTGAGTGTGGGGACTCCGCGTCAGTTTCTCACAGTCGGTCTGCCCTCGGTGCTACAACGTGTAATTGAATCTTTCTGATGTATGTTATTGCCCGGTAGATTGATGTATGTTGTCATTAGGGGCACTTACACCTTACTTGCTACATTAGTGTCTGAGAAAATTGATGCTCGTTGCTTTCCGGGGTCACGGACACACGCCGTGCACTCGCCACGGCTGCCGCGCTCCTTCAAGTCTGTCAGAAAGCCTTGCAGGAGACAGGGACGGGTCCACGAGAGAATACACAGCACGCGCAGGCTAGCGCACGTGCCTGGCCAAGCTTCGTCGAAAGCCGGGGCAGGCTAATCCCTAGGGCACGGCATTGGAGAGAGGGTTGCACAGGGTCAAACCTATTATGTAGGTAAATGCTTGTTATGTAGTGCACCACGCCAGTGACGCCACACTCAATAACTGGTAATAATCGGTGTTTCTTCGGCATAGTTTAATGGTACTGAGTTTATCGACATCAGAAGGAAGAAGGCTGCGTCAATCTCGCCAGATATCGAATTTCGTGACTTGCAGCTCCCCGCACAACTTACAAGTGTTTAACTCACTGAGCTATTCCACTACCAGCTAAAGATGATGCCAATCTTACCTGTAAGGCCTCTAGCCGCCATAAACCCAGAAGGATTTTTTTCTCTACATTTCACATTGTCAACCAAAATATGTCACCATTTTAGGTCTTCTAGGTCATAAGACCTTTCGGATGCCTCTTTAACCCGCTCTCTTCATCCGCACCAAGGAATTCATTATTAGTTGTTCATTCATTTAGAGAAAACGCAGCCGGAGAACGGGTGGTGATGGGCGGGGAGAGCACATGGTTTTGTTCATGTCTGTGGGAAAACGGAAAAGTGGGCTACTTGTGTGAAGGTGAAAGCCAGTGGCGGCTCCTCCTAAGGCAGATGAGCCTCGCCCCACTGCTATCTAAGAAGTGCACAAAAGAAAAAGAAAATTATGATAATAACAGGACGTCATCATTTTATTTTTCTATGCGGCACTCGGAGCCAGGTGGGGGCTGGGTTCCGTGACGCGAAGCAGAGTGAGGAGTGGTTTGCGCTCCTCTAAGTGCACATGGCAGTTTGACGGGCCCTCTAGGGCCGCCCAAACCGTCATGCGCACTTGGCATGTTCTACATTGGGCTCTGTTGCACAGCCCTGCGGAGAACATGCCCAGCCTTCCCAGGCACTGCCTGAGCGTCCAAACAGGACGCTCAGACCAATCAGGACGCTGCTTCTGCAGCGTCGTGATTGGCTGGGAGAGCCGGGAAGCCTGAGTGCTTCCGGTGCTGTAGCAGACCTGAGGAGACCAGAGGAGAGGCAGCGGCGAAGGAAAAGGTAAGTTTATTTATTTATTATATTCATTTTTTTGATACATGTCCAACCCCCCCGCCCCTGCCCCAGCACCCCCGTTCCGAGGCAGCCCCCACTGGTGAAAGTATACCATTGCTCATTCAAAAGTATACCAGGTAGATGGTGTAAAAGGGAACGCAGCAGGTGGGCTTCAAGGAGGCGGAGCAGCAGGCGGGAGTTTCAATGGAAGTCACACAATTGTGGCGGAGGGGGGGGCTACGTCACTCATGCAGGACTTCTTATGTTTAGTCTCTCCATTTTACGTGTGTGGCGTGAAAGGCCCCACTTATGTTATGTGTTTTTGTACAGGAGACAACTCACCAGGGAGGGTATCCTGGCACTGAGGTTGGTTCACTGTATGCCACCCCTGCCTGTAGGAGTCAAGCCTGTATCATTTCTACAGGTTTCTTCTCCCTAAGGCGAGTTAGAAAGCCTTGCATCACTTCCGTCAGGAGACCGGCAGGGCAGCAGCCACTAGTATTACTAAATTACAACATTTCAACTGTGTATTAAAGTGGTACTGGAACAATGTTCAGAGTGGAGTTTCTATCCAGTTGCCTGAACTAGGGCCACTGGAATTATGCAATTCTGTGGCTATGGTGTTTTCCACATAATTATGGATTTGATGGTTTTACCACATAATCTATAATCTTCGGCATCATCTGCAGATTTTAACACAAAAAAAAATTCTAGGTCAAACGGGTCAAAACTTATGAAGAATGTGGGGATATGTCTTACAGCGCAGTAGAAGGCCCATTCCAATGCTTATCACTGTATTTGGCTGTTGAACTAGTACTAATATGGTGAAACATTTACCCAGTGCTGACATGTGTTAAAATGACAAAATCAAAAAGTAATACTATAACAAAATGTGCCAAATTATGCCACATAATTGGACTTTCCTTGCTGTATAATTTACTCAAAAAAGCAAACACAAGGAGATGATGGACGGAGCGCTGAAACTGTTCAGACAGTCACCCCCCAGTCACTATTAGATCTAGGTTGAATTCATCATTGTTCTTTAGCTCACTTCAACATTCTGTCCATCAACTGTTCTTTTTGCATAATTTCCTCAACCCTGCTGCATAATTTGGTCTTCCGCGGACGCACACTTCAAATGGCACTGACCATAACTCATTAGAATCATAGCGGTTTGAAAATGCCAGTGTAACATGAGCAAAACCCTCCTAGCTGGATGTCATATTTATAGAGGTACATGTGGTATGACTTCCAGTGAGTAGATTCTCCATCAGAAGGCCTTTTGGATGTTAATAAAGCACTAAAGAACTACTGAAAGGGCCACATCTGTGTCATATTTCAAAAGAGCTACCGGCACGTCGTGCCCAGGTACAATCAAATATGCACTACAGATATGTGCTTGTGTAATAACTGGACTTGGTCAGACTGAAACACGGATTCACACTTTAATAATGCCCATCAGAAATGCAACAAACTATCAGAAATACTGTACTGCAATTCAGAAATACCATAAGGAATACGGTATCCCAATTGTGTGTTTCAAGAATTAAAAAGCATTGGCAAAGCTAATAAGTTTCACCTATTAAAGATCTATTGCTTTTGGCGATTTCGTTTGCCATGTTGTACAGCAGCACGGATGCTGGGTGACATGGCTGAAAGTTAAATAAAGAAGCGTTTGCAATGCAATAGGTCTCGCATTTGTCAGAGTTAGAGCCAGTGGCATTGTAAATGACAATGTCTTTTATCTATGTGTTTAGGTTTGGAGTGTAGTGGATGTATGGACAGAGACACAGCTAGCAGCACTGCCTAGAGGACTTAGAATGAGGAATTACTGACAGGACCATAGAAGCAGCTAGCAGGCCTGTCTAGAGAACTAAGAATGAGGAATTACCACTGGGACTAGAGAGGCAACTGAGGCACTATCTAGAGGACTTAGAATGAGGAATTACCACTGGGACAAGACAAGCAGCAGCAGCACTGTCTAGAGGACTAAGAATGAGGAACTACCACTGGGACCAGAGAAGCAGCTAACAGCACTGGTTAGAGGAGTGAGAATGAGGAATTACCACTGGGAATAGAAACACAGTTGCAGTAATACCTATAGGTATTACCACTGGGAATAGAGACATAGATCCAGCACTGCCTAGAGGACTTAGAATGGAGGAATTACCAATGGGACCAGAGAAGCAGCCAGCAGCACAGTCTGGAGGATATAGAACAGGGTAATTACTGATGAGACCAGAGAAGCAGCAAGCAGCACTGTCTGGAGGACTTACAATGAGGAATTACTTCTAGGAACAGAGACACAGCTGCAGCACTGCCTAGAGGACTTAGAATGGGGGTGTTAATGACGGGACCAGAGAAGCAGGTAGCAGCCATGTCTAGTGGACTTAGAATGCGAAATTACAGATGGGACCGGAGAAGCAGCTAACAGAACTGTCTAGAGGTCTTGGAATGCAGCTAGCAGCACAGTCTAGAGGACTATGCATAACGAATTACCAACGGGACCAGAGACACAGCTGCAGCACTGCCTAGAGGACTTAAAATGTGGGAATTAACGACAGGACTAGAGAAGCAGCTGCAGCACTGTGTAGAGGACTGAGAGAGAATGAGGAATTACCGATGAGACAAGAGAAGAAGTTTGCAGCACTGTCTAAAAGGCTTTGAATGAGGAATTACCGATGTGGCCAGAGTAGCAGCTAGGAGCTCTGTCTAGAGGACTGACAATGAGGAATTACCAACTGGACCAGAGAAGCAGTTAGAAGCACTGCCTTGAGGACTAAGAATGAGGAATAACCACAGGGACCACAAAAGTAGCTAGCAGCACTGGCTAGAGAACTAAGAATGAGGAATTACCACTGAGAACAAAGACACAGGCGCAGCACTGCTTTGAGGACTAGGAACGGGGAATTACTACTGAGAACAGAGCCACATCTGCCACATTTGTGACTAGATAAAGAACAAGATTTATAGCCCTATTTACAAAAACGGAGCAACGGAGCTCCAAGCAAGTGAAACATAATTAATGCTAAAAATATAAGATTGGGTGAAAGGGAGCTAATGAGTAAAGTCATATTATTAAAGTATGCAATTACACTGAAACTGCCTTTTGACATACGTGTTAATGAAAGTCGATGGGAAGGATATTTCGACACAGAAACTATCCCTCTTTCTAAGGAGTGTCATCCTGCATACTGCACAAGTAAAAAAAAAAACAAGCAGACAGCAGATCGCTAGGGTGTGTGGGCTGGAGGAAGAGGACGTGCAGATGTAGATCTAGAAAAATATACATGAAAGGGAAATCATGTCTGACATTTGATCTCAGTCTTTGCCTGAACAGTAAATGGGACGAGATCAGAATTTTAAAGCTCAGAGGAGTGAAAACACAGAGCGCTCCCTTGTGTGAACTGCTCTAAGACAAGTAAAAATAAAGTTCCTTTAGCAGTTGCTATAACAGTACAAGTGAAATGAGACATGTAACAGGGGCAGTCCTCATGGGAGGTTACAAAACACCAAAAGGAGGGACGATTGGGCATATTCACCAAACAAAAGCAGGCATTTAAGAAGGACAATAAAAGGAGCCAATTAAAAAGATGGGCAGTGCTTTAAGCCCATATCTAGCTACACCATGTATTGAAGAGTTAGCGCTTGTGCTGCTTAGGAGAGCCCTAAAAAACAACAATGCGCTCAATGCTGGCTGCGTCATACCACTTTATTTCATATACTTTCAGCCATGTTGAGCTGCAGCCATGCTATTGTACAACATGGCTAAAAAACACATTGACGCAGCCAAACAGCTCTTATGTAGAATTACACAAGAATTAGGGGTTACAAGCAACAGGACTTTAGAGAGACAACACTCTGCTGCTGGCTGAAAACTAATGGGACGCATATAAATATCTACCAACTCCCTCTGTCAGGAACTAGTTGAAGTCAGAACCTAGCCTGGTTTCTGTGCCTGCTGCATTGAACAGTATGCAACCTGCAAATCAGAGGCTCGAATCCCAATGAGACAGTTCACTGCACTAATGCACCTGCCACACAGATCTTCATGCAACCAGCAAGTCGTACGTTCAAATCCAAGTAAGAGAGTTGGTAGGTGTAGGCTGCTACTGCAGAAATCTGCCTGCCACTTACATGTTCTTGCAGGTTGCTAGCTCCAGTCACAGTAATATACTTTATGGATCCAACACACACTTTCTGCAGAGGTAAGCTCCAGTCCGAGTTCACTGGGTCAACACACTTGCCGCAGATTTCCTTGTGCAACTTGTAGGTCACATGTTCAAATCCTAGTAACATAGTTCACACGGTGAATGCACCTAACACAAAGATCTGTATGCAACCTGCAGGTTACTGGTGCCAGTCCAAAATGGATAGCTTGTGGGTCTAATGTAACTGTAGCAGATGTTGAGTGCAACCTACGGTACAAAGCCTCTGAACACAGTGAGCTAGGCAGGGCACGAGTCGGGGGTACATGCAGGTACACGGTGTCCACCCACTTTTTTCACAGGGTGGACGTCGTCCTCCATGGCAAGAACTAGGGCCCCACAGAAATATGCTGAACTTGTCCTGGTGTAAGACACCGGGACACCTTCAGCAGCACCGGCACGTTATCTGCTTTCCATTTCCAGCCGCAACGTTCAGGCAGCTAAGGGTGTTTTTGTTTTTTTACCTCCAGCCAGACCTAAGTAAAGGGGTCATCAGGCCTCTTTTTGTTTGAATATCTTGACTGGAGGGGGCCTGGAACCTCACACAAATGTAAATGACACAGAGGGAAACAAAGGCATACAGCGTGCTATCTCTTTACGGGTACTTAAGAGAGGCATGCTTTTGCCTTTGTTCTGTCCCTGTATATAAGTGCAGACACTGTAAGACTCAGATGGGGTGGTCTGTCCCAGCATTTACAGAAATAATTTAAATAGCACTATTTTATTTATTTTATTGAGCTACGTCGTGACATCATGTGCTGTGATGGCATGCGTCATGATTTCACTTGCATAGTGCCTAGCTTGGTCAGTCTCCCCACTTCTTTTTATAGGACTTGTGCCCTGGAGATAGGTCATGGGTCAATGCACTTGCCACAGAGATATGTGTGCAATCTACTGGCCACAGACCCAGTTGCAACACGATAGCTCACTGGGTAGACGTAGCTGTGCCCACAATCTAAGTGAACATGCACATCACAGATTTCAATCCCAGTGAAAATAGTGATATAGCCAAGTGGGTAAATGCACATGCTGCGGAGATCTGTATAACCTATATGTTACAGGGCCTATAACAAATAAGGCAATGCAGTAGATTATTGTGCCTGCTGAGAGACCTGTACGTGAGACCTGTACGTGACATGCAGGTCTGCAACATCCCAATCATCAGCATTTCATCTTTCTGTGGTTGATAGCATGAGTACTGGTATCCAGGGCTTTAAGTGGGATGAAAACAACTGGGGGTTCTCTCAAAAGGGTGGGGTTTAAAAACACTTAAGCTAAAAATCTGTGCTTAGCAGAGTGTGCCGCCCGACTGGTATTTTGCTACTTCTGTCATTGCACCCGGATATATAACACAAGAAGTAACATTACACCTACAAGAAGCCAGAACTATTGGCTTTATCAATGGTTGTTAGATGCATAAGATAACTGAGCAATAACTATGGCTTCGTTGAATAGAATATTACAAATGCTTCAGTGCTGAAATGATGAGACTGTGAAAGAACTATAACGAGTCTCTTTGAAGTTACATCACCGGCAGTGAGGGTCATACTGCTGCAGTTAAGAATTTTTAGGTCTCACCTGACCCAGCGCTTACGCTGGTCTGGCGAGACTTAAAGTAAGGGCTTCAAAAAATTCTACCGCCAGCCACAGCTTGCAGTGCATGTGTGCGGGTGCGCGCTTGAGCAGAGGCGCCATATGTCGTGATTATTGCTGCGCACGCACCACTCGCGCACATGCACTGCAAGCTGTGGCCGGCGGTAGCATTTTTCCCCTGCCATGGCAGTCATTTCTCGAAGCGGGTGCTTGCTTTTTTTTTCTGTTTATTACTTCTATGTAGTAATGGCGGCACCCGTGCTTTAGCTTAAACATCTTAGGCTAAAGTCGGGTGCTGAGATTGCTTCAAAAGTAAAGAAATAGACAATTCTTTACTTATGAAGCAATCTCGGCACCCGACTTTAGCTTAAGATGTTTAAGCTAAAGCACGGGTGCCGCCATTACTACAGAGCAGTAATAAACAGAAACAAGTATTGGCATAGCCAATAGGTCTCGCTTTTGGGACCTTATAAGTATTTAGTTATGCAACTGTTGCATGGCTAAACACTTATAAGGTCCCAAAGGCGAGACGTATTGGCTATGCCAATGCTTGTTTTCAACCTGATGGTGAGAGCAAAAATAGAGAGCCCGATAGGGACCCGTCTCAGTACCTGCTTTTCAGAACTGCTGGTGGTGAGCACCGGCCACACCCGGGCCATGTAAAGACCTGCCGGTCTCCATATCTTACTACAGCGTACGCTCTTTACAGCAGATCTCGGCAGCAAGAAGGTGCGTTTACTGAAAAAATGCTAAATTCACTTTCTAATTAACGTGGCGGAATCAGTTAAATATTCAGCGGTGTCTTTGAAAGGTGGGTGGGGCGGATTCAGAACCCGCCATTTAGCTCAATGTTGCCACTGACAGGCAGGTAGTGAGGACAGTATGTCATATGCAAGGAGGGCGGGTCTGGGGCAATGTTAATTATGTTAAGCCAGTGCCTCCGAACGGCGATGAAGGCTAGAGCAGACATTTTAAAAGGCAGAATGGGCTGGGGCAGTGTCTGTCACGTGCCATGCTCGTGTCTGTAATGGAAGCCCGTCCCTTGTGACACCATTGCCTCTGATCAGTGGCGTCGTGAACCCCATTGGGGTGGTGTTGACAGTTGTTTATGAGCCTTCCCTGTTTGCAGCTCTGTAAGCAAAGGGCTTCAAAAGTACAAAAGCAAGGGGAAAACAGTAACAGAGGTTAATCACAGCAAAGAAATTAAAAGAAAACAAGAGAAAGAAAAAAGAAAGAGGGGTGGAAGGAAGAGTGAAAGGAAAGAGGTATAACAACTTGGAAGAAACTGTGACAAAAAGTAAGGGTCAAAAGCATGCAAGGATGGATGAAAGGTAAGAGGACTGATGGATGGAAGTGACAAAACATTTGCTTGGATGGGTGAAAGTGGCTGCAATGATGAACGGCTGAATGAATGTGTCGATGACTGAATGGACATCTGGATAGAAGGGTAAAAGGATGGATTGCTGGCTAAGGAGGATGAGTTAGTGGATGGATGGAAGTGTGAGTCGAAGGATGGCGGAAAGGAAAACTAATGATGAAAGGCTGGAAGGAATGGTGAAAGGATGGATGGATGGTGGCATGAAAAGATGGATAGATAGATGGATGGATGCATGAAAAGCTTAAACGATGGAGAGACAGGTGTATAGGGGGTGCAAAGAAGGAACCTCATCTAGAGTAAGTAGGGTTTACTCACTTCGCTCACCTAATGGCATTGGAGATATGAATCAAAGTGTGTGGGGGGTATTTTACATTTTCCTGCTACTTCCATGCCTCTGAAGGGCAGCTAGGGCTATAATACGGTAAATCAGAGGTCTGGTTCTGCTTCTGAAAGCTGGCCGTGCTCAGGGCACAGTTAATTTTATGTCACAGGCGTAGGGCTGGGCCAAGGGCACTCAAAAGCGATAACTCGGATAGGTGGATTGCACTGGAGGCTGGTCAGTCGCATGTCAGGCTGGTGCCTCTAAAAAGCAGGTAGGGGTGGTGGCAGAGCGAGACGTCAGGCCGGCGACTCTAATACATGGATGTGCCACGCAGGCTCGCTAGCTGTATGGGATAATGTCAAACATGTGATCAACCACCTCAAGTCTCTCTGAAATGGCTGTACTTAGAGCGGAGTTGCTCGGTTCGTGTGCTCTCTGCAGAAATCTGTGCGTACCCTGCAGGAATACGGTTCTATTCATGCAAGAACATGCAGCCTTCACCTTACGAGGTTGATCAACCAAGGACTGATGAACTTGTGAATGGCATTATCTGCTGCAACCAAGTGTGGAAGCAGGAAGGATTCTGTACGACCATCTACAAGAGCGTCACAAGGGCTGAGCCCCGGGATTCACTTCTGACAAGACTCGTTAACAGACCTCCCTCGCCGGCCGCGATTACACAGCCACACCCAGATGGCTGCAGCAGGGTCGGACTGGGAACCCAAAGCAGTCCTGGCAATGTTGTCAGACCGGCCCCCACCCCGGGATTTGCAAGCGTGAAGGACTGCTGCTCGACAAAACCGGTCCCTAGCACTACTGCTTTTGTTACCGGGGCCGATATTTTGCTTTATAGCTGCAAAACTGGTCCCCACCGCTACAGAAACGGCCCTGACCCTTCCAGCCTCCCGGCAAATGCCCTATGCCTCAGTGGCGGTCCGTCCATTGGCGGCATTGGGGCGTTGCCCCCCCGCCCGCGCCTCGCGCCCGCAGCTTCCTCGGTGACGACGGTGAGGGAGAACTGTCAGTCAGTATGACGTTGGACCGCCCACCCCCTTCAGAGTCTGAAGGGGGTGGGCGGTCTGGCGTCATGTTGACTGACAGGCAGCCAGCAGCACACAAGTGCGCATGAGTGGGGACGGAGGGCGATTTTTGCACCGTGCCCAGTCATGCGCACTAGTGTTTCCCGAGTCTGGCGCATGCCCATTAGGAGAGCGAGGTTGAGCCAAGGCTCAAACCTCGGTCTCGTAATGGGTAGGCGGGCGGAGCGTAAGCCTGCTCTAAGCCAATCCTGGTGCTGCTCCAGGGGTCAGATGGGCTGCGTCTGTTCCAGTGAGTGAGTGTGTAGGCGGCGGCGCCAGAAGTAACGGACCTGAGGCGAGGCAGCGCGGACCCGGACCTGCTCAGAACAGGTAGGATTTTATTTTTTTTAAAAACACGAAACACCCCCGCGTGACACCCCCCCCACACGACACGAGCCGCGACTGTGTGCCTTACTATATTACGGCCGGTGAATGTAGCCGCTTCGCTTTGGTATATACATCTCCGTTTTTTTACTTCCGTGTGTGGCGTCGTCGGATGCAATTTTGCACAGTAAGGGTTTGGATGAAATGCATTGTGACGTGATAAAATAGCGTTCGGCCGCTAATCTGCTGCGGTGCAGCAGTTCCTTCTTTGCATGATTATTCGGCTGATGGCTCTTGCCATCAGGAGACCGGTGGTTTGGTTGTTGACAAACGTTGACCTTTTAATTCAATCCTGCAAGGACTGACCCATAACCGCATGCTAGATGGGGTGTTTTTCATCTCATTTAAACTCAGAGTTGCCTTTTACATTTAACCAGGGCAAGATACTTTGATGTGTGAACGAGGCGTGCGTTCTTGATATAAGCTCTAATTTGCACTGAGTGTATCCAATTTGAGGTATTGGTATAGAACTAGGGGGATAGAGTGAAGAGCGGTTGGCTGATGAAAGGCTTGATTTAGAATTTCTACGAACCTGCCGGTTAAATGTCAGTGGGCTGATTGATTGAAATCTAATTTATTCAAAAATCGCTGCAGTCGTAAAATCTCATAATTCCAGTGGCCCTAGCTGGCTGGCAGGCTATGAATGTAGACTGCGTGTCACAGAAGCTCTTACATCAACACCGCCAAACTCTCCCTCTCAACTCTAATTCAGGAGCAGAAAACTTGATAGCCATCTGGCAATTCGAAAAGCTCTGGAAATCTGTCTATACCTGAACTGCTAGCTGTGACAATTTAGTAAGGCGAGTGTGTCGGGTGGCATCCTAGCTCTCACACTGAAGCACTGTATATTATGGCTCTCATTTGTGGTCCTGTGTCCTGTGCTCATACTACAGCAGCATGGTATGTCCTAGCTCTCAAACTGCAGCACTGTATATCGTGGCTCTTATATTGTAGTCCTGTGCCATAATTATGTCCGAGCTCTCACACTGAAGCACTGTATATCATGGCTCTTATATCATAGTTCTGTGCCTTATGCTCAATCTCTTGTGGCACAGTATGTCCTAGCTGAGCTCTCATAATGCTGCTCTGTATATTATGGCTCTTATATGTTAGTCCTGTGTCTTGTGGCCATACTGCGGTGGCATGGTATGTCCGAGCTCTCATACTGCAGAACTGTATATTATGGCTTTCATATTGTGGTCCTGTGTCTTGTACTGATACTATTGTGGCACGATATGTCCTGGCTCTCATGCTGCAGGACTTAATGTTATGGTTCCCATATTGTGGTCCTGTGTCTTGTGCTCATACTACAGCGGTATGGTATGCCCTAGCTCTCATACTGCAGCACTGTATATCATGGCTCTTAGAGGGGGCAACATTGCCAAATATAGTCACATAAAGTGAAGAATTAAAAAATGGGACATTTCTGCTCATTTTGAAACAGGTGGTACTGGAATTCCCATTTCAAATACATATACATCTATGTGTTTGTGATTTTGGTTTCTTAATTTGAAAATAGTTTGGAACTGGGCGTCTTTCTTGTTTCCAGCGAACGGCTTTCTCCCCTGGAACTTGTGTGTATTTCTCTGTCATTTAAATTGCATTTTAATATAGTTGTTACTACCACCGACAAAGCGGTTTCCTTCACAAAGGCAAGCCTTTCTTTTTACAATGATTGACCCGCTGTCAAATCCAAGGTCACAGCTTTTGACCCGTAGGTTGGGCACAGATTCCTGGCATGATGCGAGTACATTAACTCTCCATCAGCACAAAACATTTTTGCTCCCTCTGTCTCTTTGTCATGTTCTTCATTATGTTGAGTCTCAAGATGTGCCTGTGTATGTCTGTATGTGTGTGTTATGGTATGTATGTCTGTATGTGCGACTGTGTGTGTGTATTTGTGCTTTATTGTACGTGATTCTTTTTTTTGTTTTTACAATGTGCTTAATGCATGTGTGGATGGTCTATGAATGTTCCTAATTTTGTCTGAAAATGTAATGAAGAAACAGGATGGGGAACTCATTTTCTGGGGATGACTCTCTTTGTTAAGTGGGGAAACTGAGATTATAATGTTAATGCATTTTAGTTTCAGCAGGACTTCACCTAAGAACATACCCTCTGCAGTGGGCTCTATGTGTGTTTGCAGCTCTAGTCTCTGTGCTTCTCAAATTTGCTTGAAAATGCACCCTTTACCCACTTTTTTTTCAAAATTTTCTCGGGGGGGGAAAACACCCCCGAACCCCCTCTAAGGTGGTCGAGCTCGCTCGCTGCGCTCGCTCGCCACGGTGCACTCCGACAGAAAGTTTACGCCCCACCACTTTCAAATGTCACCATCCGCCACTGCTATGCCTGCTAAGGCCAGTCCGGCCCTGGATGGCAGGGTGTGAACTGGTGAGAACGGCTTGTATCGTGAGAGTAAGAGAATACTGAAAAAAGCCCTCATTCCTCTGTCTGGCGTACGGTGAGCAAATCCAGGACCCTTAGGTTTGCGATCTGTACTGCACCCTCTACCTTGACAGAAAGCACACCAAGAGACATAACATGGAGCCACATATAACGCAAGACCACGGACAGTGGGAGGGAGCAATCAACAGCGGGAGGAGGGGGGCAGAAGGGAGCAAGCAAATTGTAGCATGGGGGATAAAAGGTCATGACGAAGGGGTGTGGGAGGGAGGTCGAGGACTACAAAACTCTGTAAAAAGAGGCAAAGCAGTGGCGGCTCCTCCGCTATGGCGGAGGGGTGTCACCCCACTGCTTTTGTGAGGTGCACAGTGAAGGAAACATAAAATAATAATAACTTTAAGTCATCATTTTATATTTCCCTGGCAGGCGGGTGGGTGGGCGGGGCTGTTCTGCTCTCCGAGCAGGGGATGAGTGGTTTACCCACTCCTAAGTGCGCATTGACTGTTTGGTCGGCCCTCTTGGGCCTACAAATTTGGGTTTTTTTCTCACCATTCCTCGCCCCCACGGCCTCCTCACCCCCCGGCCGCGCCCGCCTCACCCCCCACGAGTCATGCCGGCCGCCGCTGAGGCAAAGATCATAAAAATAGGAATAAAAAGCACAGCTAACAAAAACTAGAAGCAACAATGAAAAAAGAAACAGGGCTTCTCACTTACAGCCACCTCTGTAAAGTCCGACTCACAGTTTTCTATGTGGTCTTTGTAGGAGCAGCGGGGTCAAAGGGGAGGGGTGTTTTCTAACCGCAGGGCTCTGTGAAGTGAGTGTGGCTATGGGCAGTCTGTGCTTCTATGCATGGTCAGTGAGGACCTTAGGCACAGGCTGTCCCCTAGGATAGACTGGGACAAAAAAGAAGCCCGGTACACTAAAAACAAGTGCGCCTTTTCGCAAAACACTGCTTGAGCGTTTTAAGTATTATGAAAAGGAAGGGGTTTCTCTAATAGAGGCATGTTTTCTTAATTTCACTAAGATAAACACATATTGCAAGTACTCTTTTTGCACGGATTAGTGCATAATAGTGTACTATACCTGAATATATGTGAGGCCCCTAATGCTCAGGCCCCTGCCCAATCTTTAGACATTGATGGGCTGGCCCAGAGAGAGACTGGGAATGACACCTCTGCACTTTTGGTAAAAAAGGGTAAATAGAGGCTCATCTGCATCCTGAAAGGCCGTTCAGGACCCCATTGGCAGCTTCCGAACAGCACCAACACATCCCAAATCAGCCGCCACACTGGCCAAAAAAGCAGCCCACAGCTGCAACTCAGATACCGGCCCATACATCACCCATTGCCCAAGGGCCCGTCTTACCAATCCGACCCTGGCAGTCCCCCATAAAAAAACAGCACAGGAGAATAGGGGGTCAGGTACCTCATTCCACTTACCCTCCTTTGTACAGTGCTCTGATACCCATTCGGGTCATGTTCGCGCTTTATAAAACTTTTCAAATAAATAAATAGATAAGGTCAAACAAAGCAGGAGGTTGGGAAAGCCGTTTGAGAGATGTAGGAGGAGTTTGGGTGAAACCATAGCGATCTTAAAAGCCCAACTACAACAAATACATGCAGTCACCAAACAACCTTGATTACAAAGAGAAAAGTAGCTTCAGCAACAACAAACAAGCATTGAAAATGCAATAGGTCTCGCCTTTGATTAAGTTAAAGCCATTTGCTTTGCTAATGGTATTGTATAGCAAAGCAAATGGCTTTAACTTAATCCAAGGCGAGACCTATTGCATTTTTAATGCTTGTTCCCGGACTGCAGTGACAGCAGGGACATCGATGTGCGTGTGCTAAGACTGCTCACTTCTCACTAGTGGAGACGTTACAGCATGGTGTCATGCCAGGTGAGCGCTATAGGGGAAGGGAAATCCTTTAAAGAGTCATTTTCTCTCTGGATTTCCCTTCTCTTTTTGAAATTCTGGAGCAGCTACACTGTTGTGGTGTCACCAGGTCTTTAAGTGGGAGCTTTTTTAATAATAAATACAAGCCATAGTTGCTGCTTATTTTTTTTATGCAACAAACAACCATTGACAAAGCCAATAGTCCTGACTTCTTGTAGGTATAATTTTACTTGTTGTAGGTAAGATGTTACTTGTTGTTACATATATATGGATGCAATGACAGAAACAGCAAAATACAAGTCGGACGGGACACTGCTAAGCACACATTTTTAGCATACGTGATTTTAAGTGACGCTCTTAATTATATTGGCCACGCCCCTTTGAGAGACCTTTCAGTTTTTTCATCCCACTTAAAGCCCTGGCTGAATGGGACCCCCATGAAGGACCGGGGGAGAATGGAGGATTGCCTGCCCCTCCCCTGTGCTGCAGGGGTCTACGTTACGCCTTTGAAGTGTGCCCATATACGTTTATATTGATGCATAGATATTAATTACAACACTTACAGTTAAAAGGCTCGACCATTCTTCTCGAGTAACCTTCAGACAAAACCGTTGTTTTTAAAATTAGCGCCTTAGAACCTCGGCAGAGGTAGGCAGCGCTACGTGAATATCACTACACTGCAATCAAACGTTGTGCAGAGAATGTTCGTTAGTTTATACCGCAATTAAAGAAGTATTTATGGCATATATACAAATGCGTGTATTTTTATGAATATAAAGGTCTCGTCCAATTAAGGGGAGCGTTTTAAAGTCGTCGTCATAATGCATACGATTACCAACTATTGTCCAAAACTAGGCAAACCCTGGAATAAATATTTGAACCAATTATCCATATGAGGGTGAGCCCGGCTGTGGAGGAATGTTGCATTTCTCATCTGTCACTCGTGGCTGTGTGCTCAGGAGTTGTTTATTGTATTTATTTCTGTACCACAAGCGTCCTTTTCTAGCCCTTAAAAGACCCAAAATCCCACCCAACAAACAGAATGCGCCACAAAGTGAGTCGGGGGTGCCACAGGGGCTCGGGTGCAAACAGGGCTCGCGCCTGCCGGTGCAGTGCTTCCGCTGCCTGCCTCCAGCGCGTGCATGCAACGGAGATTTCACCTGAACGTTATGTGAGAGTTATGTTAATCTGTTAATCGTGCAAAACAAATTTCACCGGATGCAATTAAAAGCGATTAAAAGCAAACTGAGGTTTTGACTGTAGATAGTCTGTGGTTAAATTAACTCAAACACCTGTGAGTTAGAGCACGCAACCGCATGAAATTATGGGCAATTAAAGCAGAACAAAATCATGGAAAAAGATGGAGTGGGGCAAAGAGGCTTTCATTCTGCGTGCAGGCAGCAGGGACTTTTCATATCATCAAAGTTTACTCGCATAAATAATCACTTTTTACGTAAATAACAAATTTTATAGCGCCTACCATATTTTTTTCTTCGCAGCACTTTAAATATATTGTAAAGATATGTAAAGATACAATATTACTCCGCTATTGCCCCAAAAGGGATGAAAGGCTAAAATGTCTTTGCCGGACGACTAACCGGTGTTGTCCACCTACGCAGGTTAACAGACGCAGTCATCGTTTTTCATTAATGAGCTCCAAGTCAGATAACATTTGTGCTTTTTTTGCTAAAGAGGTGTTTCGTCTTTATTACACTTTCCATATATCCGGTACTAAACAAGGCCTCGCCATTGCCTTGTACTCCCCGTGACCCTGTGCGCCTCTGAGCTCTGTGCCTGCTTCACAGCTGTGGTGAAGACTTTTCTTATCTGCTTGTTAAATAAACAAGTAGATAAGAAAAGTCTTCACTACAGCCGTGAATCAGGCGAGCCAGTCCGGCAAAAAGCGAAAGGGAGGCAACGAAAATCCCTCCTTTCCAATGGGAAGCCAGCGTTTATCATAAACGCTGACGCTACCCAATGGAAAGGAGGGGCGGGTCTTGAGTCCCCTTCTCAAAAGTAACTTGTTTACTATAAGTCTCGAGGCGAGGAGCACATGTGCGCTCCAACGCCAGCCGAGACCTAAAAAGCAGATGAAGACTTGAAAACAAACACAGAATAGCAGATAAAGAGAAACCAGAAACATACAGGAAGTAGCACACAAGCACCTATAACAAGCAAGGAAATCAGAGTAGCAAGCAACCCAGCAATTGGTAAGTGATGGGCGGGCTGTAAGCCCCTTATAAGAGGTTTTATTAAATTTTTTAGTTAAAATAGATTTTGAAAGCGCAGTGCAAGGGCTGTGCAGGCAAAACCTAAAAATGCCCCACAGTCATACTTTGTCAAGGAGGATATGCCCTGCAGAACAATAATTTATTTAACAACTGTAACTTTTTTCATTTCACAGTTTCAGGAAGATAGGCAAAACAACTAACATCAAAATCACAAATAAATAATTTTTCTCATTATACATTTTCATAATCGCAGCATATAGATGTGACATTCCACTTGTTAAAGATGCCCATCTTCTTCTGACGCATTTCAGGAGGAAACGTTTTCGTATCACAGCGACCGGCATACTTTTCTGACATTGTCACCGGATCTCCACTCGAGAATTGAAGGTGGAATTGGAAACTCCATCTATATGGACTTTTTTTCCCACCTGGGATAGGATGTGATGTACCCGAACTCTCTCAGTCTCACCAATGTCGACGCAGAGTCATCTTCAAGCACTTTGAGTATGTCGCCACTTGAAACTATCAATGCTTATTTATTTGCACCCAACAGTACGCTTTATTTTTCTTTATAATAATGAACTTTTATTATTAAATTTGGAGCCGTATTAGTCCTGAAAGAGATCTTTGAACCGAGCCGGCATACAAACTTCCAGATCCACGTGGAGGACATTATTATTATTACCCTTTATTCTAATATTGTTCCTTCTGGAATGATTTTCGATGTAGTTAATGTTGTCTAGAATCTCTTTCTGTTTTAACTCGAGGAGGTCCAGACAGGTTGCCTGCCCATATCATTCATGTGGTTGTTCAACCACGTCATTTTCAATGTGGTCAAGTCTTGTTTCAGGTTTCTGGATTAAATGATCCAATTCTAGCGGTGTGCTATAGTTACATCGGAGGCACTATGTCAGGAGCCATTACTTTGAAGTTGGTAAATTAGGAGTTATTACATCACCAGTAAGTTGTCCCTGGATAACATTGCAGTACTATACTTTGGAAGAAAGTTATTTTTAAGTGTCCTAGCCTCAAAATATATGTGTGCATATATGCATATATTATAAGTATTTCTACATCGCCACCGATATTGTGCATGCGTGGGTGTGTATGTGTGCACTTAGAGTTTGCTTTTGATAATAACCCAAACTCACACAGACCTTAGCGCGATTATATACAGATTCATTCATTTAGAGCTCTGTCCTTTAAATTATGTGGATTATTTCAAGATCATGCTCTTGATGATACCTACAGTCTCAGAGGATCTTCCATTATAATTAAGGGTCCCTTTTACGGATATTTACAGGTAAATACAGCCAGAAAACAATGTGTTTCCTGGCTGTATTTATTTCTAAAAGCGAAAAAATACTGAAAATGGTGCTGCATGTGAGAGACTCTCCATGCTGTCTTTCAAAAATTCCAGACAACAACTGAGCAGATAGAAATATGGCTAAATACAGACTGAAATGTAAAAAAAATACATACCATAAAACCGGGAGCCCAAATTATAATCAGGGGCGGCTCCTCCGTTATGGCGGAGGAGCGTTGCCATGCTGGAAAATAAAATAATAAAACCATATTATTATAAAAAAAATTCTTACTGAACCAGTAAGCTCTATATAAATACAATTGCCATCCGAGTCTAAGGGCGGGGTTATGGCCATCCTGACGGAGCGTCACATCAGCAGAAGGGAGGAGGAGTGGTGGGCACTGTGAGTGCCCATGTCGGTTTGGCCGGCCGTCTTAGGCTGGCCAAACCGACATGCGCACTTATATTTCTCCAACCCGAGCTGTGTTGTACAGCCGGGTGGAGAACAGACACAGAGTCCCTGTGCCTGAGTGAGCGTCTAATCAGCCCGCTCAGGACAATCACGGTGCAGCTCTCATGCTGGTAAATAGTATTACCAGCATGAGAGCAACATCTGGATTGGCCCCTGGGAGTGTGTGCAGTGTGCACCAGCATCAGGAGAGGAGCACCGAGGCAGCTGCCGCTGCGGCAAGTAAGTGATTTATTATTTCCCCCTTCCCACTGCCCCCCACATTCATGTTGCCCCACCTCTTTTCAAATAGAGCAGCTGCCACGGATTATAATGTCCATAGTCACTGATGCTTTTTTGATTTTATTACTCGTTTCAGGTTAGCTGGAGTTCTCGTCTTGATAAACATAAAGCTGTTCTATAAGTAACATTCAAGGCCTCTGGAGTTCTTTTTTTCACAGTATAGACTGGTTTCAAACATTATTCTTAACAACTCTTATTGTATCCCAAAATCCTCTTTTGATAGTGCACAGTCGTTCAGAGAGATGACCTTGATAACACTCAGAGGCCCTAAGAGCAGGGCTTGAGTTTGTGTGCTGTTGCAATCGGTTGGGGGAGAGAGACCAGTGCTATCTTGCTCCTATGCTTCGCATGAATTAGAACATTAGAATGATGACTGCTCCATTGAAGACAGCTATGAACACTGGCATAGGCCTGCTGGTATCACCTTTCCAATGTCCTAATCCACACCTTCTTACTCTCCCTAGCACCTGCCTCTCCACAGGCAATGTGGATTGTGTAAGGGAATAAGAGAGGCAGAGGCTGTGGACAAGGGCACATAGAAAGACTTCTCCCTCCATCCTCCCATTCTCAGTGTCACTGAAGCCTTGAAAGGACAAAACAAGGGGGAAGTTTACTCAGATCCTGTTTCTCTCAGCTCTGCCAAATGTAAAAAAATGAAGAGCCTAAGGAGGATCAAAGGCTGACAGCTCCAAAGCTTTCACAGATCTTGCTGTGTGCCTGCGCTAGCAACTGTTAGGGCCGCAACCAGCAAGAGCTGTGAAAGAAATTGAAGCTTCGGAGGTGCGGGTGGTTGTAAACCTCGGTGTCTCCCTGGAGGCTGCTCTTTTCAATTAGGAAATTCTGCCCTCATGAGACGGAATGTTCTAATAGATTTGCAAAAGAAAAAAGTTTGCTGTTCCTAAAGGGGACAAAGGGGAGTAGGTCAGAGAAAAAGAGCCACTACAAGGAGAGTGGTTGCTTTTTGGAAATGGGGCCCTCACACACCCTTGCGGGCGTCATGCTTCATCATCAGGCTTGCTCTTCGTCGGGCCGGCGCTGCAATGCCTGATGGGCACCCACAAGGGGGCTCTTTATCGAAGATCTTTTTCCAAAGCTGTGAAGTGCAAGTTAAGGCCCCTTTGTGTAGATTGAGGAAACATAGGTGTCGATGCATTGATTACTGACTTAAGAAAGGCTAGACTAGCCTGGTTTGGTGGCAGAATACCTGACATACCAGGCATGGCAGGCTCATCTTCGACAGCCATACCCACCACAACCCTTGTGCTCATGATGGTATTGATAAGAACATCCTTATGCGAGGAGAGGTCCTCCACGATTTCCCACACCCAAGCGTTTCAGTTTGTTTTTTCCTTTTTCTTCTTTTACCTGATAGGGCAGACAGATGCTTCCATTCCTGAAGCGCAAGAGGGGGGGAGGGGGGCCGTTTTCCCGGTATTTTGCTCACGCACCTTGTTCATCACACTAGCATTCCTCTTCAGCAATACGGCACACGCACGCACAACCAGGGCCGCAGCGGCGCACCTATAGTCCCCAGCAGGCAGGACACTCCACACACGCTCGGAGTTCACTCTATGGACTCTCTTTCACACTTTTACTGACCATGACAGGCACCTACAATAACAGGGAACTACTCCATATAATATCATGGAATGTTAACTGAGTCAAAAGAACAGCTGTCCTGCGCTACGCACAGCGCCAAGCATCCGACTTATTGCTGCGCTAAGAAACCCACCTTATAGACAATAACTGTCCCTTCCTGGCATGATATGGCTACGACAGGGTCTGGCACTCGGCTTCAACGAGGGTCAAGAGGCGTGGTGATCCTCACGCGGCGCACTCTCCCATTTGTGCTGACCAAAGCAACTAGCGATCCCTTGGGTTGCTTCTTAGTCCTAGAAGGTACCATAGGTGATACTGCCCTTAATCTACTGTCCATATACTCCCCACCATCGCTACTAACTCCCACTCTCTAACGCACTGCAGACCACATTACCTCTGTACCCTCCGGGATGGCGATAATTGGAGGTGACTAACCCAGTTATGAACCCGGTCCTTGACACTGCAAACACCCCGTCTGCCACCAGAACCACCCATGCTAACCTCGACGAATTGGGCGAACACCTCGGGGGTGTGTGACGCCTGAAGGGTCTGGCACCCCCAGACCAAACAATACACGCACACCTCGGACGCGCACCACCCACACGCGCGACTGGATCACATCTTCATGCCTGCCCTTGACTGACGGAAAACCAGAGACATTGCCATCCTCCCTAGGGGTATATCTGATCACTCGCCCCGGGCGATGGGAGTGGGGGACCCCCCGGACACACTGCGTCCAATCTGGAGACTGAACGCATGGTTCCTCCAAGATAAAGACTTATAGAAATTGGTGAGAAAAGAACTCAATAGAAAACACAACAATGGGGGAGGGTCCAAGGGAGAAAAGTTTATAGACCTGCAAGATAGTAATACCCCAATCAAGTTTACTACAAAACACAAAGAACTATCTTGGGTCTAAGAGTGAATAATGATCACAAGTGACAGAGGTTAGTTACGGTAAACTCCCACTAGGAAAAATCCCTTTATAGGACTGGAATCCTCACTCACCCTAGGTGACATGCTTCATCACAGAGTTCTTTCTCCCGATGGAAAAACCTAGTTCCACCGAGGGCTACAACCCCATCACTGTGAGGGAGGAGTCCAGGGATGTTATATGTAAAGATGAGGCTGTATACAAAGGAGATCCTTTTTAGTCCCTTATGCGGTGAGTGGAGTGAGAAAACAGCAGCGCAAACAATAAGCTAATATAGGAAAAAGAGTGTGGTGAAGTTAAAACTGAGTGGTGAGAACGAAAATATTTATAATTTTGTAGGTTTCACCATCAGGGTTAAAAAGCAGTGCAAATAGAACAGTATAGAGCTTTAAACTGCTCGATGTAAAAGGTCAACATGTTTCAGCCCTATTGATCTGTAGAGAAGTATCCGGCCTTTCTTCAGGACCGTGTGTAAACAATAAGCTGCTGCTATTTGGTGCTTAGACAAACGAACAATACATTTTGATACTACACCAGTAATCAGTTCATATGTCTTCGGTATTACTGGGTATATCCAAATAGTTGGATATACACCCTCACCTCAACCTGGTAACAACTCAGGAAGGGGGGCCCCGCTCTCTCGGTCGGTACCATCCTAAGGCTGCTCCCAAGCAAAAAAGGGAAATGAAGAGGGAGCTTTTTGAAGCAGCCTTAGGGCGACATAAGAGTTGGTCAAGTACCCAACCAGCCAGAATTTTCCCCTCTCTTTCTCTACCTCTGATTCTGTTCCCTTTCAGCACTTTAAAGAAGCCTTAAGGTAACATTTTCTCTATGCAAACAACTTGCTATAAAGTTCCCTCATTTCTCCACTCTTCTTTCCTGGACACTCCTTGAAACATCTGTTCTCATGCAGGCCTTTAAGGCATTCTTTTGATGGACATAACTATGTTTTATTACGTCATATAAAGATTGATGTTTTCGACACCTCAGCAGGGGTAGTAAGCGCTATATAAATGCATTTCAATTTAAGCAAGCCTTCCTTGCAACCAAAGACAGCACCCTATTGGATTTAAGGGGCTGTTGACGGCTTAAAGTTCCTTTTTACATTTTTTCATTCATACTGATTATTGTGTGCATCATCGAAAGTGATAGGTAAGAAGAAAATTACTCCATCCATTCCACCAGTCTTAATTACTTTGAGGTTTGTGTGAACAGAACACTCTTCCATGAAGTGTCTTTAATTGTAGACCTAGCACTTGTATTGCTGCCCCTGGGGGATGGCCAGCACGTGATGATTAGCGATCCTAGGCCAGATGTACGACGTTTTTTAGCGTGCGCAACTGGGTCTTAGACCCGTTTGCACACGCTAAAAAGCATGGATGGGCCCATGTGCAAATCAATTGTGACTCGCAAAATACTGTTTTACGACTCGCTATTAGGAAGGGGCGTTCCCTTCCTAATAGTGACCGCAAGGCTATGTACCAATGTTTTGCAAAAGCAATTGCGGTCGCAAAACACTCGCAAATTGCCACCTACTTTAACTAGGTGGTAATGCATTTGCAAATGGGAAGGGGTCCCCAGGGGACGCCTTACCCTTTGCAAATGCATGCAATATTATTTTTTAAGGATAGGCAGTGGTCCCAGGGCAGGCAGTGGGCTCTTAAAAAATGAAAGGAAAAAGTTTCATTTTTTTTTTTGTAATGCGTCCTTTTTTCCTTTAAGGAAAATGGGCTGCATTAAAAAAAAAAAGCTGCTTTATTTAAACGTAGGCCCAGACATGGTGGTCTGCTGAGCCCAGCAGGCCACCATCCCTGGGAGGGCCTGTCATTTCCAATAGGCTCGCAAATTGTGAGAGGCTCCTTAATATTCATGAGCCCCGCAATTTGCGACCCCATTGGGAATCGCAAACAGTGCTAAACACACTGTTGTACATGCCAAATAGCGCCTAGCAAATGTGACGCAATTTGCGAGGCACTATTTGGCAGGTCGTACATCTGGCCTCCTGTTCCTTATTTGAAAAGGAGGTAGAAGTGGATGTTTTGAAATGTGCGCCATGGAAGACATGGCTGTCAGTAGAAAGTCTGAAGAAATAAAAAAGCCTTATCCTGAAATGCGTGCGTTTAAATCTTGTCGATGATTTAAATACACCCATATTTCAGGAGAAGACGTTTTCATTTCTGCAGACTTTCTACTGATAGTGTGACCTTTGCCTTTCATGAGGCACATTTCAAAACATCCACTTTGTCCTCACTGCGACATGCCTGCTTCAGGAGAGACACTGGGCGCTGGGAAAATGGTGCTGCCCATGCGCGCAGCTTACAGGGAACATAGCTCACTACTATGGAATTCCAGTACACCTGTTAGAAATTTCACTGTCATCACGGTTTGTTAAATAAGGCTCATTCTGGATTTGTAAATCATGAATTTACAAGTATATATTCTACTATTTACATGAAATTGTTTATGCATTCAGGCCCTGCATTCTAGACAAATATTCATTCAGGCAGCTGAAAGAACGTAAAGAGATATTTTAGTGTGTGTGTATATGAAAATTCCACATTGGACCATCAACAGCAGACTTCTAATTAGCTGTTGATTGCTAAATAAATGTATGGTAGTGAGACCAGTGGAGGAGCGTCGCCTCCCCCTGCCCACTGCAGCAGCAGCTGCAAAACTTGAAAAACAGAACGATGATGAAACATGTTTATTATCGTTTTATTTTTCTCCATACTGTGGTGTCGAGGGGGCAGGGCCATGGGGATGACGCACAGGGGGAGTGGTAGGTGCACTGTTGTCAGTACGCATGACTGTTTGGCCGGCTGTCTCAGGACAGCCAAACCGTCATGCGCACTGAGGCTCTTGCCAACCCGAGTTGCATTGCCGGGTTGGAGACAATAGGCACAGGCTCCCAGTCAATCCTGGCCAATCCTGAGGCTGCTCTCATGCTGTGAAAGCAGCATAAGGATTGGCCGCAGGGCAGCCTGGGAGCCTGTGCCTGCAGTGGAGCCAGAATAGCAGCAATGCAGGGGGATTCAGGTACTTTTTTGTTTGGTTTGTTTTGTCCCCCCCCCCCGCCCCTTTGCCCCGCCACTTTGCCTCGACACCAGCTGCGACTGAGGGAGACTGCATTCTTTATGTACATGTATACACAGCAGTTTGTAATAACCGTTTTGAATTTGTTTGTAGCTGCTTAACCTAATACCGGAGCCTTAGTATTACTGCATATTTAAATGGATTTTAAATGCTCTGTCATCTTGTCATCCTGTGTTGTACATTGCACGTTTAGCTTATCTGTTTAGGTAAGCATAGCCTCTTTCCAAGGTTGGCACAATGAAACAAAAACTGCAAGTTGTATTGAGTTCAACCTTTTAACACAGCTTGCTGAATCATTATCTCAAGGCCTTCTCAGATTCTTCCCCCCAGAAGAGCCTGGCACCTGCTTGTTAGTGTCCATCTGGTGTGTCACTTTGAATACGTATCCTTTTCTCTGCTTGTAGCATTGATTCAAATCATTTAAAGGTAGCCTCAAGATGTACAGAACAGCAATAATTGCTCAACTGATCCAATGGCGGAGCACTGATCCGTTAAAATGGCAAATTGCATTTAGAATATTTTTTGGTTTAAATCTGTTAATTGGTTTACATTGAAGTACCACCTACGTGCAATGGCCAATGGCCAAAAGAAGTTAGGAGATAGATGTTGCTATAACTAAGAACGTGGAACCAGGCCCCTCTACCAAACCATCCCCCCACACTGCTCCCAAGGATCCTAGCGTCCAAAGCATGCATGTCCCAGACTCAGCAGCGCCCCCATCAGGCCTCACTTATGATCCCTGTATCTGTCTCCGCTCCCGAGTAGTGACGCGCCGTTTAAGTTGCGATGACCGTAGTTGTGAGGAGAAGCACTTCTAGGTACCTGGGGCAGGTGAGTTCTCTGTAGGTTTGAGAAAGTCGCTGCATGGGCCCCATATCTTTGCAAATAGAGCCTCCCTCGCCTCCAGCACTGCAGTGATTCTTTCCATCCCCAGTAGGTGCCAGAGGCGGTGTGGCCAAGCCCCATAATCTGGAACGCCGTCTTTGCCCCTCAATACTAAGACGGTCTGTGTAGCTGCTGCCAGAGTCAGTGCCATTGCTCTCCATCAGTGCGAGAGCAGGCAAATCGGCGTGTGTTAGGCAATCTCAGCAGGGTGTAGGCGGGATATGGGGGAATATCTGTGTGGAAAATGGCATTGGCGCTGTCAAAGACCGCAGACCAGTACTGGCGTATTTTGGGCAGTTCCACTGAAGGTGCATAACGGTGCCAGGTGAGCTCGCAGCCCCTCCAGCAGCGCGGGTTCTTAGTCGGGTACCAGGTGTGGAGTCGGGCGGGTGTGTAATACCAATAGTGTATAACTTTGATCACGGCGCCCCTTCCCGCAGCACTGGCCACCGTTATGTGATGGAATATTTACCCCCATTCCTTATCCGTAAGTGTGCGATTCAACTCCTTATCCCATTTCTTTAGGGCTGCTGTTTGTGTTTGTGGCGTCGCCCTTATAAGCAGCTTGTATAGGTCAGAGACCAAGTGTTCATCATGGGATTTGGTGATTATCCATTTATCGAAGTGGATCAACGGGCGGGCTCCTTACTTAAGACTGGGTGACTCAGTGACATATTTGCACAAAGTGCATGTATTCCCTCTCTGGGAGGCCGCAATGCCTCTGTAATTGTTCAAAGGACTGTAAGCCATTCTGATCATACATGTCTCCTATGTGTTTGCAGTATGCTAGCTGCCAAGCCAGAAGTCACCACCCATTCTGGCTGGCGGGAAGGCAGGATTGCCTAGTATTGGGGGTCATTGGGGAGGGCATCAGCTTCAGACCCAGTGTGATAGCAACATGATCCCAAAACATTAGAGTGGCCCACAGTACCGGGGAGCTATATGTTCCCCACAATTTGTGATTCTTGGGCAGCCAGGGGATGTTCCACACTATGAAGCTGGTGACCAATTGGTCCATAAAGCACCATTGCTTCTCGGAGGTCGAGCAGTACCACTCTACTAGATAGAGCAGCTGAGAGGCTATGCACTGGGGTTAAGGCATGCCACCCCCAGTCTTACATATGATGGGATGGCATACTGTTGCTGCTTCGGCATTTGAACTTTCTTTCCCCTCCAGGCAAACTTCCCTATCACTCATTACACTGCAGGGAGTGTGCCTTGAGTTGGCTGTAAGGGGAGTCATTGTAGAACATATAGTATTTTAGGTAATAGGGTCATCTTAACCATAGAATAGAATAGAATAGAATAGAAGAGGCATTTATAGAGCGCATGGCTACCCTGAGGCCTCCCAGCGCTAGGAAACCAGACGACCAGGCAGATCAGATTATACCATAGGAAAAAGGTGCGTTTTCAGAAGCCGTCGAAAAGGCAGGTATTCTTCCTCCATACGGATGGAGTCTGGGAGGGTGTTCCATGTCTTAGAGGCGACATAAGAGAAACAACGACCTCCACATCTCGTCCTGGCAATTCTTGGTACCATAGCGAGGCGCTTATTTGCAGAGCGCAGATGCCTTCTGGGGTGATATGGAAAGACTATCCTTCGAAGGATTAAAGGGCCATTCGCGGCCATGATCTTATGCGTGACACAGAGGGCCTTAAATTTAATCCTTTCCGAGACAGGAAGCCAATGTAGCTGTCTAATTGCACTTCTTGCTGATTCTCTCCGAGGAATTTTCAGGAGGATTCTGGCCGCACAGTTCTGAACCTTTTGCAGTATACCTATTGTGAACTGGGGGGCTCCTAAATATAACGCATTAGCGTAATCCAAACGTGACAGAATCAGTGCCTGGAGGAGTAGTCTTCTTGCTTGAAACGGGAGAAGGGGCAGAATCTTTCGTGCTGACTTCAAAATCCCGAAGCAACACCCGGCTACCTTCATAGCCTGAATCTTCATGTCAAGTCTAGTGTCCAGCCAGACCTCTAAGCTCTTGATATGCTTTTTGGGAATCGGCGGGTCTCCCATACACCCAGGCCAAGCCAACGGCATGTCTGGGAGTAAAGGTTTACCAAGCAGCATAAGCTCTGTTTTAATCCCATTAAGCTGGAGACAGGACTTTTTCATCCAAACGGATATTTCCTCAAGGCACCTGGAAAGATTGCTTCCTGGTTGTCCTGCGTCTTTAAGGGAGACGATCAACTGAGTGTCATCGGCATACGTAACAATTTGTATGCCAAATGCCTCTACAATTTTGGCTAAAGGACACATGTAAATATTAAAAAGAGTGGGGCTAAGTGATGAGCCCTGAGGTACTCCACTCTTCAAAGGCACAATCCTGGAGGTAACATTCTCCTCGAAAAGCTGGAATGTCCGACCTTCCAGAAAAGAGGCAATCCACCTCAGTGCGGTACCGTTTATCCCCATCTCATGACATCTTGCAATAAGAATTTGATGGTTGACGGTATCAAAAGCCGCACTGAGATCAAGGAGAATTATTGCAGCTGATCCTCCTGAATCCATAATTTTCCTTGCCTCTTCCACTACGGCAATCAGGGCAGTTTCAGTTCCCTGGCGAGATCTAAAACCAGTCTGTGTAGAGTGCAGGCAGTCATGTTCCTCTAAATAAGTGGAGAGGATGGAATTATCATACTTCTCTGCTATTTTAGCTGTTCCCGGGAGCAGGGAAATAGGGCGATAGTTTGCCATTACCTCAGGATCAGAACCAGGTTTTTTTAACAGGGCCTTCACCATTGCTTCCTTCCAAAGTGGAGGAACCTTGCCTGTTGCCAATGAAGAGTTAATAAGAGTTGCCATTACATGGGCTACTTCTGAAGCAACCTTTTGCAGCACCGTGGGAGGCGCCTGGTCCTTAGGTGAACCTGATTTAAGTTTATTAAGTAAGGTCGTTGCTGTATCTAAATCCAGGGGCGGGAAAGAGACCAAGCTCTGACCTCGACGTATTCTAATTTCTTTCGTCAAAGCATCGAGGTCCGCGGTGGCGACTGCCGGAAAGGCTGAGTAAATCACTTGTACCTTATCCTGGAAGTACTCTGCTAGATTATTACAGCGACCTTGTACATCAGTGGGGATCGTTGTGGTGAGAGGAGGGATAGTCAAAGATTTAAAAATTTTAAACATTTCTCTAGGGGAATTGGGCGCAGATAAAATCTTTTTTTCATAGAACTTGGATTGAGTTTTCGTGATCTCGGCTTTATACCGTTTTATTGCATCACGATATACTTTCTTTTTCTCAGGTGAAAAATCTTTCCTCCATTGTCTCTCGAGTTGCTTACATTTCCGTTTAAGGTCTCTCAGTTCCTTAGTGAACCATGCAACTTTCTTTGGGCCCTTTTTAATGTCCCTGAGACTTAAAGGGGCTAATACGTCCAATGAATTTTTAATCCAGTGATTAAATTGCAGGTTTGCCATTTCCGGGTCAGGGTCGAGAAGGGGGCGTGTTTCTTTGAGAATGGTGGTCCATTCTTCCATGGAAATATTGGACCAATTCCGATTCAAAATTTTGGAATGATTTTCAGCCTTCCTATTCGTTGATGCTGACCAGGAGAGTGAAATTAAAAAGTGGTCCGTCCAGGGGAGCGGCTGAGGGTCGTCTACCTGGATATGGGTATTAGTAAAAATCGGGTCCAACAGGTGACCTTTGATGTGCGTTGGGCCTGTCACTTTCTGGGGGAGAAGTAGCGCCTCTAAGGCGTCCGATAATTCCTCCACGTGCGTGGCATCGCGGGATTCAAGATGTAAGTTAAGGTCTCCCAGAATAGTGAGATTAGGCAGGGAGCTGACCAAGATAGATATATTATCCACCAAGTCCTCAAGAAAAAATCCTATAGCCCCTGGGGGGCGATATATTAACATGCCTGAGAAGGTGCAAGTGGGTGTGAAATTGATTGAAAAGGAACAACTTTCGCAATCCCGGAGGAGCCCGTCCGAGATCCTACAGCTAAAAGAGTCCCTATGAATAATAGCGAGCCCTCCACCTCTTGTAAGGGGGCGATCTTGCCTTTGCATGATGTAACCTGGGGGAAGTGCCTGGACGACCGCTGAATTAGAACAGTCCGTGAGCCAAGTCTCCGTGAGGAACATTACATCTGGTCTGGTATCTTCTAGGAGCAGTCTCAATTCTAACCAATGTTTTGACAATGAGCGGCAGTTTACTAACTTCATTTTAAAATCAATGTTTACAGGACAGGTCTTTCCTGCCTGAACCTTAGGCTTTAGGGAGAAATTGCATTGAACACAGTAATTTTGATCAAAGGGGGGGCCCAGACAATGATGACAATTGTGCGTATCCTGCAAATCTCGTAGCTGATCGGACGTGTAGGGGCGAGGTGCTATGATAGCGGGAGCAGGGGTCATGGCCTCTGGTCTTGTTAGGGCGCGGACGGGCGCAGACGGGCTTGCCTTTGGCGTGCCTTCGGCGCGCCAGCGGCGCGCCCGCTGCGCGCATCCGCTGCGCGCTCGCCACATCCGCCCCTTTTGAGCCTTGCCGCCCAAGCTCTCTGCGGCAGCTGCACCGCTAACCTCCACCTCCCCAAAATGTCCGCCGCCCCCGGAGTATTGAACACAGCTCCGTCCCTAGAGCTTCCCGCTTCCCGTTTCAACTGTACCACACGTTAAACAGGTAAGGTGCAAATAGCAGTTTTAAAACGTTTTTTAAAAAAATAACTTTTAAAAATATTTTATCGTCTAAAATCAATCGCACAGCTTAAGAACACAACAGCTTCCTTCAATGTCGCCTGGGTTCCAGTGCGCGCTCGCCACATCCGCCCCTTTTGAGCCTTGCCGCCCAAGCTCTCTGCGGCAGCTGCACCGCTAACCTCCACCTCCCCAAAATGTCCGCCGCCCCCGGAGTATTGAACACAGCTCCGTCCCTAGAGCTTCCCGCTTCCCGTTTCAACTGTACCACACGTTAAACAGGTAAGGTGCAAATAGCAGTATTAAAACGTTTTTAAAAAAAATAACTTTTAAAAATATTTTATCGTCTAAAATCAATCGCACAGCTTAAGAACACAACAGCTTCCTTCAATGTCGCCTGGGTTCCAGTGCGCGCTCGCCACATCCGCCCCTTTTGAGCCTTGCCGCCCAAGCTCTCTGCGGCAGCTGCACCGCTAACCTCCACCTCCCCAAAATGTCCGCCGCCCCCGGAGTATTGAACACAACTCCGTCCCTAGAGCTTCCCGCTTCCCGTTTCAACTGTACCACACGTTAAACAGGTAAGGTGCAAATAGCAGTATTAAAACGTTTTTAAAAAAAATAACTTTTAAAAATATTTTATCGTCTAAAATCAATCGCACAGCTTAAGAACACAACAGCTTCCTTCAATGTCGCCTGGGTTCCAGTGCGCGCTCGCCACATCCGCCCCTTTTGAGCCTTGCCGCCCAAGCTCTCTGCGGCAGCTGCACCGCTAACCTCCACCTCCCCAAAATGTCCGCCGCCCCCGGAGTATTGAACACAGCTCCGTCCCTAGAGCTTCCCGCTTCCCGTTTCAACTGTACCACACGTTAAACAGGTAAGGTGCAAATAGCAGTATTAAAACGTTTTTTAAAAAAATAACTTTTAAAAATATTTTATCGTCTAAAATCAATCGCACAGCTTAAGAACACAACAGCTTCCTTCAATGTCGCCTGGGTTCCATTGTTATGCGGCCCACATTCAACAGTCCCTTTCCTCTGCAAGTCCTTACAGTTTAGTTGGAGGAGAGTGGAATAGTTTCGATCTGCCGTACAATCCTGGGCAAAGCTTAATGCCAAATAGGTGATGTGGTGTTGTGCCCAGGAGAATGGGCATTACCCTTGGAGAAATATGCGAGAGGTTAAGTGCTAGGACCTGTGATTTTTGCATATTTACCTTAAACCCGGAAGCTTGTCAGAAGGAGTCCAGATCCTGTAGAAGGGCGGTGAAAGTGGATAGTGGTTTAGTCAGTGTCAAAAGGACATCATCTGCGTAGACTGCTATCTTGTGTTCTGTGTGGCTGAACATGACCCCAGTAATGCAAGGTTTCTACGTATATCTTTAGCTTGGGTTCCATATAGAGGGTGAATAGGAGAGTGGACAGGGAGCAGCCCTGTCGGGTTCCCCTCCTTATGGCTATACTATACAAGGTAACTCCGTTATTATGAACCTGTGTGGCCAGGTGGCCGCAGCCACTAAGCACCCACCTCTAGAATTTGGGGATCATACCGCATCTGCCAAGTACCCGCTTGCAGGAAGGACCATTCAACTTTATTAAATGCTTTCTCGGTGTCGACTGATAAGAGTAAGGCTGGTGTTTTGTCGCGTGAGGGCTTGTCCATGATTTTGTGGACACACTTTGTGTTATCCGCTCTGTCCGTCTCAGGGATAAACCCTGTGTGGTCTGGGTTCACGAGGTCCTGCATATAAGGGGCTAGGCACAGAGCCAAGATGCCCCTAAAGATGTTTGTGTCGACATTGAGGAGTAAGATAGAATGGTGCAGGGAGCAGACAGTGGGGTCTTTGCACAGACTGTGATTAAGGCTAACTGCATTGTTGGGTGACCGTGTTGTGGGTCTGCAAAGAAGTTAGATAGTTTGGACTGCAAGGGTGCCAATTGTGTACTGCAAGTCTTATAAAAAGGCTACAGTGAACCCATCTGGGCCCAGGGTTTGTCCAAATTGCAGTTCGGAATGTGTGTGGGAACCTCCTCTATTGTTATATCCCCTTCCAGCGTAGCTGCTTGTAGTGTCATATGTGATGAAAATGGGGTTGTGTCTCGGTATGTCTGTATGATGTCAGTAGGGGAGGGGTCTGCGGTGTAGTATGAGGAATAGTATGTGAGAAAAGCGTCCTCTATCTCCTTTGATGTGTAAAATGTGTCTCCTTTGAGAGTGGTGATATGTGTAATATTGCTCTTTCACCATGAGGTGGCAAGCTAGCAGTTTGCCTGCTTTGTCCCCTCCTGTGTAATATCTATGTTTGGTGTGCAGCAATGCATATTCCATTGTATTCCAGTACAAGGCTTTGAGTTGTCTGGCCGCAGTGAGCTGGTGCCAGATTTTTCAGGAGCCTGAGCTCTTATGTTGGTCCTCGAGTTCACTCCCCACCCTCTCCAGCTCCCACTGTTTTACCCTTCTGTCCTTGTTAATCTTAGCCACTATAGCTATGAGTTCCCTCCTTTAAACCGCATTAAGGGTGGCCCAAAGCTTGACTATTTGCGACAACCACCCTTCACTTCCAGCCACATAGGAGGAAATGCAGTTTTGGATAGAGTCTAATCTGTGACCGCTTCAGAAGGTTGCCAGTCAGTCGCCACTGTCGTTGCCGGGGCAGTTCTTCTAGATCCCGTAGGGTAAGCATTACAGGGGAGTGGTCAAAGAGGGATATGACTCCTATGTCAACTTTTTGAACCCGAGGGAGCAGCTGTGACTTGCCCAAGTAGTAGTCTAGGCGTGTGTACGTCCGATGTGATGCAGAAAAGAATGTATTGTCTCTAGTAGTGGGCTCGCTGTATATCCACCAGCCCAAGGTCTTTGAGCCATGTGAGGGATGCCTCTATAACCGTTCCCTTCTGTCCCATTCTGTGAACCGATCTGTCAAGATCAGTGTCCATTACCATATTAAAGTCTCTGCCTACGAGTATCTCTGTGTCTAGGGTCGTTAGGATCTGGGATATTGCTTCTCAAAGAAAGCCTTCCTGAGTGTCACTGGGGGCATATACATTGCAGAGAGTGAGTGTGTAAGTGTGCTGTGTTATGGTTACCACCAGCTGTCTGCCCTGGATCTCTGCCACTGTGGAGAGTATTTTGCCTGTGAAGGTATTAGCTAGTAGTATATACAGCCTACCCTAACCTTAGCTGGCCCAGAAGACAACACTTGTCGCGTAAAACCACCAGAGCCAATTCCAATCCCTTTGGAAGTGTGTTTATTGCAAAAAGCAGTTGGCACCACCGAGTCCTTGAGCATGAGAAGCATGGGGTCACGTTTCGCAGGGGCATTAAGACCCCTAGTGTTCAGGCTAAGGATATGCTGCTGTGATAGTAGTTGGACTCGCTGTACGGGAGTGGTGCAAGATATGTGAGCCTTTGGAGGCCTCAGGTTCTACGCATTCTTGGGTAGATAGCTCCTGGGATCCAGAATATGGTGCGGCGGTGGTGACCCTCATGTTCCCTAGCACCATTACAGGTAAAATTGAACAAACCTTCACTCCCCACAACTGGAGTAATCCATATGAATTATAGGGCCCAAGCGTACCCTTAATGTTCGTGGCTAGTCTTAAGAGGCATTCTTATGCTCCTTTAACTCCTCCGTACCAGCCCCCCATTGCTGTAGAAGTGTGCTGTCACTGCCCCACACCCTTCTGTAGCAGTGTATGAAAGTTATTTGGTCACGCCCTCGCTGGCCAATGTCCAGATTGTCCGCCTGCTGCTTGTTCAGTATTGCCGGACGTTCTCTCTGAATTTCTTCCCCAGAGTGCCTCGCTGTTGATTTCCCCTATGGTACCTTAGTCCATTTTCCAACTCCTTGTGATGTACATTCCTCTTTAGATGGGGTGTCTGGAGGGAGAGTCGAGTCTGTGAGCCCCGGGAGGTCGATAATAATTGTTGCCTCCACCGGGATGCAAAAAACATATGCCTCCCCATTCCAGGTAAAAAGCAGTCTGAAGCGGTGTGCCCAGCGGTACTTCACTGATTTCCTCTGTGGGAAGTTAATGATTGGTTTTAGCTGCCAGCGGTGTTGTAGAGTGCCCGGTGCTAGGTCTTGATAGAGGAGCACCGACGCGCCCTCAAATTGAATGCACCCATTTGTCGGGTGGCCTGCATTATAGCCCTTTCTGGCGGAAGAAGTGCAGGCAGGTCAGGCTATCTGCCTGGGCGGTGTCTGGGATCATAGCTCTGTTGACCCTGTGGGTTCTCTCCAGCTGTACATCCATTATTGGTAGATCAGGTAGGACCTGGTGGAACAGGCATTTTACATATGCCTTAATGTCCCCTTTCTCTGCCCTTTGGCGGCCTCCACGGATGTGAATGTTCGATCTCCCTGATCTATTTTCCAGGTCCTCCAGGTGTGCCTTCAGTGTGATGTTTTGGTCCCTTAGGTTGACCAGCTCTTGTCTGTAGGCATCTAGTTCTTCCTCTCTCGAGTCACTAGCATCCTCCAGAGTAGAGACCCTTTTCATCAGGCTCCCCATATCAGGCCTCATTTCCTTAATGTCGTTTGTGACTTCTGTGCAGAGAAGGGTTATGGCCTGACAGAGCTTATTGAAGAATTTCTCAGTGAATGCCCTGGTTAGTGGAGGTTCTGCCCTCGTTAGTGAAGTCCTACACGGCAAGGACTCGCTGCTCTCCTCCTTGTTGGGGTTACTCCTATTGTGAGTTTTTTTTTTTTTAGGGCGCCTTAGTGAGCGTATCTCTATGGAATGAGTCTTGTTCGTCTTATGGGCTGCCACTGCTACGAATCTTCAGGCCTGAAGGGTTCGCCACAGATGTCACTCCGGAACAGAGAACACAGTTAGTTGTGGTGGAGTAGGCCTCAGGAGGGGAATGTGGCTGTCACCACAACAGTCTGCGAATTAGGACAGCGCCAGCAATGGTGAAAGGCAGATTGAGTTGTGTGAGCAGCAGGGGTGCAAAAATGAGTTATGCATCTACCTTTAAGCAGAACCCACTATTGTAACTTGGTCTAGACATTGAGTGTTTTGTTTTCAGTTCTAGCTGGGCATAGGGATCTGTGCAAAGGCATCCCCTGTGTGACCCACTAGAGTTTCACATGAACCTCAGATGGACTGGCTAGGAACAGGATTCAAAGAGCGAATGCAGGGATCTCTTCTCACTCTAGCACCATAGATGAAATAGACCTCACTTAACCAGTTCCTGAGACCCTCCTTCCATTAAAAGCCATACTGATTTAATTAGCCTTATAATCCTTCTACCTCTGGCTATACAGGTTGTTAAAGGCCCTACCTCTCCCTCATTATAGGCCCTTGACTGCGGCTCGGACCTATAACTCGGGTTTAGGGCCTTTAACAACCAGTATAGCCCTCGGCGGCGGGCTATAATGCTATATTACAATAAAGAAAACCCTGCCCAGTTCTGTGGAGAACTGCAAAGTGTGTTTGAAGTGTACAGACTCAACAGGGCTGATGTAAATTAATTGTTGCGTTTGGTGGTGTCAAGTAAAGTAAGCGATCAATTGGTTGAGATATCGAGTTGGGCAAGACAGAAGGCTGGGAATAACAGAGCCCTGAACATGTCAAAGGATACTTTGTTGAATGTGTTTTCAGATGTGTGTCCAGTGAAAACTGATTAGACTAAGATATCTAATAGTAAGCAGAATGAAGGAGAAACGACAGCAGATTATCTAGACAGGTTAAAGGATGTAGGTTAAAGGATGTGTTTGAAAGGTATTCGGGCATTGCCTGTCTGTGGGAGATGGGTCAGGAAGCTGTAGGTGCTGCCTGTGTGCAGAGATTCTTACCAAATGTGTGAAATCAATTGATGATCATTTGCCCTGCATAAGGCAACTAAATAGGTGGTTGAATCAGGGATGGTTACAAACTAATGTGTAGCATCACAAGAACATAGGAAAGAATCTAAACGGAGGTCTAAGAAATCACCAACTCCGCAACAGAATGTGATGGGGAGTGGACGCAGAGCCCTTACCAAAGGGGTACAAAGTAATGGCCAGGGTGGAGGGTCGGTGGGGAGAGGAAACGGAAGATGTAGGGAGAAGCCTTGGGTGTATGAGGGTCAACTTTTGCCTGCGGGCAGTTGGGGCACTGGAAGAGAGATTGTCCTAATGCGGTTTCAAATGTACACTGTCTTACTGACCCACAGAAATGTAATCACGTTACACAAAATCCATTTCTTGAATGCTAGGTGTCAACTGCACCCTGAATACCCTGATTCCTGTAGGTTCGAAAGGTTCTTATGTTGATTGTAGATAAATGGAAGACTCGCCAGTTGCCTCATTGACAGTGGCACAAGATATTCTGCCCTGAAAACCTCAGAGTTCCCCTCAATACCTCACTCAGGCTTGTCTATAAAAGCAGTCGGTAATTGAAAACAGTGTGTTACACACCATATATCTAACCCTGTTTCTATACCCCTTGGTCCCATCACAGACGGGCATGCATTCCTTCAAAGCGTTACCCCGCCAGCTACTCTATGGAATCGGCATATCTTGTGCAAATTGTACTGTTTTCTCTATACCAGATGGAGTCTACCTCAGTGTGCCGCAGAGCAGGGGCAATTAGGTCCCTGCACTGTTGTGTGAAACAGGCTGCCATCCTGTTACGAATAGCCTTGGAGTATCTAGAGATCTGTCACAGTTGCTTGCTCAGGTGCCTTCCACGTTATGGCCCACAAGGGCCAACGACAGAGTGCATTTCATCTATGGATCCTGTACAGATAAAGATCAACCTGGTCAAGCATCTGCCTCTTATTCCACAGTATCCTCTAAAACCGGAGCCGAGACAGGATCCTTACAGACCTCAACAAATAAAGTGTTTTGGCACCAATTGTTAGCATGTGTACTACTCCTATATGTCCTGTCAAAAAGGCGGGAAAGATCGATGTGTATAGATCCTTTCCAAACCTGAGAGTGATGAATAATGTGGCTATCCCTAGCTTCCCTGTGATTCCCAACCCTGCTATCATCCTTTGCTGTATCCAACAACTGTGCAATGGCTTACAGAGGTAGATTTGTGATTCGCTTTCCTCTCCATACCCACCCACAGAGTCAATTTCTCTTTTCCTTCTCATTTGGCAGATCTCAGACTCCAACAAGGATTTACTAAGCCCCCTTCAATCTTTTCCAAACCTTTAATAAACAATGTAGACACTTTGGTCTTTTTCAGATACTTTACTTTCGGGCAATAAGTCCATTATCTTTGCTTGCCTCGGTTACTTTAGACCACTGTAAGACTAAATCTCTCTATCTCCTCACCGAATTGGCTAAAAAAAGAGCATGGGGTTTCAAAGGAGAGACAGGCACTCTGCAAAACATCCCCTCCAACAACAGCGGAGGCACTGCGGGAGGTCTGAAATGCACAAATTCTTCTCCATTTTCATTCCCAGCTTGGGGTAGGGCGAGCCATCAGAGAAACTAGACGCGATGCCAACTTACTGGAAGAAGTAGCCAAAGCCTCTGCCATTTCTTTATGCCGATAACTGATCAGCCAGATGCACAGGAAACCATGCTCTGGCAGAACATAATGACCCTGTACTAGGTCTTTGCGTCCAAATAGGGGGCTTGTGTCATGGTAGGTTCAGAATGTTTCACTCACACCCCTGACACTTTTCTCAGTGTCCATGGACAACACAAAAAAATTACACTCCACGTTGTTTGCTTGAATAATTACGATTTTGTTTTTATACCTGCTCAAAGTACACTAAAGCCTTAGCATTACTGCACACTTGCATACATTATAATTACATCTCCATTTTGTTGTTTCATGTTGGACATTGAGCATTTCAGCATCACTGTTCTAGCCAGCACAGTCCCATTCTTAAGCTGGCACAACAAAGGAAGACACGCAGGAATTTGTGAAGTCAGTCGTTTAACCCTAGCGTCAAGTTCTTCACACATTCTTCCCAGTGCTAGACCTGGTGAAAAGGCCAGACAGAGTAAGCAAGTTGAACTAAATGGTTTATCACTTGCTGTTTGTCTTGCATTGTATGCATTGCTTGCTTCATATTGTGTGTAATGTGTCAAAGGGCCCTGAAGGTGTCCTCTGGCCAGGGGACACTAGGAAAATAGACTAGACTGGTAGGTAAGAAAGGGCGGAGTCCCATAGCAAAGACAGTGTGTGCAATCCACAGCTTCGAGTGAGTGGGCTCTAGAAATAGCAGGAGAACCAGCATTTGAGGCACAGACCCTTGAGGGGTGAATGTGTGTAAGAAATAGGCTCTCTGGTCCTGCTGCCCCAGCTCTTTCACTAGCCCCTCTGGATGAACAATAAAAGGTCGGAAAAACACAAGGGTGTCTTTGGGTGTGAGTGTGAGATACCTTTCCTTCCTCCCTCCCTCCAGAAGAGAAGTTACAGAAATAACTGGGGGACACTTTACCTAGTTTTCCTTCCCACTCTCCCCATAGGATGAGCTGCAAGTACAAGGCTGGCAGACCCTTTTATTTCTTTTTTTACCATGTATGAAGGGATAGAGGCAGAGAAATGTAAACAAAGTGAGTCCCCACTTACAAGGGCTCCTGCCCATGCCATGTACTACCAGTACAGTAGAGTCATGTGCAAATTTCTGAATCAGTGGGTTGCACTCACTATTGAAGATCCTTTCCTGAACATTTGATCTAGGACAGTTAGGGAACTTACAAAAGAAAGATCCTAAAAGAACACAGAGGCCAAACAATGGCCATCACTCTTACACTGGCGTGAAGAAGCCAACACACTCAATCCTGAATCCCAAGTCTGTGGTATGGAACAGATTCAGGAGAAACTGAGGTCTTTAAAGTTACAAGATATGCAACAGAATGTGAAGGGGAAACAAAAAGGACCCTCCCTCCCCCCCCATTAGGGTGGGACAAAGGAAAGGGGGGGGATAAGCAGAAGGGGTAGGGGAGAAGCCCCAGAGTTCAGAAGGGTCTTGCTTTGCCCGCTTGCAGTTCAGGCACTGGAAAAGAGATTGTCCAGACACTGCTGCAAATGTGTCTATTATCACTAAACCCTTTGACTTTATCGAGATCACACAGAACCCTTACCCTGAATACAAGGGTAGCCCAAGATCTTTCTAAAAATATATATAATGTACTTTCTAACAATGATCATTTATGGAAGAAATATAAATGAATAATACAAACTTGAATTTTGTGGAACTAGTGATTACTGTACATTTTTTGACTCCCCACAAACTCACCAATATTTATTTGATGTACATGTCAGATGAATAACTGACTATGTGGGTGAGTGTGCAGGGCCTAGTCTTGGTTTATCCATTACTTTATCGTGTAAGACAAGCTATCAGAGAGACAAGACACAACGCTCAAATACTTGAAGTAGCAACTAATGTTGCAGTAATTTCTTTAGGTCTGTTTTCCTGCCTGCTTGATACCCAGAAAACAATGCTTTTAATAGATTACCTATCAACCATTTCAACGCAATCAAAAGGAGGCATTGGTGCCATAGTAGGATCAGAATTATACACTCTTCTTCCCACACCTCCATCGGTATCCATGAAGTAATAGATCACATTAGGAGTAGCGTGAGCATATTCCAGGGGATGAGATTCAAAGTGGCTTGGACTTCAATGTAAGTGGCAACTGGTCTTGGTTAACTGGAATAATTAGGAATTGTAGAGTGAAGATTTTCAAGACCGGAAGCTAACAATATGCATTAAACCTTTTAATTGGCACTCCTGCAGCAACTTTAAAGAACTTGCTAAACAATCCTATGAAGAGTGAGCCTTCCCTCCGCCCTCAGTATTACAACCTGTTAATCCATTGCCTGACCCCAAGATGGCTGCCACTGGGTTCCCTTCCAAGTCGTGCAACTCCTCTGAAAAAAAACCTGTCTTTGACCAGACGGAAAACACATCCCCCATCCGGCCTACCCTTCAGGATACTGAATCTGTGAACCTACCTCTCAAAGTGGAGACCTAGCTTTTTGGCCGATGCCCGGTGGAGCAACTTGATAATTATAGAGGAGATGGGCTGTGGACTACCCCTTTGGCCGTCACCTACCCAGCAGGTCATTGGGCAGACCTTACTTCGTCTCTCTGTCGTACTCTTCCCTCCGACCCCTTTACTCCACCCACTTTGCCCTTTACGCTCCATTTATCCCTCCTCTTTGCTCTCTAATTGTTTTCTCATTGAGACCTAGCCGCTTGACTAATGCCCGGTGGAGCTACCTGATAGCTATAGAGGAGATGGGCTGTGGTCTTCCCCCTCGGCCGTCACCTACCCAGCCGGACTTTGGGCAGACTCTCCTTCGTCTCTCCATCCTTCCTATCTCCATCCTTTCTCCCACCCCCTTACCCTTCTAAGCTCCATTTGTTCCATCTTCCGACGCTCTTGAAATGTTTTCTTGTAACTGATGTAACTTGTAACTTGTAACTGATGTAATTTTGTGGATCCTTATGTAAAGCACTCTGATACCTCTGGGTCTAGCCAGCGCTATATAAAACTCAAACGAATAAATAAAATAAAAATCATCCAAGAAAAATCTAAACTTGAACACATGAAAGGCCAGACAGTGTTGATGAAAATGGACAATATTCCAACTGTGGCATATATCAATCGGTTAGGAGGGAGTAGATCGCATCAATTGTCAGATTTAGCAAAGGGTTTTGGTATTTCTGCATGGAACACAAGATTGTGGTGAAAGCATAGTACTTACCAGCAGAATTGGATTCAGTAGCAGACTGGAATTCAAGGAACATCAGAGATTACAACGATTGGAAGCTGAATCCTTGGTATTTCAGGAAATTATCCTGTTGAATTGCTCTAGGTTTTCACCTGACAGTAAAAAAGGGGTCTGTAAAGGCATAATTTTCATATGCAACTCTAATTGTATTAGCAATTGTTATGTAATTTTATATCTGCTTAATGTACACTAAATTCTTAGCAGTATTGCACATCTACACACATTTTATCTTATCACATGATGCACGTTGCACATTTAGCCTGACATGGGCAGGCTCTAGGGCAGTGGGACCGCACCGGGCATTGACTTTGGGTGGTGGTGGCGTGTTTGCAAGTATATTATGGATTGAAAAGCATCTGTTGCTGCGTTCCTGGCCTACAGCAATTTTCAGGAAACAATAAAAATGTCAAGATAACTCTGATGATCAATGTTCTTCCTTGAGAGAGAACGGAGGTTTGTCTAGTAGATGTTTTGACTCATGGTAAAATTGCACAGTGGGTTAATATGCCTGTTGCAAAGAACGTTTACCATGCAGATTAGAAAGTGCATATAATGTGAATAGGTTTGTGGGTTACTGCTTCAGTCAGAGAGATACTTTTATCACTTGCTGTTTATAAATTGAAATCCCAACATGGAACTGTGAGCTATTAACTGTAATCAAACAGCTGCATGCAAACTAAAAGGTATAGATTGGAGCGTTATGATTTTTCCCCCAGTCTTTCATTATTCCAATGTTGGAAAAAGTGTTCATTTGGATAGAAATCAATTGTGATTATTAAAGAGAACACCCAACAATGGTGTTACATTTTAAATTCTGAGTTTGTGCTTCTCCAGACCACGCACTATTAAACTATACTGTTTACCAGTATGGATGACATGTGACTCCTACACCTTGTCTTACGTAACATTTCCTATACACGGATTTACACACCTATGATTGATTGTCTCTGTGTAGTGTGTGTGATGTAAAGTGCTCGGACACCCTACACTGGTACGAGTGGTGCTATAAAACTAATTAAATGCATCTGTGAGAGAGCGGTTATGGTTACCTGAGGGACATTGTTAAAAGTTGGTTGGGAGGGAATCCGTGGCGGAGGTGGTAATTGGGGGGCGCCAACAAACATTGCTGCATTGAGTGCCACCAGCGCTAAATGCGCTGAGCCTAACTGTTCAAGTAAGCGTAACCTCTTTCTGAGGTTATCAAAAGGAGGTGAAGACTGCAGCTTTAGTGCAGTCAGCCTTTTACCACAGCTTGTTGTATCATTGTTTCAAGGCCTTCTCACATTCTTCCCACACAAAGAGCCTGGCACCTGCTCATCAGTGCCTATCTGTAGTTTCTGTTTAATCATTTGTCTTTTCCTCTGCTTATTGCATTCATAAAACTGTACAACAACAGAGCTAACATGTACAACATTTAGCACTACATTCTCAACCTGATCTGAAGGAAAAGTGCTGGTCTGTTGAAATGGCAAATTGCAGGTAAAATATATTTATTAACAAACATAGGCAAATTGTACAGTACAGAGGATCGGGCAAATTATACATCACAATACATATGGGTGGAAGGATATACATACATTACAATGGAGAGGAACATTACGGGGAGATAGGGTCTTCTTGTTCAATGCTACGAGGGGGTGTACAGATCTCTCCTCTATAGCTATTCCACGGGCCCCAGACGCGAGACCACTGGTTAAATATTTTTGATACTTGTTGGCTATTTTTCGTCAAACGTGTTACTTTTATAAGCTTTCCAGAGTGGCTTTGTTCATTCAAATTTGATAACTGGGGTTCATGCTCCTGCTATAAGGCGCACAGACGCCTCAAGGTAGATCATCAGTAACTGAGAAGCTGGTAGTGTAGCGTCCCATGGCATTAGACCTGCCTATGAATCATTTGTACTTTCAATGCTGCTTATATATTTTGAAATACTTGAAAACTTCACAAAGGATACTTTCAAATTCTTTTTTCCTTTGTAAAATATAAAATACCTGTGTGATGGGCATTTCACTTTCACCACCTCCTGAATCTGAGCAGGTGCCATTGACGTTCACGTTATAAAATGTCTACACTTTCAGACAAACAAATGTAAAGAGGTGCTTCATAAAAACACGATAGGTCTTTGCATAATACATTTTCTCAATGTTTTAATTACACTTAACTTCTGACCCACTACGAGGAGATAACATTTTTCAGAAGGAAATAATTTAAATGGTCTCATTATAGCAGACGCTCTTAAATATCTTCTTATTGGGGATACTGTTGCACCTACCACACCCATACTTCCAGTGTCATTAGATAATATTTGGGGATTTATTATCTTTTACAAAAATATTCCAGGGCTAAGCTGGAAGAGTAAACAACCTTCCTGTTCTATTTTGGGGAAACGTGCACTACTTCCAAACATGTTAGGTCTGGAGCTAAAATAGTGAATGCATCTCCCTTTAGTAGAAGGAAGGTCTCTAACGCTATTACGTCATTACGTCAGTAGAGGGGGCCTGCTTGGTTGTTGAGAATCTTTCCTGTGGCCTGTGGATGCAGAGTGTCATAAGCTGGTCATTGCCAAGCCATTATTCAGTTTTTGTGTAAGCCAGTAGCACTGTGCAGCACCAGTGTTTGGTAGTGTGCTTTTTTCTCTCTGCCTCGCCGCCCTGGATCCCGCACCTTGCAAAGTTCACTCAAGACTCCATTAGATTCCTTGACTCAAGCACCAGAGTTGTGGCCAAGCAGTCAAAGCTAACTTTGCAAGGTGGTTAAGGGTTTGGGCTCAGTACCATATATCACATATTTATCAGATATGAAAAATATTATTGTTATGGCATTACACAATAGTAAGAACCTAAAGTGCCTAGCCCCACTGGTTGTCGATATAACCCCATCCTGGGTGTTATGTTTTAGTTTGCACCAAACACAATACAATTCAAATCTATGGGGATGCCTTTGTGTGCACTTCACAAAAGGGCTAGGGGTTTCGAGGTTTCTGCTGTGGTTACATTGTAGGCACTCTGTCAGTGGAAAAGATACAATGTACCTCAATCACACAAAAGACGATGGGAGGATTGCTTGCTAAACTCTGGCAATTGCTCAGAGTAGCATCCCAACTGTTGGAAATGGCCCTTTCTGCAGGGTCACCCCCAAACCATTTGCCTTCCTCCTCCCCTTTTTGCTGAATTTGTTGATGTTGGCTTCAGCACTTCACCACTGCTAAGCTGTGCTAAAGTGCTTGTGCTCTCTCCCTAAAATGTGGTAACTTTGGCTTAATCACAATTGGCATATTTAATTTACTTATAAGACCCTAGTAATGTGCACTACCTGTGCCTAGGGCCTGTAAATTAAATGCTACTAGTGGGCTTGCAGTACTGACTGTGCAACCCACTTAAGTAGACCTTTAAACATGTCTCAGGCCTGCCATTGTAGAGCATTTGTGTGCAGTTTCAACTGCCATGTCGACCCAGCAAGTTAAACCTCTTGCCAGGTCAAACCTTCCTTTTTAATATCCATAAGTCACCCCAAGGGAAGGTCCTGGACAGCCCAGAGGGCAGTGTGCAATGTGTTAAAAAAGCAGGACATGTACTTTTAAGTTTTACATGTCCCGGTAGTGAAAACTCTTAAATTTGTTTTTCATTACTCACATGGCCTGTCTCTTTCATAGAATAACATTGGAATTGCCTTATTACATTTTATAAGAGTAATTTCCAAATGGGAAGAGATGACTCCTTCAAGTTTGGTGTCTCTGGAATTGCAATTTAAAGTCCTACGTTATAGTGAAGTCGGATTTTAAATTGCAATTCCGAAAATGCCACTTTTAGAAAGTTGGCATTTTCTCACTTTATCAAAGACAATGGTGGTGAGATGCACACCTGTACTGTTCTATTGTCACTTGCTCCATGTTTTTCATTTCCCCAATTTATCCTTTTATCGGCGTGCATGCTTGCTCCACGCTCCGCCCAGTTGCGCTGCAATATTAGACCGAACAGGGAGGAGCCAATTGTGGCTCCGTTCAAGCTGCACAGCCATCTTACAAATGAATCCAATAAATTAAATTCATATTTAACTCTTAGTCCATATTTATTCCTTTCCATTCTTCAGTTTTATCCTTATTTTCTTTCAATTTATTTTACTCATTTACTTCTTGATTTGCATTTTTCAACATAAACACAGGAGAAAATTGTTTCCACAAGTCACGATTTATTCACAAACACCCAATGCATTTCGGGACTTCCCTTCATCAGGGGTTATCTAGGAAAAGATTATTAACAACCATCAGTCAAATAAGACTTTTTGAGATACAATACATAAGATTACAAACAAAACGGAAAACGTGCTTTCTCTATTCCCTCTAATTTAACTGTAAAACATTATTCAGTTCTACGACGCTTGTCTTATTTTTAACACCTCTTTGCTTTTACCCTATCACGTTCCTACCTCATAACATATGCATGATATCTAAACATACTGCGATGCTTACATGCTTATAATTTGTCACTGAAATGCTTTACGTTATCTCTATTTCTACAATACCTGAACACCTATAGAGTTCATTATGACCCCGAGTTTAACGCTGTACCCTTCATTATTATCGCAGTTCATAAAACCCCGTATTCTGCTTACCGTGACTAATGTTCATTGACTGTTTAAAAGCATTTTCATAAACCGCTTTTTTCAAGGCTTTCCCCTGCCATTTCACGGATCAACTCGGGTGTTGCCTGCGCACCTTTGGCTCCCAGCGTCAACTGCTTTAAAACATTTTCAGCCTTCTCTAACCTTTATCACCACTACCTCCCCCAGGTGATTTATCACGTGTCATGATGTGTTCCCTAAAGACCGAACTGGAGTTTGGCTATCCCACCTAACATCAACTCTTCTAATGCTACTTTCACTGCCATTAAACATTTCACATTCGTGACGTAAACGTACTCTGCTTTCCTCATTGAACTCCATTCCCCAGACTCCTATAGGGACTGCCTATCACAAACTTTCACTCCCCGCTCAAGAGGCTATGCACTGACCTTGTTCTAACAACATGATTTACGTGATTCACATTAAGTGGATAACCAGGTAGGATTAAATCATGCTTTAAAAGTTCCATGTAACATCGATATTCGTGCAATCAGTCACTTATGTTTAAATAATCCGCAATATGATCTGATGTATTGTATATGGTCAACTTTATCCATGACGAGAAAACAGCTCTCCTGAGTGCTCCATGAGGGTTCTGCATTTGACTTTTCTCGCATCTCCGTACTCCATTTTTCAATTGTGGACGGAAGGTTAATACATATCAAAGACAATGGTGGTGAGATGCACACCTGTACTGTTCTATTTTCACTTGCTCCATGTTTTTCATTTCCCCAATTTATCCTTTTATCGGCGTGCATGCTTGCTCCGCGTTCCGCCCAGTTGCGCTGCAATATTAGACCGAACAGGGAGGAGCCAATTGTGGCTCCGTTCAAGCTGCACAGCCATCTTACAAATGAATCCAATAAATTAAATTCATATTTAACTCTTTAGCCATTTGATGCCTGCTGCTGTGTCTGATCACATATCTCGTGTGGGTGACACCTGGGCTGTGTGCATTCCCCCTAGACAGCCACACACAATAGGAACTTAGATGTGACTTGATGGGCCATCCTGGCAGGATGGGAGGGAGGAGCTGGACTCAGACTCACTTACAATTGAATAGGCAGTCACTTGTTCCCCCGCAAAGGGCTGCATACCCTATGTATTGAGTCTGGAGCAAGGGCAGGACATCTGTGCACCTCAACTGCTTGTTTTTAAAGTCTTCCCCACATCAAAGGTACCAGTGGGTATAAGTACTGGACCTCATACACTACCACTTCTGTACACTTCTGGAGCTGTGGATACTCTGCCAGGAACAAGGACTGCTGTGCTGTTGAAAGGTCTGCCACTCTGCTGAACTGCTATGCTGCTGGACTCCTACTTTGCTTTGCTGACCTGCAGCCTCCTGCCCTCTTGCCTGGGTGAGGAGGACTAGACCTGCATCACTTGAACCCAAAACCCAGAGTGACTTCAAGGGCTAGTTTGCTGGCCTCCTGATCTGAAGCCTCAGGCACATAACAGGCTCCCAACAACCTTGTAGCTGCACCTCGACTCTACCATCTATGAGTCTGCCCTGCCAAATAGTGCAACCCCAGTCCTGGACTCTAGGAAGTGGGCCTAAGGTGTTTGCCCAGTGGAACTGACACATCCTCTACAGAATCGATGCATTGCCTCAATGATGTCGACAAAACTCTGCACCGCAGCTTCCCCGCTCATCAGAGCTGATGCATCGCCTCAACTGCACAAGGCATCCTCAACACCACTCTTTGCATCGCAAGCCCAGTCAACAGGATCCTTGACGTCGACGCAACAGGATCTCACACCACAGCCTTGCTGCATCTCAGAACTGCTGCATCACCTCTGCTGCACAATGTAGCCTCAACTGGAATCCAGGCAACGCTCCACAACCTTGGATTAAGGTACTTTGTTCAGCTGGCCTATTCTGGTCCCTGACCCAGCCCGAGCTCCATCGCAGTCAGCCTGAACTTATCACTTTGTCCCGGACTGGTGCAACCAGATATCCCTTGTTGGCGCTTCGTGTTTTTTGGCGCTATTTTAACTTAAATCCTTCAAATTCAATATCTCTGGTTTTCTTGTTTGGATTTTTGTTGTTTTGTTCTTGTTTTATTTATTAAAATTAATTGGTGTGGGATCTTTTTGTGTGGTGTTTTCACTGTTTTTACTGCTTTAAGTGTTGCACAAAAACTTTACACATTGCCTTCAAGTTAAGCCTGACTGCTCTGTGCCAAGCTATCAGAGGGTGAGCACGGATTAATTTGGGACTTTACTGGTACCTCACCCAGACGAGGGTTGTGGTTACTGCTTGACCAGGGCTCACACCCCAGTCAACCAGGAACCCAATTCCTATCACCAACCCATTGTTTTTCACCCACTGTGCTATTCTAGACAAAGACCTGGCTTATACAAAACAGGACTGACCCTGTTCCTCATGGGAACAGTTCATCCCAAACTGCCAGGTAAGGTGTCCTCCAGATGGGAACACAAGCAACCCCAGACAGGTTTTGTCCCTCATCAATGAGGAATAGTTTGGAGCCATTGGCACAGCGAGCATGGGACTGATGTCTGGGCATCCCTGCAGCCACTTACAGGCCACATCAATCACAAAAAAATGTGATGGGAAGAATCCTTGCAAATAGTCTAACCACTTTCAACCGTTTGAGGTTCCAACCCATTATTTTTCACCTGCTACACCACCTCATGCAAACCAGTACTGACTCTGCTCGTCATATGAATAGTCCTTCCCAAACTTACAATCTAACAATGAGTGGTAGACAGTTATAGACAACTCTTCACAGATAGGAGGAACATGGACGTTGATTAACCAAAATGCCAGGTGTAGTGGAAGTGACCTCGTAGGAAGGGACATCACTTGATTTTAGACCCTGTTGATTTCACAGAAAGGGATGTTAGTCAATCAATGACCTTGGTGTCATTAACAAAAGTGACATCACTGTCCCGTGACCCCCCCCCGACCTATCAGTACTCCTTCCTCTTGATAGCTATTTGAAGGTCTGAAGTAGAGTCCCCCGGAGGTAGCCTGACCCACACTTTTTGTCCTTATGCCTCGCCGTTTGTTTTTATTGGTTATTTATGTTAAACCTATGTATCCTGCTTCCCTAGGACTATCCGGAGCCGTGTACGGGACTGGGCCCCGGGAGTCGACTACTGCCTTAAGTACTGTATGATCCTTTCTGAATCTAGCGGCCGGCCCTGGTGGTTGTAGGCCCATGCTTGTAATTGATTTATTGTTCAATAAAATTTTCAAAAAAAAAAAAAAAAAAAAAAAGTGACATCACTGAAATTGATCAAAATAAATCCTGCAAATTGTAATATTGAAAAACAACAAAAGTATATTAAAATAGATAAAATTGTGCTTTATTACCAGCAAAATTCACTAGGCTGTTGAGACGATGTTCCAGGGGCTCTCCCACAAAAAGCCTGCCGCATAGACTAAGAGCCATCATAGACCAGGTACAGCCCTCATTCTCTTAATAGCTTCAAATGCTCAGCCACAGGGTCTTACCCTGATCATTGCCTTTATATGTCAACGACAATTTGCCTATGCAGACTCAACAAGCCTAGACAGAGCCTAAACGACCAAAATACAATCTCAAAAGCCCAGGCAGATTCATCAAGTGTCTTTGCAAAACCAGTAGATACCAGGCAAAACCCAATATGCCTGTGCTGACTCGTAACATAATCATTGATCAAAGGCTGACCCTTGTTGGTACATATGTGTAAACTCTCCTTATAGGAGTTATTCTGCACACAGAATGCATCTGCTGAGCCCAAATAGCAAATGTACCCACCAAAAAACACACTCTGTTCACATACAATTTCCAGTCCTTTCGTTTTTCTTCAGCCAAATTGGACTGCGTGCACAGGAAATCTGTGTGCTTATTCTCAGATAAGCGTTTTAGCTTAATCACTCATCTGTGTAGAATATACCTACCATTGAATCCAAATTTTTTTTTTTTATACTTTTATTTTAATCAGGCTAACCACTTTATTTGATGTGCATAATAAAACACCAGCACAGGGGGCCTTCCTGCGCCTGCTTGGGACACCCATTCCAAACAGGAATCATGTTAGCCTTATATACAGTGAATGTCTCAAACCGAATTGTCCCTTGGAACTTTTTTTAATAGGTGGTACCCGACAGAACCCATTTTTTTCAATTAAAACCTGTGACACCACCATGTGTGCATGTAGACATGTATCGCTGCAGTGCAGCTAGTGCTTTAGCACCTTTCTTCATTAAGTCACATCCCACCTGCGTGCATATTCTGGCTACATCTCTTTGTGTGTGTGGCACCCACTTACTTGTGTGCACCTAGCCACATATTGCCTGTGTGCACCTAGCCACATATTGCCTGTGTGCACCTAGCCACATCTCCACTTTGTACGCCTTGCCGCTTTCAGCCATTCATATCCCCTGCTTTCAACCACTCATATCCCCTGCATCCACATAGTATCCATCATCTGTGTGCAGGCAGGAGCATCTCATTTTTGTATGCCTGTATTTCTTTGAGTTGTGCGCACCATGCCTTTCAACAGAACCACCCCAGCTACCGAGAATTAAACTGGACAGCTTGAGATTTCCAGGCTAACCCTGTATGCCTGTATTTTCCTTTCATCACTGTGCATTTAACCCCCTCTCATATGTGGGCTTTTAACCATTCTTACCTGGGTGCCTATAGCCTTATCACTTGTATAGACCAATCTTTCTCTGACCAATTTGCACCTACCACTCCAGCACATACCCCCTCATCTGTTTGCATACAAGGCCCTCGACTAGGTGCACCTAGCCCACCTCACATGCTGGCACACAGGCCTCCAGTCACAATTATGCAGCTAGTGCTCATTAATGGGTAGGTACCAAGAAACCTATAATCTGTGCCCTGCAATCCGTCCTCAACTTTAGGCACTCGCCACCACTCACGGTTTTCACCAATTCTGTGTAGCTCCTGGACTACAGCTTTTGGCCACTGTCAGGCTGCTTGCGATTCCTCTGGAGATGGACCTTTTTAGGTCTCGTGAGCCAAAGGCTCGCAGAGACATTTTATATCTGGGCTTTTCAAAGTGCTGCCGTGGCCTAAAGCTACAGTGCACGTGAACGTGCACGTGCGCAGCGCCATGTGTCTTTCCTCAGTAGCGATCGTAATCACGATCACTTTCACTTTCGCGGGCTCTTCTGTTGCTGGCATTCCCCCCTCCCTTCTCGCCCAGCCCTTCTTGGTTCCCTTTCAGATGAGACCAGACAGCTGCTGAAGACCTGGAAGCCTCTCCCTAGAAAAGAAAACACACTGCGCACCCATCTACCCGATCCCACCATTGGCTCTGGTTCCAGGCACATAGGGGTCTACCAGTGCTTTAAATACAAGCACAAAGAAGAAGGACGTCACATGTTATCGCAAGGACGTCACATGTTATCGCACAACTCTTTGCTTGCCCACACAAATAAAAAAACAAATCCCTCAGAAGTGTTGCATAACATCACAACAGAGCACTTTGTTACTTGCTTAATTACTGTGCACGGGCGCCACGCTCTCTTTTAGCATGGCACCCGCTTCTAATATATTCACAACACGGGTGCCCATTTTTATGTTTCAAAAATAAACAATACCTTTAAGTCTGGTTAAATACTTGGAACAACTATAACTGTTAGTGCGGTGCTCTTGAAACATACTTTAATCGCGGGGGCCGTTTGTAGAGCGCATTGCTTAGGTTTACGAATTGTGTGGTTTGGGATGTACCATCATGTAAGTAAAGGGGGTAGGGGGTTGTTTATATAAGTAAGCGTGAATGCTTCAACATGCGCTAGAATTGCTACAAAGCTCGTTTTAAAAAAAAAGCATTCAGTGGCGCTAGTACATTTGCAAACTTGCAGAAGTGCGCATCATTTTTTCCCGTTAATGGCAGGCTACAACACCCTGTAGTTCCACCTGCGATTTGGTTTCATCTTGTCGAGCGTTGTGCTTCCCTTGGGTGTCGCTGCGCGTTATCAGTGGTTGCCTGTAGTCCGGGTTCATAAAGGAGGTAAACTGGTCTTTTATGCACTAGGGAAAGTAAAACAAGTTATTTTTATTATTAGCAATGTTTATACCCGCACGGAGAAGGGTAATAAGGGACTTCAAACGGTATGAGCTCTGGACATTTTGTTTTCTTCTTTTTTTGTAGCAAGGGGACAGGCTTAACGTATATTCTCAGCTGGGGATCGGAGTGGACACCCATCCTGATCAGGTTTCGGACGTAACAATACGGACCTTAGCAGGGGCTTTGTCAGTGGGAAGGTTGATCCTCCCCCTTCCCCCCCTAAACAGTCCTGCAGTTTCTGCTCATCCCGTACTCCACTATGCTCATTCAGTTCATTCTACCGGCTAGCTTGTTACCGACATTCCTTTCTGTGACGCAGCTGCTGCTGCTGCAACGGATCTCTGTAGTCCCTTTACAAGCATGGCTGCTAAGCTGTGCATGGCAGAGCCTGCTTCTTTCCATTCCCCACTCCTGCATCCCTCTCCTTTCACAGGCTCTGGTTTTCAAACACACTCGTCTACTTCAGATTACATGGTTGGGGCTTTGATAACAAAAGGTTAAGAAACAACTTTAAGGCACCACCTATTACCGATAGTAATGTGATACAAAAGACCAACACATCGCCATTTCTATGTTTTTGGGAAGTGCTCTAGACATTTCTATGCTGCCTGCAGTGCTAAAAATCCTTCTCCTGTTCCTGGTCATCGATGTGGAACATTAAAGCAATAGTAGGCAGGTGTTTTATGGTGCTGCCTTAAGTGGGTGCTAGGATTCAACTCGGGCTTTACACATGCTGTTGCTAAGGCAGAGGGAGCACTAAAAGTAAGCCTGAGGCTCTGAAAATACCAACAATTCCAGGCAATGTTTATAACATAAGCACACCAATGACTCACCTAAAGATTGTTTTGTAGTTTACATTTATAAATCACATAGGAGGCACACACATCAATCTGCTGTACCTGTCGCTACATTACTGAAAGGCAGTGTACCTTTTTTAATGAGGATAGAAACCCTTATCCCAGTTGCATAGAGGTTGCTTCTAAACTAGCATGGGGTGGGATGCGGTAGGAAAGAAATAACCTAGCTGTCAGTATACAAAAAATGTGGATCATGCTTTTTACACCATGCCCACTAAGAAGCTACATAGATGTTTTCTAATGCTATAGAAAAAGTGTCTTGCTTGTGACGTATATAACAAGCCTTTGCAATACAATAGGTCTCACATTTGCGAAAATGTGAACTATTAGCATTGTAAATGACAATACCTTTTATTTATGTGTTTTGCAAACCTGCAAGAGGTGCATAAACACACACTGTATGTATAGTCATCGCTTAGGAGAAGCTAGGCTGGCAGTAACTGCACCTCTTTTACTGCCAGCCGTGCTTCTCGTAAGCAAGGACTATAAGTTTAAAGTGCATGTTTACACACCACTTCCAGGTTTTCAAAACACAGAAATAAAATGCATTGTCATTTACAATGCCAATAACTCAAACTCCTGCAAATACGAGACCTATTGCATTGCAAATGCTTGTTTTGTATGTCACTCTGAATGGCATATCTGTCGAACAGTGAGAGTGTAGCCGAGTGTTTTTTTAATGTGTGCTTTGCAGCATGTTTAAGGAATGTGTGTTGGCTCTACCTATGTTAGAATATATTTGCGTGTATGTGTGTTTTAGGAATGTGTGGCGGGTTGTGTGTGTCAAGAATATGTGTATGACTGACCATGTTAAACATGAGTGCCTAACAGTCACAGTGATTCCCATATTCTTAAAGCATACAACCTGGCACATGTTTCTAAAACTCATACGCACACAAATACATTCCAACATAGGTCCAACCAACACATTCATTCAACACGCAGCAAAGCGCTCTGAGTTACACACTTGGACAGCTATACCATCCTGAGCGAGACACCCAAATAAAGTCCTTCTCTCGCTAGGGTTCGCAAGCAGCCTGCCAGGGGTCGCAAGCTGCAGTCTAGGGGTCGCAGCTGCGACCCCTGGTGACCCCTAAATGACGTCCATGGGAGGAATGTTCTTTCATCATTGGGGCAGATCATTGCTGTTCCCCCACAGTTCCCTAGTATGCTCTTGTCATTCTTTGAGGGACCACCGGGTCTGCTCCTGCGCTGCTAATGTTCCTTTATGTAGGTCTCGCTCGTGCGTGGTATATGTATATACAAACAGAGGGAGCAGGGTCGCTCCAATTGGTTGTAGGATTTCTATGTTCTCACCTTATTGAGGACTTTAAGCTACTTTGCGGGTCTCTTCCTGAGCAAATGAACCCCATGGTCAAAAAAAGGGGATCTATTGGGGGAGCAAAACATCGGGGGACAGCACTGTTCACCCAGCGGCTCAGTTCTTTTGTCCTTATGTTGCTGTGTAGCTCCGACATGGTTAGCACGATCTTATTCCTGCAGGTAGGTGAGCCCTATTAGTTGTGTATTATTCCTGCGGGTGGACTCTGGGTTGCAGTGTTTTACTCCTGCAGGAGGGCCTGGCCTCTGAGTCGCTGTGCGTCACTCCTGCGAGTAGCAGGATTCGGTGGCCACTAGGTGGCGCTCCTCTGGCGGCACGGAGAGCGGCTGCTAGAGCGGTGCCCCAGCGTTACTCCTGCGGGGGGAGAGCGCGGGGCGTCCATATGTCAGGCCTATAGTCTCTGCTCGCCCCTCCCTCCGTGGCTCGATCAGCAGCGCTGACACGCACACACAGAACAATTGCCATTCCGCGCACACATCCGCGGTTTGCTGTCGGACTAATAGAATTTGCAGCGCGGCTCCGCTCTACGAAAGGTCTTTATTGCCTGTGAGCAGAGTGCGTGATCAGCACATTGGAGCCACGGGGGGAGCAGGCCGGGTGGGAAAGGCCCAGCTCAGCGGGCGCGGAGGCTCGGGCTCGGTGCCTGGCATGTCATCGGCCGCTTTTGATTTGCTATGTGACCTGAATTGTGATCCCCGTTAGTTATTCTTTAAAATAACATTTCTGAAAGGTAGATCGGACCTTCCAACTGTGGATCTGTTTATGATCCCAGTAAAGCCATATATTTCCCCTTGCAGCCATTCGAGAGGCCTGGTCATACGTGGCGGACGTGCTTCCCAAGAAGACCTAGGTAATTCGGCCTGTCACCTTGCAAAGTCGCAAGGGGTTGGTGTGCTGAAGCATAGGCGGCTCCCGGTGCTTAATTTGAGCCGGTGCTTTCCGGTGCTCGGCACCGGCACTTAATTGTCAGCACCAGTGCTTGTGACAGATGGAGCTGTCTGGTCATATTAGAGATGCTCACAACAACAGTTAAGTATCAATTAAATATATATAAAAAAATACTATCATCTGCCGCCCAAGTCATTCTTATAGCTTTGGGGGCCTAAAATAGTCCAAATTGTCACACTTGTAGAAGTGTGATGGTTAATAGTTGAGTTGTTACCATCACTGGCAGTGCTGGCAGGTGCAATCTTTGGTGCAAGCTGCTGTAGACTCCTGACGAGAGCCCTGGCACTTAATTTTTTACAAATTAAGCACAGGGCAGGCCTTGGGCCTATGCGCCCCTCTGTGGTGGCGAGTAAAAGCGAGGAGCTAAAGGTTATCACTTGGGGTGCACTGGGGCAGCAGAGACTTTCTGTTGGGGTCACTGGCTCTCCTTTCTCACTTTATTTGTCCATTGTAGGGTGTTCGGTCTCGTGGCTCAGGGGACAGCGGCTTCCGCCGCAGGGATGTGCGTTTTACCCAATTATCACAGGCTTGAAGCCTGGTGGGGCCACATATATATTACATATATGTCAATATACAGCCATCAAGTGTCAAGAGCACCAAGATAATCCTCCAACTGAACGTGCTCACTGAATCCAGATAGGCCCTCGCGTAGTAATAAAAACGCATTCGGCAAAACTGGTCGCAACTTGAGCATCAATGTTTACTGAATGCTTTTATATTTGGCGAACTGCCTTATGGACTAATAGGTCGGTTCCCAAAATGTAGAACCGTCGTGGGTTGCAATTCAACCTAACTTATTAATATTCATGAGCTAGATTGCAAATTGCGACCCACTACCATTGGCTACAGTCACAGGGTTGGTGGCCTGATGGGGTCAGCAGAGCACCATGTATGGTATTGCTTTTATATAGGGTATCCTTTTAGTTTTTTTTAATGCAGCCTGTTTTCCATAAAGGACCCTTCCCATTTGCAAATTGGTTGCCATCTCCTTTGTGTTGGTGGTCAAAATGTCAATTTTTGTAACTGGATTTTGGTTGCAAAACAATCAGTAATGCATACCATAAAGAATCAGTGTTTGGCACAGTCGCCTTTCAATCAGCACTACCAAATACCGATTCATAATGGTTTCCTAAACTCATTTAAACTGTACATTCCGAAAAGGATTTTAGTGTTTGCAAACCCTCTGATTTGCGAAAATCAGAGTTTTTAAATGCCAGAATCCCTTAGTGCATGGGGCCCGCGATATCTAGAAAATAAATGACTGGAAAACAAATCCGCCAGCTAGAAAATCCATACTAATCATAGCAAGTAAGGAATACAAGCAAGTTATCTACAATGTTAAATCGAACTAACTAACTCAACAAAAATCATACATAGCAATTCAAATTCAGCCACGAAAACATATCTGCAACATGCAGGTTTCGATTTTGTACTTCAGTGCAGAAATATACGAGTTTCTTACTTTCTTCTCTAAAAATGTCACATGCATCTGTGACAAAATAATCCCTAAACATAGGCCTTGGGCAAAGCTATTACCCAGACGCTTTGGTTTGGTTTCTCCATGCCACACAATAATATACCAGCTACAACCAATAAATTACCATCAAAGACTCCATCTCTGAAAACATCATCAACTCATATCTCCATCTACTTGAACCTTCTTGATGTCTCTTCATTAATGTCTCATTTATGCAATGGACAGTGGTCCTTTCCGCATCCCATGAAAACAGCCCAAGTTACCCTTATTTTAAAGGAGGCCAGCACAGACCCGAAAATAAGCACCAATTACAGTCCTGGGACCAACCAACACTGGTTGAGCAAGGCAACTGGGAAACGTATTCATCCAGCTCAAAGCCTACCTAAATAACAACTCCTTGTTAGCCAATCACCAATCTGGCTTCAGTGGAGTTTTCAGCACAGAACTCGCCACATTGCAAATACCAGAGGACATCCATCACTTCCTGGATGAAGGGGCGGGCTGGATCCCTTGGCAGCATTGGACATAGTTGATTACAGAACATCGAAAGGGTTTCCGACACCAAATTCTGACCTGGCTATTTTCTTTTCTGGGGAACCACAAACAAATAACGAAAATTAGGAACCTATAAAACGTGTCATATGGGGTTCAAGAGGGCTCCATATTGCCCCACCTGCCAGTGTCTTTACCATCCTTTTGATTGGATGCCTGGAATTCTTCCACTGCTCACATTCAGGGAACTATAGTTTTTCTATTTTATTCAGAACTTCATGAGAGTGCACATGTTTTCTGTCTCTCTCCCTCGTCAAATATCCCCTCCGCTCCCCTGTGCTCTCAGTGTTGCTCCCCACCCTTCCCAGCTTATTTATAAAAGTACAGAAACATGTACATTTTTGCCAGGGCGTGACTAAAGAGCGGATTTCCTGGGTTGTTTTTGTTTCATCCAATGAATTTATTTTAGTTCTAAACCGGTGAACATATTTAGGACCAATGTCATGTTCTGTTATGTTAAATTAACTTATAAAGCGCAACGGTTACCCAAGGGTGTCCTGGCGCTGTTACCAATCTTAATAGCTACGTTACAGAAAGCAGGATAGAAGGAAACGCATGCCTTAGAGGGTGAACAACCATGTCTTTAATGCCCTTCTGAAAGACAGCAGGTCTGACAGGTTTCTAAGCTGGGCCAGAATGGCGTTCCAGACCTTAGCCGCCCCTACAACAAATCTTCTGCCTCCCCAAGAGAGTTTTTTTACCTTGGGGGATATCGGCCAGTTTCGCTCCCCGAGAGCGGAGATCCCTAGAGGGTATGTACCATTTTAGGTGCTTTTGCAGATAGACAGGTCCGGTCGCATGGAGAGCCTTAAAAACAGTGCATAACGCTTTAAACAGTATTCTTTTCTTCACTGGAAGCCAGTGTAGTTTCCGAATTTCTTTCGATATTGGTGCAAATTTAGGGGTCTTGGTCAATAGTCTGGCTGCTGCATTGTGCAGCCTCTGTAGTTTATTCAAGAAACGTTCCTGGATATTCAGATAGAGACTGTTACAGTAATCCAATTTTGACATCTTGATTTGTAACAGGTGAGTAGGTGACAATGCCAATAATGTTTACCCCCACATATGGCCAAACTACATATACAGGCTTGCTCATTCATGATTGTTATAAAAGTGATCTGTTCGATTTCTCTTGCTCTTAGATTCCTGTCTGAACTAAAGAGAAATGTGTCCAACAAGTCCAACTGTTTCTGGGATAACCATTATGTAAGTTGAACTTGGTGCCACAATGTTTTTAAAAGGGATAACTTTGACAAGCTAGAAAAGCCCTTTCCCTTTCATTGGTCTAACCTATGACATCTCAGATAGGCATAAAATGTGCCCTGCCCAAGTTGTGCTTTCTGAGCGTGATGCACAGAGAATGGTTTGTAAATTACACAAACATTCACATTTTGCACACAATGACCAGTACAATGTGGCATATCCTGCAGCTTCTGGCCCTAGTCTGGCCTTCAAGAGTTAACTCATTGGTCGTTATTCCCTTGCATTGAATGGGTGAATAAAGTTCACGCTTTCACCATCTGTTCATTAACATTTACAGAAAGTATAGGGCTGAGGTCTTGATCGGTCACTTAACGAGTTTAGGATGTCGTTGTCCAATAACTACAGTTCAAGAAAGTCATTCAGTAAAATGGATGGACTACAGTCATTCAGTAAAATGGATGGGCTACAGTCATTCAGTAAAATGGATGTACTACAGCCATTCAGTAAAATGGATGGACTACAGTCATTCAGTAACATGGATGGACTACAGTCATTCGGTAAAATGGATGGACTACAGTCATTCAGTAACATGGATGGACTACAGTCATTCAGTAAAATGGATGGACTACAGTCATTCAGTAACATGGATGGACTACAGTCATTCAGTAACATGGATGGACTACAGTCATTCAGTAACATGGATGGACTACAGTCATTCAGTAACATGGATGGACTACAGTCATTCAGTAAAATGGATGGGCTACAGTCATTCAGTAAAATGGATGTACTACAGCCATTCAGTAAAATGGATGGACTACAGTCATTCAGTAACATGGATGGACTACAGTCATTCAGTAAAATGGATGGACTACAGTCATTCAGTAACATGGATGGACTACAGTCATTCAGTAAAATGGATGGACTACAGTCATTCAGTAACATGGATGGACTACAGTCATTCAGTAACATGGATGGACTACAGTCATTCAGTAACATGGATGGACTACAGTCATTCAGTAAAATGGATGGACTACAGTCATTCAGTAACATGGATGGACTACAGTCATTCAGTAACATGGATGGACTACAGTCATTCAGTAACATGGATGGACTACAGTCATTCAGTAAAATGGATGGACTACAGTCATTCAGTAACATGGATGGACTACAGTCATTCAGTAAAATGGATGGACTACAGTCATTCAGTAACATGGATGGACTACAGTCATTCAGTAAAATGGATGGACTACAGTCATTCAGTAAAATGGATGGACTACAGTCATTCAGTAAAATGGATGGACTACAGTCATTCAGTAAAATGGATGGACTACAGTCATTCAGTAACATGGATGGACTACAGTAATTCAGTAACATGGATGGACTACAGTCATTCAGTAAAATGGATGGACTACAGTCATTCAGTAAAATGGATGGACTACAGTCATTCAGTAAAATGGATGGGCTACAGTCATTCAGTAAAATGGATGGACTACAGTCATTCAGTAAAATGGATGAACTACAGCCCTTCACTGACGCACAGAACGCAGACACAAGTTTACTACCGTTTAAGAAAAGATGCAAATTAGTTTTCCATTTACTACCATTTAACAACGGGTGTAATGTAGCCTATAATTTACCACCAATTAGGAGTGATAGCACTTACTCCCTCATTGATTACCATTAGCTGAACTGATACATTTTAGGCATTTATTGACTACCTTTTAACAAACAATACAATTTGGTCCTTGACAAACGCTTTGAGTCTAGGCATTAATTGACTTCCTTTTAACATACAGATAGCATTTATTGATTTCCATCTAACAGATAGATCGAGTTTCGTCTTTTATTGATTATCATTCAACAACCGGCTGCACTTGAGACACCCCTTGACCGCCGGTCAATGAGCGGAGAGAGTTTGGGCCCTCATTGGCATGCATTGCTTGTGGGTATCTGGCCCTCTCCACAAAACACGTGAGTGAATGTTTCACGGTCGCTCCAATGCTGAACCCTCGGTTTGGAAGGATGTAACGAACAATGACAGTCTTCCAGAATATCGTAAACACAACCCTGTCTCACGTTGTTTAATTTACATCAATATCGCCCCACTGGAGTAAGACATAGAAAATCTACACCCAATAGGATGACATTTTTACAAAGGATATTTAAGACGCAATATTTCTACCAGATGAGATTTTTGATCCTGAAACCCACTCCCAACACCACTTGAGATGCTGGCTAAAGGAGCAGTTTGTGTCACCTCTGTACAAACAAGTAATGAAAAAGCTAAAAGATCTCGTCTTTGGGACATACTGCATAAACCAGTGTTTTGTTAGTGATGCTGTGCAGCATTCCCGATGCAGTGCAGCATTCCCGATGCAGTGCAGCATTCCCGATGCTGTGCAGCATGGGTAAAGAAAATAGAGGCGCTAAGAGCCTCCCTCTGTGGATGGGTCATGCTGTAAACATTGCATGTGTCCACACATGCACGCCCTACAAAATAATGCAGTCAACTTTTTAAATTGTTTTATTTATCAATCATGGATGGATCACTAAATTTAAAAAAGTGCATCAAAAGAGTATTTTTTTTCTTCCAAAAACGCACCGCGGAAGCAGCACAGAGGCAATGGGTGGCAGACAGAAGCCCCCAATGTGCATGTAGGGGACGTGTGTGTTCAGCAACCCAGAGGGCTAGGGGAGAAGCACACGGGGAAGAGAGTAAATGTGGAGCAGGGAGGGGAAAGAAGCACTCAGGCAATAGACTGCACTGTAGGGGCAAAAGCAAGAGAGGGCAACACAAGGGCAGGTGAGGGAGTGAAGCACATGAGGGAGACAGCTGGAAAACATGCACTCGTATGGAGTGTTGAAGAAAAAAGTAGTTCCCTAAAATGAACAGTGGAAGGACATAAGTAAAGAGGCTATGCTCCAAGTGAGGGACTGAACCAGATGGACAAAGCAAGCCATCGAGTAAGAAGCAAGCAAATGAAGGAGACAATAATGCCAACCAATTGTAAGCAATGGGCGGGCTTTAAGCGGACAATAGGTCTTTGATAATCAGACAGCCATGTTGTCTGCTAGGCTCAACCTAAAGATTACCACAGTTACGCTACAACTGTATTGCTACTGTTGAAACTCATTTCCGCTCTCCTTTTAAAAGTCCTCCTATGTCAACAATGTATAATTTTCTACAAAAATCTCTTTGCTTCAAGAAAAGCCCATCCTTTCCATAGCCCAGTAACATGTGCCTATGCAACACTAAGCATAAACAGATTGTCTTTGTTCTGTAAATGAATTTTCTAAGGGGCTGATGCCCTTTCACCTGAAGAATGTGAACAGGGACCCCAAATTCTCCCCTATGTCACAGATAATCATTGGCCTTAGGCTGATTGGGGACCCTCTAAAGAGTCTGGGGGCCCCTGAAGGGATGGCCCTAACCACGCTCCAGGGGCTGAAGGGTTTTCCATTAAGCCCCTGATTTGTGGATGAAACTCCACTGTCCCGTTCCAAAGCCATGCAGGGAGACTGAAGATGGGGGTCCTCAAAAAGTACATACATATTCAGTTAGGAGCATGGTGAGAAGCTGGAGTTGTCCATGCGAGGAACACAGTCACTTTCCCCTGTTTGGAAGTGTCTTTCCATGGTGGTCCAAAGATTGCCACAGGAAAGAAGAACATGCTTCGTCCCTTGGGCTCGCGGTCAGTTCTGCATCTCCCACCATCTCTTGACTTGCGGCAGGGAAGAAAAGCTCTCTGTGACTCTTCTATCGTATCTATTTCTATTTTGTCACCTGCCTTAAAATGCCTTCCCTGAGAGACGCCTTCTGCAGGACAGGTGGGATCATAACTGAATTCTTGTCATCTGGTTTCGCCTCCCCAAGTCATATAGATTGCAGAGTTAATTAATCTGCACTGACGTCCAATCTATAGCTGGATTTACTTCTCTCGTGCCTCCGCTGTGCACCTCAAATCTTCATATGCTTCTGTGGTTGGCCATGCAGTTAGTCTCAAGTTTCTGCCCTCTTTGCTTTCTGCAATTTCTTCAGCTTCCTTTCCATTTTCAGCATCTACGTGATAATGAGTTCCTGATGGGATACAAATTCCTCCACACACACCAATCAAACTGGTTTCCACCTTTTGCACAAGCATTTCTGTTACAGGTACTCTTGCGGTCATGGCTTCCAACATCGCGTCCGGAGATATCAGGCTAGGATAGCAGCCATCCATTCCATTTTTTTATGCAGCCTGGTGAAAGACGCCCTTAAGTATCTCCCTCCTTTATTGAGACCCTCCATAGAGAGATGACCCTGCACATTAATGCTGGTAGCCCTCCAGTACCCCCCATTTCTATTTATTCCTTGCTAGTGTGTCTTTGGAGGCAACCTTCTGCTCCTTAGTCGACAAGTCTATTTGTCCCTCCACGTAGAGATTCTCTTGCACTGAGCAAGAGCCCCTACCACACTTCCTCACATGCAGGTAGAGCCATCCATTCAGGTCAGAGAACCAAGCCTAGGGGGATATGATGCATCCTCTGGACTGTTGGAGTTCCTGACACCTTGTTTGTTCCAAATCCCAGCTCTAACTTACTCCAACAGATAAGCACGCAGCCAATCTGCGGCTTGTGCAGCCAAGCTCATATCAGCGTTTTTTTTTTTAGTTTGCTAGTAGTTGGAAAGTGAGCCTCTTTGATGTCTACCGTTTGTCAACACTTCTGGTTTTCTACTGTCCTTATCACATAGTAAAAGAATGAGTGACAGAAATACCACACTCATTGGATTGTCTCTGTACAGCAGCTGTTTAGATCGAACCACTCCATCCAACACACTTTGCAGTGCAGCCATTATGATCCACTGTACATATCCTCCAAAGTCATTTACTTTTCTCATTAGAAAGGACAATTGATTATAATGGTCATGATCAGGGGTGGTAAAATCAGTGCCGAGAACACAGGGGTGTCTCACATTATAAGAGTCAGGCTCTAACCTCGTTTTCTGCTCATTTTTATTACATTAATAGTGAATAATAGTTTATTATTCATTATTAGTGTAAAAAAAAAAGTGGAGCAGCAAGATCTGGACCTTCACTGGCATCTTAGATAAGAAAAATAAAATGGTTTTATTGTATGCTGTGTGTGGGCGTGAGAGTGAGTTTGGGTGAGAGCGTGTATATGTGTGAGCATGTATGTTTGTATATGGGATTGTGTGTCAAAATGAGTAAGTATAAGTGAGTCAGAATAAGAGTGAGTGAGAGTGTGAATGAGTGATTCAGGGTGAGAGTGAGTGCAAGAGGGTAGGTGAAAATGAATGAGTGCAAGTCAGTGCTAAAGATAGAATGAATGTGAATAAAGTAAATATAAGTGAGTATGTGGTGTGATGCTTGCAGATCCGCTGTTGGACCTGGCATGCTTCTTGGCATATAGAAGCACCCTTGACAAAATGTTGGCACTGGTATACTGGAGGCAATACTTGCATATGGGATACCCTCGGCAAAATGCTACTGCTGGCTCTCTGTAGGTAACGTTTGGCATGGAGCACGCATGAAAAAATGCCAGCGCTGGACTCCTGGACAAAATTCTTGGCATAGTTGGCACCTGTGGCAAATTGCTTGTGAAGGCACATTGGCAAGGGCGCGTAGCTTGGTCATTAAAATTGGGGGGAGTGAGCTTCAGATTTCCCAACAACGCTAACATATATTGTTAAAATAGATTATACGACCAGCAGGGTGCATGAGAGGGGCCTAAGGGGCATTGGAAAGAGAGAGAAATACAGATTGTTAGGGGCACTAAGTGAGAGAAAACACAATATTTTGCAAAATAACCAACATTTTAAAGGAATTTCAGAATAGAGGGAGTATGTGTGCATTTTTATCTGTGCATGTGTAAAAATTCCTGGTGAAATCTGACAGACACCTCACCATACACGACTGATAGCACCAGTACCCGACTATTAATCAGGAACTACATTTATTAGGGGGGGTGTAACACCCCAAATACCCCCACTCAAGCTCTGCCCCTGCACATTGGAGGAATTGCTTGGCATATGGGAAGACAACTGTGGCAATGTCATGGGGGCATCAATGACAAAAGGTGGTCCTTGACATTTCCTTTGACATAAGGTACCTCCATAGTGCAAGAGAAACAGTATTAGGAAAATTCTGCCACTGGCATATTGTATGTAATGTTTGGGCAAAAGGGGCCACCATGGCAAAATGCTGGCCCTAGCAATGGAGGTATTTTTTTTTAACATAAAGGGGCAACCATAGGGCATTTTAAAAACAAAATTGAGTGAACTCATGGGGGCTGTCAGATTTCAGTAGCCTGGCAAACCATGATAGGACTTGGATATTTAGTGAGTATGTTTTTGGAGCCTTTGACTTATTAGCAAATTTATGTGAAAATTGTGCATTAAAATGCACTAGTAAAGCCTTTCTTTCAAACCTTTCCCAGGGAAGAGAAACCCCACCGTTTGTTCTCCCCTAGAAGAATATATAATAATAATTATGTAATTTCAGCAATGTTAATTATTGTGATGTCATCAGGATTAAGGTTATGTGACATCACTTCTTGGGACGATGCAGGGTCAAAGGTCATATAATGTCACTTCCTGTGACAAGTTAAGGTCAAAGGGTATTTGATGTCATTTTCTTTTTTTTCTCCAAAAATTATTTTTGTTGATGACTTCTCTGATACAACACAATTGCAAATCCATGCAGTACTTATAACCGTATATTTACAAATGAATCATAATCCTCATTCCTATCCCAGGCTTGATCCCTCTAAGCTATCTATCTCTCAGAACAACACTCAGTCCGTGTCAAGTTCAGGCTGTTGCCCTATCTGCGGTGCTTCAAATATGTTCCCTCTGAATTCATTCCCTTTGCCCCATATTTGCAACCATTTCTTGGGACAACCTAGTGACTTGTATACAGTTCTTTCAATTACCATGCCCCAGTCCATAACCTTCTTCCAAGTTACTAGTGTAGGTGCTTTGTGCGCTTTCCATAGTCTGGAGGTGTTTCGCTTAGCAATTATCAGCCCCAGCGACACCCAGGCCTTCTCTTTTTCATTTAAGTCAGTGGGGTCCCACACATTTAGGAGACATAGCTTCATCTTGGGCTCAACATGTGTCCCCAACACATTTGCCATACACAGAGTCACAGTTGTCCAGTAAAGTATGTGAACACACTCCCAGAGGATAAGGATGAATGTTCCTTCTTGGCCACACCATCTACCACACCCAGGGTCATCCCTGTAACCCATTTTCACCAGTGCCGTACTCGATAAATACACTATGTAGCACCTTAAATTGCACTAATCTTAATCTCGATGTGATTGCTACCTCCCAGGGGATGTAAGGGCTTCCTGCCAGTCATCCTCATCCAACCCCAAAATATCTCTTTCCCAGTATTTGCGGAGTTGCAAGAGGGGGTCAGGCATATTATTGACCAACTTTCGATTTCGTCACAGAGATCACTTTTTTGGGCATGTGTTCTTCTAAAATCCTATCCTCTTGTGGGGAGGCCTCGGGGAGCATTTGACCCTTTGGAATGACGGCTTGTAGTGCATACTGGACCTGTAGGTATCGATAAGTTTCTGTCTTGGCCATTTCGTATTTTTTTTGTAACTGAACGAAGGAGATCACTCCACCTTTATTCCATAAGTCGCCCACCCGGGAGATCCCAATCAGGTCCCAGCCAACAAAGCCCTTTGTGTTTCTCAAAGTGCCCAATGCCTCTGTGTCCCAAAAGGGTTGGCCTGTGTTATTTTCCCTGCCCATCCCATACTTTTATTCACTGGATGCCATACTTGTACTGTTAGCTTGGTTGGTCCCATTAATTTAGCACTTGGTGACTTAGCATAGAGCACTTTGGAATAGGTCCCACCTGGGAGAAGCCATCTGTCCATTCTATAACCTGGGTCATTGTAGGATCTATAAATGCATTGACTAATCGTTATCAAGTGTGCCACCCAGTAGTATCTCTTAATGTCCAGGAGACCTATCCCGCCGTCATATCATCCCCATATTAATTTCTGAGTCGCTATTCGTGGCAGTTTTACTTCCCACAACAGTTCCCTCTGTGCACCTTCAATACTTCTGAAATAGTCTGCAGTGACTAGTCCTGGTGAATTTTTATATATATATATATATATATATATATTTAGAAGCAAATTCCCAACTCTTCCCGCTTCCCATCCGGCAAACAGCGAAGAGAGAGTCACGGACACCTCGTTTCTTCGTGGCAAAATCAGGTCTTTATTTTGAAATTACAGCCTTTCGACGCGTTTCGGATATCACAGTATCCTTGTTCACATGCGGAAATGCTGTCCGCCAACAGTTTTTATACCCGTGTACCTTTTTTTTGATTGTGACAGTTTCAGTGCAACATCATGTGATCATAGACATAAACAACATCCTCAGCAGAGTAAATGCCTTCTCCTTAGGTTTGTTTGATATGCGGTTAAAAGGTTTAAATACACATTGTATGACAAGGAAAATTACAATTACACGTTCCATAATAGTTGCTGTGTCATTGCATAAATGCTGTGTATAGCCCCCTAAAAAAAGGGATAAATCCCATACTTTGCAAGGGAAGCCTATTTCGACTATAGACACATTGCATTTGATAGCGTAAATGCTGATACACAAACTAATATGGAAATAATTCATGACATAAAGACATGAGCTAAAAAAATGTTTTTGTCACTTGTCTAAATTGTGCAAATAACGCATATATGTAAACCACTGGAAGCTCCCATATTGCCAAGGGAATGCTGAAAAAAGTGCATAATCACTCAATCATGTGAGGTGTTGTATGTGCAGTGCAAATAGTGCAATAGTTTATAAAATCATTAACTAAATATGTGCCTAAAAAATGTTTTTCTTAAAAAAAAATTTTTAAAATTTTTTTTTGTTTAAAAACCGGGGGGGGGGGGGGGAGGACATGTACATTAGCAGCTGGGGATGAATATGTACAAAGGAGCATAAGCGAATTAAATGTAAAAATCATCCATAAGAACCTTCCATAAAAAACTCTCGGTATAAGAATTATCATAAAAGGTCAATATAAAAAATCTTCACATAAAAAACATCATGCCACAGGACCTATAAAAAGTTATGGAGATCTTCAGTATTATTAAGCCCATTTGGATGTTTCGTATCGAGTTCAACAATCAGTCTGGATTCTAACTGTCGTAACAATCTTTCCCGATTTCCCCCTCTTGATAGATTAGGGATGGCAGCAATTACAAAGTATTTTAAACACTTAAGATCATTTCCGTGTACTGCTTTAAAATGTCGTGCGACCGGGTATGCCGTGTCATTATTGACGATGGCACGTAAGTGTTGCAAAATCCTGACATGCACCTGTAGTTTGGTACTGCCAATATATTTGAGGCCACAGGTGCATGTCAGAACGTACACTGCATACTCCGTTTTGCAGTTGTAGCTGCCTTTGATCTTCTGTTCAATGGGACTGAAAGGGGTCATATATTTGGAGGTGGTTTCACCAAATCTGCAGGCTCGACATGAAGCACATTTAAAGAAACCTTGCCTGGGTTGTAGCCAGGTAGATTTTTTGGCTATGGTCTCAGGACTTTTCCTGACCAACTGGCACCTCATAGACATTCCTCTCCTGTACGTAATAGTGGGGTTGTTAGGCAGGTCAGGAGATAGGACGGCATCAGTCAGGACTATGGGCCAATTACGTTTAATTATAGATTTTATTTGGCGTTCCTGCTGGTTGAAGGTTAGAATTAGTCTAGGAATATTGGAGTCTGATGTTTGCTCATGGCTACTGTTGGTGCTTTCTAGTAGAGATTCTCTAGACCTTAGAGCTACCTTAGTAACTGCTTGTTTGAGAGAGTGCGTATTATAGCCTCTTTGTCTAAACCTTACAAGTGCCTCATTGGTACATTTCTCCTGTTGTTCCGTGGAGCTACAGATTCTTTTTAACCTCAGAAGTTCCCTTGTACTTTGTGTGTCTTGGGTGGGCACTGGATGCATGCAGCGTTGAGTTCCCTGCTGTTGCCTTTCTGTGTAGGGTGGTGTTGATTATGCCATCATTAATAAACAGTTTCACATCAAGAAAGTCAACTTCCGTATCGCTAATAAGTGAGGTGAATTTAAGGTTCACTTCATTATTGTTGATGTTGTTAATAAAGGAAATGGCTTCCTCTTCACTGCCTTGCCAAATAACAAATACATCGTCAATATATCTGTACCAATACTTGACATGACTATTATACTGTTCAGCCCAACTTTTCTTGAGGACCTGCTCCTCCCACCAGCCTACCATCAAACAGGCATAGCTGGGGGAGAAGCAGGATCCCATCGCCACACCTCTTGTTTGCCTGAACATTTGTGACCCAAACATAAAATAGTTGTTGTTAAGACACCAGCGAATACATTTTAAAATGACCTTATTATGTTCATAGTATTCTACAGATCTTGTGTCCAAAAAATGCTCGGTCGCCACTAGCCCAATACCATGCTCGATGCATGTGTACAGGGACTCAATGTCCAGAGTGATAAACCTCATGTTTGTTTCCCATTGTATGTCCCTGATTTTATTGAGAAAGTCACCTGTGTCTTTCACATACGTTGGTAGATTCCTGACCAAATCCTTCAAAAAATAATCAACGTATTGTGAAATGTTTTCACCCATACTCTTGATGGCGGAAATGATCGGGCGTCCGGGAATTGGGTTTACATTCTTGTGTGTTTTGGGTATGAAATAAATAGATGGAATCACTGGATACTCTATCCACAGAAATTTAAATTCCTCTGTTGAAATCATGCTGTCACGCTTGAATTGATGAAGCAATTTGGACAGCGAATCTTTAGCTTTGTTATAGTCATTGAAGCTGGTCTGTTGGTAACACTGTAAATCAGATAGCTGACGTTGTGCCTCCTTGATATAGTCACTTTGGGGCCATAATACGATGTTGCCACCCTTGTCGGATTGTTTGATTATTATCTCATGGTTTTTACTCAATTTGTTGATCAATTCATTGTATTCCAACTCCCTGGTAGATTTTTTCCGTCGTCTATGTTTGACCTGATGATATAGCTTTTTGATATCTTCCGTCACTCTTTCGTGAAAGATATCAATTGCGTCTTTCGGCATTTGGGGGATGAAGGTTGATTTCTGTTTGCAGGGGCTGCTGCCTGCCCCTCGTTGGCCAATGTCCGCTTGCGCCAGCAACTCCTGTGTTGATGTACTAGCGTGGGACATGCTGTTACTTCCATCATTGCATTCATGAAGAATGGATTGAGCGGCCAAGAATACAGGGACATCCAATACCTGTAAAGTACTAGTTTGTAATGGTTCTGAGTTAGATGCTGTTGCCAGGTTGCTTGCATTGCCGTTTTTAATGGTGTGGAATTTCATAAGTTTAAGCTTCCGTATGTAGTTGAAAACATCAATCCTAGCTTGAGGATAGTCTAAGTCGTTTGGCGGACAGAAGGAGAGTCCCAACATGAGCACTTGTTTTTCTTTTTCAGTTAGCTTCATGGTGGATAGATTAATGATGGTTTTATTTTCATTCACATTTATCTTCATTTGCGCCAATACCTTCCTTTTGGCTTTGAATTTCCTCTTTTTGCGTCTTTCTCGCCTCTTTGCGTTTCTGCGTTTCCTTGAGGCTGTCTTTGTGTCCGCGGTCTCAAGGTGTTGCGCCTGTCCTCGACTAAAAAATCGAGCTCTTCTCCAAGATCCAATCTTCTTTCTTCACTTAAATTATCAGAACTTGGGTTGCTGTATTCCGACCCTGTATCGCTGGTAAGTGAACCTTCTTCCGATATCGGTTCCGTGGGATGGACTGCCTGTTGTTGACTTGTACTGGCAACTGCAGGTTTAAATTTAAGTTTTTTCGCTGTCGCATACTTTCTGGCAAACGTGTAGATTTGGCCTTGTTCATAGTCTGCTCGATCTCGTGCAAATTTGAATATTTTCCGTTGTTTAATCTTTTCTTCATGTTTGCATAGACGTTCTTGTATTTCTTTTCTTGTTTTAGATATATATTCATCTGGTTCCCGTTTCGCCAGGGTCTCATTGATCTCATCAATCTCTTTCATGAGTTTCAAACGATCCGATTCAGCATATTTGATAAGAATGCGCACTAAATTCATTGAGGCATCTAGGTTGCTTTTGCCCCACTCTTTTAACATCGCCGGGTCCGGATTTTCGTAACTGGGGGCCAGCAGTATTCTTAGCCCTCGAGGTACTCGCCCTGCTTCCTCGTATTTTGTTAGTGACTTATTTTCCCACCATTTGGTTATCTCTGCCCTCATGCATTTCTCCAAACGTTTTAACAGCGTCTTGGCAGTGTCATCCGCATTAGCCTTTGTGGTATTGTGTGCACTGTTACCCAACGCTGTACTGTTGGGAACTTGATTAAACAGTTCCTCTGCTGCTGCCTCCCGAATTCGGACAGCTTCCGCTGACATGATAGCTGTTGTATTTGCTCAGCTCCGATCGTGGAGCTGGCGGTGCCTGGCCACACCTCCCTACCGAGAACATATAAGAATCGGGGCAGTGCCATCATTTTGAAAAATGCAGCGCCCCCCACAACAGTGGCAGTGGAAAAGACCTCCATTGACGAAAGTCGCTTTTAAGTCTTTGCAGTGGGGGCAAAAGGTTCTGCTCATAGGATTGTATTGGATCTTTGGTATACATATATACAGAGGTACCTTAAGCCCTGTTTCGCCTCCATTATTATATACCCCGAGGCATCTGGGGGAAGTCGGCTCTCAAAACATAAAATGATTGATTTAGTCCAGTTTATGGTATATCCGGAATATTTACCAAAGTTTGTAAAAAGGTGGAGGGCTCTATTTATGGAGGCTCTCAGGGACACAAGGTAGAGAAGTATGTCGTCCGCATACAGGGAACTACAGTCCTCCCATGTCTCCTCCCAACGCAATCCCCTCATCACTGGATCTTTCCTTATCCACTGTTCTAGGGGTTCCAGCACCAGTGCGAAGAGCAATGGGGAGAGAGGGCTGCCCTGTCTAGTCCCTCTTTCTAGGGTGAACACTCTCGATTTCCTGTTGTTGACCACCACCTGCGGCTCACTATACAGCAGTTCAACCCAGCTGATAAAGTTCGGGCCAAAGCCCATCTTTCTCAGGACTGCATACATATAAGGCCATTCTATCGTGTCGAACACCATGGAGGTGTCTAATGATACTACCACTGCATCTTCCCTTAGCATCTCAGTTCTACCTATTACACCTTGCAGCCGTCGAAGGTTAAGTGAGGTATTTCTAGATGGCATAAAGCCAGACTGGTCAAGATGCACCAGTTTCGTTATGACCCCAAGTAGTAGGGTGGCTAATAATTTGGCCAAAATCTTAGCCTCTGCATTGAGCAAGGATATCGGTCTGTACGAGGAGCATTTGTTTTGGGGCTTCCCACTATAGTGGCTAGTCTTTGATGGAACGGCAGTATACCTCGCTCTCGGTGAATATCTTAGTTAAATATGGAGCTATTTTACTGGGGGCTAGTTTATGGGAGAAGTGTGGCTCAATGGTTAGAGTGTCAGACCTCGATGCAGAGCACTGGTCCGGGACCAGGGTTCGTTTCCCGTCACGGCAGGGTCTCGGGCTATAAATTCCGCGGACCGGATATTCTCGCCTCAGTGCCTATTCTAATCATGGGTCCCACGCTGCAACTCTGGGCAATAGCTTGCTTAATCTCCACAACGGCCCCAACAGCGCTGGGATGCCTGGCCTCACCATGGGGGTGCCCAGGAGTGGACACTTCACATGGAAAGCCAGGAAGGGTTCCACAGCGGTATGAGTAAAAGCGCCAGGATGCCCCCGTTGGGGGTGGCAGTGCGCTATACAAGTACAAACACATTTATATAGTTCAATGGGTAAGCCATTAGGGCCCATCGCCTTCCCTGATTGCAGTTCACCTATCGCTCGTTCCACCTCAATAGGTGTGAGTTTGCCATTTAACCCAATGGAGTCTTCTTCGGAGAAAGTGGGGAGAGACATGTCTGACTATAGGGTGTCCGCATCCTCACCTGTGGTGACAGTGTGTGACATATGTTTTGAAAGAGATCAACAAGCCCGTCTGCTATTTCTTGCGGTTCAGTCAATTGTAGTCCTGACTCAGTCCTCAACTCAGCTATCACTCTACTGGATTGCTCTCTTCTATCAAGCCATGCCAATAATGTCCCTGCTTTATCCCCTGCTTCATATATTCGACACAGCGTGGCCCTATGGTGTGCCCCAAATGCCACGGTAGCAAGGTCTTTGTATTCTTTAACTTTAATCTCTAGCATATGCTAGACCTCTGGCCCTTCATCTCCCCGTATTTGCTCCTCCAGGTGCAGGATGTTCTTCCAACCTGGCAAGCTTGGCGGCTTTCTCTTTACGGACCCCAGCAATCTGGGAGATTGCGTGGCCCCTGACCACTGTTTTAAAAGCCTCCCAAAGTGATTCGGCTGAGGCAACCGATCCTTCATTCTCTTGGAAATACAAACCTATTTCTTCTTCACTGATTTTCTGATTGATCGTTTTTTCAGGTACCAGGGATTGATTGGTGCCACTCTCCTCGATTGTTTCACTCCCGTTTCTACATGGACCAATATGGGGGAATGGTCAGATATACCCCTCGCCATATTGCGCACCTCCTTGATTTGTCCTATCTGATCTGCTGGTACTATTATGAGATCTAGTCTGGAAAGACAGTTGTGGGCCCCAGAGTAATGTGTGAATTGAGTGTCTGTGGGATGTCTTATTCGCCACACATCGGCCAGTCCCATAGCAGTTAAGTGTCGGATTTGCATTCGGGAGGGTGGAGCTTCCCTTGCAGGGTGGCAATCTAGTCGCCCTGAGAATATTGAGTTAAAGTCCCCTCCCAGGAACAGTCTTCCTTCTGGGAGTGCAAGCAATAGGTCTCCCAAATCTTTAAAAGCCATCGCCTGGAGGCCCGGTGGCACGTATACAGATACTAATATTAGTGTGATGCCCTCCCATGTCCCCGAAATCGCTATGTACCTGCCCTGGTTGTCAGTCCATGTGTGTTCGATTATCAATGGCAAGTTTTTCCTGATGAGTATTCCTACCCTCTGGATCAGGTAGTGAACGCCGAGTATGCCACCAGTTTATAACCCCACCTGGTCATTGCCCCACATGCATTCCCAAATAAGTGCGTCTCCTGTAGGAGAACTACATCCGGTGAGAGTCTCTTTATGTATTGGAGCACTATTCCTCATTTAAGGTTATCTCCCAGGCCATTCACGTTCCAGGACATAAGTTTAATGCTACTTATTACTGTCGGACTGATCATCATTATTACCTCTTTCCATTACGTGGGATAGACGGCCTTGTGAGCATCCACATCCCCTTCGCAAATTTGACCAATACCTGAACACAGGCTGTCGGATCCTCTCCCAAGCATTTGTTGGAGGAGGTGCATGTTACTTTTTCTCTTTGTGCATTAGTGTCATCTGAACTATCCCTAAGAACTAACTGAAACCCCAAACCCCCTCCCTGCTTACCTGCAATCTGTGCTGAAACTTGCCCCTATCCCTGACTATGCCTGCCACCCCATATGAAACTTTAACAGAGGAAGGGGGGGGGGGGTGCTGTCCCTATACCATCACTCCCACTTTTAACTTACGTAATATGATATAATTTTCAATATCCCTGGCATTTTGGTGAAGCAACTTCTATGGAATTCCCCAGATTCTTCTCTGCCTGGATCTCCAGAGTATGACCTATTCTATGGCCTGAGGCTTCCTGCACAGCCATCTTCAGTGCAGTTCTTCTCATATGGCTGACCTGAGTCAGGACTCTGAGCTGGCAACTGAAACTAATGTTTAATAAATAAGTCAAACAATGTAAGCTAAGTGTAAAAGTGCATGATGCTTTCATACTTACAAATACGCTCAATTATAGGAGAGTAATCATTCTGACTTGAGTATCTCGGACTAAGAAATACACGGATAGCCAATTTAAACAGCTGACAAATTTCTCTTAAAATGAGCGGTTGTAAATTATTTGTAAGGTCTGGAGCATGAATTATTTTGCTCAAAATGCAAACTAATTTGATTTATTCCTTTCATTAGCGAGATATGACAAATGAACAGTTTTCATATTTTTCACATTAGAGACACTTTACTTTTAATATTTAACTCTCTTGGAAAAGAGATCCTCCTACTAAACTAGAGTGTATGAAATTGGGATATTAGTTGACCGGTGTGAGTGCCCACTTCAAATATTATGTAAAAGAAACAATTGATGGACAGAATGCTGGACAATGCAAACATTCACCCCCAGTCACAAGGATCTGGGTTTAATCCATCATTTTTTTGCTCAGCACACCACTCCAGTTTGGACCCAGCCATATGCAAATAAGTCTTGACCCTGCTCCTTGTGGGAGCAGTCCAGCCCGAACTGCCAAGCCAGGTCGTCCCTGGACCGGAAGCAAGCATCCTGGGACTAGTTTCTGGGCATCACCCTTCATCAGCCAGGCTAACTTGAATCCAGTGGTGTAGTGAGCACGGGACCCTCTTCTGGGCATACCCTTCGCACTTAGGGTGACATATGCAAAAGAAACAATTGATGGACGGAATGCTGGACAATGCAAACATTTACCTCCAGTCACAAGGATCTAGGTTTAATCCATCATTCTTTTGCTCACCACACCACCCCAGTTTGGACCCAGCCATATGCAAATCAGTCTTGACCCTGCTCCTTGTGGGAACAGTCCAGCCCAAACTGCCATGCCAGGTCCTCCCTGGACCGTAAACAAGCATCCTGGGACCGGTGTCGGGGCATCACCCTTCATCAGACAGGCTAGCTTGAATCCAGTGGTGTATTGAGCACGGGACCCAGGTCTGGGCATGTACCCTTCTCACTTAGGCCGACATATGCATATGTTATTTTTGTACTTCAATTATTTAGCACAGTCTTTGTTAGGGTGAACCCCTAAAGTCAGAGAATAAACCTGAGCTCAATCCTCTGGTATCGATGGCACAGAGACGACAAGTTTAACTTGGAGGCAATGTTTAATGTATTTATGCAGTACTAAAACAGTAATAAAGTTGAAATTCATAACCATAAAAACCACAAAATAAATTAGAAAAATAGTAAAATGTAATAAACAAAATGACTCCAAAACGGCAAAATCAAATAAGAGATCCAGGGATATGAATTTTTAAAACTTTTTAAGTAGAACTAGTGTCAAGACGCACAAAGTGCCAATGATAGTCAATTGTTGCAGTAGCCTGGACCTAGATGCAATTTGACACTGACAGCAATCGGTATTAGGTCGGATACCTGAATCTTGTTTGTCTTGGTCAAAGATTTTAGCTTCTAACTTTAGTCCTTTAAATCCCAATCCACACCAGGACTACTTTGCTAAAGCCCCCCAGGACTGAAAGCGAGGCTAGAAACTCACAGGGTAGCAGGCAAAGTACAGCCCAGGTCCAGTTGCCACTGGGCAGTTGCAGGAAAGGCTTCTGTAGTTGGCTGTGGCCATGTGGCTTGAACAGGAGGTTAGTCTTATGACCCCTGGAGTCCACTCCTTTGTCTTGCATACAAGAGAGAGCAGATCTAGTCCTACAGGGCCCTTCTGAGGTTACAGACAACAGGTTCTCTCCTCTTCTGAACTTCCTCAGGTCCAAGAGTGGTCTGATGTGGGTATCTGGAGCTTCCACAGTCATGCCTGTCATGAGGTAGTGGGTGGGAATGACCTCTGGGGGTGCTCTTAACTAATAGAGTGAAGATTCCTGGGGCTGACCCTATACACTTTGGGTATTTTCAAGATGGCCAAAGTCTTCAGCCACACTAAACTCTAGCTATAGTTTAGACGCGCTTTTTTGACAGAAACTTGGATTTCTCCTGATATGCTGATTGATTTGGGTTTCGCTTGCCCAAGGGAGTATGAGAATTTCCATAAACCGCGAAAGGATAGAACGGGGGTTGGGGATGGGAATTATTTTTAAAGAGAAGTGTAACTTTGTCCCACTTAATCTTGAGACCTGGCTGGGCCTGACTTATTAGGGTTCTCTCTTAGGGACGGGGAAAGCTGTCTGTTCTGGAATCTTATGCTATCTTCCTCCTAGGCCTTCCTGCTCACACCTCCCGGTCCTTCTAGATATATTCAGCAACATGGCATTAACTCATTCTAACTTTGTTATACTGGGTGATTTAAGTTTCTGGGCGGACACAGATCTCACTCCAGCTTTGAGAGACTTGTTGGGTCGGTGTAGCACCTTTGGTTTGGATCAACTTGTGCATTCACCAACCCATGAGGGAGGCCATACCCTTGACCTCATCTTTTTCACTGCTGGACTAGTGATTGTGGATAATATTACACCTAGCTGATGGACTGACCACTGTTTGGTGGCTTTTTTTCTTCTAGGCAGAAAGGCTCACAAAGCTAAAGGAAATTGTGTCTGAAAATGTATTAGCAGAGCCTGGAACAGACTGAAGGGGTCCTGTTTTGAGAATATTGCTTCACTCTCCTTTCTGAGTGAGGATACAGGGTACGCTGTGGAATACAAGTTCTAATTTTTAGAAATTTGCATCTCTGACACCTTAGACCAACTCATTCCTTTAAAGGAAATAAAATCTGATTGTAAAATTTCTGCACCCCGGTTCAATGATCAACTGAGGATGCTCAAACAACGATGCAAAGACAGAAAGGAAATGGCTCACTGCCTATAAGGAAGAGGATAACATTCCTCTTAAGGAGGCTCTGCTGGATTATAAATTGAGCATTATGTAGGCCAAGTTGGACTTTTACTCTAAAGCCATTCTAGCTGCCCCTAATAGCACCAAGAAGGTGTTTGATATCATGAGGGAAATAGCTCACCCTGTATGTTTGAGCCAAGCCATTGTATCTTCACAAGGCCTTTGTGACGACCTGGCAAAGTATTTTAAGGATAAGATATCTACAATCTTTGGTGGTACATATTCCTTTATCTCTGCAAATGCCGCCCTAGAAGACCTGCAACATCATCCAATATAGTGTTCCAACCAGCGGCCGGCGAGCTAGACGTTTTTGATCCTTTGTCCATGGAAGGTTTTTATTCTATTATTCTATAGCCATGGCTATCTCATCTTGCTCACCCCTGGGTGTCCTCCCAGTTAGAATCTGAAAGAAATATGCAGAAACCTTGTTTCCTTTGTTACGGTTAATTTGCAATCATTCCCTGCAATCGGGCATAGTGCCACTTGCATGGAAAAATGCCATTGTTACTCCTACATACCCATTTTGCTTTTGCCCTTTCTGGCGAAAATTGTGGAACGCTATGTCAGCAGGCTTCCAGTTCAATATTTAGAAAAAAAATAACTATTTGGAGGGAGAACAATTTTGATGGCCATGGCACTGAATAAGCTTTGATAACGGCCATGGATGAGCTACGAGCTATGGATGTGAGTCGACGAAGTGCATCCAGCGACACTGATTCTATTAGACCTCTTAGCTGCTTTTGACACAGGGCGCAATGCCATCCTTTCAGCTTGGCTGGAGTCCATTGGGGTATGTGGAACTGCTTTGCAATGGTTCCATTTATTGCTCCAGAATAGAAGTCAAGCTGTGGCACTTACCCCTTATCGCTCCCAAGTCAGGGGTATGATTCAGGGAGTACCACAGGGCCCTGCCATCAGCCCGGTCTTATATATTTTTCGGAAGAGGATGTGGTCTAGAGTCTAGGACAGTCGACCTCAAATCTGGGAAACCGGGTACGAGTCTTGGCAAGGACGCTCAACATCCTGTGATTCTGGGCAAATCACTTAATCTCCCTGTGCCTAACAAAAAGGAATGTGTCCATGTGTAACGGAACTGGTGCTAATGTAAAGCGCTCTGATACTCGATACCTTTGGGTCAAGTTCACGCTATATAAAACTCTGGGGGAAAAAAAAACAACATCTATATCGCCCAAAGATTGGACTTATTACGTCCCATCAAATGACGTACTGCATGGCTGACATCACACAGTGGCTCAGGCTCAATTCACTGAGGTTTAACGGGGATAAGACAGAGATACTATGTTGTGCCGCCTGCACAAGTACTGAGGCTCTACCCCCTAATTTCTGGCCTGGATTGTTCAAGGGGCCTGTTAGCCCTGTCAGCACAGTTCCGAACCTGGGCGTCACTTTTGATAATAGACTTAACATGGAAAGCCATGTAAATAAAACAACTGCAACTTGCTTTGTGCTTCTGAAAACTCTTTGGAAGATCCTACCATTGCTTCCATCCTCTTCTAGAACCTTAGTGGTGCGTAGTGTTGTTTTTAGTCACTTGGACTATTGAAATGCTCTTCTTCTGGACGCACCTGATTATCTCTTGCATCGTCTGTCGAGGGTGCAGATTGCAGCCTCCAAACTTACTTTGAACAGATCTCAGAGAGCCTCTCCATCTTTGGTGCTAAAGGAGTTTCACTGGCTTCTACTTAAACAGAGAATCTAGTTTAAGTCTCTGTACCTTGCCTTCGAAGTCTTTTTATGGGCTAGGCCCTGTACCTTTGCAAAAGAGGTTGAGTAGATATGTTCCTAACAAATCTCTTCTTTTTGCATCCGCCAACTTGTTTTGTGAGTCCACGTTTAGGAAATGCAGGCAAGGTGGAAGGATGTTTATGGTCTGTGCTACTAAGCTCTGGAATTTTCTTCCTTCTTTTCTAAGAGCTGTGACTGACTTGCTAAATTTTGGAAGGTGCTCAAGACCTGGCTGTTTCCCAAGTAACTATACCTAGCCATCTCTTCCCCGTAACACGGAGTCGTGTTCGGTCTTATGATCCCTTCTTTTTTTCATGCACTAACTCTAACCGGGTTGCCAGCAGCAGGATACCATTTGGTGACAGCTCTTTATGAAATATATAAATATATAAAACTCAAGCTCTGGTGGCTGGGAGTATGCGTGGGGGAGTGTAATATGGTAATCCTAGTGTCGTCCAACATTGAACACTAAAATCCAGTTTGAAGCAGTCCATGTACCCACAACAACCTCAGAGATAGTAGTCTGGTCAAATAAAGGAGTTTTCAGCAACCAGACATGGGATACATAAGGATTGTTTTGGCATGTTGCCTTAGTTCTTTCAAGTGCATGTCAAATGCCATATGTAAATCTGTCCAATAGGTTAAGCAATGCAATGTCAAAAAGGTGTCTATTGTGATTGGTGCCCAACTGGCTGGAGGGACAAGAGAAGGGCTCTGCCCAAGTGTCAGCCAACATTAGCCTATGACACAGGAGACCTCTTTAAAGTGTTCCTCAAGTGTCATACGAATAAACCCAAGCAGACCTGTCAAGCAGGATGGTACTTTAATGTAAAAAGGACCCTCCCACTCTCCCCTTCCTATTCTGTCAAGTTCAGATGGGCCATCTCTGCCCATTAAGGTCTGTCTATTTGCTCCTGGGAGCAAGTTCACAGCTCATTTAAGCCTATTCTAATTACTGGCTGACAAAATCTGGAGAGCAAAATGCAGATTTAGCTTCCAGGGACTTCAGACATGGCAAAGTAACTTTCTAAAAGTTACACTTCCATAATAGCTAGAAAACTAGAAACAAAATGACAATTGATTTGGAATTTCAATATCTATTAAAAATAATTCTTTACTGGATGCTCTCTCATGCTTTTGCACGCTGTTTCTTCTATGTTTTTGTACTATGAAAATCTGCGAATAATAAGATGTTGAGCAAAAATAATTGTTTAATTTGTTTCTACCTAGTCCCATTCCTGAGATACAGTATTAGAATTCAATATTGCATCCCACTGTTTCATTTGGAACAGTGAACCCTGCTACAGTGAAAATAGCTGTGAGGGGCTAACCAGCAGAAGGACATGTTTAACATTAACCTTTTACATGTCCCACTTTTAGATATCATGCACCCTGCCTTATGAGCAATAAAGCCTACTTATATGTGACTGGCTGTAGTGAGTGACATATTGGATGCTGCCGTACCACTTGTGAGATTTAACATACAGGTTCTGAGTACACCTGCGTACCATATACTAGGAACTTATAGGTAAGTTAAATATGCCAATCAGGGGTATAACAATTTCATCATGTTGAAAGGAGGAGCACAATCACTTTATCACTGGTTAGCAGGATTCTTTAGCCAACAGAAATAGGGCTCAGCAAATAAAATTCGGAATGACCCAGCAGAAAGGGAAAATTTCCAACATACAGCAATTCGCCTGCTGTGATCTAGGCCGCTGTTGATAGTTCAAAAATGTTTTGAGGCAAGAGGCAAGATAGGGTTGGGGGATGGAGTGGGGGGGGGGGCGTGTTGGCGAATAACCTTCCTCTACCAGAACTGTAAATGGACCTTTTGTTCCACTTTTCTTGAACAAAGGGGAATCCCTATACCTACTGGCTGGAGAGATCTGTAGGAAAATGTGTCTGTTTCTAAAGGGGATCGTTAAGATTGATGTTGATGCATGCAACGATACATGTATATATAAATACAAAATTGAATCACTGTTGTCGAAATATCATGATATGACCTCTCCATCAACCCCAAATTTAGAAATACGTGGTCAGGCAGGTCCTGCGACCTAGGCCTGAGGCTACTGATTGATCAATCATAGGTGGGGTGGCGCGTAACCAGCAGGACAAACCCACAAACAGTAAAAACCCAGATTAATCCTACAGGTAGAAAGCCACACCACACTGGTCCACAGAGATTGGCCCTAGTAAAACACACATGGCGGGATAGAGGCATGTTCCCAAAACACTATAAAGTTAGATGCCACATGAAGTTAGGAACACTCAGTCAATCAGGATACAGCACACACAGCACATGCAGTAATCACACACTCCACATGCCGGACATCTGGACATATTACCCAGTGGCCCTCGTGTCCACGCAAGGTTGAGACCTACCTACATTTGTAATCAGGTTGGAGTAATTTATGGCTCCATGACTAGGCCTGCATTCCTCTCCCCAAACAGGACCTACGAGTTGTTTTATGATGCTTAAAGCGTAATCTCTCTCAGTTCTTGACAGTTTTACAATATTGGCTTTTCGCGCCGGGACACTCATGAGTAGCCGTGCGCATTATAAATCAATGTAACATAACAAAGAAATGTATGAAAAGACGCTCGAAACTATTGAACTTTGAGTCAGTCCTCAGACCAGTTTCTGTATACCGTACCCCCGGCCGCAGTGTTTTAATTAAACCAACTGTTCTTGTTTTGACAAACGCCTCTTGTCTTTGTTTGGCGGTGATGATGATGATGATTTTGTTTTATGTTTTAAAGAGAACATTTGGTTTCTGTGGGACTGTATCTTTGGGAGAAGGCTAGTCCCTTGTAGGAAGCCCTCAGTCATTCTTAAATTGTTCTTGAAGTCACAGTCAGAGACAGGTATATTCTAAATCACAAAAGACTTGACATATACTGGGGAAATAAGGACAAGCAATGTGTAAGAAATATTACACAATAGGCAATATCTTTTTCCTACCAGTGACATAAAAGATTTTTTTAATGGTTATACGCAACTCATTTTGTGAGAGTTCAAGACTCGAAAGAGAGAAGCGCAGCTGAAGGCACTCTGGTGCATCTGCGGCGTAATACTTGGGGAGCTGGCCATAACTACAAAATGCCCATATGCATCACTGGTAAATAATGCATTAGGCTGTAAAATCTGCCAATCTAAAACATCTCCTGGAGGATAGTTTGGTTTGATTTTCAGAGAGATCAGTTGAAGCGTCCTCCAGAATGCCTACAGAGTCCCCGATAACAAATAAATGCACCCTTTACGACAGTAAGGAAATACAGCAATAGTCCCTGATTGATGGACATACAAAGGAGATCATATCAGGAACTCAATTGTACAAAGAGTAGATCGCATCAAAAACGTTAAACCCTTTGATGCAAAAGGCCCCGATGGGTGTTCGATAAAGGTCATAAATCGATCCAGAATGATGGTTGTCTCATTTAACGCCACATTTCGCTTCAACACATGAAGGTCGTCCAATAACTGATGATTGGAGAGGAGCTCTTGCACAAAGGAAGTCCTACTAACTCAGGAAAATATCTACTACTTTCAGTGTTGCACATCCCAGTTAAGCTGTTCTCACAGATTTCCCTTATGCAAATGTAATACTGAATTAGCATTAATACTATTTAGGCTATATCCGATCTGGATGTCCATCAGAGGGTCATCTAGTATGCACAGAGCAGCAGTTGAATACCTTCCTGGCAGCCATGCTAGCACAGTTTGCTCTACTCAGAGGTCTTTGACTTGGGAAAAATGTTCTTAATATCACTAGGTTGTTCTGCTTTATGTTACTTTGAATATTTGCATGCACCAAGAGAGGAGGGCTGAGTTGTTCTGAATGTACATGGTCTACATAACTTAAAGTACACCCTTCTTTAATTCTCTTATGTTAACAAGCCATGCATAAAAAGAACACTCTCAGTGCTGGTTCTTGTATCATGTGTTACCTGACTATAGCCATCATTGCTAGTTCATTAGGGAACATAACATTTCTTTGCATCCCATTCTTTGTCATGGCATTTCCTTGTGGACATTTCCTCATGAACTAAAATGTAACTGTAGACCAACTTATTATACTTTAATAAATATATACATAATATTTTTAGGACAGAGTTATAGGCAAGTAAGAAGTGCATAAAGGGTTTAGAGTTGATTCAAGAAATTAAAGATGAGGGTTTCAGGGTAAGAATAAGGAATTCAGGGTAATGGACAAGGTGGTATGGATAAAAAGTTAAGAATAAGTAAGGGTAATAGCTTGGGTAAGGGTTTGAGGGTAATCAGTGAAGTGTAAAGGGTTAAGGGCAAGAGGTTAAGGGTAACGGGATGAGGCGTTAAGGACAAGTGCTAAATGATGATGTAGAAAGGGTTTAAGTGTAAGGAGGTAAAGACCAAGGGTAAGGGGACACGGGGTAGAGGTAAGAAGTTAAGCAGAATAGTAAGGAGTTAAAGGCATGAGTTAAGGTTAGGGGATATATGTAATTGGTTACGAGTAGGATTTAAAGGTATTAGAGTATGGGCATGAGATTAAGATAAGGGTATTGGTTAATGGTAAGAGGTAAAGGATAAAGGGGTAAGCAGTTAAGGATAAGAGGTAATAATGATGGGGTAATGCCACAGGAAAGCAAGAAAGGGTAATGGGTGAAGGTATGGAAGAGGGGGTAAAAGTGAATGTTGAGATAAGGGTAAGGATAAGTACTTAAGGGGTAAGGATAAGTAGTTAAGGGGTAAGGATGATGTTAAGGGTAAGTGAATATAGATTAGGGTTCAATACCTCTATTATTTCCATCTTACCTTACCTTTAACCTCCTCTTGTCACTTAACCTATAACATATTATTTTGACCTCTTAACTCCTAGGAGTGTGGTAAAGGTCTCATCATTAAAAAATAAAAGAAACGAATTAACAAATATTTATTAAAATTAAAAGCTTAAAGTACAAGTCACAATGAGATGGTGACTAGAATAGCAAAAAACGTACTCGCAGAATTACAAGGTAATTCTGAAATCAGGAAAATGCTGCGAGGAGATAGTAGATGGACAAATAGCAGGCAAGGAAACACTATGTGCCATTATAGGGCAGTATTACAGACGGTGCCCCAGGGCGCAAAGGACATTTGTGCTCGCTTTGCGCGTCCCCGGGGAACTTTGGTATTATAGAAGGGGACGCAGACGCACGTCCCCTTTATAATATCGATAGCGCTGGCACATTTAATGCGCAACTGCTACCTTCAGAGGGTGTTCCCTCATTTGAATAAGGGCGTGCCCTATGCAAATGAGGTAATGCCTTTGACTGCGCCCGCGCCATACTACAAACGGGGGCACAGAGTCAAAGAATCCCTCAGGAGGCGCACTGACAGTGTGCCATTTAAAAGATGTACTGTCAGTGCGCCTCCTGGCAGCAGCTCCCTGCAGAGGGTAAAGGGGTTCCCATGGACCCCCCCAGACATCCCCTTGCAGGCGGGTTCAGTCACTGACTGCTCCCGCCTGCAAGGGGAGCTCTAAACTCCGTTGAAAGTGCGGGCGGCTGCCGTCTGCACCTTGAAAACACGGAGCGGCTGCCCCCAGGGCAGCGCATACGCCATAATGGGGCGCATTATCACTGTTTGCGCCCGGCGTACCTTTTGAATGGTGCGCCGGGCGCAAACAGTGATAATGTGTAATACGGCCTATGGTGTACTGTGCATGCTTTCGACAGTGCAAGCAATGCTTGTTTAATATACATGGCCGGTGTGCTGCACAACATAGGTGAAATACATCATCTCAGCTATTCTTTCTGGGAGGAGGACAACAGGCACTTCACAGCTGTGCCCCATGGTGGGGTTTACAGAACAGCGGACCGTGGCTGAAATGTACACCGTCCCCTGGGCATGTTTTCGTAAATAAACTTCTATAAAAAATGTTGAACTCAGAAGTGCTCGAACCCACTCGCAGCAGCCTCTGGATCTGGAGACCTTGGATGAGGCAATGCACACGACAATCACTGCCAACTCAATGGCCACATTTGGCAATGCTTGGAAACGTGTCGCAGCAATAAAGATTCGGACATTGAGACAGAGGATGAGCTGGGACTTTCAGGGAAGGAAGGCAATGCACAGAGAGGAGGCGAGAGAGCAAGATGGAGGGATGAGGGAGGAAGGGAGCAAGAAGGGAGATGAGTAGACATCAGTTAATGGGGAGCATTCAGGTGAAGAGAGGACGGATGATACGTCAGAAGGTGAAAGGTGGAGCAAGAGAGATGCAGGGAGTGCACAGGCTTTGTAGAATGTAAGAGGAGCGGGGTGTGGGTGAGAGGGTCAAGAAGGGCAGTGAATGCAGGGAGGGAAAGGAAGCAAAAGAGAGAACTCTCGGAAGGGAGGAGTCAGAAAATGCCGAGCAGGAGACGAGGTTCCGGTAAGAAGGCAGCATACCTAAAGCGAGAGACAGAGAGGAAGAGGCGCGTTGAGAAAGAAAGGGCACCAGCTCTTCAGAGGGAGTCAGCCGTAGTCCGAGATTTCTCAGACGCCTTGTTCTTATGATTTGGGTCTTATCTTTAGACGTTTTCAGCAGTTTGACAGCCTGTAGTTTGGAAAGTGGCTTTCCAAGTCCACCTGATAACAAGGGATTTTGAGCGCCTTCTCCTCCGCCTCAGAGAGAACCCCCCCTTAATGAAGTTGGGGTGATCTCTCTCCCTTCCCTTCTTCCTTCTCTGCTGCGCTGCTCGGGAGGCAGGCTCCACTCCCCGAGAGAATTGTGCATTATGCAATTACTATTCCAACAATTCAATTTCCCCCACCACTGGGTCTTTTGTAAGCCTCGAGTCATTATGTAGTCTGCACTTATTAATCTCATTTTGCTCTGATTATCGAGTTTCAATGTAATCAAACATGAAAACTGTTGATAGCATGTTAACAGTAGTACTGAGGGGCAATTAACCAAATCTTTTCAATAAGACATTACCAAAGTCTTTCCACTCGCTAGTAAAAGGCGTATTTAAAGTTGGTATTTTTTTTTTTTTTTGTAAACCAATTTTATTCGTCAAAGACACATTCAGCGAAGCTCTGTGGCCCAGAGACTTCAACCACATCAAGAGACAACATACCAGCTTTGACATTTTTCTCATGAAATATCATATAGCGACTACAAAAGAGACATGCAGAACCAAGGCAGTCCCCTCGCTTAAAAAAACATATAACCACCCCCCACCCCACTCCCCCACCCATCGCACTGTCCATCCAGTCAAAGCAGCAAATCTGTACACGACTACTATTCTGTTCGTTGATGTTTTTTTGAGGGGTAATTTTACACACTGGTAATTCGCATAATAGGTGCCTATAGTTTTGATTTTACACGATTGTAGCTTGAAATTGGTTGTAACGCAGAAATGTTGTCTCCATGTTTGAGAGGCCGTGTTAGCGTCAGTATTTTGCCACCACTAAGGGCGACAACTTTCCTTTGCAACACGTGGTATTAATGCATTTTTTGAGGTAATATAACTATACGTTTAAAGTAGTGAAATATGCATTGACTGCACGTTTAACATGATTATTCCCACATCCAACCCCCTTTAAATGAGGTCCCAAGGGGTCTCTACTCTCGCCGACGCGTCTAAAGCAGTCACTTCGTTACCATTGGCCTGCTGTGCTGCAAAAGGATGGCATTCTGGCCACTTGCTTTTTGGTCTCTATTTTTATTATCGAACAGTTGCAGAATGATGATGATGATGAGGTGGTCACTGGGCAAGCAGGGGCTACTGGCCTTCCGCCGTCGGTGCTCGGAGCATTTGCCGCCGATGTCCCAGAGGCCATCCTACTAAGGCTCTGCAAAACTGGCACAAGCACCTCTTGTCCGGCACTTGATTCTCAGCCGGGTTGCTGGAACAATTTCCAGAGATGGGGTGCTGTCATCAATGCTACAGCACTCAAGTTATAGTGATTGTGAAAAATCCAAGAATCGTACAAAGAACAAATGTAGCAAAGGAGCCACACCCATTCCGCAGGAGAAGGGTAAGGGTGTGGTAAGTTGCCGGTCGTGCATTTTGAAGCACATGGTCACAAATATAATACTAAATCATGGTGTAGTGGTGCACTGCTATTTTCATTGAAATAGCGACTAAATTTGACCTGCAGTTTTACAATACTAATAATTACAAGAATAATTCCTAACTGTAAAGCGCAAACATATCACCCCTAAAGGTTTCAAGGCTCTGGGGGCAGTCAGGGAGATTAAGTGAGCTATTGCCTAGAGTCACATGGTGCTGAGCAGAGCTGCCCGCGGCGCCGGGGATTGAACCGCTCTGGCCTTTACTGACAGTCAATGCGTGGAAATTGGGTTTCAGTGAATAATTATCATTTGCACATATCCAACAGTCTTTCCTTTCACACTCCCTGTGCTGCAGCAAAATTGTCATGCCATTCCCTTTACAAAATCCTCTCACTTTGCAGTCAAAGAATGACACGAATCTCCATGACAAACAAATATGCAGGAATTTGTCATAAGATATAGCTATACATTTGGCCACAGTCTTTGAAATCACAGAAACATGACAAGAAAGAGACATCTATGTCGGCCATTCACCTTCTGAACTCCAGCAGGTTTATTTTGGGGGGTGACGCAGCACCCTCACACCCTGCTTTCGGCACGTATGGTATTATTGGTTGCAATGGCGAGCAGTCACAGGCCTATCAGGGCTGACGAGTGGGGGGAGCTCAAGCTCAGAACTCAACAATCACCCACAGACCAGTAACTGAGTGTCCAACCCACTGCTTTATTTCAGTAAGGAAAAGTACTTCAATATAGACCCTTCAAAATACTCAATAGAAGATGTCATAGGTAAAATTAGCACACCGTTGCTTGGGATACTACTCCTTAGACCCTGCCCCCACTTTGCTCCTTCTCCCAGGTAATCCCCAATCCCCTTGTCGTAATTCTTGACAAGATCTTCCCCAGGGGTTTAGTGTACCTCTTGGAAGCAAATCAATGCTCAGGTGCAGAGGACTCCTTAATTCAGTTTGTAGCGCTCTGTTATTCAACAAGCCCTTCTCTCCTCGCTACTGATGCTAGGAGGAGACGCGCTGGCTGGAGGTATGACCAACATTCCAGCAGAGGGCCACAGCAGGCTGCAGCAGATGCCACCGCTCAATTTTCTGTTTTTGCAGACAGGTGGTTAATCCAGTCAACAGCAATGGTTTCTAGTGGATAGTGGACCTGTTTCTAGGTATTGGGTGAAGTGTAACGGTTGGGCGGCAAAGGGTCAAAGGTGACAGCAGCATGCGGGCATTCACAATAGTCTCTTCGGCTGCAGCAGCAGGTTTCCTCAAGTACGGTTCTTGATTTCGACAGCACAGTCCACCTCACAACCCGCCTCGGGCACAATTTGTAGTTGTAGAGGCACAGTCCACCTAGGGCACAGTTTGTAGTTGTAGTAGCGCATTTCATCATGGACACAGTTCATGGTTGCAGGGTCACAGGCCACCTTGGGCATGATTCTTGCATATAGCAGTGATGACCACTGTCTGCAATTCTCGCTAGGAACCCTTGATCAGGGAGAGGCTGCACCATGACCTTCAAGGCATGTAAACCACTCTATACAGTGTACATTTTTCTAGAAGACCGATACACCTCTGGGAATCAGCGGTTACTGGTGATTTTGGCACTGTCACACCTCTTGCAGGGTTGATAGGCTCCTTCCGGCTTTCATCAGGAAGGTTGGTTTCTGGAGCCTTCAGGTCAGAGAAATAGATTCTTCTATCAATATTATATCCCCTCGCCTCTGGGAAGCTGGTTGTCACCAAGTACTAGCAAGAGTCTAGTGGTGCCGCTAATGCACAGTAATGTCCTGTTGTCACTGCCCCATAGAGTGCTCTTAGCAGGACACCCGAGTGTTAGTGTTTTGCCAGTTATAGATGTTCCGTTTTTTACATGATTTGATATTGTTGGCCTGTTTGACTCGCCCTACCCACATACAAGTACCCAAGTACATCTTGGGTGTGGTGGGTCATGCCACCAGCTATCTAGAAGCGGCACATCTTAGGAGCGGGACCACAAAGTTGGTAACTATGACTCTCGTCTAGATCTTTTCTAGGGCTGGATTTCCAAGACTGATTTCCAATGGAGCTAAATGGAACTAATTGGAGTGAATTGAACTCATTTTTATCTTCTCTTACATAATAAAGATACCAAGCTGGGGTGACATACCACTTTACCACTGCATATCATCCAGAAACTAATGGGTTAGTGGAGAGATTTAACAAGACCCTTAATTGCATAATGGGAATTCTACCAGAGAATCTCAGGAGGAATTTGGATCTTCTCCTACCACACCTCTCATTCACTTATAGGGAGATTCAACAGAGGGAGTGGATTTCAGCCACTCTAAACATTTAGGCACCCAGAGTGTGGCCAGGTCAACTTGATCAGAGAAGGATGGGATGGAACCTGTGAATCACTTCAGAGGGATGTGGTGGACCATGTGATTGGCCTCAGAATGGTAATAGTGTAATGCATGGGTCAAAAAAAGAATACTCTTGAGGCTAGCCAGGGTCTTAAGGCGGGGGTGGGGGGGGAGGGTGTAAGCTATGTTGATAGATTGCCAGGAGGTTCAAGAGGTGCTGATGTGGACACCAAGTTGACCCAGAGCCTTGGAGAATAATTGGTGTGGGTAATACAAGGTAGTATAGAAAGTTTCTGATGTGGCCCACTTGGTGGACACAGGTGCCACAATTGAACTCAGGAGGGTGTTCCATGTGAACCAGCTTAAGCCTGATCTCAAGAAAGATTACACATTGAACATCATGCCTATGGCAGAGAAAGCTGAGGAAGCCAGTGAGCATCTTACTGACTTGCTGAATAGTGATATGAAGGATGGATCTGTGAAGGGGGCAGCTTGAGAGGTGCTGGCACAATATCCCCATCATTTTCCACTGACCCTAAGGTTGACACTTGCCTGTGTTCATGAGATTGACAGATGATATAGTCGACTCACCAAAAGAAGTCTTACTGCTGTTTAATCGAGTGCAGGATGCATTAAAACAGAAAAATGTTGGACTTGGAGGGGGATTTAGTGATCTTGTAGTCCTTTGGCCAGCCCAGTGGTTTTGGTGTCCAAGCAAGGCTCCACAGACTTGTGCTTGTGCCTGTACTACAGAGCCCTCAATGAAGTTACTAAGACAGATGCACACCTGATCTTCAGAAGTGATGAGCTTGGGGGCCAGTTGGGTGCTGCAAAGCACTTGAGCAACTTTGATCTGACCAGTGGCTCCTGGCAAATTGCTTTAGCACATAGTGCTAGGGAGAAGGCTTCATATTCTACTCTATTGTCTTTAATCAAGTTTAATGACCTTTGGGTTGAAAAATGCTCCTGCTACTTTTCAATGTCTGGTGAACTAGGTTTTATAGGGCTAGAAGAGTTCTGTGTGGTCTACCTGTAGGACATTGCGGTGTTTTGCAATTCTTCGGAGGACCACCTGAAGCACCTAGAACATGCGTTGGTCAGGATACAGGGCAACCAAGTGCCCTGGGGCAGACCACTCTAATCTACCTTGGGCATTAGGTAGGTAATAGTTCAATTCACCTGTTTGATGCCAAGATTCAGTCCATGTTGGAGTGGGAGGTGCTATTACCCAGACATAAGAGAGAGACTTTCTAGGACTCACTTGTTTCGAAAGGAATTTTGTAGCCAACTACGGGCCTCTAGGTTGCCCCATTGACAGATTTGAGATCCCAGAAATAGCGAAGAAGTTGGTTTGGACTGAAGAGTATCACAAAGCCTTTGAGGACCATAAGAGAGTACTGTGCAATGCACCTGTACAGAAAGACCCTGATACAGTCTACCATTCATAGTAATGATGGACACTTCAGTCAAGGGAGTTGGAACAGTACTGACTCAACTCAGTGATCAGGGAAGAGAGCATCCGGTAGCCTTTATTCTGCACAGATTACTACCCAGGAAGCAGAGCTGGATGGCCATTGAAAAATAATTATTTGCGATAGTGTGGGCTTTGAGAAAGTTCAACTCTTTGATACAAAGTTTGTGGGCCAGACAGATCGCAAACCGCTCAAGTGGGTGATGGCAATGAACGGGGAAGATCCCAAGTTGGCGAGATGATCTATTTCACTACAAAGCCAAAGTGACAAGAGATGTGGATTCGCTGTCTGCGCTCGAGAGCCAGATTTGCGTGGTTCTTCTTTCAAGGGCCCGTAACTGGCTGCTCTCCATACACAGTTTTTGTGTAGGGTGATATTTTTAACAACAGGGTTGTCTCTTGCCTAGAGTACCCACAACAGAGGCACAAAGAGGTGTGAGCTTTCTGTACCTGGCCATCCACAGCTACAATGAGCAGTAATCCGGTTAGGAATAATATTTTGATCTAACCTAAACCTTAACAATAGATCCTGCAGTCCTACCTTTCACTCCTAACATCTACCAAATGGCAGTGCTACAGGAAGACTAATCAGCAGCTACTCTCAGCAAAAAACCCAATTGAATTACCAAAAGGAGACTTTTCTCCTCTGTTCCTTCTTCAATGTCTAGGTCTCCTTCCTCCAGCTTCAGGAACGTTAGCAATGCAGTTCAAGTGTCTGTGAAAATAACTTCAGATCCATTTTGTTAACAGGAAAAGACCAGGGGCTTCCAAAATGGAATCCACAGGCCTCCCATTACTCTGGCTCGCCCACGCACAATGCATGTAACATACAGGTAACATACACAAACACCAACATCTTGCACTTTGGATGTTAGTGCCAGGGTCTGGGTTAGCACATAGATGCAGAACTTTACATGAGCGAACCAGTAAGTCTCCACTCCAGTGACACAGATAAAACGGTCACAATTATGGATTCACAACACAGCACAGGGCCACTACTGCCCTTCATGCAAACCCATGACAAGCACAGTAGTTCACCGTCCGTAGAAGAGAGCACACTTGCGGCTCTCCAGGTCACAGGGCGGCTCCAGGACCTCACTCATGTCAAGAAAAGGCCTTTGATAACACAGTCCACCTTAATATGAGGCTAGCACCAAAATCAAAAACCAGGATACCAGCTACTCACAGTTGGGCACTCAGGGGAAAGAGAACACAACTTTACACTATGCAGGTGACATTCCCATCTCAACTGGAATGTAATACAACTAAACAATATCACACATGTGAAACAATCTTTGAGACATGGTGCATATTTTTGCATCCAGCATTGGGCTTTACACATGAAAACAATGAGGTACTGGTAACTCTGATAAATCTAGCATGCTGCATCACAGTCTGATCAAGATTCTGTGGTTGTAGGTGCCATACATTTTAAAACATATTTATGTGTTTCTGACAATTTGACTGGTGGTGAATTTCAGAACAAGAGGAATAAATGTGCAGGTGAACAGTTAGATATTTCACTCGCGTTCCTACAAGCCTCGCCATTTTGATGAGTGTAATGCAGCCAGAACACAAGCTGCACGGGCTTTATTTAGAGTTGGGTGGTTAGGAAGAACTGATAGATGTTAAAAATGAGCCATGCGGCTGACCAATGTTCAGCACCTCAGCTTCAAGGTAAATACAAAAATTCTTAATCTGTGCAAACAACTGATAGATGTGTTAAATTCTGTGAAAATGCCAAAGTGAAATTTCTTGTGCCGTAGGCTGTGTGTTGTCAAAGACATTCTGCAGGTAGATTTTCACCCAGATTGAGTAGAACTTCTTTTATAAATGCAACGGTTTTTTAATACTACCCAACTGTAAATCAGGGCTCTGGTCTGTAGCCCTGAAACCATCAGGGCCTTGGTGATTCTTTCCAGATATTTCTAATCCAATATCCTCTGCTTCGTGAACGGGTTACCGGCATTTTCATAGAGCCACACATTGTGCAACCTGCAATGTTTAAGGGGAATTACAGGAGCAACCTAATGTTTTAAAAGTATTGGGTATTTTGTGATATTACATGTATTACTTGATATGGAAAGACATCAGTTCTTTCCAGAAACAGCTCTTCATTTATTAATTTCTCTTTTGTGGAAAGGACATATCGTTATCTAACCTCATAACGCGGCCATGGGGTGTGTTCTGTCTGGGATATCGCACGCAGCCTCCCTGGTGCACAGCAGCATACGGTCTGCATATCTGGAAAGCAGCGCCTTGTGACATGTTCACTGTAGTGCCCTGTGCAACACACACCTCTTTCTCAAAAGTGCTTTTTTCTGTGAATAAGCATTCCTTACTCCTGGAAATTAATGGGTAAGTCGCACATAAGCCTGGACTAGGTTAATCACAGAACATAATATGAATCAGTATTGGATATTCAGTGTAAATTCCCAAGAAAGGTAGGCGGAAGACCCAAATAATCACAGAAAAACATTTGACGTCATTACTAATCAAAATGCTTATTTAGGCTTTAAGGGTGGATTGTTTTGAGAGGAACGGAGTGTTTTGTTCCTTGTAGTGCCATGTGCTGTATGCTGTAAATCCACTGGTCTATCTAAACATCCTATATTGTCAAGATTCAAAGTCTCTTACCCTTATTGCAGGATCCCCATAGCTGCTCCCCTACAGCCTCATACAAATCAGAAATATCAATGTTTGGACAGTCGGCAGCCCTGTCAGGAGTCACGCATTGCAGGTTAGGCTAACGCATTTTGGGTCAATCTCTGCATTACAGCAGGCACCCGAGATTGACATGCAATGTGTGCCACTCAGCAGGGCGGGAGAGTTGAGCTATTAAAACTGTGAGTGTGGGGACCCTTCGTAGTAGGGTCTCTCGTTGCAGATGAGCTTGCACTCCCGCATCTACTTACAGTGACAGTCAATTATTAAACTTTGATAGTCATGACAGCGCGATTCATCAAGCAAGCTCATGTACAGCAGCCTCCAGCACCGCAGGCCTCATTGGTTGTTGCCTGGAGGTTGGTTGGGCCTACTTCCTTCAGGCCCTTAGTACCAGCACACAAATGCGGTTCCTGCGCTGTCTGGGCATGCACGCCCGCATCTCCACCCCAAGCTATCCACCACAATAATGGTGGAGCAGTCTGTGAAACACAAGCAGCCCGGGGAGAAATCACTATTTTATCCCTGGACATTGTTGAAGATGAGCGGTGCAGCCAAACCGCGAGGGGCAGCAGCTGGTCACACAAAAAGATTGGAAAGTGGAAGCTACAGTACTGACAGCTTCCAGCACAGTGCTGCATTTGCTATGACAGCCTATACTTTAAACTTGACCCAACAACCACGGACATTTTGAATGCCTAGTAGTGTAGTTGAGTGCTGCGGAAAAGGACAGGATTCTTCCCTAAGGGAATTGAGGGTTTGGGGAGCAAGTAGAGGGAAAAACCAGGAGTACCAGATTACCAGGACACTTTCACCTCTGCAACACAGCTGGCAGATTATCTTCTCCACCCCAAGACATTTCTCGCCTCTGCTTTGCATATGGTTCCCCCAGACATTTAGACAATTAGTACAATGAAATATGAAAGTAATCTGAGTGGTGGATAGGGTAGTCAGTTATTTGGAATCAGACGGATAGCAGAGGGATAGAAGCGGGAAAAAGGTTAGCATTTTTATAGCGCTTGTTATCCCTGATGGGGTGTTGAAGCGCTTTTTTCGGCGTGGAGCACGCTACTCCGGAACCCATAAAGGATTGGTGGTGAATTACTATAGTAAAATATGAAAGTAATTGGAGTGGTGGATATTAGTCAGTTATTTGGATTGAACAGGATAGCGGAGGGATAGAAGAGGGAAAAAGGTTTGCATTTATATAGCGCTTGTTACCCCTGATGGGGTGTTGAAGCACTTTTTTGGCGAGTAGCACGCTACTCCAGAACCCATAAGGATTAGTGGTGAATTAGTAAAGTGAAATATGAAAGTCATTTGAGTGGTGGATATTAGTCAGTTTTTTGGATTGAGAATAATAGCGGAGGGATAAACATGCCCCTTCCTAATACTGAATCGCAAACTCAATCTGCAATTTGGTAATAGATTACATGAATCGTAAATAGGGCTTTGTATAGGTAAAAAGGTGTTTTTGTGCTCGCAAACGGTTTGCGACCACAAAAGGCCTTTGCACATGTGAGCCTTGATGACGTAAATGCATTTGATCCTCAGCAGTTTAAAGCTGCACTGTCCTACAAAGATTACATCCACGCTGGGCGTTTTTGACAGAAATGTTTAATTTTTCAGTTTATTGTATACTCTCTGAATTATGAATAGGTCTGGGCAGGATTTCGATTATTGCCGGAGTAACTGGAGCAATTTAAGTATTTCCACATTACTCTTTGATGCAGAGTTACCGAAAATTATATGATTACTCCTGCTCGCATATTTGAGAGTAATTTGGGGGGGAAAAGTTGACAGCAAGAGCACATTTAACAAGCGCTAGCAGCCCATGCATTTGCTATACTGGTTTTGCTGCCTTTAGCGCGGTTTCTCAGCGCAAATGCATCCTTGTGCCCATTTTGGACATGAGGGGGCTTTTTTGTGCTAAGAAATAGTGCTAAATGCAGATTTACTCTTCTCGCACAACTCATGTGTTATTGCCTGGAATTCTTCGGGTATTGTGAGTGATTACGCTACATGGAATTTCAGTGAGTTATGCCCACCCCATATTATTTAATCAATCAATCAGTAGGTTTGTAGAGAGCTTCTTGTCATCCGGGAGGGTAAAGAGGCGCTAGCAGGGTCCAGTTAATTAGACAAATAGCCAGGTCTTTAGGGACTTTCGAAATTATGAAAGAGATAGGAAGGTCCATCGATGAAAGGGTAGCTCATTCCATGTCTTTGCTGCTAGGTAGGAGAAGGAATGACCTCCGCATATGCTACGTCGGATGCGGGTGGTGAAGGTTAAAGAAAGGGATGCGGAGCAGAGGTGTCTGGTGGGCTGATGGAAGTTCAGGCGGGTCCGCAGTTGTGTAGGGCCTTGTATGCATGAGAAAGGAGCCTGAACTGGCATCTTTTCTGTACAGGGAGCCAGTAGAGTTTTCCGAAGTAGTGGGTGATGTGGATTCCTCTACGGAGATCCAGGACAAATCTGGCTGCGGCGTTCTGAATGGTCTGTAGTTGTCGGAGGAGGTGAGCTGAGATTCCTGCATAGAGAGCATTGCTGTAGTCTAGTCAGATGGAGAGGAGGGCCTGGGTGATGGTGTAGCCTGAGCTTTAGGGTAGCCATTTGAAGATACTACGAAGCATTTGGAGGATGAAGCAGCAGGAGGAGGAGGAGATGGGGTGACCTGTGTCATTATGGTTAACTTGTTGTCCAAAATCATTAATTCACTCCGGTGAATTTCAGTGCAAAACTCCTTTGTATCCTTGATAGTTGTGCATTCAGAGTCTTGTACACTACAGTACAGTGATTTAGCACTTTGACTTTCTGGTGGGCAAGTAAAAAAAGCCTTTCAATTATGTCGAATGAGAGACATACTGGAAAGTCAACTCCACAGTAGTGTAATAAAATGCATGAGCTCTCACTCAAAGGTCAGGAAAAAGGCAACCATGAGTGCATCAAGCAAACAGTCCTGCTCAACACTCAGCTGGCTATTTGAAGAGGCCCCAGGCAGCCAGCAACGGAATACCGACAATAGTATTCAAGCTGGGAACGCCACACTAAACAATTAGTACACAAAATTCTATAAAAATAAATTTAATTCACTGTAGATGGTGGTTAATAATTTTTAAATGAATACGTCATGGGTTCTGTTGTGTGCCTATGAGACAGCGGTCTAGGGAATCAGCGGGTGTGTAAATATGCGAAACAAAAAAAACCATACAAAGTAGACTCCTTCCAGGGAAGACCTGGCTTGGCAGTTCGGGCTGGACTGTTTCCATGAGGAACAAGGTCAAGACTGATATGCATATGGCTGGGTCTGAACTGGGGTGGCGAAGTGAGCTAAAGAACGATGATGGATACAAACCAGATCTGTGACTGGGGGCGAGTGTCTGAAATGTTTCAGCGCTCCATCCATTATCTCCTTGTGTTTGCTTTGTTCGCCCTAAGTTGGCAGGGAATGCCCAGACGTGGGTCCCTTGCTCACTTTGCCACTGGATTCAAGCTAGCCTGGCTGATGAGGGGTGTTACCCAGAAACAGGTCCCAGGATGCTTGTTTCAGGTCCCAGGAACACCTGGCCTTGCAGTTCTGGGTGGACTGTTCCCATGAGGAACAGGGTCAAGACTGATTTGCATATGGCTGGGTCAGAACTGGGGTGACGAAGTGAGCTAAAGAACGATGATGGATTCAACTCAGATCTGTGACTGGGGGTGAGTGTCTGAAAAGTTTCAGCACTTTGTCCATCTATCTGCCTGGGGAATCCAGCCACCTCACATCCACTGGGTGAGAGGGAGGCCAGTTTCCAGGATGAACAGCTGCTTCGATGATTCTCTTTCATTACAAGAGAACCCAATTAGAACCACAGACTCTCAGCCCAGCCTCTTCGGTCCAAGAGTCTCACTCCCAACCGGCCTCAGGAGCCCAGAGCCGTACTTGTGGAGCATCCTCAGGGGCCCCAGGACCTTGCTGCTGAGCAGTTGTAGTAGACCAAAACGCTGCACTGAAGTCTCAGAGTGTGACTTTTGGCATCTAAAATGTGATTTACTGGTCTTGAATGAAAGCATCCCATGCATTTAATCTACTAAGACTTGTATGTTAGTTAAGACATGCATTTGTGAAAAATGTAAACTTCTAAGTGCGCACTCCTACAGAGAAAATAAACAAAACAGTTCATGGTCCCTCTGGCTCGAGAAGCCTCGCTGGAATCAAAAGATGCAACTTAGTGCCTTTTTAAGCTGCTCAGACAGATGTATTAAACCAACATTTCTGAGCAAAATGCAGCCAAACCACTCTTATAAGGGAGCAGGAATATGGAAACAACCTCTTTTCCAGATCACTCACTTGCCCACATAAACAAAATCATTTGTTTTCTGTCTGACCCTCTTTAGTTCCTCGATACTGCTTGAAGGCTGGATGGCTGTCAGACAAATACTAATACAAGTCCTCCCTCTGGCAACACTGTAGTCCATACCACCCCCCCTCCACCCCCCCCCCCCAACTCTTAGCTGCCCACCCAACTCACCCTGAGAGGACATTGCACTCTGCATTCAACCTCCCCCATGCCCTGAAACCATAAATTGGCAAATCCCAGATCTTGTTCTTCCACTTGCAGGACCACCATACACTGGAATGCCCTCCCACGTGAGTTGTGCCACCTCTCCACTCCCAATATTCAAAAATGCCCACAACCCCACTCCCTCCGCTGCAAAATCAACATAATAGTAAAAGCCACCATCCCTTCTACGCCCTACATTTCATGTGCTCCATTAATATTATTATTAAAAAGTCTTATATAGCGCTCAGCTAGCCCACACGGGGTTTCCCGGCACTTTAGCAGCAGGTCGGGTCTAACAAGGCCCCACGGACTCAAAACATCCAGGTCTTCAGCGGTTTTCGAAAGATGGTCAACGAGGTGCAGCTACTCAAGGGTTCCGGTAAGGCATTCCAGTGCCTGTAAAAACCGTAAATACAAAAATAGAAGTACTCCCCCCCCCCCCCCTTTTTATGAAAACTCCGCACGTCCAAATGAAGCATTTTCTACACAATGCATACACTGAGTGTTCTCATGTATATGACTGTGCATTTCCCACTTCTCATTAAATATGTAGCTACATTCCGCTGCATGTAATCCACCAACACTGTTACTGCCCTCCGCGCACACGGCTATGTACTGCACTTCCTAATGAAACACCATCTGTGCGGTCACAGAGACATAAATGAAAATAATATATGCAAATGCTAAGACTTTCAGTGTCTTTTGCATATTTCATGCGAGTGTAGGGGCATCCACACTCCTTCTGACTTCCTCTGTGGATCCCTATATTCCTGGTGTGTGAGAAAAGTAGTCGTTTTCTGGCATGCATTCTATCAATATGCTCTATGTTCCAACTCAAAAAACACAAATAAGCTGAACCGCCCATCCATCACTCACCCTGAATGCCCTCAATTTCAAGTGTTGTTACCATGCCCCGTTCCTGCTGGGTAAAATAAATTCAAAGTCTCATGGATTCATGATGGTCACCAAACTCCCCCCTCAAAGAACACACTACAGATAAAGACATAGACAGCCTGCCCCTAGCTGTATCTTCTGTAGAATGGAAAACCATTTCTTCCAGAATGAGACTTCAGAACTCTGTTTAAGCCGTGAGACTCTTGCTTCTGCGTGCCGGCAACTCAATGCTTCATTACCTCCTCGACTACCAACTGGGACACCTTAGGGACATCCTACATGCACAGCACGTTTCATTCAGGGCCTGAAGAAATATGATCAAATCACCTCCATCACGAAGAAACTCCATCGGCTCCCCAGGCCAGCCCGCATCATTTACACAAACAGCTGCATCATTGACAAAGTAAGAAGGACCAGTACACCCACGTGTCATGCAGGCAAGCTCACCATCTCTGGTGGCTCTCAGCACACCCACCACCACGAAACCATCACTCTGAAGAATAAGAGCTGTAAAAAAGAAAACAAAACAAAGCCTCAGGCCTTTTCTGTCTATGCACCCAAGATCTGGCTTAACATCCCACAGGGGCGTCATTAACCCCCCATTTTATTAGCTTGAGTGGGGATGGGCGTCACTGATCAGTTCAGGGTACCACAAAACATTTGTTGTTTATGGTTCCTTTCACTTTGGTCTCCAAGAAGCTCATAAATATGATCTCTTGCAGTGGAAGGAAGGGAGAGAAGGAGGGCTGGAGGGATGAAGAGAAGGAGGATGAGAAAATGGATGGATGAATACAGAGATGGATGGGGATAAGGAAAGAAGATCAAAGGCTGGAGAGGAATATGAATAGTTGGAGAGAAAAGATAGTGATGAACGGAAAGAAGGAAGTATGGAAAAAAGGAAGGAAAGACATTTAAGAATTTTAGAAATTCCTTGAGGGGCCAATCTCCCGAACAACTGCCACGTTCACTTGCCTCACCCACTCACTCACAGCTATTTGGGCCATGACTCAAAGTGGTGTGTGTGTTTTTTTTTCCTGACTACTCCATTTCTATCAGGAACACCTCAGTGCTGCTGTAATTTAGGAAAGATTTTCAGATGCACCTCTTTAAAGAATACATCAACATGATGCAGTAACAAGAACCCAGCTACCTCTGTGATCACTCATTGACTGCATGCGTGCCTTTGAACCTGTACAGCACACCACTACCTTTTTTAAAAGGTTTGTGCTATACAAATACCACATACATACATACAAAAAGGAATTTTGTTTTAGGAACTTAACATTACCTGCCAGAGCCATAAGAACTATGAACTACAATTTCAAACAGCTTTATTAAAACACAATATAGTCCTGAGTATATGCACAAATATTACAGCCGGTAGCATGAAGTATAGTATTAAGGAACAAAGAGCAAATAATACAAAACTAAGGGTGGGCAGAAAACTCCGCTCCGCCAGCGTAGCGGATAAAGCCAGCCAACCCTGCTCCCCGGCCCAGTCCCTGCTTCTGAAAGTAGCCAGGCCGGGGAGAGCCTCCCCTGGCCCCGGTGGACCCCGTCTCCAGCGCCCGGACCCTCGGCTGGCTTGAGGGGATGGGGGACACCCGCAACCCGGGGCCCGCCGGACAGAGCACGAGCCCCTGGCCCGGTCCCAGCTTCTGAACCCTAGCCAGGCCGGGGAGTGCCTCCCTGGGCCCGGGTGGACACCCTTCCCCAGCGCCCGGACCCTCGGCTGGCTTGCAGGACAGGGGGCTCCTGCACCCCGGGGCCCGCCGGACGGAGCATGAGCCCCGGGCCTGGTCCCAGCTTCCGAACTATAGCCAGGCCGGGGAGAGCCTTGCTGGGCCCCAGTGGACCCCCGTCACCAGCACCCGGACCCCCGGCTGGCTTCCAGGACGGGGGGCTCCCGCACTCTGGGACGCAGCACAAGCCCTGGGCCCGGTCCCAGCTTCCAAACCCTAGCCAGGCCGGGGTAGCTTTGCCGGGCCCCGGTGGACCACCCTGTCCCCAGCGCCCGGACCCTCGGCTGGCTTCCAGGACGGGGGGCTCCTGCAGCCTGGGACCCTGGAACACAGCATGAGCCCCGGGCCCGGTCCCAGGTTCCGAACCCTAGCCAGGCCGAGGAGAGCCTCTCCGGGCCCCGGTGGACCACTCCGTCCCCAGCGACTGGACCCTCGGCTGGCTTGCAGGATGGGAGGCTTCCGCACCCCGGGGCCCGCCGGACAGAGCACAAGCCCCGGGCCTGGTCCTAGCTTCCGAACCCTAGCCAGGCCGGGGAGATCCTCACCAGTGGAACCCCGT